>NW_011888785.1:12444948-12703282 GCF_000151845.1 Pteropus vampyrus
TGAGCGAAGGGTCTTAGTAAATATGGCAGTCCTGCCTTGTTTTTTTACGGTAGCCACCCAGGAATCAATGATAAGGTCGTTTTCCTTTTGGAGAGAGGGGAAATTCAAGGAGAGTGGTCTGTGGAGTCATGCTTGAAAGGCTAGACCCCTGGAAGAGCTCATATGATTTATAATGAGCAGTGGCCGAGCGCTGCTGTTAACCACAGCACAGCCTCCCTGGGAGAACACGGTGACATCGAGGCTGCCTTTCTGGCTTGCCTGCTGAGACCCACGTGGAAGCTCAGTAGGCACAGCAGGCAGTATGTAATTCCTGGGCTCCCAGAGGGTAACAGAAGCCAACTTCAAACCCTTGCAAAAGAATGCAGGCTGTTTAACAGTAGGGATCTTCCCATCGAGGCGTGTGAATGCATGTCAGCTCCCCTCATTTAGAAATATAAACCACGGTATATATCATGCCAAGTGTGTAAGTGTGTGTAAAGGCTGGAAACTGTCCTGATCTCAAGCTACTAAATTCAGTTCAATTCATCATAGCTATTTACTGAATGCCTTCTTTGTGAATAGCTCTGTACATTATTCTTGTAAATGTGGAATTAGTGATGAAGTTAGAAAAAAGGTAAGTCATATTGATAGAGTCCATTCTATATATCTGCTTTAATTATTTCTTAAATGTTTTTCACAACAACCCTGACAGGCTGTGTGGTTTACATTGAAGTTCAGCCTCGTGTAATGGAGAGTCAAAATAGTGGTCCTTAGATAAGACGGAAGTTTCTTTTCTTATGCAAGAGTCCAGAAGTAGGTTCTCTGGGACTAGCTTGATGATTCTTGGATGCAGGCACTTTCTATCTTGTTGCTCAGCCATTCCAGGGTGTTGCTCTCATCTACATGGTCTAAGACAACTGTCTACCCCATCTACATTCTCTCCTTTTACATCACTTCTGCTCACAGCCTGTTCGCCAAAGTTTAGCCTCATGGCCAAATCTACCCAGGAAATACAGGTTTAATTATGGGCCGCCACATGCCAGGTTAAATTTCATTTACATAAGAGAACAGGAAAAACAGATATCGTGGAACATAGGTAGTTATGATGATACCCATTTTACAGTTATGAAGCTGAGATTCATACAGATTAAATAACTTTCCTAAGATCCACAGATTTCACTATACTACATTGCCTCTCTGTAATGCTGTACGATAGTTGCTTTAGGCTTTTGTCTAAGCAATTCCTACCAGAACAGAGCCCTGAAATGCCAGAATTGTCCATTTCCACAATATACATAAGGAGGAAAAAGGCTGTGATGAAAACTATTTAAGGTAGAGAATTTAAGAGGCTCAAGAGCTCTCAGTCAGTAAGGGAAAATAAGGTTCTGAATAAGTGAACCATAGGAGGAAGTCAAACAAACGAAGCAGCTAGAATGGCAAGATGGGTAAGGCTTGTCTGGGAGAAGTCAAGGCAGGGCCCTTCCTCTCTGTGGTTTTATACCCTCATCATGACAGTAGATACTATCACAACTACTCAACTCTGCCGCTGTAACAGGAAAGCATCCATGAATTACTACATAAGCAAATGGATGTGGCTGTGTTCCAATGAAGTTTTATTTATGGACGAAATTTACCTTTCCTATGATTTTCATGTATCACAAAATATTTTTCATCTTTTGATTTTTTAACCATTTAAAAATGTAAAAATCAGGCTGAGCTCATAGGCCGTTTAGAACCAGACGAAAGGTATATCCATACCATGGACTAGTCCTCAGCAAAACAAGGAACAAACTCTTGATACAATATGACGATGTGGATGGATCTTAAGAGTGTTATGCTGAGTAAAAAAAAAGTCAGTCTCAAAGGTCACATAGTATATGATTCCATTTATGTAACATTCTCAAAATTACAAATATGGAGACCAAATTAGTGGTTAGGAGATAGAGACACGGTTGTGACTACAGAGGGGTGGCATGATGGAAACCTTTGTGATAACGGAGTAGTTCTGTCTTGATTTCAGTGTTGAGTTCATGAATCTACACATGTGATGAAAAGGCACACACATACACACATTGTGCCAAATAAGTTTTCTGGCTTTGATATTGTATCGTAATCACGTAAAATGTAACCTTAGGGGGAAACTGGATGAAGGATACATGGCTTCTTTTTGTACTATCTTTGCAATTTTATGCAAATCTATAATTATTTCCAAATAAAAAGTTAAGTAAAAAATGAAAAACAAACAGTGGGTTCAACTTGGCTCGTGGGCTGTAGTTTGTCAACCACTGGACTAGGAAAAAACATTTGCAGTAGCTACAATAGGAAAAAAATAATATGTACAAGTATGTAAGATTATACAAGTCAATAAAAAAATGACAAGCAATCCTTTTTTAAAAAATGGACAAAAGCTATAAGTAATTCACAAAGAAATACAAATGGCCAGTAAGGGTATAAAAAAATGGTTAAAACAGTCTAGATATACAAAAATTAATGACAAAAAGCTTTTTGCCACAGTATCAAAAACATATAAGATTATCAGGTGTTAGCAACCTTGTGGAGAAATGGATAGTGTCATATAGGGTTAGTACACTGGTGAATTAAGTTTAAAAAACAATTTGGTGGTTTCGATCAAAAATTTAAATAGGCATCCCTTTAGTCTACCCATGACATAGCTCTCAATTAGTTTTCTGGATATACTTACATAGGACTACAAAGATACGCGTATAAAGATATTCACTATAGTTGATTTTTTAAAACATAGCTTTATTGAGCTATAATTTATGTACCATAAAAATTGCTCATTTTAAATATACAAATCAATGGTTTTTAGTATATTCACACAATCATACAACTATTACTAAAATTCAGTTTTAGAATATTTCCCTCACCCCTAAAAGATCCCTCATACCAATTTGCAGTAACTCCCTGTTTTCACCCCCAGCCCTAGGCAACCACTAATTTATTTTGCCTCTATAAAGTTCCCTTTCCTGGATATTTCTCATAAGAAATGTATTTTTGTTTTAATTGCTACATGTACAGTACTCAACAACATAAAATTTCTTTCACTAACGCTCTAGTACTAGCTATAGATATGACTTAAAATCATGTTCAAATTTAGCTTAAAGGCATCAAGAACACAGTGCGATTGCAGGATATTAAACAGTGTGTAAGAGAAATTGGTATTAACACATTTGCATGTATACTATCTTTCTTTAGAATTTGATAAGCAAAATCAGTTGAACTTTGTGATGGAATAATGCCAAGCAAGTATTATACTGTTCCCTGTCCATAGGGGTCACAAAATTGATCTGTGTATTTTCAAAGCGGGAGGCATTGGTACTTTGACAGAGTTCTCTTACAGTGACAGTACTCTTATTATGCCAAATGTCTAAAGTACACCTAATGATTGTATTATACACAGAAAGCTGTTATGCACTGATTACCAACTGCTGTTTATAATCTTTTGAATGCATTTTTCTGATGCTGAAAAAATGATGGAAAAAGTCACAAGAGGGAGAAAATGGAAGAGAAAGTGATCCATAAACAATGGGGCTTCATATAGCTCCATGTGGCTACATCAAGCCTCATGATGTCTGAGAGTCTCTGACAAGTTTTAGAGCATGATAAATTTCTAGGCTTAATAGCAATAAAGCTAATAGTAGCCTCTGATTTAATTTGTACATGGGTGTCAGGGTTATGATAACACCTGATATCCTGAGTCCTTTGAGACTTAGGCCTGCTGGCAACTGCTGAGCTTACTACACACCAACCACAAATTATCAATCATCCTAATCAATTAGAAATCAATTTTCCTGTGGGGAAACTGCTTATTTAAATGTTTAGGGCTCTTTTCTGTATTTGTTATGATCCAATCATATTTTCAAATATTTGAGAGATTTGATAGAGAGGGAAAATGAAAGGACTTGGTTCCTTTGAGCAGGGTAGGTATTATAGATACCTGCAAATTGAGCCATCATAATAGGAAGCAGGAAGCATGGGACCAGATCCTGAAACTCTGTTATCTTCTTTCCATGTAGCATTAGAAAATAATCATCTCGGAAGAAAAGCGATAGAGTAGTAAGAATAGAGGAATACCTTCCCTCATGGTGGGACGAATGAATTTGAGAAGAACCAAGGCAAGAGAGTGGGAAAGATTTTAAGACACTGAAATTAGTTCAGCTCGACTAACGCAGAGGTTGCAGGGAGGAAGGTGGTGAACGATGAGGCTAAAGCGGTAGCTCAGAGCCAGTAAGCAATGTTAAAATCTTGGGAATTTGTTTAAGGACAATGAGGAGCTATTAAAAGATTCTGAGTAAAGGAGTGGCCTGATAATGCTTGGATTTTTAAGATTCACTTTTGGCTGCAGGGTGGAGAATGGTGTGGAAGAGAATGAGGCTGGAGGCAGGAAGACCGGTTAAGAGATTCTATCCGAATTCCTTAGGAGAAGTGATCACACTCACACTACCACAGTGGTGGTGGTGGAGAGAAGGGATATTTACATTATGAAATCTACAGCACTTGAATCTACAGGAATCAAATGGTTGTGGAGGGTGAGAGAAAAAGAGGGGTCAAAGATGACCCCCATTTTCTGGTTTGGGCAATAAAGTGACTGATGGTGCCACTCATTGTGACAGAGATCAGTATGGGAGGGGCTGGTTAGGAGGGTGTCCAGTTCAGACATATTAAAGTATTTATGACCAGATAACAAATTTATAAATAATTATTAGGGGCCTGAAGGTCAGGAAGAGAGCTAAAGAAAGATATAAAGATTTGAGAGTCAGACATTGAAGCTATAGAGGTAAATGAGATGAGGTAAAACTTTGGAGAAAGTAGGACGCAAAGAGGGTGAAAATGTCACAAAGACAGTATTATGGGAGCTGGGATCACAACTGAGTCTTCTGACTCCTAATATAGTGGTGTTGCCAAAGTCCAGAAGGGAGAGCAAACCCAGTTTAGTAGTTGAGAGCCCTGACTTAGGAAGCAGAGAGCCATTTGAATCCCCACGTGGCCCCCTGTAAGCCAAGTGATATTGTGTAAGTGACCAAGTCTCTTTATGCCTTACTTTCTTATGCTATAATGTGAGGAGATTATAATAATGTCAGCTTCAAGCTTACTGGAGATTAAGTGAGAAAGCGTATTTAAGCATCTAAATCAGGGTATGATACGTAGTAGGAAATCAATAAATAGTTCTTACTATCATGTTCAATAAATAGAAGGAAAAATTTTCTTTGAAGATCACGATATACAGATTATGTTGGAGAATATCGATTTTAATATTTCGATTTAAATTTAGTCAACTTTCACTTTTAATTTTCATTTAAACTGCTTAATTGTTTAAATGAAAATACAAATTGTCCCTTTTCCTTTAAACAGTAGTGTACTATTGGGAATTGGTTGGCTAAGATTAAACTTGATGTGGCTAGAGATGACAATTTGCATTCTATTTTAGAGTAGCTCTGCCTAAATTGAGAAGAACACAAGAGCCGCTTAACAAAGTCATACTTAATTATGGCAGGGGCTATTGATATTATATATAAAAAGAGCAAATTTCTCTACTAGAGTAAAGGACCATATTGGAGGGGAAAGTGCCTACATGTTTAATATATTTTGGGGAAGAAAGAGCCCATACAGAAAGAACATGATAAATATGCTAAGTTTATACAATATGTGCTCAGTGATAAATATTCTAAGCGTGTACTTCAATAATTCTCTCATCAGAGCAGCCTTGTTACCCCCACCATCAGCAGATACTGATAATTAATCAACTGAAATGAATCTTTACTGAATAAACAAATCTGTTATACATGAATGATGATTATGTCTCTTTCAGTTATGAAGGCTTTTCATAACTTATTCATGTCAACGTTATAAAGACATTTCCCTTAGGGAACAAAATCTTGTTTGGTGAGACCTCTTTTTGAACTGTTTCTGGTGATCAGTGGCATTTCAGCCACATCCAGTGGATGTAGGTTATTGTAGAGAGGATCTGGGGGATCTGGGGTGCTATTCCATTCTAAACCCCAGGAGGGAGAGAGTGAGCCCCTTAGGCTGTTGTGCAAACATTTGCACTCTTGCTGGCAGTGCAGGGATGGTTTGCCTTGACTGCATTCATGAAAGTGGACATGATAGCTATCGGATTCTGATGGGAGCACACAACTCTACCGATAAGTTTCTCTATATAGGATACTTTGCAGCATATGCATGTAGACATTAACCTCTGTGGCTAAGGAATACGGAAAGGAAGTAGATTATGCCAGACAAAGTGAAGCTCAGGTTGGTCCTGAAGAAAATAATGACAACTCGTGAATAAAATATACTATATACTCTAGTTCCTAATACCATATTCATGCTCACGTTAAAGATAATTCTCCATATGTCTGTCACATTTTTGCACATATAATGAACAGAGGCTCTGATGGTCTTTGCTCCAAATTATTTTATCAGGACATTTGTATAACAAACAGCTTTGGACATTCCTAGACATAGAACAGCATGCTTACTGTCTCTTTTAAATGATTTACGCTTCCTAACTCAGGGTTCCTTTTCTGTAATGCAACTCATTGTAATGGTTGCTCAAGTGTCACCTGACCCTCTTTGTGTTGTCCTGTGGGAACAGGGGCTTGGGAAAACCAAGCTGATGTTCTGGCTGTTGCTATTACTGAGTAATAAACTATCCTTTATCTCTGACCAGGGGGGACTCATGTCTTCTGCTAGCATCTGTGAAGCTTGTTAGCTTGTAAATAGACCAAGATCTCAGACCCTTTATAGTGCTTAACACTCGATTTGAGCATGTCTAATATTTAATGTGTTATTTTAGTGTACCTTAAAATTTTGCCTTTGTGGTTCCAGTCCTTCTAAAATGAAATTTAGAATACAGAAAATTGATCTGTAGTCAGTACAAAGAGAAGATTGTTCTGAAATTGATATGGAAAACCAAATAGTCAAAACATGTTCTAAATCATCCACAGTATAGAAAATACTTGTCTATATTTTAATGACCAAAACAAACCTCAAAATGAAAAAAATAGAATGTTTTTCTAAACAGTCAGACATAAAATTTTGGAGTAGTAAGAGAACTTAATAAGTTGATTCAACTGACTTCCTCCATTAAAAAAAAATAAAGATTCTGAGAACCAGCTCTCATTGATTTCCTTTGCATTTTCCATAATGACTTTTATAAACTTCTTCTACATTCCTTAGAAACTTAGAGCAAATTTGGTATGCAAAGGTATTCATCACATTTTACTTATGATAGATAAAAATGATGAATGACTTAAATACCCACCCTTTAGAGAATGTTTGAGGTATTGGTAAATTCTTATGATATACTATTAGGTAATCATTTATAATTGTTTTTTAAGAATATTAATAACATGATAAAGTGCTTACAACATATTGTTAAGTGAGATAATAAGAGGAATGAATTGTATTATCTCAGTACTATAACACATCATTATGGCACACACTCATGCATACAAAGAAAAAAACTGGAAGAAAGGTACTTTAACCCAGTGATAACCTGATAACACATGTTATCACTGAGTTAGGAGAATATGGATGATTTTCGTTTCTCTTCTTTGTTGTCTTCTGCATTGCCAAAACTCATTATAATCTAATCATAATTTAAAAAATTATCTCTTGAGCAAAAAAAATAATCAAAATTCTATTCCTAGATTATTAACAGTAAAGTTCATTCTTTGTTTAATCCACCTTGGGGCACCTTTTGGGGTTTATCCTTTTAATTTATAACTCTTTTCACCAATGGAAAAGTGCACTGTGCAATGTAATTCTGAGAGGTAGAGTGGAATAATATTCTTATTGGATTCCTCAGCCTGCTATACCTTCCTGCCCCTGTTACCCCATTGGTCATACTCTATCCTCATGTGAAGTCACATATCCTGAAAATTCCTGGAATTTTTACCTCTGGGATCTCCAGCCAGTGCCCTGACATCGTGGAACTTTTCTACGCTTGCTGCATAATGGTGTGATTGAGTACAAATTAAAGACTCACAAGGCAGAACGTCTTCTTGACTCATTCCCATCCCCTCCATCACTCTCCTCCTTTTCCACATTGATTCCTCCACCCCTTACACACACGTGTGGACGCACAGGTTACTCTAGCTTTAGATCAGCACTGTAAAATGGCAATGCAATCCGAGTCACTGAGTAATTTAAAATTTTCTGCTAGACACATTAAAAATGTTAAAAGAAACATGTGAAATTAATTTTAGGAACATTTTTTTAACTCAATATGTCTAAAATATTGCTATTTCAATATGTTATAAGTATGAAAAATATTTCATGAGATGTTTTACATCTGCTTTTCATACAAAATCTTTGCAATCCAAAGCATTTTGTATTGTCAGTATATCTTAATTCACATGAGCCACATCATAAGTGCTCAGTAGCCATAGGGGGCTCATGGTTATAGTATTAGAACTTCTGTTCCATTCCCACTAGCCCAGGACTTCCAAAAATGTAAATGCTTTGTGGTAGCTTCTTGAGTTGGCTCTACCAGGACAGCCATCTACATTTAATCAGGAGTTTTAGAGGATATTGCCTGTCACAGATTGTGACACATACATTGAGGTATTTCAAGTACCTTTTGTCTTTTTCTGCCACACAGAATAGGAAGTCACCTATCTGAGCTATGAATCAAGTGGAGGTCAGCTCCCTTATTAAAGGACAGTTTGAAACTTAAGTACAGGGGCCATCACTATCCTACACATACCACCCTCCCCACCCTCACCAAAGTGGATGGTTTCCTATTCCAACTTATATCTGAGGTTAGCTGGCTGACTCTCTAAATGACTCAAGACAAGAAGATAGAATGTTAGTATTTGATTGAGTCTCTTCAAAATTAAGTGTATACATTTCATTGGTGAAGAAACAGTCCTGGAGAGGAGAATTTCATTTTAATTTAAAATTTCGATGTTTAAAGATCTTCTTTGCTGTATTACGAACTAATGTGAATTAGCTCTGCTACTTGCAAGAGTCCTTGGAGGTTCAATGTGCTGACTTCTATTTCTAGCAGTGGAGCCCTAATGGATTCAGTCAGTAGCAGCATGAAGTAAGATAAAGCACTGGAAAGGCTGGTTGGTGGCCCTGAGGCTGAAATTGTGATTGTGTCCAACCGACAAACTAGTTCAGACATGAACAGTCTGATTCAGTATTTTCAAATTGGAAACTTAGAGCCAATACTAAAAGGTTGTTCTTAAATACTCAAGTGCTTTCATACTCTCTGCCTTATTGGAGTTTCAATTTCTAACTTCAAAAATAGATTTCTCAATTCTTATAAACTGACCTGCCTACCTCCCTTCCCTCACCCCCATGTTTCTCTGCCTTTGAAAGATCCTGAGATAATAAGCCTAGCATAAATAGTCTTCATCTGAGTATTAGTATCCTAGGAGGAAAAACACTAGAATAGACTCACTGAATACCAGAGCTGGAAGGACTCTCAGAGGACAGCTTCTCTGACCTTCTCATTCTAGTATTATTATTACTTATTGCATATTCTTATTGCTAAATGATTTATATACATTCAATTCAATCTTGCAAAATGGATATTTTTATTTCTGTTTTAGAGGTCAGGAGACTGAGGCTCAGAGAGGTTAACAACTGACCAAACGTTGCACAGCTGTAAGTGGCAGAGCTGAGACTCAAATAAAGGTCTGTCTGATTTCTAACTCACCATGTTAGCTGAAGCTGGTTAGACAAACACAGAGTGAGACTGATGGGGAAATAATAAGAACCAGTGCTAGAATTTACATAATGTAACTAGTTCTCCTTTTATTTTACATCTTAGGTGCTTTTTTTAAAAAAAAAAAAAGAGTGAAAAAGAGAGAAATAATATATCTACAGAGGTTTTTTGTTGTTGTTGTTGTTGTTTTTTAAACACATAGGTCTCATAATATCTACATAGCGTTTTCAGTTCCATTTTTTTTTTAAATAAACACATAGGGTAGGTCTCATTAAGTCAGTTTTAGTAAAATTTAGTGAAATTGTTTTATAGAGCATCTAATTTCTTTAAAAATTATGGAACTCTTGATTAAGAGTTTTAAGAATTCTTGTAAATGAAACTGCTATGCTAGAAGAAAAACACTCCATGCTTCAGATAGCCAGGGCTAGACAGCTCTTTGTACACATAACTGGCTGCTGCTCCTTCTGACTGGTCAAACACTGGCCTGCTGGAACGCCTGCCTGATCTGATATGTCCCTTCTGAGTGCACTGAAGCAACAGGACAGCCTAAGCTTGATTTGCCACCGCATTGAGTGGTATTGCTGAGCCCAGGGGACCTTATCCAGATTCATAAACACAGATTTGGGCTTGGTACAAGACATTGGGTATTCTAGTTCTGGGCCATAAAAACTGGGTTCAACCTCCTTAAAGACTTTTGATGTAATTCCCCTGAGCAGTCAGTTTTGCTTTACCGGAATCATATGGTATTATGGTTAAAGGTACCAAATATTCTACTCTAAGAACTATTCTTTCTCTAAGACTTGCTACACCAGTGACGACATTTTCAGAACAAGTTGTGGTAGTCAGAGTAATGGTTCCTCAAAGTGGTTTACGTCCTGATCCCCAGAACCTGTGAATATGTTACATTGCATGGAAAAAGATAATTAAGGTAGCACATAGAATTAAAGTTGCTAATTGTTATGGGCTGAATTATGTCCCCCTCAAACTTTATATGTTGGAATACTAACCCCCAGTACCTCAGAATGTGATTGTTTTCGGATACAGGGTCTTTAAAGACATTATTAAGTTAAAATGAGGTCATACATTAATCCAATATGACTGGTGTCTTTATAAGAAGATCAGATTACAACACAAGAAAGACCATGTGAAGACACAGACAGAAGACAGCCATCTACAAACCAAGGAGAGAGGCCTCAGAAGAAACTAATTCTGATGACATCTCGACCTCTAAAATTGTGAGAAAATAAGTTTCCGTTGTTGAGCCAACAAGTCTGTGGTACATTCTTATGGCAGCTCTGGGAAACTAGTATACTAGTTAACTGACCTGATTATTGGAAGGTTATCCTGGATTATCTGGGCCAGCCTGATGTTATCACAAGGTCCTTAAATGTAAAAGATCAGGGCAGAAGATATTGGAGTGATGCGATATAAAAAGAATTGGACTCATGGTTGCTGGCTTTGAAGATGGAGAAAGAGGGCCATGAGACACGGAACGTGATGGCTTCTAGAGCAGAAACAAGCAAGGAAGTGGATGTTCTCCTAGATCATCCAGAAAGCAACACAGCCCTGCCGATACCTTGATTTTACCCATTTTGGACTTCTGAACTATAGAACTATAAAATAATAAATTTATATTGTTTTAAACACTAAGTTTGTGGTAATTTGTTACAGCAGCAATAGGAAGCTGACATAACACTGAGAGACATTTTTCTCATGAACTGGTGGCAGGAATAAGATATTGGAAAAGGAAACTGCTCCGGTCTAATACCTTCACATAGGAAATTCAGAGTGGGCCTTAAAATTGTGGATGAAACCTAGTTATCACAATGGCTTTAATTTAAACATACTCATTGGTCATAACACTGAGAGTTTATCAGCATCTAATTTCTTATTCCAAGACATTGCTTTTTTTTAAAGTAGTGACTAAGTACTTTAATGTCAAACAGTTCCCTTTCCTCCTCCCTTACTACTGATCTTTTTTCCTCAGAGTTCAAAGTTATCTACTCTTGGATATTGCTTTTATACCAAAGGCCTTTCTGTATATGGTGTCTTTAGATAAGATCTCACTTTTGCAGTCAGTCTTGGGGGATGTTTCTGTTGTGGAGTCAGGTGGTGGATTCTAACACTAAGGAAGGAGAGCTGTGACATCAGAGCTATCGATGTCACGACAGCACATAATCAAAGCTTCCTTTGTGTGTATCATGGGAGAACAGGGCAATTAGCTCCCCTACATCTCTGCATTAAGAACTTGAGGTCGAAGATTATTGTTTCATGTAGTTGGTATTGTTTTTCATTTTATTTGTAATAAGAAAAAAATCTCCAGTTTTTTTCTTTTTTTCTCCCTTTTAAAATTAGTAGAGAATGTTTTCAAGAGGGATGAAATGTTTCTGGCTCCCTTGGCACTAGGCAAGGTAGAGGCCTTAAGCAGCCTGTGAATGGGACTCTCCTCAGTTTGTAGCAGGCACTGTTAGATACCTTGGATAGAGATAAGGAGTAAGATTATTCCACCATCTTAAGTCCTTGCCTCAACTTTTCTCATCTGTAAAATGAGTACACATTACTACCCTTTGTACCTCAAAGTTTGTTGTGGGGATTAAGTATGGGGGAGCAACTTAACCAATAATAGCCCTGAATACAATGTTAGAAGTTGTTATACTCTTGGTAGCTCTAGGGTTTTCATAAAGTGGGAAGAAAATGGCAATTTAAAATAACTTTTCAAATAGTGGCCAGTTCACTAAATGAGGGAAGGAGACATTTTCATGTGTTCTTGCCTAGTCTGTATAAGCACCATGGTTAATATCTCTGCCTTTTTAGTCTTGCACTGTATATGCTTTTTATACCTGTTGATTCTGTTGTGCTTTTTTTGTATTAAATATTTTTCCTTTTGCAAAAAAGAAACAAATAAATAAAAAACTTACACTCATTGGCCCCTGTGGGTTAAACTTCCTCAGTTTTTATAGGCGGGCCATGGTGCCTTAGGCATAGAAGTCCATGTTTTTGACGAATACATTAAATAAATATTTATTGAGTGCCTTGTAGTGTTGCAGGCACTGGGATGGGGAAATGAGCCAAGAAAGATGCAATTCCTACTTTCATTCTAATGGGAGAGGCAGATGATAAATAAATAAATGTATGCCAGGTGATGATAAGGGAAGGATAAAATCATGAAGGGATAGGTGAATGGAGTGGGGGCAGAGAATGCTCTGATATGGTGACATTCGATGAAGACCCGAATGACAGATCTGTGAATTCCCTGAGGCCCAAGACTATCTTCTTCACATTTGCTTCTGTGCCAGGGTCTTATAATGTAGGGCGGGAATCGTGTTTAATACTAGAATATGAGACTCAGTTGGCAGAGGCAGCAATAGTCAGATATTGTGGAAGTATAAGTAATGTATATAACCCCATGAATACTGGTCAGCATCAGCTACCTGCCTAATCTTTCTTAAGTGTCCTTTCTGCTCTTAGAGTACATGGAAATCACGTAACTCCTTCTGCTTTGAGCTTTTTGGGGTACTACATGCCATCTGTCACTCCAATAGCAATTTAAGATATTTTTCTTTTGTAGCATGGGGCCTTGAATTGAAATTGAAAATGTATATTTCATATTTGGTGAAACCGAAGGTCAACCTGCATTCTGCCAAGGGTAAGGCAGGTGTTTATGTGCTTGTGTGTACCTGTTCTGCTCTTAGAAACTAGCTGTTCAAGGCCTCGCTCTCAGAGCAAAATACCTCAGAGCTTTGGGGATTTGTTTCCAATTCTACTTCTCAAAGTGTCTTACGTTTCCTTATCCTGACTCACTTTCTCCTTCGCCTTTCTTCCCTTTTAACATTAAAGATGTTGACATAGCTTTCTCCTCTGGATCTACTGAGAAGTAGGATCATTCTCATTTCTGACCTACCTTTAGCCCCCTCTCAGAGAAGGCTTATCACGCTTGATCTGACACTCGGCAAGATTCCAAAAACAAATGACTGCACAGAAGGGCTCTTTGTGTCCTTGAGTTGCTGAGTCTCGGCTGCAAGATCAGAATTTGAGAGCTCTTCATTTACTTATGTTATGGTGCTCCTTTTGCTCTGTCACACATGTCCTTTACCAGCCCTGGCATTACCTTTGCAAAGTGCAATCCACACAAAGGATCACTATTGCAATTTGTAGTTACGTGCCTCGAATTTCCTGTAGATGACATTCTTTGCAAGCATTCTTGCTGGATACTTTTTCCAGCAATCTAATCTGGGGGCATGCTGGTAGTGATAGCGGTGCCTTGTATTTGCTTGTTTGTTTTTCACGGAGCTGAAGAAAATCAGATAGTTTCAAAGCATGACCAAAGTGCATGTACAAGGCACGGCTGCTCTGGGGAAGGTGGAAGCTCGCTCTTCTAAACAGGGCTCATGCTCAGGCTGTGTGCCTGTTCACTTTCCCCATCATAGCTCCTTTCCCAGAAGGCCAGCCTGGCATTTGGTGCTATAAGACACAGGTGGCTTTGGGGCCTAAATTATTTTCCTCGGCCTGCTGTAAGAAAGTACCACAAACCGGGTGGCTTCAAACAACAGAAATTTATTCTCTCACAGTTCTGGAGGCTAGAAGTCCCAAATCAAGGTGTCATCAAGGCCATGCTCCCTCCGAGACTCTGGGTAGAATCCTTCCTTGCCTCTTCTTAGCTTCTGGTGGTGGCCATTGATCCTTGGTGTTCCTTGGCTCATAGCTGCATCACTCTAATTTCTGCCGTTTTAACACATGCTATTCTCTCAGTATGTCCCTGTATCTTCTTATAAGAACACCAGTCATAAGAACCCAACTCCGGTATGACTCATTTTAACTAATTACATCTTCAATTTCCAAATAAGTCACATTCTGAGATAATAGGGATTAGGACTTTTGGGGTACACCACTCAACCCAAATAGACCCTCTTCAGTTGAAATTCAATGCCAGCTACTTCGAAATGATAGAGAAGAGGGTGGTCTGGGGATAGACAGGAGGGACAAGTATGAGATGAGTTACTTATCAGGAGGGCACCTAAACCTGTCAGGACAAGACAAAGTGGCAGGACACAAAGTAGCAGGCTCCCAGCCAGCTTGTACTTTATATTCTTAGGCGGTGTTTCATGTCATGCTATCGATTATAGGTCATGCAGAAGTCAAGGAGCATCTCTCCTGTCTTAGGGCTTGTGGCAGTTTAACTGTTTGAAAATTTCATGTTTCAGGGAATTCTAGAATAAAGGAAGAAACTTAATTAACTGAGTGACCCTAAATGTTAGTTGAAATACACTTTTATCTCTTTGTGGATACACTTGTGTCCATAGTGTGGTAGGTTGGTAGGTGGACTAATGGCCCCCTCAAGAGCTGCCCACATGCTAATCCCTACAGCCTATGAATGCTACCTTATATAACAGAGACTTTGAAGATATGATTAAGGTAAGAATCTGGAGGTGGAGAGAATATCATGGATTTTCCAGGTGGACCTTCAGTGCCATCACAAGTGTCTTTATAGGAGGGAAGCAAAGGGAGATCACAGATGGGAGAGGCCATGTAAGGGAAGCAGAAACAGAGAGAGAAGATGGAGGTAGGGGCCGTGAGCCCCTGGAAAAAGCAAAAAACCAGATTTTTGCCTAGCATTTCTGGAGAGAGCACAGCCCTGATGACCAGTTGATTTTAGCCCCTGAAGGCTCATTTTGAAATTCTGATTTCTAGAATTATAAGAAAATTAATTTCTGTTGTTGTAAGCCACCAAATTTGTGGGGGCTTTGTTAGAGCAATCATAGAAAATGTATACACAGGGTATGAATTTTTGTATTTAAATTTAAAAATATGATTATGTATACACATGAAGACATTAAGACTTGAAGAAAATACAGTCAAATGTTAATAGTGGCTAAATCTGTTGGTAAGATTATGAGTGATTTTTTGGGGGGTCATTACTATAACTTCCTGAATTTTCTAGGGTTTCAAGAAAAAAATCTAACAGTCTCGATTTTTTGTTTCTTTAAAACTTAAAGGAATATTATACAATTTTAAAGAATCTTAAAATCCTGACACATACTACAACATGACTGAAACTTGAGGACATTATGTTAAATAAAATCAGTTACAAAAAAGACAAATACTGTATGATTCCACTTTCAGAGTCGTCAAATTTTCAGAGGCAGAAAGTAGAATGCCATGGGTTGGGGGAAGGAAGGAATGGGTGTCATTGTTTAATAGGCATAGAGTTTCAGTTTGCAAGATGAAAAGGGTTCTGGAGATTGGTTATATGACAATGTGAATGTGCTTAACACTGCTGACCTGTACACTTAAAACTGGTTAGATAACAGATTTTATATTGCGTATATTTTACTACATTTAAAAACTTTTTAAAGCATATATTTTAAAAAGAGAGCTACAGTGATACCCTTAAATACAAATATGCAATATATGATGTGATCTTGGTTACATGAGGTTGTATTTTCTCTGCATCTTTTAAATCTCTTTAGAGTAGCTGGGGCCACCCCTTCACATAAGCTTTAGGCTTGTCCCTTGACATCCTCTTCTCTATCGATTCTCCTGTTTTTGCTTTTGTCTTTATTCTTTCACTCTTTGCTCAGTCATTTTCCTCCGTCTCTGAACGTGTTCACGTCTTTCAGGGTTTTGTTAGACCTCTGCGAGTATGTTAATCAATCACTCTTTTTTGAAATGTTTCTTGTTTGGTTTTTATGACATAATTTATATATTGCACATATACTCTCCTTACAGACAGATATACACAGCTCAAAACACTGATCTCTGTTGTCTTTCCAACATCCACACCAGGGGCCATGTGCAAAGACAGACCGACTCCTTTCTCTCTTCCACTCCTACGTATAATCCTGTCTTGTCTGGGTATTCCAATCGTTCAGTCATGCCTTGTTCTTCCCACTGTGAGCAGAGTGATCCATGTATATGATAAACCTGGCTACACCACTTTGTGCCTTAAAGTCCTTCAGCTAAGGTGCACACCCTTAAGTATGGTATCCAACACCCTCCATGACAAGGTCCCTACCTGCCTGTCCAAACTCTTCTTCTACCAGACTCACAGCTGAAATTACCTTTCATGACCAACCACTTTCATAAGTTGCTGTGGCCAATTTCTGGGCCTCCTGCCACTCCTCATTTCCTCTGGCTGGAAAACTCTTCCCTTCCACCTCACTGGACTAATACAGAGCCATTTTACTGCATTTAGCTTAGGCATCCTCTCCTCTAGTTCTCAATGTTCCCATAGTGCCCTGGGAACAGGTTGTTACCTTAACAGGTTATATCCAAGTTAACTATGTGTCTGCCTTCCCACTAGCTGGTAAGCTCTTTAAGGGCTGGGACCATCTCTCAAGTCATGTTGGTGTTCCCAGCACCTAGCACAGCGCTGGCACATAGTAGTCACTCACTTAGTGTTAATTAAAAATGATTAGTGAAAAACACTTTCGCTGATAAGTTATATCTGTAATCCATCAAACATTTAAAGGCCTTTTCCCTGACCAACTATTGCCTTAATTATAAATTTTGATAGCAGAGACAAAAAAATGAAATTCTGATAAAGAGCAATAAGATCTCTAGAGGTTAGACATTTAATTTTTCCATTAAAATTTGACTTATTTATTTGAGTAAGCCATGCTTTTTGGGGGGCGGTGTGGATCTTTTGATCTCTGCAGTCCTAATATGCAGGACTGAAACGAAACAGCCCCACAAATAGATGTTCTGCAATACACACACCCATAGCTCCATCACTTTGCTATCTTCCCTTCAACTGGTCAATGATTTTGGATCCATTATAAGACAGTGCAGAGTGGAGCCCCTTTGAAACGGAAGCAACAAGGAAAAGCTAGCTAAACATGTGACATAGCGGAGTTGTCAACTTCCCCAGGCTGTGGGTCTCCAAGGCCCTGGAGTAGCCCCCGGTATCAGCTGAAGCCCTCTGAGAGGCCAACTGCCCCCAGGAGACACGATGGCACCCCATATGCCCGCCGGCTCCCGCCGCAGAGGTCGCCGCCGCTGGACAGCTCAGCCACGGTCACGTGCCCGCGTCCAGTCTGCCTGCCGCCCACGGACCCTGGACCGCCCGGGGCGCAGGGCAGAGGCCTGCGGCATCACACGCGCCGCGGCGGCCTGGCCCGGCCCAGCCAATGGGCTGGCGGCGCCCGCATGACCGGCGCGGGCGGGAGGGCGTGGGGAGGCAGGCCGGGCGCGCACGCCGCCGGGACGGGAAGTGAGCCGCCAGGCCGCAGTGAGAGCGGGTCCCGCAGCCGCCTGCACCGGGGTGAAGCATGGCGGCCGCCAAGGTAAGCGTCGGCCCGTTGCCCCGGGGAGCGCGCCGATCGGACCGGGCCTGGGGGCGCGAGAGGCTCGGGCGCTCACGTGCCGGGCCGGTGCAGCGGGAAAAGCACAGAGAAGGGGGAGTGGGGCAGCTGTTCACCTTGCAGCAGCGGGAGGAGGAAGGTGATGGCCACTCCGGGCGGCAGAGGCGACCCGTGCGCACCCCGAGGTCCGACCCTGCCGCAGAAACTTTGCAGTCTGCACCCTCCCACTTGGCCCGGGAGGGGAGCCGGTGCCTGACCGGCGCCCGGCGAGCTGAGCCAAGGCCCGCGAGGAGGACCGGTGCGCCTGGGTGGGGGAGGGACTGGGGTCAGCAGGTCCCCTGGGCCACCCCAGCGCGCTCCTGCCCCTGACCCCGGTTGTAGTTGACCCGGGCTGCTTCCAGAGGCCACAGTCCGGGCTGAAGCCTGATCCTCTTAGGTTTCCAAGGCTCCGCCCTCCCGCGGATGGAGAAGTCACCTTGACTTCCGTTTTCGAGGTGGCTTGAGAGTTGGCCTGCGCGAGTCTGCGGACAAACTCCAGAGGACCCCCACCCCTCAACCCTCACCTTTCCCATCCTTCTCCCCTCTGTCCCCATCTGACAATACTTATAGACCGGCCTCTGAGCGTTTGAGAGACTTCTTTTTAGAAATGACAAAACAGATTGTCCTGGGAGCCTGTAACTCCTGTGAAGTTCTACTTAAAAAGGATTCTGCATAATGTGAATCATTCACTAACCCAGAGGAAAGGTAACTCCTACAACTTGACCTTTCCTCTTTCACCATTTCTTGAAACCTGGACACCATTTCAGTCTATTTGGACTGCATTTCAAAACTTTTCTGGCAGGATACCATATTTAGTCCCAATCACTTGAATCATTGGAATTTATTGCTTTTAATTTTAAGTTCACAAAGGCAGCCCTTTAATCAAGCCTATGCAACTTCTTAGCTCATTTTAAGTGCAGTGAACTTAAATATACCCAACATTTCAAACATTTGTCCTTAATCAAAACTCTGTGATAACCCTCCAGAGGAAAACATGGCCAACACATCATATTCCTATTTATTCAAGCAAACTAATCACATTTGCAATGGAAATTGTAAGCAGACAAATATATTTAAATGCTGTTCTATGACTTAAGTTTCTCCAGGCTCCCCAAATCTGCAGGCTTCTTCATATTCCTAAACTATGTGGCCTAAGTGGCCCTTTTTTTTTTTTTCAGTAATTACTCTGAGTTCCATCCTCAGGAGCATGCTCTGGGTGTGTGTATGTGAGTGTGTTGTGTGTGAACACACAGGTATGTATAACTGTTTTAGGTCGATTCTCTGAGGATCACTGGGATTCATTTTTGGAAGAAGTAATGTTAACCCTTTCAAACCCAGTAGCCTTTGGCCTTTTTTGTTGCATTAAATTTGCATGCAATCAGTGTACAAGGCTTGGTATGAATTAGTTCCCTCCAGCTGACTTCTTCTAGGTAGGAGTAGATACCCATACTTTACAGTCATTTTTATATCTGTAGATGAATTAAATAATTTTACTTAATTTTGGATATAAAATAATTGAGCAACCTAAATTGAGAAATATGCATATAATTGGAGTATAAGATAAGACCGATTAACTAGTATGAAATAAAATAAATGACATTGAAGCAGGCTTAACTTCTTGGTTGTATTTTTATTAAACTGTCATATCAATAGGTACATTTGAATTTTAGCCAAGTGAGAATCAGAGAAGATGAAACATTTCATTTTTACTCTTTGAGAACTTGTTTTTGTTTCTTTATTCATTTAAACTTGCCTTTTATTGGAATGTTTGATGGCTCACGTTAAATATATATGCATATATTTATAATCTGACAAAACATCAAAATCAAGTCAGAGTAGATGAGAAAAACAGGATAAAGTAAGATGAAGCCAGGACTAAGGTTAGTGGAAAATACGGTCCTACTTGCTAGAGGTGACTGAATTTTCTAGCAGCCAAAGCAAGAGGAAACAATCAGTGAGGTCAATTACTTGGGAGAGAAGTTTCCTTGTACTGCTGCTCTCTGAGCTGAGGGCACTCTCTCCCCACGTCCCTTTACATGCTGTGAGCAAACGATTACAAACTCCCTCATGACCACTGGATATATGTCTATGGGTTCCATAAGGCCATTTCTTATGTACATCATTGTAGCTCAAGGGCAGTGCAGTAAATGTACTCTTAAAAGGTCCCAAAATGAGCTGTTCTGGTCTACTTTAGTCCAAGAGTGCCCCTTACTTAGTTGCCTTTGGGTACTATCCTTGTGGGATGATTCTGTCAACTACTACTCAGGGCTGCTCAGCCTGAGTTCATGGCCATGCTCTTTGCTTTTTTTTTCTGGAGTGCAGATATTATTACATGTTGAACACAGAGCCACAGGTGAGAGGAGAATATGTCTCAAAAGCAATAGTACTTCGGAGGGAATGAATGAGGCATGAGGAAGGACCCATTGCAGTGATAGGAGGCAGCAGACGAAAGGCAGAGAGGTGAGAACACGTGTTACATTTAGAGGGGGACTTGGCTTAGGAGGGGAATTTAGGAGCCTCAGTGTAAACCAGACTTTTTTAAGAACCACCTACATAGTGCCTACTTACACTTTCCCAAGTACTTTACATATAATCAATTTTCACAACACCAAGAATTAAGTGTTCTCTATTTTTGTCCTTATATATCACAGGTCCACCTGTGATATAATTCATATACCATACAGTTCACCCATTTAAATTACACAGTTCAGTGGTTTTTCATATATTCACAGAGATGTGCAACTGTTACCACTGTCATATACCTGTGTAAAAAATTTAACCTATTGTTCACTAAGGATTTGGGCTATTCATTTAACCTCCATGTTTTTCATATTTCCTATCTATAATAATATCCTCTAAAGAGGTTTGTTATTGATGATGAAATGTGATCGAGTTTATTAAGGATATTCTTCAGATTGAAGTTTTCCGATCCCTTATGTTTTGTAAAAACTGCTAGGCATTTGGTGATATAATAGAGCAGACCAGTTTTCGTGCTAGGCAGGAAGGAGTCTTTGAGTTGGTTTTATGCTACCATGATGATGGTATGTTTTTGTGGTTTCACTGATGTTTAGATTTAGGGTTTCTTAAATTGATAGAAGTGGCTAAGCTGGCTAAGCCTTGAGGTTTATATGACACAATGATCCTCACTCTTCCGCTCATCAATTCTGTTCACTTTTATCAGGTAGAGAAATGGAGTCCCAGAAAAATTTGAAATTGGTTCAAGTTCCCTTGAAACCTCATTGCTTTTTGCACTGTTGTAGGGGTTCTCTGCATGTCATAGTCATATAAAAATGCCATTGCCTGGGTCTTACCCAGAGGTTCTGATTTAATTGCACTTCGGTGTGTCCTGAGCCTCCAGGCTTTTAAAAGCTTGCCAAGCGAATCTAATGCACTTCAAAGGCCACCCCTCTAGGTTGTTTTCGTGCTCATTGCTTCAGTTCTCTGGTGGCTCCTTTTTGGGATAAGGAAGGAATGCAGTGAGATAAATGGGAATCCTTGGTTATGTCGATGCAAAAGAAGACATGTAGGGGTGCCTACAAGTTCTCTTCTTTCTTGACAGTTTCTTTTCAGTCCTTTTACCCCATATCACCTTGGTGCTTAGGCATCAAGTTTATACAGTTTTGTAATTATCCCAGAATATAGGTTTTATCACCAAGTGATTGGAAACTCCTTTTGCCTCCTGTGAAGTTTCAGTGGTTTTCCAGATCAGAGTAGGTGCTTGAGAAGGGAAACATTGCAAAGAATGACCCTGATCTTGCAGACTGATCCCCTGGGGAACCTAATTTGGTGTGGTCAGTGTTCTCCAGATAGGTCATGTGGCTTTACAACCTTTGGTCAGTAAATACAGAACAGGGAGGTGGGAAGGATTCAAAGTCAGGAGGAGCACTGGCTGCTTCTGCTTCTTTGACCTTTTGCCCTATGAACAGCCTGTTTCTGTTGAGTTCTTAAAGGGAAACATTCCTTCCTGTGTCCTCCATCACCCACAATCATTAGGCCTGCTCAGCACAGTTCCTACCTACTCTCCTGCTTCAGGAGCACCTATCCTTCCCACCCTTTCCTTGGTTGCCTTTGGTGGGGCCTTGGAACAGAGGAATGTGTGAATGTGCAGGTACCTGTTGGTTCTGCTTGAGAGTAAGGAGGATGTGCCATGTCACAGTGATATAATTCCCTTAGCAAAATATTTAACAGCAACTGAGGAAACCTTTTTTTTTTTCCATGGCCTGTTTAACCAGACCTTTTTGGGTCAAACTGACCCAGTTAATGGTGGTTTTGGTCTGTTAGCTCAGAATTATTCCCAATGGCTGACGTGTAGAGTGGTGGTCTGGTTCGTTGATTGGAAATGTTTAAGAGATAGAGTATTCATACTCACTATTTCCTTTCGAAATTTGCTGTGCCATTGCATGAGTGAAAATAGACCCGGATGGTTCCTTTTGACTTTAGGTGCTGACAACATGGCAAAGTAGGCAGTGTTGAAATTCTTAGCAATTCAACTTAAATAAACCACTCTATTTAATGACTGTTATTAGGCTGGTAGCTTTGTCTTGATTTCCACATGTAGTCAGTTTCCACATGTTATCCGTGAAAACTGCTGACTTGATATGAGTCAGATATTTCAAGATACACTTACTGTTTGATGGTAAAATATCTTTCGCCTAACGCTTGTGCAGTACAATTTGTAAGAAAATTGTAAGTGGAAAATATAAGTAAATATAGGGGAGGAAACAATTTTCCGCGACCCTCCTAATGTCCCTGGCTGCCCTTGAAACTTAAACTGACAAAGACAAATTAACAGGAGACAAGGCATACCATGTACACGGGCACCCTCACAAGAGAATGAAGACCACAAAGGTGATCAAATAAACAGTAAATTTGTGGAGAATTGGCAAGACAAAGATAGGTTAGGGGTAGTGAATGGTGAAGAAAGAACTAGGAAGATGAGGGCTAATTCCTCATCTCTGGTGATAAGAATGTCACTCCTCCTCCTGGTACAGGGAGGGGACCTTTCACCTGGGAGTTTTATAACTGTTTCAGGGAAGGAGAGTGTGTCTGGTGGTTGTAGGGAGGGTCAGAGTGACTTTCCTGCCTCTGCCATTTTCTCAGACTCATTCAGCTTAAGATATTCAATATGCCAAGGTGCTCTTTTGGGGTAGTATGTCCTGAACCTCATCATAAGCCTGATTTGAACAGGCTTCTAGCCTCAGGTGCATATTTGGTAGTTTCTCTGAGTTAGACATGCAATTTGCCTGTGTCTGATCCTCCCCATAGTTGTAGGCTGAGCTGCAGAAGACCCCCAACTGCTCAGTCAGCTCAGAATTGCTTTCTTATGTGGAAGAGGCTTTGGGAACTTTTTCCTCCTCCTCCTCCTCCTCCTCCTCCTCCTCCTCCTCCTCCTCCTCCTCTTCTTCTTCCTTCTTCCTCTTTCATCCTTCTTCCTTCTTCCTTCTTCTTCCTTCCTTCTTCCTTCTTTCTTCATTATTTAAATCCATAGCTCTGGTTTAGTGAAAGAGCCCTGGACTAGAAAGGGTCGGAACCTGGGTTACAGGCCCACTGCTTTGACTGGTGGTGAGAACGTGGACAAGTCTCCCTTCTGTGGCTGCTTGGTGTCACCTTTTGGAAAACAGTGGCCATCTGTGACATCTGTGAGGAGCAGATGAAATATAACATGTGGAAACACTTTGGGAATTCCGAAATGCCATAGGAATGTCAAAAGTTGTTTATTGGAGACTGTGGGATATTTCCACCAAACTGAAAACTAGGGGAGACCTATTATTTGACCTACCTGAACAAAATGTGGTGTGCTTTTTTAAAGCTTATGGTCTATTGAATATTCGCCATGATGGCTAGCCAGCGTGGCTGCTTCAAGCGCCAAATTCGCGGAGTGATCTTCCTGGAGCCTTGCTATTGCAAGTTGCTAGTCCCGGGACCAGCAGCACGGATTTTACTTGGGAATTTGTTACAGTTGCAGCATCTTTTGACTCACCTCAGGCCAAAGATTCTGTTGCATCAGAACCTGCATTTTTTAACTAGATCCCTAGGGAATTGTGTGCACATTCAAGTTTGAAGACCATTGGTCTGGAATTCTCATTACCGCATCGTTAAATGTAGCTACCTTTCTAAACTAAGGGTGCAGCACTTTTTGAATTGGTTGTCTATCAGTCTAACTTTTTGCACAATTCAATACATAGTGACAAAATTCAGTATAAATTTTTGGGTTCTTTGGGCTCATTTTGATTCCACACTGGGGCCGGGTATTATTTGGAACACATCTTCTCAGTCGTTCCTCACTTTCAGCCTACAACTTCATTTTCCTAAGTACCTGTTGTGGGCAGCCAGGAGAGACACCATGAACAGGAATTTGGATGTGGGCAAAGAGATGGGCCAGTTAAACCCTCTGCTTCCCTGAACAGGTATGTTCTGTCTCCCCCATTTATGTTCAGGTCTTCATTACTTTTTATCTACAGCTTTGCCATAGCTTCCAAGCTGGTCTCGCCTTTGGTCTCTTCCCTGCACTGCCCTCTCTGTTCTGCCCAGAACTGTCAAAGGAAGCTTCTGAGATTGGCTCTTATTCCCACGTTAATAGTGGTACTGTGATCATGGGTAGAACACTTAACAGTTTAAAAAAATTAAAGTGTGTTATTGATACCAACTATCTGCTAGCTCCTATACTAAGCACTGGGCTTCCCCAAATGGGTAAGTTATTAGACTTGTTTTCAAGAACTCATAGTCTATAGGGATTAAAATAACCAGATAATGTGTAGACCCAAGCTTCATTTTTTGATCTTTATAATCCACCTACAAGGCAGCAGGGAAGGTGTTATAATCTCTTTTGACAAAGAAATTTAAGGCTCAGAGAGGCTACACAAATAGCAATAATAGCAGCAGCTTACATTTATATAATGCTTATAAGAGCCAGACACTGTTTTAGACACCGTATATTAAGTAATTAAATCTTCACGACAATCTTGTGGTATGTAAGTGCCATTATCGTCTTCATTGTTCAGATGGGCAAACTCCTCTGTATAGAGTGATTAAGTCTCTTGAGGCACAGAGAGATTAAATAACTTCTCCAAGGTCACATAGCTTATAAGCGGCAGAGCTGTGATACAGGCAGCCTGGCTCTAGAGTTCATGCACGTAACCACTGTACTACACTGCCCTCTTTAATTAACTTAGCTACACAGTGTGGCTTCATGTTGCCTAGGGAATGGAATTTAATCTCTTTAGCAGGCCAAAGCCTTCTGGCTCTAGCTATTGTGGAGCACATGTCCTTCACATGTCCTTCACAGCAGTTTTCAATAGGAATTACCCAACCCCTGTTTAAATTCCTTGCCATAAAGCTAGGGCAACAGTGTAGCAGAAAAAAGGGAGGCTGTTTGTTTAACTTAGAGCTGTCAGAGATAGGAGTGTTTCTTGACATTTCTCTCTATTGGTGGGCAGATTTTGTTTATTTAGGTCTTCCCTTCAGTTTTAAGAAAAGGGGCTTAGTTTTCTTTTCCCATTCCTAGAAACACCTGTAAGGATGTTCAAACCCATGTCCTAAGTTTATAGCTTTTACAGTTGGTGTGTTCTAATCAAGATTCAGACATAGTCCACACATGGCATGAGGTTGGTATGTCTCTTAAATCTTGCTAACTGGGTCATGCAAGTGGCTTGCAAGGAAAGTTGGTGATGCATCAGGTCTCTTATCTTACTCTGCCAGGCCCACTAGCCAGGGTGTTCATTCTTTGTGAGCATTTTATTGCAGGTTGAAGTTGACTGAATTTGAAGATTCCACTTTCTCTTTGTCTTCCCTCTCAGTTCCAGAAGTAAAATCTCAGCTCCTGGTTCTCTTTCTATAGTGGCTCTTGGAGATTTCTGTTGGTCCGTTTTTAGTGTCCACTAGCAGTTTGAGAAGAGCCTGGTCTTGACCTTTGCCCAATTTTCTATTGGGTTATTTGCTTTTTCACATTGATTGATTCTAAGAGCACTTTAAGAGTAAGAACCTTGGCCCTCTGTCCTATCTGTTACACATTATTTTGTTGCAGTCGTTTGATGTTTAACTGGTTCATAAGCATTTTCTATTAAAAAAAAATTATATTACCTATTTATTAATCCTTTATGGCTTCTGTGTTATATGGATTCTGAGTTGTCTGTCATGTTTAAACACAGCTTCCCCACTTAATATTACATAGGAAATCACTTGTGTTTTTCTAGTACTTTATATACATCTCTCTCTTTTTAAAGATTAAATTTGATTATCTGCAATTGTTTTGATATAAGATGAAAGGTAGAGAACCATTTTAATTTTTGTTATTGTTGTTCAACCCCACGAGGTCATGAGCCTTCACTAGTGCCACATCATCGGCCAGTGTGACCTGCTGCCAGCCCAGCCCAGACCCTCTGCTAGTTCAGACTCTTATGAGATCGGATTAGTTCAGAAAGCCCAGAGAGCCTCTCTTTACGGCTCAGCTGTTAGCTGGGCCACTGTGAATGTGGAAAGATTACAAGTCACTGGGAAGCAAGGTACTCCTAGAGTCTCTCCCAAGTTATGCTGCTTTCATTCAGTCTGCATTCTCACGTTGTCTCTTTCCCTCTCCCTCTCTCCCCCCACGCAAGAAAATAGGAGGTCATGTTAATGGTTAGCATTAAAGTAAGAATTTAAATGTCCAATTGCAAACCCCGTAGAATAGGTACAGATAGCATTCTATGAGGACATCTAGAAAATCTTCCTGGAAAAACTGCCATTTGACTTAGGCCTTGAAAGAATAGCAGCATTTTTGAATCTTCTCATTATGCAAATTTTCCATAATGTGCAAAAATAGAAGAATGTAATGAACTCTCATGTCCCTATGTAGCCAGTTTCAGCAGTTATCAGTTTATGGCCAACATTGTTTCATTTATACCACACCTTATCTCCTCTGTCCATCCCTCAGATATTTTCAAAGCAAATCCCTAACATTGTATCATCATGTGTATAATATTAGTATGTATCTCTAAAACATTTTTAAATGCACAACCAAAATACCATTAACCTAAAAATTTTTCAGTAATTTTTCAGTACGATCAAATATCTATTCTGTACACATTTTACCCATTTCTCCTATTGCCTTATAATTTTTAAAAAAATAGTTATTTGAATTGTCATCTAAATAAGGCCCAAGCATTGCAATTAGTTGATGTGTCTTAACTTTCTTTTAATCTCTAGGCTCCTTTGCTCTCTCAATCTTATGCCCTCTCTCTTTTCCTCTGAAAGCCAGTTTAACATATGGTTGAAATCATAGACTCTGGGTTCAAATTATGGCTCTGGGCAAATTATTCAACCTCTCTGTACCTCAGTTTTCTCATCTATAAACAGGGCATAATTGTGCTTACTCCCTGGGGCTATTGAGATGGTCAGTGTGCTCATGTTTGTAAAACTCAGAGCTGGGACATAGTAAGCTTGTAGAAGTGCGGGCTGTAGGTTTGGAACCAGAGAAGTTGTTCACAGTCATGTCACAAGTCCATAGTCCCATGGGAGAGGCAGAGGAGAGCTCATTCCACTGAAATTGTGCACAGTCTTTGGAATGAGGATCCTGGCTGTGCAGAGGGTACCTGTTCTTTCTCTTTTGACTTCCTCCTGGGTTCTTGTCTATTCGTAGTCATATAATATTGATGCACAGCAAAATTGTGAACTGGTAAGGTATTATTTAGTGGAAGCAACTTTTCTATTGCCTTTGGATTTGCTGCTTTCCTCTGCATTTATTAAGTTAGCTCTTCTCTCTCAGAAGCCATTTTAACTTTCATTGGCATTATCTGGGCTCCAGCAACTTGTGATCTCCTAAGTAGAACCTTTCAGCACTTTATAAATATGTCATATACTTTTTATATTCCTTTGTTCCCCATCAGGAACACACATCCCAATCTTCAGAACTGCACAATCAATTTTTATTCATTTAAGGAGCAGTGGTAATTTGACACTTGCTAATATGTAACAAATTATATTGGGAGCAGTAATTACAATTGCAGCTGGTTCCTAATTATACTGTAACCTTGAAGTTTAAAAAAAAATTGAGACTGAGTTCAGCATATAATACTGGAGAATAATATTCTGCATTAGGCAGATCTGCTTTCTACTGAACCATGAGCATTTATGTATCATAATGCCAAATCAAAAAAAACTTTATTTTAAATTGCTTTCAGCTACAATGTTATCCAGCAGCACCATTCATAAGGATAGTTTAAAGTCTTTGCTTGCTGAATTTTTGGCACATCCTCCAAGTATTATAATTAGCGTCAAAAGGAACTGGGCTCTAGGGTTGTTTTTGGCTTTGTGATTTACTACTACTCATTTAAGACTAGGTGTGTTAAATGCCTCAGCTTCTTCATCTGAAAAATGAGGATATTAATGTCTCTTCACCTTAAACAGTTTTGGTGATGTTTAAATAAGATCAGATGTAAATCTGTTAGCACTCTGCCTAGCGTAGAGTTAAGGGCCCAGTAAAAGTTAGCTGGTCAGTGTTAATTGC
Source organism: Pteropus vampyrus (assembly GCF_000151845.1). Lineage (NCBI taxonomy): Eukaryota > Metazoa > Chordata > Mammalia > Chiroptera > Pteropodidae > Pteropus > Pteropus vampyrus. Next base: position 12,473,450 of record NW_011888785.1, read on the forward strand.
TATAATTAATAACAAATGATCCAGTTCCAAAGCCTGCCTCTGCGACTCCCAACTTCAGCAGAATTGTGATCTTAGTTCTGCCACCATTCCAACTTGTGTTGGCACGTATCATCACACATTTTGTACCAACTACTTGTTTATAAGTGTGTCATTCCCACCATGGGGCAGGGTCATTTCCCCCATGGGGTACTGTCTCCTCAGTTCCTGGCACTGGGTAGTGGTTCTCATCTGGAGATGGGGCAGTTTTGTTCCCAGGGGGTATGTGACAATGTCTGGAGACATTTTTGGTTGTCACATCTGGGAGGGGTTTGCTACTGGCATCCAATGAGTGGAGTCTAGATATGTTGCTAAACGGCCTGCAAGGCACCAGATAGCCCCCTGCAACAAAGAAGGATCCGATGCAAAATGTCAGTAGCGCCAAGGTTGAGAAAGCCTGGTCTAAGGCAACCTTACTGCCTAGGTGGTTGCATTGTGGAAAAGGCCATGGGCTTGGGGCAGATCAATCCGTTTGGTCTGCAGTTTTCTCAAATATAAAGGAAGAGAATCCAGCCTGCTTCAAGGATTCTAAAAGAAGGGAGATTTATACAGGTATGTGCCTAGTGACTGCACATAATCAGGTTCATCTTGATAGTCCTGGCTCCCCATGATTTTTTTGTTTTTGTTTTTTTAGTAGACTATTTTTGAGCAGTTTCAGGTTCACAGTGAAATTGAAAGTTCAGAGATTTCCCATATACCACCTGCTCACACACATGGATGGCCTCCCCATAATCATCATCTCCCATCAGAGTGATACGTTCATTATAACTGACGAATCTATATTGACACATCATTATTACCCAAAGCCCAGGGTTTACATTAGAGTTCATTCTTGGCGTTGTACATTCTATGCATTTGGACAAATTTTATAATGATGTGTCCATTATATTATTGTACAGAGTATTTTCACTGCTCTAAAAATCCTCTGTGCTATTCTCCTTCTCTACTCCCTAACCCCTGGCGGTCACTGATTTTTTTTTTTTTTTTTGCCTTTTCCAGAATGTCATGTAGTTGGAATCATACTGCAGGTAGCCCTTTCACAGTGGCTTCTTTCACTTAGTAATATGCATTTAAGTTTTCTTCATGTATTTTTCATGGCTTGATAGTTCATTTCTTTTCAGGGGTCAATAATATTCCAATAAACTGGAGGTACCACAGTTCGTTTATGCATTCACTGACTGAAAGACATCTTGGTTGCTTCCAACTTTTGACAGGAATAAAGCAGCTATAAACAACACCTTTTTGCAGGTTTTTGTATGGACATGAGTTTTCAACTCCTTTGGGTCAATACTAAGAAGCATGGATGCTGGATCGTATGGTAATATTATGTTTAGTTTTGCAAGAAACAGCCAAAACTGTCTTCCAAAGGGGCTGTACCATTCCACATTCCCACCAGCAGTGAACGAGAGTTCCTGTCGCTCTACTTTCTCACCAGCATTTGGTATTGTTAGTGTTCCAGATTTTGGCCATTCTAACAGGCGTGTAGTGATATTTCATTGCAAATTTTATAAATGGCAGAAAATTCCCCGCATTATAATGTGCAGAAAAAATCTCCAATTATAAAGCCTGCCTGTCAGAACATTTGAGTCAGAACCAATTTCCATCTTTCCTTGCAGCCAGGACACAAGCACACAATCTAGCTTTGTCAATTAGATATTCACGTGTGACTTTGATATGGAAGCAGGCAACATGAGGAAGCAGCTTGTGTGTGAAATTTCCATGGAGCTAACCTAACAGGAAGCCTAGGCAACCTGCTTCTGTTATGGGATCTGAAGTAGATTCCTCACCAAGTGATTCTGGGATAGTTTCAGGTATCTTTGACGGAGCCATGCCTCAAGTTGATTCTCCAGCCTTTCTAACAAGACTGTGATCATCCAACAGAATTTTAATAAGCTGTCTTTTTTCTTAGCTTGTCATCTTTTGTTACTTATTTCTAAGTTGAATACATGCTGGACTTCCTCACTCCATTCATATTTGGGATTAGAAATATGTACTTATATGTCATGTACTTCTCAGTTTATATTTTTTAAGAGTAGCTAATTATCACTATTAACATTGTTTATCACTTTAGGATTCATGGGGTACTTTTTCTTCAATCTGATTGGTGCTTAAAATAACTATGAAATAGATAAGTAGATTTTGTCATTTTTCCCACTTTATAGTTGAGGAAAGTAAAACTCAGAGATGTTAACTGACTTGCCCAAGGTGACCAAGTTAGCACAATGAGAACCGAATCTTTAAAGCTGATGATTTCCGCCTATGTCAGGGTGAACAAGCATCTTCTACTATCTTTAAAGAGTTAAAAATATAAACAGAAAAAATGTCTATTTCAGAGAGACTCATACTATCTCTTGTCAAATTATTGCTCTTGGGAGCATTTACCGGCATGTTAGCTTTAGCTTAATAACAATAATAATAAAATCTAAAATTAGCGTGTTTAAAGCTCTTTTGGCATAACAAACTCACAGCTAAAACACCGCCATTTATTTCTTCACCGTCATACTCTCCTTCTTAATATCGGAATTTTAATGATGATGGCTTTATAGTTTAATATTTGTCTACAATGGCTTAGAGTTAAATCCAACACATTTCACAACCTACTGAATCCTTCTGATAAGCATCTTGGCGGCCCTGAAATGACCTGCTTGTGTAATTACCCAGTGGGTTAACATTTATGATGTCTGGTGCTTTATATGTCAACTGTTGAGTGATATGAACTTTTGGGGGTGGATTACACAAAAATGTTGTGGTTCGAAGAGTGCTTAACGTAGCATCTTGTCTGTGTACTAATTTATGTTTCAGTAACTTTTTTCATAATGACTACTCTTCATTTATTAGAACTTAGGGAAAGTGTAGGATGAGGAATGAGTGACCCAGTGAATTCAATAAAATATTTTTCTTAAATTTGATAATACACCTCTTTCTTCTTCTCAAGTTTGTGGTAACTCTGTGGTTTGGGGAATTTCAAACTTTCTTTTGCAATTACTGATTGTATCAGTCAAGGTTCACTTGCAGAGAACAAAATGCATTCTAGCTAGTTTAAGCAGAGGGAGATTTATTACAGGGTATTAAATGGCTTACAGAATTTGTTGGGAAGGTGAAGAAACAGACGTCAGGTTGAGCTCTCAGGAATGACTTCCAGAGCCTCACAGTAGATCAGGCCACCAAGGGAGCAGTTGCCTCTTGTGCAGTCATGAAATCACCTGCCAAATGGGGAGTATTTCAGAACCATGCTGTCATTGACATGGGCAGGAGGTTGCCACTGGAAAATCAGACACTTCCAACGGAGGTGCTTGCTGGCAGAAACAGCAGAAACATGGTTCCTAATTTCCAAATCATTGCCTTCCAAGCCTTTGCCTTCCAGTTCTCACTCATCTTTATCTGATAGCACTCAGACCGCATAGCTGCAAGAGAGTCTGGGAAATGTAGTTTTAATTTTGTAGTTTTTGTAGTACATGGGAAGAAGGGTGGATCCCAGTTTTTAAGTTATTAGGTTACACCCAATAGTACTTTACATTGGGATTCTGGTCCACCTACTACACTTACATCCTCAGGTACAAAAGACCATGTAGGAACATTTCTCCCTCCACATCCTTTTTCTGCTTGTCACTGCATGGCTGCATGTGTGTACATGCACATCTTCCTCTATCCCCTCCCACACACACAGAGGAGTCTACTTTTGATGAGCTGTCTGTTCTTGTTTTTATTTCATATCTGAGGTAAATAATTGCTTCATGACAGTAAAATTTTAAGTATAAGCCTGTGCTTGTCTTGTCTTTCAGACTTTTCACGTTTGGGAGGGTGATAGAGGAAGTATTGCTAAGTGAAGTCTGTTATTATACAGTTGGTAAAGTAGGAAGCTGAGGTTGGGACCTTGGATTCTACTAACCCAGTGGTTCTCAGCCCAGCTAAACATCGTAATCTCACAGGGGAGCTTTAAAGATACCCATTTCAGAAGTTCTAATTCAACTGGCCTTTGGCAGAGCTTGGGCATTGATAAAACTTTTTTATTTTTAATTAATTAATTATATTATGATGACATTGGTTAATGAAATCCAGTACGTTTCAGGTGTACAATTTATCAGTAAGGCAAATATATATTGATAAAACTTAAAAGCTCTTTAGGTGGCCTGAATGTGCAACTGGGGCTAAAATCCTTGGTCCTAATCAGACAGAATTGGACATTAGCTGAAGCTGCAGTTCTTAAGCTTTAAGAGCGCAGGATCATCCGGAAGACTTGTCAAACCGCAGACTGCTGGGCCCACCCCCAGGGTTCTGGATTCAGTAGGTCTGGGGTCTGGTGTGAAATTTTGCATTTCTAAAAGTTCCCAAGTGATGCTGATGGCCCAGTGACCACACTTCGAGAACCACTGGTCTAAAGGGAGCTACCTGTTTTCATTGTAAAGATCTAATTTCTTCCCACCTGGAAGATGTTCTTTAATTAACATTTTGGGGGCCTCTACTTAGTTTCTGGTCTTTGCCAGAGCTGGGGATATGGAAGACTCAGATACCTTTGAGGAGGTCATGGTGTTGTGTCACTGGAGATTACCAGTGTAAAATGATAGCTTTTCTCTTCTTTACCTTTTCTTCTTCAAATTAGTTTCCCATATTTCATGTAGGTTTTCTTAGGTTCTTCCCAACCACTGTTAGACCTAAGCAACATTTTTGAGTCCTCAATGCTATACTGTTGTGATGTGTTAAAGTAATGAGCCGGCAACTGCAGCTCGATATCAGTATAAGAAAGCCAGTCTTAAAAATACTCCAACATGTGGAAGAATCTTTCCTAGTATCTGCTTTCTTTTGGCTTCTGAAACTCATATTAAAATGAGTGAATTTATTTGTCCTGAAGGATATCTTTCTGGTTGTCCATGCCATGCTTCCTACTACCCCCCTTTTAAAACCGGTCATTGAAGTTATGTTATTGTTGGCTGTTTTTATATCTATCGATCGATCGATCGATCGATAGATAGATAGATATATCTGGGATGTACCTAGCTGGTATTTATGTTCTGCAAATGCTATTGATAGATAACCTATTGAAGCTATTGTATCTAATGTTTGTCTTGTCAAAACTTTACGTATTCAGTGATCCTCAAATTTTGCCCTGTGGAATGTAGATTCATGGAATTGACCTGAAATTCCCATACTAAAGTTTAATAAAAATAAACTTCTTTTAATTTATTGAACAAATATATAATGCATAGTTTTTCCTGGTCTAATCCTCCTCTTTCTCCCTTAAGCTTGATATGAACGTTAACCTGCTTGAGTGTAAAATTCTCTGTTAATTTAAGTAGCAAATAGTAGTATTTTATAGTCATCTGCCAAGAACCCTTTTCCTTCTTGGTGATCTGTATGTGAAAACCAGTTACTTTATTCAAAACTCCTGCTATAAACATTTTGTTTTAAGAGTGGAATTTATTCTTATAAATATAAAGAGGAGTAATGATAAAATCAGGCAATTGGATTATAAAAGTGGTAGATGTAAACATTTAAATGCTATTAGTATATGACAGAATCCATTTATACAACAACGAAAATCAGCCTTCTGAAAACAATCTAAAGTTCGATGAATCTTTTAAAGCCCAATGAACTAAGGCTTGTCAGATGATACACAGCGTGCACGCTGAGGAGCTGATCTGATTTCAGAAGGGAGGCTGCATTTCTGTGGCTCCCTTTTTCCAGCTCAGCGAACTTCCTGGGTATTGGTTTTGCCACCAGGTAGACTCCATCTCAGTGCACCTTCAGAACCCTGGCACTTTTAGCTCTAACTTTGTGTTGTCTTCAGTGAAGCTGTGTAAGTGTTCTTCACTGCAGATGACACCCAAATAAGAAGAATGGGAGGTAGAAGAAGAAGTGGAAATTCTGAATAGCCACAGAGCATTGGAAAGTAGATGGAATTAGTGCGGAGGTGAGGCCCCGGAGGCTTGTAGCAGTTTTTCTGGATCTATCCCCTACTGAACCACAGTCACCTGCCTGTTAGTAGAATGTGCCCAGGACCTAATACACATTTCAGTGGACCTCGGGAATTCCATAGTGATCACTGATCTTGTGCTATACCTGGAACTTTGGGTTTGTTTCCAAGAAGTAGCATTGGATGGGGCTGGGTAGCAGAGAGAATGATGAGTTAGGAAGACCTAAGTGTTTGTTTAGGGTTTTGGCAAATGTTTTTGAAGACCCTGATTTCTCCCTTCTCAAGTTATGAGCCACGTTGTTCATCATTTAAAAATTTTTAGGAGTTAGCTTAGTAAACACTTTTGGATAAATAATACAAATAATAGATACCATTTATGGAGTGCTTTAACTGTTGGGGTGTTTTTGGTGCTAAGCACTTTATGTAACTGTCTCCTATCACTCCTCCAACCATCTGGGACTTATGCTTTATAGATTAGCAAAATGAGACCAACAAGTCAGGCAAGTAGCTCAAGGTCACATGGCTAATGAGTTTGGAGGTCAGGCCTGTCCCCCAATCAAGGGTAGTCTGACACTAAAGCCATGTCTTTCAGCACAGCACTGGATGGACACTACAAACTGTTGGCGAGAGGAGAAATTGGGAGATTCTTCATTTCTAGGCATGTATTATATTTTGTCAGTGGTTAACACAAGTTATGGTCGGTTTGAAGCTGCCTATAATGTGGTTCAGTAGAAAGACCTACACAGTAAAAGATGGACGATTTAGGATCTGATCTCAAACACTTAGAAATGTTGGTACAAACTGGCGCTTAATCTGACTTTGGGGGAAATATTGGAACCTTTCAGAGCCTGAGTTTCCCCTTGGTAAAATAGGGACAATAATATGCTCTGTGTCGCAGATTGCTGCAAGGATCCAGTGAGGGGATAGTCATGCTTTAAAAACCATAACGTGTTCTATACACAGTTGGTTGACATGACTTAAGTGTTTGGTCACCGTTCGTATTGTTTTCTCCTCTGCCGGAGACCCTGGGAGAGTTACAAAGTGAAAGCTTTGTTTCTTCTCTCTCACCAAGTTATAGTCCTGATGGTGAGCACTGAATGTGCATTTTGGGATCAATAAGCAGAAGAAAGCTGTGGGAATTTAGGGAAGAAGAAATTCACTGTGAAAGCATGACCCAGGGAAGGCTTTATGAAGTACATGGCATAGTGAACTAATTAGATTTTAAAGGATGTGATATTCAGATGGAGCAAGAATAGTTCACTTTGTGGAAACTTTCCTTTGCTTTTAACAGGAAAACCAACTAAGTACCGAGGGTCACCATATGCCTTTCAAAAAAGGCTACTTACTTATGGACTGTCTTGAGATGTGGAACTCGGAATTTCTCTGCTACTAAAAGAAGAGGGTGGAGGCATTTTTTGCTGTCGCATCTTCTCCAATAATGTCTGTCCTACTCCATCTCTCAGAATATAGATCTGAAAGGAGGGAATCTTCTCCTGCAACCTTCAAGTCAGCACTATCATCAATCTTAAGTTGGTTAACAGTCTATTTTTTTTCCTCCTTAATTGAACAGCAAAGAACACTAACTAATTCAGGATTTTTAAAAGGTCACAGATTCTTATGGATAAATATAGCACTTGTGGTCACAAGTACTCAGCTGAAATTAAAAGAGTTATCAGTCTTGCTTTTGGAAACAAGGTGACCAACCAAGTGATTTCGAAAGAGTACCTCTCCCATTCCAATGATCAGTTAATAAAATTATTCCTGACAGTGGTGGGCAAAGGAGCTCAGGCCGTTACATATTTAGAGACAGAGAACCCATTGTCCAAAGAGCTCAGAAGAGCCTTTGCAAACACACAGAAGGGATTTAGAACAATTTGCATAAATCTCCCCATGGATAGCGACATGGCTCCAGTATTGGGGTATTTCCAGGAACCCCTCCTTGGCTATATCATGGGGTGACACGGTGCTTGGTGAGAATTCAGTCTTATGACGGTTTTGCCAGCAGGACTGGGTGATGGGACACTGAATAAGCCCACTGTTTGGTTCCACATAAGGACTCTTTTGTGTTGGCCTGGGGCAGCCATGCTCAAGTTTGTCTTGCTTTTTCCCCAATGATGTTTTTGGACTTTGTGGGCTGGAGAATTAAGCACAACACCTATTCTGAGCTAATCTGTCAAATTTTGCTCTTGAAAGGTAACCATAGCCCCTTGTATTTCTAGAATATGGAGAATAATAGTCGTACCTTTGGAGACTTCTTATTTCTTAAATTAAAAATTGGGGAGAGGAGGAGACTTTGCTGGACATGCTCAGATAGTGAGGCATTCACGCCTGTTTGTGAATATGGGAACTGTGGGAAGTAATTCCCTTCTGTTTGTTCATATGATTTGCTTTTTTCACTAACTACTTTAAGAACTATGTTCTCTTGCATATTTAAATAAATTGTACTTTAATATTTAATATTCCCCTATGAAAAGGTATGGGTCACTCTGGAGTATGATTTTAAAATACCAGATCATTACAAATTTGTTTTGACACTTTTTTCTCCTTCTTTTTGGAAAAAAAAAAAACAAAAAACAAACAAAAAATATATATACATTAAACACTACACATTAGGAGCTTTACTGGTTGCTTACCCAGAATGTTAGCATTTTAGAAGCCACATAAGGAGGCTAATCAATAATCCAGGGAGTAGTTTATGCACTGGGGAAATTTGGTGCTTTAAGTACAAAAATGAAATCCACTAATTTCTAACCTGGAGTTTATTTTCTTTCAGTCTCTAGCTTGATTTCTCAGCTTTGTTCTAATAATATAAACACTTTTATGTTTATTTATAGGTGGCTTTAACCAAGAGAGCAGATCCAGCTGAGCTTAGAACAATATTTTTGAAGGTCAGTATAAAGGAATCTATTTCGTTTCCTTGTTTGATTTTTGTTCTGTAACTTTTAAAGATTATTTTCAAGCAGCTCTTTTATTGTTATATTTTTTTAAAAATCCTCAAAAGTATCTTTACTTAAGACCTATGATAGAGATCCTTTACAATTATATCTTTTTAAAAAACTGTATCAGAAACTTGTAGGTGATGGCGATGGCAACACAGCTTACATTTTAGTTTCTTTTATCTCATATGATGTCAGGTAATGAAAATGAGTTTCTGAGGGATTTAGTATTCCAGCCCATCTACCTTTCCAGGATTGACTTGTGCAGTTTGATGGCAATGTTTGTTCTCCTAAGAAGTTTAAAGCTATTCATCAATGTTTCAGTAATCCTTCGTTCACCAAGAGGGGGCTGTCTGGCTCTCTCTTTGGGTAGAAGCCCGTCATTATTGTTGCCATCATCCTCACTGTCATCGTCCCATTTTATTACAACTGTGGTGCCTGATGTAGAGACCTCAGGATGAATAATGATAGAGATGGGATCACAACAGACACCATATGGGTTTTTTTTTTCTTAGTTTCTTATACTTTTACCTACTTAGTGATATTGAGCAGAGAATGATTGATACTCTAACAAAAGTCTACCTCAGGTTCCAAACACTGAACCACCTTTAATGTTACTCAAGTGGAATCCAAGTACTCGAAAAAGAAAAGGCCACTTTTATAAAGATAATTTAAAAAGTATATATGTGGGCCTTTTTTAAAAAAAAAATTCAGCATTTTTATTGAAATTATTTTGGTATATTTATACTTTCTAAATTTTTTAACTTAAATTTATCGGGGTGGCATTGGTTAATAAAATTATATAGGTTTCAATTCAATAATACGTCATATGTATATTGCATTGCGTGTTCACCACCCAAAGTTAAATTTCCTTCCGTCACCATATATTTGATTTCCTGATGTGAGCCTTTTCTAAACATGACAAAAAGGCAGCTGTGCTATACATAAAGAAGAACAAGGCTTCAAATGAAGCTTGATGTTCTACTTCTGTATACTGAATATATAACTTAGAAAATTAATAATTCTGTGAGCATCACTTTTCTCATCAAAATGTGTTACTATTTTTTAAAAATGGAAAAATCAGAGAATTTGAACACTGACAGAATTTTTTGATATTAAGTAGTTGTTATTAATTGACTTTTAGGCTAGGTAATAGTATTATGATTATGGGAACTATAAAAGACCTTTTTCTTAGAGATACACACTAAAGTATTTACAAATGAGATTATGATGTCTGGGAGTTGCTTTTAAAAAATCGAGTTTTGGTAGGGTAGGAAAAATGAATGGGCAGTATGATGATAATTTTTGAAATTGGGAAATGGAGTACTGGGTTTATTGTACTATTATTTCTACTTTGTATATTATTGAACATTTTCATAAGTTACAAAAATTGTGAAAATTAAATGATTTGCATTAGCTATTGATTCATATATGCTTAAAAATAATTAATAAAACACAATAGAGACAAAGACTCCAAGAGAAAAATGGTTAAAATTATGAGCAGTTTTACTCATAGGAGTAAAAGATAAATTTAGGGAGGAAAAGATAAATTTGTAAGGAGGTTTGGATTATATATAAGAAAGCAGAATTCTTTTATAAATTTGTATTTGGCCCAGAAATGACAATGCAATATTCTAAGATTCTAAGGTGGAAAAGGATTTTGAATAATGAAGGTCCAGAAAATACAAGTTTTGTTTCTCACCTGGACTGGTGTCTATTGCTGTACATTTTGGGCCCACCATGGCTAGAATGAGGTGTGTATAAGGAAGCAACAGACATTTTTTCTCTGTGTATTTAAGGTCTGTAATGTAGAACTCTAGTGCTGTAATTCTATGAGACCATTTGCAGAAGAGCACATAATACGTGCCAGAGAGCCTAGAGAAATGTATAAAGTTCATTAACTTGAGCTGCCGAAGTCATAATCATTCTTTGAATTCAGGACCTGTCTGTTATATATTTCTGTTTTCTAAACCAGCAGTAGTTGCAGGCATCCTTTTGACGGGAAAGGGGAACAACTTAGAGCGTCTCAATAGGTGGTACTTCCTAGACACTTACTGGTCTTTTGGCATGATCCAGTGGAAAGGCTCCAGGTAAAAGCTGTGTCCACCTTTCGAGGCCATGTGACAGCTGGCAAGGCCAGGTTAAGATCCTATTTTGGAACAACGTGTCTTCTCCATCTGCGGTATCCCAATAGCGGGCATGTCTATACTGGAGACAAATCAGATTGGTCAGGGAGACCCAGGGAGGGTAGGAATTCCTTGCAGAGTTCAGGAGCGCCACCTGTGGGGTTTCTGTGTGAGTAGGCCTGTGAGCTGAGGTGGAATAGGACCAGATAGGGAAGTACTGTCATCCCTTGGGGTGGCTAGGACTGCATGACTACACAAGAGTTCTGTCATTAGGGTCTGAGGGGACGATGTAGGGGGAACTGCCCCTGAAGAAAACGGCGATCAGCAGTTTCTGGGAGGGATTGTGGATCTGGCAAAGATTCGAGTGATCTCATCGGGCCTGGATAGTGCGGTACCAGCAGAAATCCTTGGCTCGGCACGCTGAGGCTCTCTTGTTTACCATCTACCGCAGACAGTGTGTGGCAGAGGAAGAGCAGGAGCGAGGCGCCGTGGGGACCGTGCCAGGTGCGTCTGCGCTGTGGCTGGGCTTTGCAGTGAAGTACGATGAGCCTTAAGCCCTGCGTAAACCTGACTACTTTGCTGATTTTCTATGACTTTTTCCTGACTTTTCTTCCTAATGAATATCCCGGCCTTCTGTCTGCTAAACTAGTTAGAGGATTCCTCTGTAGCTTGGGGGAGGTGGAGAGAAGCTTCATTGTACCCTTTGGACCAGATGTGCTTGTAACAGGGAAGTTGGCAGCTGTGGAGAAGAAAAGAGACAGTGGAGCTGAGACAGATAAAGAAAAAGGGGGTTCTGGAGGACTAAAATGAGCCCAATTCTGGCTTATTTTATGTTTTTGAGTTAACATAAATTCCACTGTTCTTTTTTTTTTTTCTTTTTTCAAGTTATTTCCTATTTTAGTAAGTATAGTGTTTGTTGTTGGGTAGATAAAGATGTATAAATCATGGCTCTTGCCCTTAACTATCTCACTGTGTGTGTTTAAGTGTTAAGCAAGAAAAAGCTATAATAATGGTTGATAAGCAATATATAGCATTGATTAGCAGGAAGATAATGTGAGGCTAATTACATCTTCCTAGAGAAGGTCATTAAGTTACAGAGAAGTGGGGATATTTGAGCTGCGCTTGAAGATGAGTAGGTAGTTATCAAATGGAGAAAGTAGGGAAGGTCGTGGGGCAAAGGAAGACACTCCAGGCAAAGGAACAGCATGTACAAAGCAAAATGCTATAAGCGTGCTGGGCGTGTTGGGTAGCCTGGGGCACCGGGTCTTGGGTTCTGGTGGTGGGGTGGAACTTGGTGTAAGACATTTCTAGCATAAGGTGTTTGAACTTTATTGCTCAAGCTGTTCTTGAGATGAGTGGTGGCTAATGTTTTGTCTGGATGTGGAAGTTGATGTGTTGGTGTGGTCAGTTTTGCTTGACGTGTTTTTTGTCTCCCTAATAACTGCTTCATGATAATTTGGAGACGTACATTGAGTGCTTAAACTGTATAACACCATGAAACTTCGGTGGTGAGTGAGATTTGCAAAATAGATATAAGCAGTTGACTCTGTCTTATAGGAGTTCAGATTTTATAATTTTAAACCAGGAGACCAGGTTTACAGGCAGGCAGCAGGTAAGAAAGAATCTAAATCGGTATACTCAAGGCTCCCATGTATGGTGAAAGCCCATATCATAGGAAATGGAAGGAGGGAGAGGTCTCCATGGTGGTAAGTGGTCAGAGAAGGCTCCTTAGGGAATTAGAGGAGACTTGAGGATGAGTGGGAGCTGTAGAGGCATGAGGGAGGGCAGCTTAGGCCAGCCTAGGCAGTCTGGGGAAGAAGAACACATTTGAGTGAACCTGGACGTGGTTTTTGGGAGCAGACAGCTTCTCCAGGTTGAGAGATTCTTGCTCATTCTTCAAATAATGTTTATTTAAATTCAGTTCTGTGCCAAGGAGTCTGCCAAGTATTACAGGGTGTCAGTGACAAAATTAGATGGATAATTAGGAGTTTGGCATTTCTGCTAAACAGTAGGAAGACACTAAAGATTTTCTGAGTAATCCAGTGACACGTGGAGGATGGGTTTGAGATTTGATTGGTGCAGCAAGGGCATGAGTTAGGCAGCTTTGGGTGTAATCCTGGTGTGGGCCCTAATAACTTGATTAGGGTTGTGACAGCAGGAAGAATGGAGAATGGGCAAGTTAAAAACATTTTGAAGGACTATTAGATGAAAATAACTGATCTTATGTAATGGATGAGAGAGAACAAGAGGTAAACATGACCACTGGATATATATCTTGGGTGGTAATAAGAATGGGGAAATTGAGGAGAAAACAGGTAGCTCAAGGGAGAGTAAAGGAGGTGATATGCACTGCTTAGAAGTCTAAAACCGGAAGGAGCTGAATGCCTATAGACGTTGGAGATAGGAAGACAGGGTAAAGGAACTGGACAAGAGAAATAGTCCATATTACAAATTGTAGTAGTAATATTTGTTACTACTACACTTGGATTTTTATAATTATTGTCAGTAGAAGCATATATGTTCTTAAATTTTTTCGTAGGAAAAATAAATAATTCGTTTTTCGGAAAACGTTGTTCTTATGACAAAACAGTTCATATTGATAAAAATTTTAAAAGCAGATGCATATAAAGAGAAGTAACTTGTGATCCCAGTAGGTGATCTCTCTCTCTCTAGCTATATCCATCCATCTATGCATCCATCTAGATTTATTTTGAAGAATTAGCTCACACCATCCATTACAGAGGCAGAGAAGTCTCCTGATGTCTGCAAGCTGGAGACCCGGGAAAACTTGTGGTGCAATTCAGTTCAAGTCTGAAGGCCTGAGAACCAGGGTAGCTGATGGTGTAAGTCTCAGTCCTGGAGCCAGAGAAGCTATGTCCCAGCTTAAGCAATGGAGCAGGAATAAAGAGGGTGGAGTCTTCTTCCTCTACCTTTTGTTTCATTAGGCCCTCAAGGAATTAGATGATACCATCCAACACTGGGGAAGGCAATCTACTCTACTGAGTCCACAGATTCAAATGCAAATCTCATCAAGAAACAGTTTCACAGGCACACCCAGAAACAATGCTTCATCTGGGCACCTCTTGGCCATTCAGTCAGGTTGACACATAAAATTAAACGTCACAATTAGTATTATACTGGGTTGTTCACGGAATCCTAAAAGCCTTCCCATGTTGTAAGTGTGTGTTTAGTCATATTAAAACTTCTACAAATTGTAAAAGAGAAGGACTTGAGGTCACTTGTAAAATCTATTCCCGAAGAAAGACTAAATAACATTTTAAAGATGTAAGCTGTAAGATGTGGTCCTGGACAACCAAGAGATTAAATGGAAAAAACGAAAGTTGGAGGATCCTTACCTCCAATCACATACAGAAACAAAGTACCAATGTATTGAAACTTAAAGGTAAAAAATAAACCTACTTTAAAAAAGCTAAGAGAATGTACGAGTGAATAATTAGCCTTGAGATGAGGAAGAACTAGTTTCTAAAGTTAGAAGTAATGGAAAAAATTGCAAAGGAGAAAAAAACCTACAGACTCAATTATATAAAAATATCAAACTGGAAAAATATTCGCAACAAATGCGATAGACAAGGTGGGGAAAGGGCGTGTTCGCACACTGTTGGGGGGAGCGTAAATTGGTACAATCTTTTCTGGAGAGCAGTGTGATAATAAGTATCAAGAGCCTTAAAGTTCCTCTCCTTTGACTCAACAATTTCTTTTCCAGGAGTCTAGCCTTCAAAAATTGCCAGGAATTTGCACAAATGTTATATACACGGCTGGTTACCTTAGCTTTATTTAAAAATACTCCAAACTGGAAATAATCCAACTCTACTGGAGAGGAGTTAAATTTTGTTTTTAAGTTAATTCTTTACTACGATAAGCAAACATAGGTGTAATTCAAAATCACAGTGTTGCTGTAATTAGCAGTGTCATTTCCTTTATATTTCAGTCTTGTTTTTGCCTCATTTAGGAAAATCAAAATAGAATTCTTTCACATTTTCTAAAAGCTGAATTCATTGCTAACTGAAGAATGGGATTAGTGGGCCATCTTTGAGCTTTTCTTCTGTATTATGCTAAAAAATGTGAAATAAAACTAGTAATATAGAAATTTGTAAATTGCTTACTGTGTGTAAGATGTTGTGCTAAGATTATTACATGATTATTACTTTATTTCTAGGATCAACAGTATGAAGGAGGTAATGTTGTTATCTCTATTTTATAGGTAAGGAGCCAGAGGCCCAGAAAGCATTAGTTACTTACCTGAGGTCATACAGGTGGTAAGAGGCAGAAGGAGAACTCAGGGCAGCCCGTGCCCGAGGGACTCCAACGCTTGTTACTGAGTATTTAAGCAAGAGCTTATCCTTCATTGGAATTAAAATGTAGAAATAACAAGTGGCTTTTTAAAACAATTTAAATCAGGCTTAACCTTGGGGTTACAGTTGGAGTGGAGACGCTATTATTGTACCTCACTTCATTGTGCTCCCCCGTCACAGTGGCCACCAGTGTGGTTCCTGTCACCCATCTCTTTCTGTTCTTTGTATAGCTCGTTGTCCTCACCTCCCACCTACTACTGTCCACCTAAATCACTGTTCCGTTCCTGGAATCAAGAGACTCTTTCCTGCTCCGTTAGGAAATCATGGGATCCCCAGGTCGTTTCTCAGCATTTCCCACAGTCCCTGGGGCTCCATGGAGCAGGAGTTAGCAAGTTCCCACTTACAGGAGCTGGAATGTACCACACTAAAGGTACGACCTGGGGGAACGCTACGACACAGCATCGCGTGCCACCTAGTTCTTATTGACCATTTCTGCTCTAGAATGAAGAGGACACTAACTAGAGCAGCATTTCATACCCACTTCCATAAAATCCCACAAGAAGCCGTGCAGTTCGTAGTTTATTTTCCAGCTCAGCCTGTCATCCTTTCTTGCATCATTGATGCCCTTGAAGCATGAATGGGCAAAAACTCTGTTTTTGTTTTTCTTTGATGTGATGGGAAGTAACTGTCTTTGTGAAGAGAATATTATCATATCTGATATTTTATCCTTTGAATATTTTCAGCTTTTTAACTTATTAATCTTATGATTGTATACTTTTGAGACTAAAATATCTTTTCTCTCTCTTTTTAAATAGTATGCAAGCATTGAAAAAAATGGTGAATTTTTCATGTCTCCCAGTGACTTCGTCACTCGATATTTGAACATTTTTGGAGAAAGCCAGCCGAATCCAAAGACTGTGGAACTTTTAAGTGGTGTAGTGGACCAGACCAAAGATGGGTATGTTTATTTTTAATGATCTCATTTAACTTTTTGTGTTTGAAACAACTGTCTGTTGCTTTAATGATGAGGATGTCATTGTAAACACACGTCTCATCTCCTAAGCGCATCATTTTTTCTACCTATTGCAATCAATACATTATTTTAGAAATAATACTTTAATATTTTCTTTAGTGTTCTTATCACAGCTGAGGATTCTATGTGTGTATTTTTTTGACATAGTTTAAAGAACTATTTATAGTTTCACAGAGCTATTGTTGATAAGTGGTATGAAGATATACCAGTATGTTTACCATATGTAAGTTGGTATTTTTCAAGGCAACTATAAAAATTGTGAGTAAATGTAAAATATAGCTCTAAGAACATAGCTTTTCTATAATATTTCTCTGCTCAAATAGCTTTTAAATCTAACGCGTGATTAAATACGAATAACAGAAGAATATGATTCCAAATCCCCATGAAAGTTGTTCTGCCAAGCTGGAAGGGAGAGACCGAACCATCTGAGATTAAATAAAACATTTTGCAAAATGCTTTTGGGTTTTTTCCCCCTACCAGTCTTCTCCATTTACATTTTTAAAATGAGTCTTTCCTAAGCCGTATAAAATTGCAGTTGGTTTTCATCATGTAGTGTAGAATTTGGGGCTTTGAATTCTTGTTAATATGAACACTAGTGACTACCCCTAATAGCCAAGTATAATCAGGAATAGGCTTTCTTTATGTGAACTGTAGTAGACCCAGCCATATGCCCACACTGCTTGCCAGCACCCCCTTTGACAGATTGCAGTTATCTGCCATTCTGGGGTGGTGTTCTCTAGCTCAGAGCTCTCTGTCACGTGTCTGATTCTCCCACATGCATCGGTTTGAGATACAACCAAAGTAAACTCTCTTGGTGTACTTCAAATGCTTTCAGTTTTTACCAGCATTTCCCTTTTCTTATATATGAACCTGTTGTCCCATCTTGCATGGAAATAACCTCCTCTAAAGTAAAGATCTTGCAGAGTGGAAAGGAGTGGGAGGAAATTGGCAAGTATACTTTCTGTAATATCCTGGAGGATTGCTGGATCAAGCCTTCTCTCTTTGTTCTAGTAGCAGTTACTTCTGTTTTCCATCTCCACCCCAAGGTAGCAACTTAGCTTGGTAAGGGAACATCGTGTATGAGTAGGCCTTCGCTCGCTCACAGGGCCTCTATAGAGTAGTGCAGGGAGAGGCTGAGGCATATTTCATACCAGTCTATTGAAGCAAAAACTAGATAGGATACAGATTTATTCTAGCAAACATTTTTTTGAGAAAATTTGGTTGCTTCCATACTCTCTGTGCTCAGGATTCAGAGGAAAGGTGATGAACCTCACATGCAACATAAATTATCTAACTCAGTGTTTAAGATCAAATTTTTTTCTTTCTTGATAGTTTAAAATTTCTTTAAACTACAGAAAACTTGAAAGGATACAATGAACACCCAGTACATACCCATCATCTAGATTGACTAATTGTTAACATTTTTTCCACCTTTGTGCTCTTTGTTTTACACCCTTTCTTCTTTACGCAACAGGCACACACATAATTTCCTTTTGTGCCTGGACTATTTAACTATAAATTACAGAGAATTAATAGCCATGTCAAATATTATCTAATATCCGGTCCATATTCAAATATACCTATCTCTCCACCCCTCACCCCCCACTCTCAAATGCCTCCTTGCCTTTTTCTAAAATCCAGGATCCAAGTCTACGGCCATGCCACCCTGAATGTGCCCGATCTCGTCTGATTTTGGAAGCTAAGCAGGCTTGGGCCTGGTTAGTACTTGGATGGAAGACAACCTAGGAATACCAGGTGCTGTAGGCATTAAAAAAAAATCCAGGATCCAGTCTAAGTTTTTCCGTTACATTTAGCTGTTTATATCTTTTAATTTAGAACAGACCCTTGCTTTCTATTATTTTTTTATGACATTGATTTTTAAAATCCAGGCCCATTCATTTTGTTTAGGTCCCATGTTCTGGACTTGTCTGATTGTGTCTTCATGCCTGCCTGGATTCATGTTACATTTTGGGGTTAGGAGAGATTCTGTATACCTGCTCTATCTTCTCAGGAGGCATGCTGTCCCAGCATTGAAGATGCTAAGTTTGGTCACTTAGTTAAGGTGGTATCCACTAGATGTTTCCATTGTATGGGGGACCACTTTTGTTTTATAATTAGTAGATAGAATACTTTAACAATGTGTGGATATCCTGTTTCCCAGCAATATTTCACCCAATAGTTTTAGTATTCACAATAATCCTTTCTTGAATCAGTTATTACAATGGGGTATGAAAACTGGTGATTTTAAAATTCTATCCTATTTACCATTCTTTGGTAAAGAAAAGCTAGCTTACTTCCCTTCTCTTTTCTTTCTCTCTTAACCGTTTACATCAGTATAAATTCATGGACTTATTTATTTTAACTTCAATGTGTTATAATCTGTTACTGTTATTCCCTTAGATGCTAAAATTGTCCTGTCGTGGTCAGTGGGTGTCCCTTCAAGCTGGCTCCTGTACGCTTAGCCTTTGAGTGCTCCTTGCTTTTGGTAAATAGGATGTTCTAGGCTCACTTTGGATTTTTCCTGCCTCTGGAAATCACTCTTTTCTCCAAGAAGCCCTTTTTAGCTGGGATTGGCGTTTGGAAACAAAGATCTGAGCACTGGTTTATTATTACTAGGGTGTTACTGCTTCTCTGACTTTTAGTAGAAAGAGCTGGGAAATATACTTTAAAAAATCAAAAGTTCGTATTGACATTTCCTGTTTAAACTTAACATTACAGGATTTTTTCTTTGTCTTTTATTTTGTATCTCTTCCTCTCTTTCAGTATTTTGGTTCCTAATTACATTAATACATTTAGGGGCATTAATTCGTATAATCATAATACTTTCTAATGTATTTTGCCTTCTTTTCCATCCCCATCTCCAATTCACTAGATGCCTTAAATTCATTAGATGCAACATTGTAACATACATTTTACATGTATAATAAAACATAACATATATATATTTTCAAAAGCTTATAACAAATCTGAAATGTTGGCTTCATTTTCCTGGTTTTACAGAGGAGACTGCTGAGGCTCTCAGTGTTCAAACAATTTGCTGCCAAAAAGGTGCCCAGGCCTGTCAAGACCCTGACATTTGCAGTGTTCGGAACTGCCTCTTCTCTCATAATCTCGCAGTCCTCTTTAACCTGACATTTTCTTTAAGGTGTTGTGTTATCTTAAATCTCTGTGTTTTACTGTGACAGAGAAAATCGTAGAGGGCCTCAATCTGTTACCCTTCGGCTAACTTATTCTTTTCTAGTTGTGAAAAGAGTATTAACAGTGAACAACTCAGTTTTAAAAGGGAAAAGAACCACCCATAATTTCAGCTTGACAGAGATATTTTGAACTTTTTAGTATCTTCCATCATTTCTTAACCTGCATTGATATTTTTTATAATTTGAATTCATTTTTATTATAATTCTCCTTCATAATCTTTTAGACTATATCAGTCAATTTTCATATCTTCATATGCTGTTCACATTAACAGTATTAAATAGCTTCACCATTTTCTATCAAATTAATGTACCATACTTTATGAAATCATGCCCTTATAGAGTAATGTCAGTTTCTAATTTTCTAAAATAAGTAGTATTAGAGTGAATATCTTCATTCATATGATATTTTCCCTTTCCGTTTGATTACTTCCTTAGAAAGAAATTAGAAGACAAAGATTCCTGGGTCTAGGGTAGAACTATTTTATCGCCCACCATGTGTATCGTGGTAATTTTTCCAAAAGGGCTGAGCAAGTCGAAGAATTCTTCCAAGGTGTTTATGCTTACTGAGCTACTAGCAAAGGGCCAGTGTTTGAGCCTGGGCCTGCCCAAGGCCTGTTCAGATGTTGATGTGCCATTTTCCCTAATCCTAACCCAGACACACAGCTCCTCAGTATTTACTTCACAAATAGGTATAACCATACATTCGTTCTTAGTGTAAAACTATGAATTCCTTTAGTTCCCCTTCCTTTCTCTCTCTCTCTCTCTCTCTTTTTTTTTTTTTTGAAGCATGGCATTTGTCAAGTTCATAGTCACAAATTATTATCTAAAATCAACCTTTGTTCCTTGAAAAACTTACATGGCAGAAGCCACGTGTTGGCCCACGGAAGCACAACACACACAGCAAACAATGGCGAAGCACTGGAGTAGGCTTTATGCATTTAGCCAGGCTCTTGGGGCCGTAATCACCTAGCTTGACTGGCCAGAAGAATTTTAGTGCATAACTTTGTTAAAATTTGAAAAGCAATTTATAGACTGACAACCTTAAGATTTAAAAATAGTGACAGCTGTGCTGACCCAGAGGTCATGGTAAATTAAATAACTGATTTTTAGGTAGGTACTACTGTCCATTAGCTGTGGTTTCTTGAGTGTGCAAACCAGGTCCTGCATATTTTGGTATCTACAGTATCTAGTCCAATATCTGGCCTCTGCTTCACATCAATTTGTTGACTAAACTTAGGCAGAGCTACTCAGAAGGGTTTACTCTGTAATGTTATGAAAGCCCAAGACTATTGAGAGAATAGAAGGTCTAGTTCATATTCTAGGTTACTCACTGTAGTAGTCTGAATAACGGCTACCTGAAGATATCAAGTCATAATCTCTGGAATTTGGAAATGGAGCCTTATTTGGAAAAAGTTTCTTTAAGATATGATTAAATTAAGGATTTTTTTTTAATGATGACATTGGTTAACGAAATCCAGTAAGTTTCAGAAATTAAGAATTTTGGAATGATGATATTACCCTGAATTATCAGTGCCTTACTTGCTATCACAGGTGTCCCTATAAGAAGCAGAAGTTTTGACACAGACCCTGGCAGGAGTAACCATAGAGATTGGAGTGATGTGTCCATAAGCAAAGGAACACTTGGGGCCACCAGAAGCTGGGAGAGGCAAAGAATTCTCCCCTAATGAATCTCTCTTTGGAGAGGCTGTGACCCCACTGTCACTCTGATTTCAGACTTCTGGTCCCCATGAACTCCAGGCATGGAAGTTAACCACCTGTGTACCGCGTGAACTTATGGTAAAGGGATCCAGTTTTTCTGGAGCCCTCCTGATTCCAATTTAATGTTTCATGAGATTGCGACTTGGTCAGCCTTCCATGCTGTGAGCTCCTCTCAGAGTGCTGTACAGCTTGTCGTTAACAGCTGTTTGAGAACCCCATCTCTGTGCCTGGCTGTTCTGTATGTTGAGGATAACTGGTGAGTGGAAAAAACATGCTACGTGCCCTCTTGGAGCTTCTAATTTAGTGGAGCAGACAGGTGTTCATCAGAGAACCACAAAAAAATGAACTGATGTGTGATAAATGTGAAAGAGGAGCATGGTGTGAGAGACGGTAAAGGGGGGCTTCTGTGCTGACTGGGAGGTTAGGAAAGACTTCCCGATGAGTGCCATTTGAGCTCTAGGAGTTGAAGAAAGGGTATGGGGGACAAGGGACAGAGCACTGCAGACAGAGGGAACAGTGATTGCCAAGGGTATTCTGAAATGCAGAGGCTGGCATGCTTGGAGCATGGAAGGTACAGGACACAGTGGTAGGGAGGTAGGAGTGGGCAGGCTGCGTAGGAACTTCTAATTCATATTAAGAATTAAGGGTTCTTATCCTAAGAGCAATGGAGCGCTGTCAAAGGGGGATTTGAGTCAGGACTGGCAGAACTTGCCTATGCTGCAGCGTGCTTGCTGTGATTTCACTGGTCCTCTGCTCTTCCCTTCTGATTGTCTGTTATGTTTAGATTTCTCTGAATTCCACTGTTTTAATAGATTTAATCATGGGCATACTCATTTTTTGAGGTACTTTGTGGGAGATAAGAAGAAACTTTGCCCACGCCTGGACACCTTTTGTTTAGTGGGTGTCACAGGCGAGGAAGGCTTGTCCCAGCATCTGGCGGGCGGGAGTGAGGATGAGAAAGCCGGGGAAGAGGAGGGAACAAAGGTCTCTAAAGGCTTCTCAGACCTTCTCACCTTGCTTGCTGTTGGATTGTTTGTACGGTTTTTGATATGTCTTTTAGATTGTGATGTTTTTGTTTAAAATAGGAATGAAGCTTTCTTTGTGTATCATGTAAGTGTGATTTTTATACATTGTTCACATAGCTATCTAGGTAAAAATAAATGTTGTGAGTGTGTCCCTTTGAGCATTGTAAACATGTTTCCATTTGTTATTTGTTTTTGTTATTAACTGTCTTACTGGAGAGGTCTTAAGCTCAAAGTGTGTTTCCACGAGTATCTGATCTCACCTGGAAAGACTAAGTGGTGCCTGTATAAGCTGGAGGTGTTGGGCGCCTGGCCTCTTGGGCTCAGGGTGCTGGCTGCGTGTTACAGCTCTGACCCCTGTCTGTGTGGAGTGGGCACTGGGTGGATCTGCTTTCTAATTGGTTTGCTTGGATTGTGTACAAATTTACCACATACACATTTCCAGTCTTAAGTGTGGTACCTCTTTGCAGCCCAGAATGTCAGAAATTCTGGTTACTTAATGATGAGTTGACATGTCCAACTTACTACATTACCAGCACTCATTTCGTTGAATCAAAATGGTAGCAGTGGAATCAACATCCACAAATCATTTCTTTCTGTTCCGTATGTGGAGGATCAGTTCTGCAACAGTGCCCATTTGAAGTAGGAAGAATAAGGATGTCAAAGAAGAAAAAAAAGAAGTCTAGAGTTTTAAAATGTGTGTCTATATAAATAAAGTGTATTCTCTGCTTTTCCCATGTTTGTTATTTTTCCTTCTGAGAAAAAAAAAAAATAAGGCCTTTTAAATACTTCGCAGGGTGAAGGAGCATATAATGTTGTTGATGACACAATCATTTTTCTATACCTGTTTTCACTTTGTGAAGCTGTCACGATGAAATCCAGGCCTTGGCCACATGCTGGGAGTTAATGAGGTTTACAATTGGCAATGCTTAAAGAGTATTAGGGTAATGTATTTAAACATCAGCAGTTCACAGTCTGCAGTGCTCATCATCTGTCAGATACAATCCGGAATCAATAAGAGGAGGCCTTTCAATTTGCTAATAAGGAAAGTTTTCTACACTGCTAGGGTGGACACAGATCTCAGATAAACACATGAAATTCATAAACTATAGTATTAAGCAAAAGCATCTCTTTATTAAAAAAAAAAAAACGATAATAATCACCATCAGTCACCTGAGAAGCTTAAATTTTCTTCTTAGTCATCAGACTCCCAAATTAATCTACCAAAACAAAAAGCCTCATTAGCAGCTCTCATTGAATCAGTGTTATTTTTTCTTTCTCTCAAGGTGTCTGATTAACCCCCTTTCTTTTTGCATTACTCACTTTGTGTTAATATTTGATGTCTGAAATCATAGGGGGGGTGCGTGCAATGTGGTGGCTAGACACTGTCTGCGAGGGGTGAATTAAAAAGAATTCTTAAAAAGGTTTGTATTATGTTGCTGGTATATTAGAAAACCTTTAGGAATGTCAGGTGCCTGGGATTATTTTCTTTTTAATTCCAGAAAGGGTTGATTAATGACGAGGTGCTGATTTCACTTCTCATTCCTGTGTGCGGATAGCCCTCCCTTTCTTCCCCTTTGTTCTTTTGCATACCAATCGAGACTGTCCTTTGGAGAGTTTTGCTGTCAAGGGAAGGTGAGAGATGGGACCATAGCTGGAGGGGAAAAGAAGGTGAAAAGAAAAGAGGGTCTTTTTAAGGTGAGTAGATTAAGCATCACTTATCCCGATGGGAATGACTCTGCGGACAGTGGAGAATTGACACACTGTAGGAGAAAAGAAAAGTCTGGTGTCTTGTCTGTGTGGGAGGTGGCCTCTTGTGAGTCTGAGACCTTTTCAAGGAGTTGATGAGGTCCAGACTGTTGACATGATAACATTAAAATGGGATCTGCCTTACTCGCTGTGTTGTATTTGAACTGATGGTTCTAAAAGCAACGGTGGGTAAAACGGCTGGTGCCCTATCTCTAATGAAACAGTGCCACTAAGCCACACACTGTGAGCCGTCATGCTCCACATTCTCAGCACCCATTCCCACCACCCATTCTCAGCAGCAGCAGCGGTGATGATGATGCCGCCAGTTCCGCTTCAGGGTGGCCTTGAAGAAGTAGTAAAAAAAATATTGATTTTCTTAAATCTCACCCTTAAGTAGATGTCACTTTAAAATTCTGAGTGACTAAATGGGAAGTGTCCATGAGGACTTGCTCACTGTCGTCTGATGGTTGTCTGGAGAAAAGCGCTTGAGCAGTGTTTTGAGTTGCCAGTTAAGCTAGTTATTTATTTTTTTTCATGGAACACTTTTTTTTTTTTTTAATTTGAAAGAATGACTTATTTGAAAGAATTAAAATTCTCACATGACAGTTTCCCATTACGTAAAGATTTTTCTGATGTAATTAGTGCTGATATTAATTATGTGATTTTTAAATATAGTATAATGAGATGTGCCAACATTCGGAAGATCTGCATAACTTAGGGAAACATGTTTTCCAGATGACCAAGTAAATGTTGTTTCGGAATCATGCATGTGTAAAAGATCTATTCAAGGTACAAGCAGACCCGTGGATTTTAATGTAACAGAATGGAAAGTGTTCATGGATGCAGGTTCAGCTTCCACATTGCAACTGATTTTTAAGAAACTATCACTTGTTGAGATTTGGTGTTGTATCATAGAAGAATATCCACAATTAACTAGACAGACAAGCTATTAAAATACTCCTTCCATTTGTAACTATGAGTTTGTGTAAGACTGAAATCCTTCATATCCTCCAACAAAAACAATATATTACAGCGGACTGAATGCATCCATTAAGTCAGTCGTTTAAGAGATTTGCAGACATAAAACTTTTTTTTCCTCACTATGTGTTTTAGAAACTGTCGTTATTTTTCGTACAAATATGTTATTTACATTGCTGTGTAATAGGTTTATTCACTTTTTAATGTAATAATAAATATTTTTTAAATATTAGTTTTAATTTTCTACATAGTAAATATAATAGCTATAATGCACATAAATAAAAGCTCTTTGAGAACCTCAATAATTCATAAGCATCTAAAGTGTTCCTAAAATCCAAAAGTTTGAGAAATACTGAGCTAGAAAAATAGAAGGGCAAGTGAAATATAGAGTAAAAATGTCATATAAATTTAGTGGTAGAATTTGGGGAACATTTTCTTCTTGGTTTTTCTCTGGGAAATAGATGAGAGAGAGGATGAGGGTTGAAGTATTGGCATTTTGAGAGAGAAGAACTTACTAAACAGTCGTCTGGAAGTGGGAGGGCGAATGGACGAGAGAACATAGCATGGCTGGGCAGGACTCACTGGAGGCCCACCTGAGGATTTGTGCTCACAAAATTCAAAGTGAAACTGCTTAGTGTGGCTGTGTGCTCTCCAGCTGAGTTCAGCTGCTTAGCTCCTGGCATAGAGTAGGAAATGTTGGATACATCCCAGGTTGAGGACATGGCCATTGAATAATCCAGAGCCGGAGAGGTGCCACAGAGGCGAGGGATGTGCAAGGGAGCAATTGTAATGATTGACTATAGATTTACTATGGATAAGAGGTAAGGAGAGGATATTGGAGTAGGAGACAGTGAGAAGGTGGTAGGCTTATTGAACTGCAGGTTTCAGTGTGGTAGAAGATTGTTGAAGTTGAGGTATCAGAAGGCGTGAGCAGGAAGACTAGAAGTTAGTGGCCAAAAAGTGAGATGCATAAAAGTGAGAATAGGGAGGTATTGCAGTTATTGATAGTGGCAAAAGTCTAGAGTCTGACCATGGGAGTGAATGACTAAGGAAAGGTGGAGAAAAGATCATTGGAAGAGAGGAGTTCAAGAAATTGGGAGGCCAATTTCTTGAATCCCTCTGTTTGAGGGATTAGTATATTGAAGGATAAGTATGTTGAAAATACTGAGAATTAAGGTAGCAGTAGGATTGGAGAGTGTGTCAATGAGCCAAAAGCTAAAACATGGTGGGGTGGTGGGGAGGGATACAGATCAGTTGTTCTTAGGTGACAGAAACAAGGAGGGATGGTATAGTCAGATGATGTAAGTATTTGAACTGGGGGTGAGAGCGGGAGTGTTGGGGAATGGTCTAGAAGACACAACGAGAATGAAGGAGTACACCTACCCTGCTCGTAAGCCTGGTGCAACCCAGTACTGCAGAGGAGAGCCCCTCGCTGTTTAAGGAGGGGGCTGCAGAAGAAAGATCATCCTCAAGGGAGAACCATGTATTGGTTGGAGCAAGAATGTGGAGGGGTTCTTAAAGGATTCCTCTGAAAAGGATTTCCTTTAGTAAAGAGATTGAGGATGAGATTTTGCTCATCATGAATTGTGAAATCTTGAAGGCACAACGGAAGGCTTTTTGGGAGATGGCAAAAGAATAAAGAAAATGCAGAGCCCATGGGAATTGGATGTGGGTGATAAAAGGGTGACCAGAGGGTCTTGGGCTGCTGGTGGAGGTCAGCATGCACAGGATAAAGGACCCAATGGAATTAGTTCCAGTGGACTCCACACTGTATGTGCTGGGAGATAGGGGTATTTGCGGAGAGGCTAGGAGGCCTTGGGAGGGGCAATTTTATTCCTTGAAGAACTTCTAAAGTAAAATTATTCTGTGAGATTTGAGCTCTGCTGTGTTTTGTTTTTGTTTGGTTTGGTTTTTTGTTTTTGTGTGTGTGTTTTTTTTTGTTTTTCCCTAGATGGTTAGACTAAAGGACAAGGCAAGCAAATAGTTACTGAGCACACAGAGGAGAGGGTTCCAGACCCAGTGTTAACAGTTTCCACCTGTTTTCTCCTTTAATCTTCATAACAAATCCTTAGACTAGGTACTTTTGCCCCCATTTTTTTTAGAAGGGGGAGCACAATCAGAGAGTTAAAATAATTTGCTCAAAATTACATAGCTAGTGAATTCTGGAACTAGAATTTGTACTTAGTTCTTTTTTATTTGTGCCCTACCTGCTCTACCATGGAACTTTCTAAGTATAGAGAAGAATATTAAAAATAGAGCTTTGCATGAGAACTGAGCATATGTCTTTACTTAAAAGTTATGATGCCCTTTGCAAGATTCTTACCCTTTAAGACTTTTTGGCCAACTATCATCTTTACCACCAGACTTAGGAAAAACTGTCCTCACATTTTTTTTTTTTTTTAACCCAGGAATAGTTTTCAGAACACTTTTTCCCTTTTACTATCCTTAGACTCAACCTTGAGGTACCATGGCATACCATGTTCTCAGAATACTTATCTTTACCGGGCTAGCACCTCTCCCTTCTTCCCAGTATGTGAAGGTGAGAGCGCAAATACTGTTCCCTCCCACTTTCCTCGTTTGGTCTTGCTTTACTGGTACCATAGGTGTTTACAACTTAGATCTAAAACTGTAAAGAAAAGAAATCAAATGTAAGCACTGTTTCCCAGCTACTTGCAAATCTGTTTCCCTACCAATGTCAGTGTTGTAGGCACAGGATATGGCAGTGGCTTAAATTAAGTCTTGCGATAAACTGTGAGGATTGAAGTGTAACCTGAGATTTAGTGCCTATTAACTTTCCCATTGATTGTGACATAATCGTCAATGAGTCACTTCCTATTAAATAGAATGAAGCTCTCAGACTTTAATGAAGGTTTTTGAGGGTAAGGCTTCCATTGCAATTTGCTATAAAGGTTTTGGGATCTTCAACCTCGAAAAGTAAGGAGTGAAAGAAGATAACTGACTCACTTTCATAGAAATTGTAGAATAATTTAGTTTCTGTAATAAAGCATATATAGTAAGATAAAGTGGCCTTGGGTTACAAATTGAGAGAATCTTGATTTTTAAAAAAATCTAGGTTATTTTTAGATTTATTAATTCATTTAACAAATGTTTATTGGCACCAACTATGTGCCAGGCATTGTTCTAAACAAAACAGTAAACATTGTGTTCTTACATAGCAAATAGACAACGTGAACCAATAGATGTTTATGACAGAGGCAGGTAGCTGTATCTACTAAAGCAAGGGGAGAGGATGGTAAGTGACTGTGTGTGGGCTCTGGGGTGCCGTGGTCAACAGGGTTGTCAGGCAAGACCTCTTTGAAATGTGACATTTAGGCAGAGCCCTCAGAGCCATGTGAGAATCTGAGTTGGGCTTTCTAAGTAGAGGGAATGACAGATGCAGAGCCTGAGGTGGGAGGACAGTAAGGAGACCCGTTTGGCTAGAGGTTGATGAGGAGGAGGAAAGTAGAAGAAGCCAAAAAGGTATGCAGGGGCCAGATTATATCCTATTAAAGATCTTACAGAATTTTATTCCAAGTGTAGTAGAAGTCACTGGAGAGTGTCGAGCATGGGACTGACATGATGTGAATTAAATTTTAGAAGGATCTTCCTAACTGATTTGTAAAGGATAGAGTGAAGTGGGCAGGAGTAGAGGAAAGGCCAGACATCTTTGGACTAGAGTAGTAGTTGTAGACCTGGTAAGAAGTGGTCGGATTTGGGATTTTCTTGATAGATTGGATATGAGATATGAGAGAGGGCAATCTGAGCAACATAGGAAATTCTTGGAGAGGAATAGGTTTGGAAGCAAAACTAAGAGTTCTGTAGGACGTGTTAATATTCAGATGCCTATGAATGGATAAAGAAGATGTGATACACACACACACACACACACACACACACACAAATGGAATATTACTCAGCAATAAAGAATGAAATGTTGCCATTTGCAACAACAGGGATGAACCTGGAAGGTATCTATGCTAAATTAAATGAGTTAGACAGAGAAAGACAAATATGGTGTGGTTTCACTTATATGTGGAATCTAAAACAAACAAACAAAACAAAATAAAAACAGACTCATCGAAATAGATAAGATTGATGGTTGCCAGAAGGGAGTGGGGTGGCCGGATGGGCGTAAATCATGAAGGGGAATATACTCAATAATATTGCAATAAGTTTGCCTGGTGACAGATGATTACATTGTAAGGTATAGAAATGTCGAATCACTATATTGTACACCTGAAACTAATACTATATACCAACTATACATAAATTAAAAAAAATATATCGAGGTGCCTGTTAAACATGCAGTTGGAAAGGTAGGCTGTTAGATGTTTAGGTATAGATTTCCAGGGAGAGGTCTGGGTTAGACAGACACAGGAGTCAAACAAATTGCTTGATCAGAGCCAATTTTCAGCATAAGGAATCGGTGCTGTAATTAGTAACTTTAAAGGTTCAGCGATTTGGGGATTGTTTTTTGTGGGAATGGGAGCCTTTTTAATATTGAGTTTTTTGAACTCATACGCTTTTTAAATATATATTTGGCATGTTTTAATCAAATGTGTTTATCACATCTTTGGCCAACGAGAACCCTTTTATTTTTTCATTAGTCTTTTCTGATAGACTCCATTAATATGTCATAGCTTACTTGCTTTCTGGCAAAACAGGATGTTATTTTGTGTATTTCCTGCTCCAGACCTAGAATCATTCACTCCTCCATGGAGCCCTTATTCTTCTTAATGGGCAGTTGTGTTTAGAGACCACAATTTGGGTGGTAAGTGTATTTTTTCTTTTAGGTTGTTACTGCTTTTAGGTCTTTTTAGTAGATAGCACGGGGAAAAAAGTCTTCATTTCATATTGATATTTCTGATTCAAAGTTAAACAGTTGACAAAATTAAAGTATATTTATTTCTTTGATTTTTTTTTTTTTTTTTACTCTTTCATTGAAAGTCTTAGTTACCAGCAACATTCACATAATTACATGTATGCAAGATGTAGACTATACTTAAAATAATAAGACTGGTATTGCTGCTAACAATTAGATAGTGAATGAAGTTTAAGATTTCTTTTCAGCTTTCTTTGTGCTTAGTATGTATCCCAATGAATTTATACAGTGAAAATACTGTGTTCTAAGGTTATTTGAAATAATTCGTTTCTCCGTGTGGTTTTGCCACCAACTTGATATTTGGTTAGGTTCATTCGTTTCAGTTTGTTTTTAATTTTTAGAGATTGCTTTTTTCCTTTTAGACTTAATTTAATTTTTGAATATGTAAAACATATGTTTCCTAAGTCAAAATTGTATAACAGAAGCAAGATATCTTCAGAGAAGTCTGACCTACCATGCCTGTCCCTTCATCCTGTCTTCCTTCTTCCTTAGAGCTCACTTTTATTTCCTTTAGTTTCTTCTTCCACAGGATATTTCTCTCTCAAATATAAGTAAGCTGTATGTATGCATATTCACGTTTGTATTTCTCTCCCCATTCATACCCAAAAGGCAGCTATGCAAACTCTCTATATACTATAGATGTATTCCTATGAAAGAGTGTATGTATGTGTATGTGTGCGTGTGTATTAGGATTCTCAATATAGAGAGGGAGGGAAGGGAGAAATGACAGAGGGGGAGAGATTTATAATAAGGAATTGGCTCATGTAATTGTGGAGGCTGAGAAGTCCAACTATCCGCCATCTGCAGCCTGGAGACCCAGGAAAGTCAGTCATGTAATTTAGTCCGAATCCAAAGGCCTGAGCATCAGGGGAGCCGGTGGTTTAAGTCTCAGTCTGAGGTCAAGAGAAGATGAACGTCCCAGCTCAGTAAGTCAGGAAGAGAGAGCAAGTCCACCTGTCTCCATCTCTATGTTCTACCCAAGCCCTTAACAGATCGGACGATGCCCACCCACATTTGAGAGGGCAATTTGCTTTACTCAGTTCTCTCATTTAAATGCTAATCTCATCCAGAAACACTCCCACAGACAGCCTGAAATAATGTCTAATCTGGGTGTGTGTAATATGTAATAACGTTTAATCCCAGGTCCCAGTCAGTTTGATGTAATATTAGTCCCCATGTGTGTAATATTAGTTCCCAGAACATATTTTCTCTCTCTTTCCTCCCGCACTTTTGTCACTTAACTATATGTCCTGAAGATCACTCTATGTAAGGACATCTTACTTATTTTTTTTATATCTGTGTAACATAAGAATACACATTTTGAATCATTTCCCCAGTTTATTCTAATAGCCATTAAAGTTTACAGACCATTGCTTTTAATACTTACATTATTTGAGTCATAAGGATATTTTTCCAGACCATCTGTTAGGGCTCTTGTCAAAGAGAACCAGACACATTGTGATGAATTAGATGAACTGTAATTACACTCAGGATATTCTTTTACTTCTTTACGTTTTCTCTGCACCAAATGCTTCTGAGGCCGTCTGCCCGCCTTTCCCTTATCCACATGCGCAGGAGAAGGGCTTTTATGTTACATACCTCAATTCTTCTGGGAACCGCTGCCCTCCGACAGAACGGGTTGTTCAAATAGGAACACACAGTGGAAGGAACATGGATAGTGGTGGATAAAACCACATTCACATCTTACTAAGTCTCTTAAAAGTTCTGGGACTGTAGACTTTCTGAGCCTGTTTTCTCATCTGATTAAATGGAGCCGGTACCTGCTCTGTGATCACTTGTGTGTTGTTACTCAGTAAAATAACATCCATGAAAGAGTTCAGTCAGCTTTCCCTTCTCACTTTACTCACAAGTCTCGTTCCAGCGTTTCTTCTCTCTCCCACATCATCACCTCCCCTGCCCTCTCCCATTGCTGGGACCTTTTCCTGACAGCGCATAAACCTTCTGGTATCTCTCTCATATTAAGGAAAACTTCTCATGACTCTGCCTCCTCCTCCATCTCTGCTCCACTTCTGCTCTCTCTGCAGAGCTCATCGAGAGCGTTGCCCCTCTGGCCCTCTGCAGTTTGTCTCCGCCCATTCACGCTCGAGTCCACTCCCCTCAGGTTTCCTCCACGGCTGTCCTGGGTCTGCTCTTGTTCAGATCCTGAGGAGGAAAAACTCACTGCTCCTTCTGTGTGCATCTCCTTTACTACTCACACAGAACACTTCACTTCTGATTCTTCTGGTCATCAGATAAGTGGGGTTTCTTTCCCCGCCATACCAAACAATTCCGTGACATCAGCTGGGTGTCCTACGATTTAACTCAATTCGGAGAAGATCTGTTAGATCCCACAAGACAAGGGCTTAGTGCCACGTGACTGCCCTCCCCACCCCCATCACACGTCCAATGCCAGTCACAAGTCCAGGTTGTTACCTGTGCTTCTGACTCATCAACGATAAATCGGAGGTTTTCGTGGCCCTCTCCTGGAATTCGGTTAATTTATGAAAGCGGCTCACAGAACTCAGGAAAACAGTGTACTTATCCTTTACCAGGTTATTATAAAAGGTTTGCTAAAGGATGCAGGCGAACATCTAGATGGCAGAGAGGCACAGGGCAAGGCATTGTGGAGGGACTCAGAGTTCCTCGGCTCACTGCTTCCCCAGAACCGCGTGCTCACCAGCCTGGGAGCTCTTGAACCCTGTGTTTTGGGAATTTTTATGAAAGCTTCATCATGTAGATATGATCAATTATTAACTTCACTTGTAGCCCTTCTCCCTCTCTAGATAATGGGAGTGGGCTGAAAATGCCAAACTTCTAATCATCTCTGGGTCTTTCTGGTGATGAGCTCCTATCCAGGAGCCCATCAAGAGTCACCTTAAAGACACTGCTTAGAACAGAGACACTGCTATCACCCAGGGAACCAAGGGATTCAGGAGCTCTCTGTCAGAAACCGTGGTCATAGAATAAATAGGACAACAAAAGATGCTCCTAGTGCCCTTGTCATTTAGGAAATTATTAGGGTTTTAGGGAGTGCTGTGCCGGGAACCAGGGGCAGAGACCAGTATATATGTTTTGTGTTATCTGACAGAGCCCCATAGCAAAATCCACTAAAATACTAGTCCTCAGGGTTACGTAGCTGCTGCCTCGCACCTTCCCAAAGTACTCTCTTGACATTCAGTACACCACGGTCTCTGGCTTTTCTCACACCTCCCCGGCTGCTCTTGCTCAGTCCCCTCTTCTTGTTCTTCCTCATCTCCCATTTTTGGGGTTCAGTCCTGGGACTTCCAGTTTTTTCTAACTACTTGAGTGACCTCATTTCACGGTGTCTCTAGCCCTCTCCTCCCTGCTGAGCTCCAGAGTCAGGTCCACGCAGCCACTTCCTCGAGGTCTCCATTTGCTTACCTACTAGGCCTCTCAAACCTCAGGTTTCCTGAACGAGGCTCCTGATCCTTCTCTCCAGTGGCACTCTTCCTTCCTTTCCTGTTCGCTGTCTCAGGACATCGCATCTTGCAGTTGTCCAGACCCAAACTCTAGAGACATCCTTGTTTCCTCCTTTTCTCTCATACCTCACGTTTAATCTTTCATCAGATCTAGTTGTCTTTACCCTCAACATAGAGTAAAACTCCTTCTGTCCTATTTAAGAGGGTGGCAGTAGCAGCAGCGGCTCTGCAGGCTTCATTATACCAACATAGACAATACGAGAAAGGAAGATATGAGAGAGATGACCGACAGGGATAGCCAGGACAGACAAAGACCCACTGCACACGTCTGGGGGCGAGCCCTAGATGAGAATAGGTCCAAAGGCAAGTTCCAAGGCAGGCTCGATTACTTGACTTTGTTTCATAAAGGCACATGGGACAAACTATCAAGAAGTTTCCAACTCTTAAGTTAATAACTGTTGTCATCACTGAAGGACTGACAATTTGAGGCTTCCCAACCAGGGCATCCCTTTAGGAGATACTTAGTAGGAGATGTATCAGCTTGATTTCTAACACAGAATCCTTGTTCAACCTGCACCAGCAAAGATGGCGCTGCACCAGCTGCTGGTGAAGATGCTTCAAACCGGCAGTAGGGCGGCACACTGCCCACCACTCTAGTTGTGCTTCATTTCAATTTTCTCTGCAAGTTCATCTAAGTGTACATTTTCAAAACTAAAACTGTATTACGTGAGCACCAAAAGAACTGAAATTCTAAAACTATTATTAGTTCACTCTTCAGCGATGCAGCGTAACCAGTGATTGACGTGTAGCCCCCAGTTGGCTAGTTCTTTAGATTCACTCCCAGGGATGTGACCTGCATTTTACATGACTTAGCCTTTCTTGATTTCATTCGTAACTAACTGTGGTGGGATGTTGCCCTGCATCCAGTGCGACTGCTTCTTACCTCTTCTGCTGCTACTACCACAGTCCAAAGCATGGCCAGTTCTCACTCCGATGGTTGTAGTAGCCTCTTAACAAGCCTCCCATCATCTAGTCATCCCTTCTGTCTGTTCAGCAAAGCGACCAGAGTGATCTTGTTAAGACCTAAGCTGGATCATTTCACTCTCTGGCTCACAACCTTTATGGTTTTTCATTCCACTCAGAGTAAAAGCCAAAGCCCTTACTGTGGCCACCAAGGCCTTGCAGTGGCCGCTCCTTCCTTCCCCCGCTTTCCTCCTTCACTTTCACCCTGATTACTTTGGTCCAGCCTCACTGGTTTTCTTGCTGCCTCTTGAACACACCATGCTGTGTCACCTCGGGGCCTTTGCACTTCCTTTGCCAAGAAGCTCCTCGCCTCCTTAGGGTCTTTGCTCCTGTGACACCTTCTTAGGGATGCTTTCCCCAAACACACTATTTTAAACTGTACCCCTGACACTCCTTTCCCCGTTTGCTGTAGTGGTTCTCATAGTGGTTCTCATCTTGTAACAAAGACTTCCTTGTTTTGTCCCCCCTCGACTTTTTCACACACATTCGCCTGGAAGCTCCATTAAGGCAGGGATTTTTATCTCTTTTGTTTGCTGCTAAATCTGCAGATCCTAGAACAGTGTGGCTGGCACATAGTAGCACTTCGTTGGTGTTTGTTGAATGAATTTGAATGAACTGAATACATAAAGCGCCGTGAGCATGCGAGATATTGTTATTACGATGATGAGCGGATGAGATTCTCAGGCTGTCTTTCTGGTTCCATATTGAAATTCAACATGTTAAAATCCCTAGTTGTCATTTTCCCCAAGGAACAGTGTACCATTTTATGCAGTCTTGTTCTGTCACAGGTACTGAAACGTTTAGCAAATTTTTTTCTCCTCCGGTCTTTACTTTTATCCTCTCCAAATAGACTGGTACCACAATCGTGTGGGATCGTTCTTGTTTTTTTAACATTAATTTTTTTTGTACCAAGAAAACCACCCATACCATTAGTGTCTTGATCCTTTTTGAGACTCCTGCCCTTCCCCGTCAGTACCCTATGAAGGCTGAAGCGTTTGCTGACTGGGCACCGTTCGGCTCTGCCCTTCTGCCCCTCTCATCTCTGCTTGTGGTCTGGTGAGTTACAGCCTTCCGTGGTTAAATAAACGCAGCCATGTCTCTTTTAATTTTAGTTCACATTATCCTTCCAGTTATTAGTTTAGAATATAATTTTATTTTATTTTATTTTTATTTTTATTTTTGAAATTCACTAAAGGTGTTGCATTTCCATTTGGGGAAAACTCCCCTTGAAAGTACCTATGGCTTGGCTGAGCATGTAGTTCATATTGAAATCCCCTTTCTATCGCTTTATAATTTCCTGATCAGTGCTTTCTTCTGGAGGTGTTATTATTATTTTTTTAAGTCAGGAAGTAAAACAGTCACCAATGTACTGAAGGAAAAAGCATTAGACGCTGATGTTGCTTTTCCACAATTAGCAATAATTGTACCTAGAAAAAGCAAGAGTCTCAAAAGTCTTGTAGCTTAATTTGCTTTTACAAAAACATAAAGTACTCCCAACAGTTTCTAATTTTGATTGTTCTTTACAATTGCTGTTCTGCGTTGTAATTGCCT
Source organism: Pteropus vampyrus (assembly GCF_000151845.1). Taxonomy (NCBI): domain Eukaryota; kingdom Metazoa; phylum Chordata; class Mammalia; order Chiroptera; family Pteropodidae; genus Pteropus; species Pteropus vampyrus. Next base: position 12,509,366 of record NW_011888785.1, read on the forward strand.
GCTTTTTAAAAAGCTTGGCATTGTTATAAGACCTTTAGAAACAAGACTTGTTAATAGATGCAGAGACTGTGTGGAATAGGATGGAAACCATGTTGGATCAATTGGGACAGAAAACTTTCTTTCCTTACCTGTTTTTCAGCACTTATATAGGTTCTTCCAGATAGTAAAATAAAATTTACCGAAGTAGACTAGGCTCAGACAGTTATAATAAATGCTTTTGGTTATTTTAATGAGACTCTACATTCATGGGTGGCCTGAATTAACAGGTGAATTCATTGTATTTTGTTTGTGATTATTTGGATGACAAAACATAAACTATAAGAAAAAATTATGTTTTTTCTTTACCAAATCTTGTGCCAGTTCTCAGGCAAGCAAATTATGTTCATATAGTAACATTTTAATTAATCTGTATTGGGACTAGGGATGGAAATAGTGTTCTGTTTATTGAGGATCTTGGGTAAAATCCAGAAACACTACCTAATTAGAATATTATAAACAGAAAATCACTTATTATTTCAGTTCTCATTAACGATGTTTCTTAAGTTACTAGGCTACTTTTCTCAATAATGACAGTTTATACAACATTTTTAATTTTTAAAATTTTATTTGAAATCCTGTAGTGTTGTAAGTAATCATTCAACACACGAATTGTCATGGAGGCATCAGAAATATGACTAAATCTATACTGATCCCAATATATCCTGAAAATATTTTGCCTGAGATTTATCCTTGCTGTCGGTTTATATCCCAAGAGTTACCTCATTTCAAATGAGAATGATGAAACCAAAATGGAATATACATTTAATATCAAATAATTTTTCCTTGCCAACAACATCTCAGCCCCTGGACTGAACACGGTGATTGAAGTTTTATTCACCTTTACGAATAGCTACATGAATGTTTATAGAACAGTGAGAGGTAAGAACAAAGCGCCCAAAGCTAAAATCACTCAGTTTTGTGTGGCCATTTCTTCCTTACTTTGAATTAGGAAACAGATGTTGGAAAAAGAAAAATAAAAAAATCCCAGTTCATCATCGTATTTGTATCTGGGGCCTCAGTCACCATCACTAACAATTCATTTGTTCTGGGCAGAGCTTTCTCTTTTGATACTTTTAGATTGACCGTAGACAGCTTTGGGGCTGCCTCCTGACCCTTTATCAGTTGCCCCAGCCCCACTTCTAGGATTTTGGAGCCTGCTTTTCTTTTGTAATGGGAAGGTGAGAAAGCGTATTAGAGGTAGGGATGCCATTTGATGATTCATTTTCTTTTTATATGTGTCCTTTAATATTGAAAATTTGGAGACCCTTTGTAATGCAGATGATAGAGGGCAAATTGTAATTGTTCACAGGCCAAGAGTTTAGGCTTACATGGAATTATGATGTGTCTCAGAAAAATTATAATTCCATGGTGTAAAAGTGGTAATTTGGTCAGGAAGGCGGGAAGGGAGGGCTCTAAGTGTGGAAACTGTGTTTGTAGAGCAAGTGCATTGTTTTTCGTAGATGTAGATGCTCTTTTGGGGTGGCATGGGATGGGGGGCTGATGGAGATGACTGGGAATTGCCTCTCTTAAAACTGGCATTGCTCTAGAGCAGCCTGTATAAACCGTATATTGCCATAGCTAAACTATAGAAACTTTATTAAATTTTTAGCGTTTAAGATATTTTAAATAATGCAAGGTACATCCCATACTTTCTGTGTATTATGTGTCTTGATTTTTAAACATCTTGTTCATTATATTTATTGTTAATAAACTCTAGCGCCTTCTCTAACCAACCCTCCTGTAACACCGCTTAGAAAAGAGGGTAAAACAGTCTTTGATAGTCTGAGCGGCAAATGATGGAATTATTTTATAATTCTGAGTAAGATTTAAAAACCTAATCTTCCTTTTCTTACAATGACTAATATGACCCTATTAATGAAAAGAGTTTCCTATGAAACTGGGTCTGAGTTCTTTATGTTAACAGAAATTTCTACCAATTCAATTTGGAATCAACACGTGGGCACTTTTTTTTTTCTTTTTCATGTCTTAAATACAGAAAAGCATAATCAATTTTAAGCTTTTTATAAATGATGGAGGACTTGTTTACATGGGTAAAATGACTCCATCTAAGTAGTGTATTGAAGTTCATGTTAATGTTTGCTATTTAATGACACCTAATGATATTCAATGAAGGGTTATGCTAAGCTGGAGAGAAAATGTGTTACCCAGGCAACTGCCTCAGGCAGACTAGAGATTCGGGCATATGGCTCTATAGTACATATTATTTCAGCATCTTTAAGCATGAAGAACCACATATGTAATTGACTGTGAAAAATTACTGCTCAGTTACTGTATTGTATGGTCATAATAGAAGTAAATGAATACGTCATTGTTGTTGGAACAAGTCTATTGGGAATCAGTTGTAGACTCTACTACTTGAGAAGGAAAACTACAATAAGAAGAAAATAGCTGGTTTAATTAACATGTAAAATTGGGTTAATTTGAATTCAGCTGGCACAGCGGATATTAATGTTGGCTGTGTGTGTGCGCGCAGGGGTGTGTGTGTGTGTGTGTGTGTGATAATCTGGCTCAAGCCTGTGCACATCTATTTCTTCTTGCCCTCACCATGAATAATTTTATTTTTAAAATATGGTAAAGGCTGTTTCAGTCACTTAATTTTTGCTTTGCATTGGCATAAATCATTGAGCTTATGTTACAATTGCATCAAAAATGTTTTTGGGTGTATCCAAAACAGAAGGAAATGCTAACATGTTCCTGAGAATTGATAATGTTTCTCAAAGAGGAATCAGTAAAATTTGATTTTATATATATTTTTTAAAAATTGGCTTACTGTTTATTTTTTTACAGTGAGTGGGGAATTGTCATTGGCAGATACAAGAAAGTAGCACTTTTTGTATTTGTGCTCAGGTGCCTTTTATTTGTTTTCAAATATCATTTTAATCGTCATTACTTTGCTTCAGAGATTCAGAAAAACACTTTAAGAAAGACATTGTTCCAATTAAAAAAAAATCATTTAACTCAATCATTTTTTGTTATTTTAAAGTGCTATTTGGGCAAAGAACACCCATAGGTAATATGGGCATCTGCTAAAAGTATGCATGAGAAAATTCTGTTCCTCGGGCTGTCCTGTGCCTTAGGTTCTGACAAGGTCTCTAAGTGGAGGTTACTTTTTGTGCTTTTCAGCTCTAAACCAAGGGAACAATCAAACTGGAGACTGAAGTCAGATAAACAAAGCATTGGCCTATTCTACTGGAAGCATTTGAAGTACCTGATTATCTACTGGCAATCTACTTTATGCAGAGTGATCAGCCAATGTGGTCACTTAAAAAAATAGTAGTTAACAAATTTGTGTGCCTGCTGGTTTTTCAGTTACTGATTTCTTATCTGCAGTGTATCTTTCCATTATCCTTCTACATTTGCCATTTTAATAAAGTTGAAGCTGTGGGGGCTAAAAAAGAAATGATACATTTCCTCCCACCTTCCCAGTTCTTCCAGCTGGCTAATAATTAAATGAACAGACAAATTAACAGGAGAAAATCAAATTTTTAGTACATGCATGTGGGGGATTCACATAAGCATGAATATTCCAAAGACAGTGAGGCAACGTTGGGTGTATAGGACATTTTATGTATTGGGGCGAGGTATTAGAGTTCAGAAGAGAGAATGGGCAATTTACAGGTTGTTGAGGAAGAGTAGAACATACACGGTGGGAAAATTCTTGCTAGGCAGCCCGGAGGCAATGGGACACGGGATGGGAGGGGCGGGGTCTAGCTAACAGGCTTAGAGTCTTCCTGACTGATGCCAGGGTGAAGGTCCTTAGGGTGATCAGGCCCAGGCTCCCTCCCTAAAGCAGGTGTTTCTGTCTGAATCTCTTGGGGAGGAAAGGGGTAGGTCAGAGGTTCTTTCTGAGCCTTCTTTCTTAATAAACAGCTTAAAATCAATTTCCTAAAAGGCAGCCTAAGAGTGGCAAAACTTTGATTCCTTTCAGAGTCTTCTCATCCAGCCTTAATTAAAAGAATAACAGAGGATGTAGGAAACCTGCATTTTTTAAATGTACTTTGCCTACCTCAGTTGATTTTCCAGTATGGTTTACAACTACTTGCCCCCCTTTTTTTGTCAACGTCATTCTATTTCCCTTTCAACTCACCCCTTTAAAGGCAGTCCCCAATTTAAAGTGATTTATGTTTGTTTGTTTGTTTTTAACTTAGCATACTTTTCCTTTAAAAAAAGAACACCAAGTCTTTGGATAGATCTCAAAATGCTGTTTAACCCGTGATGTAACTAAAATACAGAATATTTGTGATGCACATTATAAAATTCTGCTCTCAATATTGGTAATTATACAAAATAGAGATAATGTAATATGAGATAGTTTTTTAGCTTAAAAAATAATATCCATTAGTATTTAAGAAATAATAGGGTATCTAGCTAGAGTCTTATGGAAATAGAGATTTATCTCTCGTTTTAAGAAGCTGTGATGGTTCTGTTCCTTGATGCAGTATCACTCTTGTGGGGGATCGGCCATGGTTAGAGCCTTTTTTATGACTCAAAGGTTAAAAGATGGGTTGGGGGAGCTGGCAGGATAAGGAAACACTTTCTCCTGAAGTCATTGGACAGTGTTATTTAACAGGAAGGAGAAGAAGGAATGGGGAATAGAGGATGTGTAGGTGAAAGGCATTTTCTAGGGTGTAATTTAAGTATTAGCAAAAGAGAAGTAGAAGGGATGAATTACTACTGATAAATACGCTGAATCCCTCTGATAAGGAAGAAAGTGCTAGAGGTATAAGAATGCCTTTCATAAATCCTACTTGTTGGCACAGTCAGCTTTGGGCAACTGATGTCCTGTTTGGAGTGAAGTATAAAGCCACGGACAGACAGATAAATCTGGAAGTATGGTCATAAAACCGAGTTAAGCTCACAGTTGTGAGAGCCTATATATTTATCTTCTTTCCGCAATAGGGAGGCAGTGATATATGCAGAGGTGGTATTTATGGGCTAAATTCATGATAACAATACAGTAAAATTGCTAATAAAATCTTTAATAGGTTTTTAAAGCCAGGCAGTAGCCTGCTTGTTTGAACAATATTCAATCTGCCAGATTTCATTGGAGCCAATGAATTTAAATAGGCCCTTGGCAAACGCTGCAGTGAGATTTGAACCCGAGTGAGTGGTGGAGCTGAGGAGCGCAGCTGGCGTCAGAACAGATGCAGTCCCAGGAGTGCCAAGGCCAGTGCTTGGGTGGGCATGGAAGGCTCCCTGCAACTGAAATGGAAGGAAGTGGGCTTGCGGAGTGGGAGGCGCTGGAGAGAGCACCTTTTATAAGTCGGAAAGGAGGCCTCTCCAACTTGTTCAGCAACATCAGTCAGTCAATTAGGCAAGAGAAAAACTAGAACTCGGGCCTGTTTCTGCCTTATTACTGATGGTTTTTAGAATATAGAATTAGGTAATAATTCATTCTCTTTTTAGATCGTGTTAAGGACAATTTACATAATTGGGGCAGTGAGGCTTAGATTGTTTGCTCACCGACCATCAACTGGCATTTTAAATAAAATCTTTATTTATGAGCTCCTTCATCATCTGCCTAGCTAGCGGTTTTCATTTCTTCAGTAATTTCAGGGCCTCAGAGTCTGTGCTTCTGGCTGCCAGAGCCCCTGCAGCCACAGGCCACCGGTCATCTGCAGCTAGGGCCTGACTTGCCCCTGGTCTTTGAAAGTTGTGTGCTAGGACTTCTAGGACAAGCCCTACCAGCTCTGTCTAGAAAACACATCCTGGATTTGATCACTTCTCATTTATGTCTCTCTGGCTACAACCCCAGACCAGCAGCTGCTTTCCGACTGGACTCAGTGCTTCACCACGCAGTCCAAGCTCCGCAGTGTCCTGAGTGTGTGTTTGGTGGGGTCACGTCACTCCCCTGCATAAAACCCTCTAACAATGGCTGTTCCCCATGTATGCCTGGAATAAACTCTACACGGCCTTGTATGCCTTGCACACACCTTCGTCCCTGTCTCCCTACCCGCTTCCCTCTGCCTTTAGTCTCCAGCCACTCGTGTCTCCCTGCCCCATGGAACCTGCCGAGGTTGGCCTGCCTTACTTAGGGCGGGCTCTTGCACTGAGGTTTCGCTTCCTCCATATCTTCCCAGTGCTTCTTCCTTTTCATCATTCAAATCTTAATGCCACCTCCCAGAGGCCTTTGCTGACCACCTTAGGCAGAGCGGCTCTGTTATGTAGTTAGACATGAGCGAAGGCCCAGCTCTGTAACCATAACTTTCCTTGAAGACCTTCCTTAAGGACCTCCCATAAAAAACATCCCCTTTCGGGTTATAAATTATCCTAAATCCTAGGGCACAAATGCCATAAAAGCTGCTGGCCTAACGAGCCACAAACGCTTGCGCAGAAAGTACTACCCTAACCTGCCCATAACCTCAGCCTCATTATACCATAACTGTAATATCATCCCTATACCCAGAAGTTCATGAATCTAATTATAACAGACTGAATTCTGAGTAACGGCATGCACAGTAGGCAGGGAGTTATAAAACAGCCAGATGTCGATCAAAATGACTTCACAGTGCCAATCCCCTAGGAATGCCCTAAGATAATACAGACCTTCCCACTTCTGCACTGTTAGAGTTCTCTTCTCTGAAAACCTGCTCCTCCCTTGGAGTGTACTCTGTCTTTTATCTCTTCACTTCCCCAGTTCCACAGGGCCGCAACCTTCCTGAGTATCGCCCATCTCCTTCTAAAATGTACTTTCAGTAAATCTTACTTCTAAATCTCTCTGACCTGTAATTCTTTACTGTGTCGGCGAGGAAGAACCGAGCATCCCCGACCACATGCCGCTGGGGTGACGCGAGATTTCACATCACCCCAGCGATAACAGCCCCTTCTCTGCCATCCCCGTCATTCTCAAGCTTGGCTGTATGGTAGAATCACTTCAGAGGTTTAAAAATCCAAACGGCTGCTCAGGTCCTCTTTAGACCAGTTAAATAGACTCTCTGGGGCTGAGGAACACTGGTTTAATGCATTCCTTTATTTTATTTTGTCCTCAGCAATTATCTGGTTGTGGAATCATCTTATTCTCATTGCTTACCTTCTCCATTAGAGTATAATTCCTTGAGAACACAGATTCTGTCATTCTTATTCATTTTCATGGTACCCTTACTATCTAGGGCATTGCCTGGCATATAATAGATACAAGGTACATATGTGCTTGGTGGCCTGAAGAATGTATATCTGCAAGGCCTTTTTGGGAAGGAGATAAAAGAGCTGTATAACTCCAAAAGCTATTAAAGATGTTCAAATAATGGAGGCCAAAGCTCTTTTGGTAAACTGGTGATCATAGGAGACCCCAGTTCTATTTTTTTTTTTTTTCTTTTTTCCCTTCTTGACACTCATGGATACTTGAACCTGGGTGGTCTGGTGGTTAGAGCTCTGTTTTTGGACTTAGATTTTACTTTTATCTCTGCCATTAATCCGGGACAATTGTTTGGCCTCTGTTGTAACACATGAAGAGGATTTTAAGGAGAAGTTATTTTTGCGAAGCACTCTTGTGGTTAGGAACCTTAAGTAAAAGTGGTAATTGGGTTTTGATATGGTGCGTTGTCTACAACCAAACTTCCTGAAATCTGAACAGATCAGATCCTTATGTGCAGTTGCTTAAACTTTCGTAGCCGCAGAGTTGGCCTGGAGATAGAAGCCAGGCGGGAGATGAAAGGGACCACATGGGGTATGAGCCGCTGCTGAGGGAGAATAAACAGCAGGGAGGAAGAGAAGCACTTGAGGTTGGTTATCCACCCGGATAGCCAGAGGTAGTGCGATTGTTTCAATCATTTGTTTCTTTTTTTAAGTCCCCAGCCCCACACCATTTCTTATTTAGTCCTTCTGTCATTACCTAAGTTTAGGTCCTTGTTGTTTTATTTCATATTTTTTTTATTTTGTATTACAAAAATAATACCCTATGCTTATTATTGAAAAGATTAGAAAATATGGGCAAGCAAAAAGGAAAAAAAAAATCTTAAATTTACTTTACCGAGAGAGAATCACCGCTAATACTTTGGTGTACGTCCTTCAGATTGTGTGTGTATAAAATATTAATTTTGTCCATTTTTAACAAAATGGATCACTTTATACAAATATTTATGTAACTGATTTTTTACTTAATAACTTGAATTTGTTTACAACAATTTTTAGTGGTTAGATAGTATTCCTTTATTTAATTACTCACATATTGTTGCAGATCGTGGTTGTTTTCACTTTTCACCGTTATCAACAGTGATGCTAAATGGCTCTGTAGGTAAAAGTTTGCACACATTCATTAATTATTTTTCAGGATAAATTCCTAGAAGTGGGATCATAGTGTCAGAGAGCGTAGGCATTTTTAAGATTTGCCGTGTTGGGACATTGCCCTTGGGAGAGATCACAGTACTATTTACTCTTATCCCTTCGTCACAAGGACACCATCTTTCTCCTTCAGGCCTTCATGGCTCTTCCCTGGATTCAGCCAACACATCCCCCAGCTGTAGGCCCTTCTCCCTCCTAATAATTTTCACTCTTCTGCTGGATTAAACGGTCTGAAGCACAAATTCATCATGTCATTAAAAATTTCAGACCTGTGTCTACAGTCAGGATGTGAGCACCATGCCTTCCGCTGTACTTGCCCTCACTCAAACAAGCCCGCATGTCTTGAGGTTCTTCATCTCCGACCTTCCTTCCTTGGTTCCTGGCTCACCACCTGCCCTCCCCAACCCCCAACCCCCCAACCACCAGTTTTTGGGGAGCAGAGGTTGCACTTTCATTTGTGTAGTCCTAGTATGGCCTGTGCCTAGCATATACAGTAGGCACCAAAGCCCCACTGCAGTTGGTGGCCTCTCTTTCCACCTCCCATCTTGACTTGATCACGTCTTACCTCTCCTGCAGTACTGATATTACCTACTTGGCCACATCTTCCCTCTGACATCGTGTTCCCAATTTCCCCATCTCTCATCCTTCCTCTCAATAGAACAATAATCTTTATCTCTGAATTCATTGAGTAATTTATCTTCAGTTTTCTTATATTAATTACCACTTTTTTATATCATAGTTTTCAGTCTGTATTCTCTACTGTATCTTAAGTATCTCCGGGCTAAGAGCTATCCCTTGCAAAGTTGAGAAAAGGTAGGGGGCAGGAGACCTTAAAGTTATGCTACTATAAAGAAGCACTGTCATCATTGTATGTATCCTTCCAGCATCTTCCTATGTATATGCGAGATATGGAATGTTACATTGTCACGAGTTAAGCACACAGAGGCAGTCCACTTTTAACTCTTTCTCACTTGGCTCGGTATTTGATAGCAGTATGTACTATTTTCACTGCTTACCTGGACTTTAAAGGAGTTGTCAGTTTGCTGCTGTCAATGGCTTTCAGAAGGAGAAAAATTGCTCTAGGGGTTTGGAACACAAACAGTGACTTGCTTAACAAGTCACTGTTTGTGTTCTCTGGTAGCATCAGAACCATAAGAGAGCATAGTTAGATACCTGTTCTCCCCTGACCTCTGGGCAGTGTAGGCCTACGAAAATGTGACTCCTGTGTTTTCTTCCATGTTCACTGACCCCTGTTCCACTGTTAGTTGCTGCAGGTGAGCATTTGTGTCAAGTACTTTTCCTTAGATACCAGACAGAGTTCATCAGAGTTGCGTGATTTATTTTAAAGAGCATCTAACATTGTTAAAGAAGTTCAGGGAGTGGAGGGTGGAAAAAGGAACTTAGTGAGCTCACCAGCCAGGTCTGAACTTGATTAAGCTTGTATTCGTTGTTGTAATTTATGCTAATACCCGTTAAATCTGTAAAGCAAGACTGAAGTACTGTTTATATGAAAAACATATATGAATGTTTTTAGGTATCATGCTGTAAGTGAATGTAGTACTATATAATTATTCTGATAGCCTTCTAGTCAGATTACCTTGAAAATCCAAAATGATCTTGATGAACAGTAAGACATTATGATTTCATGGTTCATCTATATACCTCCTACATAGATGTATAGTACTTGTATCTAACAGGATTACCAAATTACATACCTTTTAGATATCTGTAACATGCCTAAAATACCAGAGTATTCATTGGCTCGTTATGGTTATGAAACCACGTTGACATTGCCAGAGGAGGATTTGTTAACGCGCGTTGATAGTCTTCAGGTTTCTCGTACCATTTTGAGAGAGATGGGATGCTCTTTTTATTGTACTTAAGCCTTTCTTTATTCAGATCATTAAATTTTTGAAAAACGTCACTTTTCTAGATAACACACTATGCAATTCACTTTTAACTAACCTAACGTCTGCGCAGGGATAATTTAGCAAATATGATTGTTTTCTGCGTTGACAGACTGCCATCAAGTTAGACTGACTGTAGGGTTGCTGGTGCCTGCTCAGAGGGCATCGTGGGATGTGAGGAATGGTTCAGAAACACGTTTCTCCTCTGTACTGCCTCAGTAGTCTAGAAAACGTGAACTTGCATCTTTGATTGAAATGCTTCTGGGCAGTTTCATTCACAGCTTTAACTAGCCTTTGTTTAAAAACTCTCAGATCTGTGTTCCCAATCTTGGTCTCTGTATTAGTTTGCTAGAGCTTCTATAACGAACTACTGCAAACTGCATGGCTTAAAAAAAAAATTATTGTCTTAACAGTTCTGGAGGCTAAGATCAAGGTGTCAGTAAGATTGGTTCCTTCTGAGGGCTGCAAAGGAGAATCTGTGCCTTCCCTCTTTTCTAGCTTCTGGTGGTTTGCTGGCAGTCTGCCACTGGTACCTCGGATTTAATCCGGTTGAATTGATCTTGTTCTCTCACAAGTCCCTTCTCTCTAACTTTTTCCTCTTTTTTTTTTTTTCTTCCTTTTTCTTCTTTATTTTTTGGTGCTGGTATCATCATCCCTCTCAGTTACCCAAGTTAGAAGTCATGGGAATAACTTGGCCTGTTTCCTGGTCTTCAGCTTCTGACGTCCATTTGCTTCAAAGTTTTGTCATTCCTGCCTCAACTGTATTTCTCTAGCCTTTGTTCTTCTTTTCAGACCTAGGGCTTTAGCTCTGGTTTAGACTCCTGCTGTCTCTAGCTGCCAGGCTGTCTCCCCACGTCTTGTCTTTCCTCTGTTAAATTATCGTCCGTTTCCTCAAACAGAGATCTGCACCGGATAGTTATCAATCCCAAAACCTTCAGTGACTTCTCGCTGCCTGCAAAAAAAGTCAAGATTCTGTAACTTGGCCTTTCAGATCTCCCATGAGTGGCTGTCGTTAACAGCTCAAGCCACTCTTAATCTTCATGACCTTCGTCCTTCTCTAAGCACGGCACACCCCATTTGTTGTCACTTCTGTACTTTGTTCTTTCCTCTCTGTGGAACATCCTTTCTCTACCCTTCTCTCTTTTCTTCATCTTCTTATGTCAGCTAGAATTCTATCTCAAATGGAAATCAGGACACATGATTTTTAGGTCAAAGTGCCAGAACCCAGTTGTTTCACCTCACGCAAGCCTTTGACTTCTAGTTTTCTCAAAAGTAAAATTTTTTCTTTGCATGCCACACCTCCATGAAACATTCACCAGTTCTTTTAGGCAAAATAAGTCACTCCTTCTTTTGTGCCCCTTAGTGCTTTATTCCTTTTACTTTTGACACTCAACTTTTGCATTCTGGTGGGCATATGTGCACATGACTGCCTTGTCTTCCCCCGACAGGTTGTAAATTCTTTGATGCCAGCCAGGAATGTTTGACTCAAATATGCTTCCTTTCTCATCCCTGCCTACCCTTGGTCTTGCTTGTACATAGATTCTCAGTAAGACAGACTGTATCGTAGAGGATAAAATGTTCCGGGCAAGCATTCATCTGTAACACATGCCGTTCTTGAATGTTCCCATGCATTGGCCAGGATGTATTTTGAGCAGTGAATGACATAGAGATAGTGTATTGAACACACCATGAGTTTTTCTTTTCTTTGTGACATTGTTACAAATATCAGATGATATTCTGAAAACAGCTAAGTTAGCTTTGTACACTCTACATAAAAACGTGTTCTCTCATCAGATGTTTAGAAGTAATTAAGTGTTCTGTGAAACATAGGAAAATTACTCTCGTGTTAGTCCTCCTTCTATATCCTCCAGAGACTTGGACTTTCTCAATGTATCATTGAAATAGTTGGACATTTAAAATACAAAATAGTGGCAAAAGACAGTTCTAGGAAAGCTTTTGTTTACTCCTTGAAAGTCAAAGCATCTGTGGCCTGTCATGCTCTTCCTGTCGGATAGATTCGATCATGTCATGACCTTGCTTAGAAACTTTCAGTCACTCCTTGCTTTCTAGAGAAGAAAGATTAGGCCCTTTTCTTGTCTTCAGGCCCATCTCCGGTCTTGTACTTCTAATCTCATTTCACAGTGTTCTCTTTTATGCACTCTCCTGTCCAGACAAAATCGCTTCCTAGATTTCTTGCCTGTCTGATTTATCTGTATTCCACCCCCACCCCCAGTCCTAGTTTAATCCACACATGGTCAGTAGATAGCAGTAATGAATGAATGAATCTCTCTGAACCATGTTACATAGTGTGTAAAGGTATTAATGCATGACAGAGCAGCTTGATTTTGCTATTATAGCACAATCATATTTTCATCTAAAGTTTCTAAGCTTTAATTCTGGAATCCCACAATATGCCCTAAACAAAAATGATACATGTTGGGTAAAACAGTTACATTTGAAATTATAATGCATCTAATATGTCAAACCACCATTCAAACCTGTCATGTCTTTTAGATTCTGTACATTGTTATTTAGGTCCACTATATATAAAAGGAAATGCTAAGTGTTTATAAATGTTTTTAGGTTTGAATTTTATTTTTCAACAGTGACATTTTTTTCTTCGTGCATATTTGTGTATGCTTTTATTTTCCACAAGATACTGACTTTATGCTTTGTGCTTGCTTTATGTTGCAGATTAATATCCTTTCAAGAATTTGTAGCATTTGAATCTGTCCTGTGTGCCCCAGATGCTTTGTTCATGGTGGCCTTTCAGCTGTTTGACAAAACTGGCAAAGGAGAAGTCACTTTTGGTAAGGGGCGTGAATGTGTGTATACCTAAGTAAATGCAAGATTGTGTGAGCATTTTTTTTTTTTTTTCAAGAATGAAATGCATGGCAATACTTTTAAGAAGTTAGCATATCCCTTTTAACAAAGATATCAGTATTAGGGGGGCTGCAGTTTAACTGTCTCCCTATTTGAAAAAATACTAACCTTTTGACTTAGTATTTGTGATACCTGCTTTAATTTTAAGGTGAGGGAGCATCGATGTGGCACAACTTTTCACAGCCGTAGAATTTGAGAATGAGACAGGACTTCTCTTCATTCCCTTTATGATCAGTAGTGCTTTCCACTGATAGAATGAGAAAGTTAATAAACGGACTGAGACCCGAAGGTGCTTATGTACCCAGTACTTTGTGTCCTGACCTTGTCCTTGTGAAGTAGCTTGAGGCCGGAGGCGCTGCACAAGATGGGAATTCAGCGTGCCACATGAAGAACCTTATTCTTCTCAGCGACACATTCCCCCATAGCTGGTTGGCCGTGCCCGCTATGCTACTGCCATCTTTATTTTGAAAGGCAGAACCGTCTTCACAGAGATTAGCTGCCGAGCTTTAGAAAACACTGAAGTCTTTGAAGTATTAGGAGAAAGGGAAGAGCAGAAAGTGGTGGAGCGGTGGTAAGTTCTGCTTTTTTCTTGGACTATGTAGTGTCCAACATATGTTGTCTGTGCATACGAACCTCCTATAGACAGCAGTGCCCATGAAAAGAATTTTGGAGCCCTTTTGGGCTAACGAATTGTGCGTTCAGTATAAGTGGCTAATATGCCCCTTTCAGATGTACTTATTCATAGTTTCCAATTCATTCAGACCTCTTTGGCCTTTCTTACCTGATGGATTGTAAGAAATGTACAGATAGGGGGAAAATCCAGGCGATGTAATAGAGCAACATCTAATCTAGAATTGTTCTGGGATGGTTGTGGAATTGGAGAGATTTAGCTACTTCTAGTTCTGCTACTTTTGTCTCTGAGCCAAGTTAATTCTCTTCCCTTCATTTTCCTTATCAAAAGTAAACATAATAACTACATAAAGTACAGGTAAGAGAGCACAATAGATTTATTCTAGCAGCCTGCCCCCTCTCCCACCCATTCTTCCATGTTCATTTGACATGACAGTCTTTTAAAGCTCGATCAGCTAGGGCAGAGGGAAAACACATGTATTTGCCTACTTTTGTTTCATATTAGCTCCTTGTAAATTTTAACCCAAGAGCGACCATTTTTGTATTTTAGAAGGTCGTCTACCTGAGCATGCATCTTTGGTACGTGTAAGGATGGGGTGGTGAGAGAGGAAGGGCTCCTTTTTAAACTCTCAAATTAGCTCAGTCATTTGGGGTCATGGGGTGAGCACTATTTTTGCACTGTATGGAGGTTCATCTGGGGTCTTCCCATGGGCCTCAGGGAAAGCTGGCGTGTGGCTGCAGATCCCCCATGTCTCTCAGCCTTGCATTTCGTCCAGAGGAGAGCAGTTACACTCTTCATCTGTTTACATATTGGGTTTCTACATAAGAGCTTGTTTGAAGCAGGGCTTCTCTGACTAAGCTCAGTAAACAGCAGTGTTTGTCAACAAGCAGGCAGCGTTCATGCTCCCACTAACGCTGATCCTGATAACACACCAAACGAAAGTCAGATGGAGTGAGGGGCAGATAAACAAGTGTCACATTTCAGTGAAATTTTGCCCTGTTCTTTCTGAGGCCTTGTTTATGTTTACCATATTTTCATGTCTAGATTACTCACTTGTGTTTGCTACAATGAAAAGATCTTGATTAGGTCAGTTTTGTCCCTTTGATCAGTTCATTATGTTCTCATGTTTCCTCTGAGGCCAAAGATTCCTGTTCTCACCGTGTTTTCTTATTTTGATACCTGATGTTTATAAGTTCATTTTGAGATATCAACAGGTGTATAACAGGATATCAGTATAAGTAGAAAATTCTAGTTAATTATTTACAATTCTGTACGTGTAGAAAAATATATTTTGTTCTAAATGTTTTTACCTGTATTTTCAGCCTGATAGTGATTTTAAACATGATAGTGATTTTTTACTTTTAATTTTAAGCATATTTTATGGAAGTATAGCATAATTGCAGAAGAATGCACAAATTGTAAGTGTACATCTTGATAAATTTTTACACAATGTATATACTTGTTTTATCCCCAACCAGATCAGAACGACAATGGTACCAGCACCTCACTGGTCTCTTCCCAGTTACTGCCCCCCACCCTCAGTCCCAGTGGTAACAACTCATATCTATCACCATCAATTGATTTCGCTTGTTTTAAAACTTAATAACAATGGAACGATACAGAATGTACTCTTTCATTCTGATTTCTTTTGCTCAAATTTTATTCGTGAAATTCATCTAATTTTTGTTGTATTTTTTACTTTGTTCTTTTTCTTTGCTGTATAGTATTCAACTGTGTGACTGACCTTTTTCTTAATTTATTTACTCATTCTAAATGTTGATAGACATTTCTAGTTTTGGCTACTGGAAATAATGTGCTTTTTAATGTATTTTTGGGTTGTATGCGTGTGTAGGTATTTCTAGGAGTAGAATTGCTGGGTCATAGACAATGTAACCGAGTGAGGCAGGGGAGCCTAGTGGGAGAGGAGCTCAGAGAAATAACAGATCTTATTAAGTAGGGCCCTTTAGGTCAAGGTTAGGACTTAGAGTTTGATGGTAAGTGAATTGAGAAACCACTGCAGGATTTTTTTTTAGCAGAGGAGTGACATGATCTGGTTTATATTTTACCAGGATCACTCTGGCTGCTGTGTTGAGAACAGAAAGTAGAAGGGCCAGAGTAGAAAGAGAGATCAGTTAGTTAGGCTATTGCAGTAATCCGGGTGAGGAATTACAGTGGCTTAGACCAGAGTGAGGTAAGGGGTATTTTGAAGAGAGAACCAACAGAACCAGCAGGTTTCTCATGATTTGGCTATGGGCTGTGAAAGGGAGAGAGGAGGGAAGAATGATTCCAAAGTCTTTGAGTAGATCATCTGGAAGGGTGGGGTTATCAACCAGGATGGGGAGGACTGCACGTGTGGCGGGGTGGGGAGGGGGCTGTGTAGAACAGGGTCTCACTTTGGATGTGTTAGTTTGATGCCTCTTGAATAAGTGAGGATGTCAGATAGGCACTTAGATATATCAGTATTGAATCTGGGAGATAGTTATCAGCAAATAGATGATGTTTGAACTAGATGAGATAAAAGAGTAAGTAAAGATAGGGGTATCTTTGAATGCTTACTATGTTGTAAGGCTAAAGGTACAGCAGTGACAAGAGTAAAAAATATTGTGGGTACATATGTTTTAGACAATAAACAAATAAACATTATATAGTTTGATGTCAGCATACCCTGTTTATAAAGTAAAGCAGGCTAAGCGGGTAGGAGAGATGGAGCCTCTCTGAGCTGGAGTCTCAACACCCAGATGAAGTGCTATGGGCTGTGTTTGCAGAAGGAGTTGGAGCTGTGGGAGTCTGGAGGTTATGGTTACTTGGGAGATGCTACAATAGTCTAGGCCAGAGGAAGGGAGGCCTGGACTAGACTCAAATCTCTGGACCCCACCAGAGCCATTCTAAAAATGTATCATGTTTAACTTGGCTCCTGATTGGCTGTGGGATAAAAGGAGGGTCAAAGGAAAGGAAGAAAGACCCAGTAGTAGCTACTGAACTTTTTTTTACACATCTTTTGAAAGAAGGAAAGTAACCCTCATTTTTATCTTTAAGTTTATTGGTCTTTTATTATGTAACTCTCTGCCCCTCCCCCGCCCCGGGATAAGCACTATCTGTAATTTATTATTTCTCACAACCTAAGAGATCTATAATTCTCATTTTTCTGATGAGGAAATGGCCTTGGGGAGCTTAAGTAACTTGCAACTCCACAGTCATGGAGTTGCCTTGGTAGTCATAGTGGAGTCTGGGGAGCAGCCTGATGACGGCCAAGAGCTATTCACTGCCTCCGTCTGGTGGCAGTTATCCTCTGTGAGTTGGGCCCTTCCTTCATAATCCAGATAGGTGCCAAAAATCCACAGTAGTTTCAACCTATATCAGACATTAAGATGATTTCATCATTTTTCATGAAAAAGTAAAGAATAAACAAAATAATTAGTTAAAATTTTGTTTATATGACCATAGTGGAAAGTAATTATAAGGAAGAATGTACCTGGATTAGAGCTCTCAGTATACATAGAAAGTTGCCTTGGTTACACAGACATTCAGGTAATTTGTTGAAATGCACTTGACATGCACATTACCCAGGAAGCTTTATCTTTTCACCGGCGCCAAATCACAGAGTGGCAGGTTGTGGGGGAGGTGGTCTTCTTACAGAATGAGGATAGTAAAGGAGCCCCTTGATTGAAATATGCATCCTAAGAGACATGGGTGCTGGGGAAGTGGGTGATGGAGCACTCACGACAGGTCCTGAGCAGGAGATTTTATTTGGTAGGAGTGGCAGTTGGGTATCATGAAGAGTTCTTTAGAAGTCAGGGACAGGATCCAAGTGATGTTTGGAAAAAATGGTTTTGTTGCGTTAACTGGAGTGGGGCAAAGCCGGAGGCAGAGGCGACTGTGATCATTGCGGAAGCTTCTGAGGACCACTGTGGAGCAGCATGTGATCACTCCCATATCGTGAGTGGAGGAACTGAAAGTAAGGGTTTTAAATCACTGATCTGTCCTCTGAGCAGGTTAGTGCAGACAGGTTGTGAATGGTAGTTTCCCAAATACTTTCATTATTTCATCTTTCTTATTTGATGATGTTAGGAGAGCAAAAGCATTTTCATTATGACCTTAAGAAAGTAAGTGTGTAAGTGTGTGTGCATATGTGTGTTTAATTAAACTATTACTCTGATATGCTTAGTGCACCCACCAGATGGGTTTTTTCATGATGCTAATTTAACATTAACTATTCCTACTTGCCAATATTTCTTCGGTTGTATCTGCAGTGGATGATCGTAATAACCTAGCTCAATAGTAACGGAGGACCTGAATGTTACTTTTGTTCAGTGAAAGTCACAATCAGATCCCCTGAAAATTCACAGTATTCTATATCACAGCACTTCTTTAGGTTGAAATCTAAAATTTTTGTTTACGTAATGCCATTACTCTTCCTTGACTTCTCTTTTTTATTACAGTGAATAAAATTTCATAAAATGTTTTAATGTAATTTTAAAGTTATTCTTAGTATATAAACATAAGCACTTAATTTCATTATCTATGTATGATTGTGGTGGTCTGTATGGGGATGCAGTTTTTATTTCATTTTTATTATTTTTGTGAATAAATATTTTTTATTGAAATGTAATAGGCTTATAGAAAAGTGTACGACTCATAAGCGTATAGTTCAGTTGTCATAAAATGGACACATCCATGTACCCACTGCCTGAGTCAAGAAATAAGACATTTTCAATGTCCCTTAAGTCTCCCCTCCCAGGTACCACCTCCTCTTTCTCCCCAGCGATAGCTGTCTGGACTTATAAGTACAGAACATACATTAACTTCTTCTGTTTGGGGGCTTTATTTAAATAGAACCATACAGTATGTATTCTTTTATATCTGGCTTCTTTCACACATGTTATGTTTGTGAGGATCATCACTGTCATTGTGTAGCAGCAGTTGGTCATTTGATTTCTGTGTGTTATTTGATTGTATGCATGCACCTGGTGATGGGTCTGTGGGTGTTAACTGTTGGGTATGTGCTTAGTGCCTAAAGGTTTTCCAAACTGTGTGTGCCAATTGATGCTTCTACTGGCTCAGATCATAGAATTTGAATAATTATTAGAATGAAATGGTCTCTAATAATGAAGTGTTTGAACACTCCCAGGAGAAAAATTACATACCAATTCTGATTAAGCTTATTAATACTTGTTTTTGAAAATATCACAACACTACTCTTTGGTGATTAGGACTCTGGAATTTTCTCATCTATCATTTGATACAAGGAAGAACAAAGGAATTTTTACTAATTTCTGTTTCTCCAGAGAACTGACAATGGTTGGGAAAAAGTAAAACTTTAAAATTATTGAACTGTTTTCATTTTCTTTTTTACTCCTTTGATTAAGCAATATTCTAATGGTAAACTCCTTTAGCTGTTACAATGTTCTTGAATGTATAGTACTTTCTGCTTTGAGCAGAAAGAAGATAAGTATTTATTATTTATTCTCTAATGTTTCTGTTTCTCCTTTTCTTTTTTTTCTAATTCTCATTTACAGTATACATTTTATTTAAGAACCTTGCTTCTATGGGCTATCCATCACAATACACTAATCAAAAGCTATTTCTTTGGGGGAAAACAAATATCGAACACTAACTTTAGAAATCTGAATGTCTTCGAAGGCTTTATCTACTAGTGTCCTGATATTTTGTTCTGTTTTAATTCAGTTCTGGAAAATACATTTTCCCCAACCAAAATGTTACAAAAATGCAGGGATCCTAGTTGGTGATGATGTGAGTTGATGTGGAGAGAGGTACTAACCAAAGTAGAAGATCAAGAGAATCAAATGAGGTCATATATTTGATAGTACTTGGTAAAACTGAAGGTGTCATCATTGTCCTCATCATCCTTGTCGTCATCATCATCTTCATCGTCATCATCATCATCATCATGAGGAGAGTTTAGTTTTTATAAGAGGAGGAGGAGGAATAAACATTCTAAGTATAGTAGAACTCTTAATCACAGTGGGACCAGTGCTGCCCCGTAGAAATATAATGTGAGTCACAAACGTAAGTCATGTATGTAATTTAAAATTTTCTAGTAATCACACTAAAAAAAAGTAAAATGAAAGATGAAATTAATGTTTTTTATGTGACCCTTTATATTTAAAATAGTATCATTTTAACATGGAACTAATATAAAGATGATTAAGATATTTAACATTAATTATTTATACCAAGTCTTCAAAAATCTACTCTCTATTTTATGCTATAACACATCTCAGTTAAAACTAGTCACATTTCCAGTACCCAGTAAGCCCCACAGGTTGGTGTTGACTAGCACATTGGACGACACACGTTTGGGGCTTTTCATGATAGAATAGGAGAATGTCCCACACTCTACAGAGTGGACATGAGTTATTCATGCTTTTAGGAATATTCCACTGTACCACATACTAATAATGGGTTGTTAGTCTGTTTGAGATATAGGATTTTGAGTTTCTAAAATGAGTGAGAAAGAGCTCTGAACTTTACTACTGAAATTCATTGTTTGAAACTAACAACAAAACTATTTTGCCAGATTATAAATGACAACTTTTAAATCAGAGCCTTGACAGCTATAAGAGTTCGATGTATTCTGGGTAATTTGTGTACTCATGAACAGCAGCAAGGGTCCCATCTGGGAATGCAGTTTTAAATTGAACTTTGAAGATGGGTTCTCAACTCAGGGGTTTGGTTGAGTGTCAGAGAGTCCATGAATGGCCACAGTTGTTAGTAATATTTTGTTTAAATGAGCATTTGCTTTTAGCAAAGCTTGAAAGGGGATCAGTGATTCCTGTTTATGTCAAGCATTGTATGAAAAAGGATTCTCCTATTAGACAATCATAAAGCCTAAAAATTTTAGTTTATTAAGACTCTGAGAAGTCCCACAAAAGAAAAAAAATCTATTTAACTTTGTCCAACTCATTTGATTAGAACCTTTCTTTTGTGTGTGAGACCTAAACGAAATTCACAGAACTAATGAGATGACTTCTAATGTTCTTCTCAAGTTAATTCTATGACATATATATTGGTATTCAGAGGGGCCTTTTCTGGGTTCACAGTTAGATTTTGCCTGGGAACACCCACTATGTTGCAAATGAAGGTGGTATGCTTTGGGAAAATGGACAGGCTAGATGACGTGAGGAAATATGTGGAAACAATCCACTTCAATCATTTTGATTCAAGTGGCAAAAATAATGACAGTTAAAAGTATGGAAATGAGAAGTTTGAAGTACCTAAATTTAATAATAAATAAAATAGCTAGAGGAATGTAAGTATTGGACTAGAAGAGGACAAAGCTTTAGCCATAATTTTTTAAGCTCACTGGAAAGAGTCATTTGTTATCTTTGTAAAGACTCTTGGAAAATGAAATAATTCAAAAAGATAACTGAAGGGGGATATGGTTAAGAGTCAGGAGGAGCATTATTTAGGGAAAGTTTTTTTGTAAAATATGGATTCTGATTTTGGTGTTTGACAAAATAATTTGTTATATTGGTGAAAGAAACTTATCGTAGTATAATAGATTTTAATATTATTTTATATTATTTTATGACCTGAGTATATTTTCTTACACACATTTTAACAGAATAAAAATACTGAATGAGAACAGTGTGAGTTTTGAAAGTGAATAACCTTCACATTGGTAAGAGTGTGGCATGCCTGGGTATTGAGTGTCTTGCCTGAGATCCCAGAGACGGTTTAGAAGCTGTTCGAGTTTGTTGGGTCACAAAGCCACTGTTTACGAAAAGCTAAATACGGATTTGCACGATTGACCATAATGGCTTCAATTTTGAAAGATAGTAGTATCAGAGAGCGCACTTCCAGTTGGTGGTATAATTTGAGAATTGTCCATGCCTCAAATGGCTAAAATATTGTACTTTTTGCTACTTCATCACTCCGTTTTAAAAATGGGGGCGGAAGGAGGGGGCCTGTTGAGAAGGTGGAAGAATGTCACTTGGAGAGTAAATCACAGTGACCATGTGAAGCCACTCCTTAGTTAACTACTGCCTGAAGGTTAACCTTTTCTTAGAAGACCGTCTGTGTGGAGAGGCCAAACTGGGGGCTTCTGCCCTGGTGTGCGTGCGCGTGTGCGTGTGCGTGTGCGCGTGCGTGTGCGTGTGCGTGTGCGTAGGGTGAGGGGAGAAGAGAACCTGTGAATAGGGAAGAAGGCGTGGAGAGCAGAAAGCTAACAGTAACTCCTAAAACTTGGAGCCCTGGGAAAATCTGACTATTTTAAACTGTACTGCTCACTTAAAAATAGTAAAATTATACCATTATTCTTTCAGTGTGAGAGAGATAAAAATACCGTTTTTCTAAATTGGAAAATTTGCTGTAATCTCGCCGCTAATGACTGATTTCTTCCAACAGTTGCAAGGCAGTTTTTGCTCTGATAGGTCGGTAAAGGAAACAAAATCAAGAACATACTGGAAGTTCTCAGAGAAAATTACAGTTTAGGTATATGTTGGGGGTGGATAGTTAGACATTTTAATTGAAATAAAACAGTTTTATACTAATATGGGATCACTGTGGGTGTACATTTGTAGTACATATGCTCTCGAAAGAATTTACGTAGGGTTAAATGTATGTTAATGCTTTTGCAAGAAAATTATTTTTGATAACATCCGTCTAAGGAAACTAGCTTAGGAAATTGGTTTTTAAAACAATATAGATATTATACTTGCATTTAGAGAATGAATTAGGATTCTTTGTAATGCTTTAAAAAATTTCAAAGAGTTGGAATTCTTTTCTTTTTGTTGTGTTCTTCTCTAGTGGTGAGGGAAGTTAACAATAATTAGCACAAAAAATGATTAAAGCAAGCTTACACATCTGTAGTGACCACAGTCTGCTGTATATCTCCGAACATCATTTTAACTGACTGACTTTTGATATTATGAAAGACTGCTAATGATTTATTCTATCCAACTGAAATAACCTTCTAGAAGACAGATGGAAAACTTGTCAGCCTTTCTTGCTGTTGATTTAGATAATACATGAAAATTAATATCAGATGCTAACTATCTGCCAGCCTTTAACTTTTTTGTTGTTGTTGTTAACCAGCATTCACTACAATGACTTAAATTGTGTATTAATCTTGAGGACTTATAGATCAATCAGATTTTAGAATAGAAAGGATTCTTAGCGAGAAGGTGGACCACGGATCCTCGTTGTGGTAGCGTGGGAGTGTTCGTTACGACTGTGGACTCGCTGGCTCCATCCGGAATCTGCTGAATCAAAATCTTTGGTGGGCGTGGGGCTTGGGAATGTGCTTTGAAAAAGGTCTCCAAGGGAACGTGGTTCACACTGCAGTTGAACAATGGCCAGTGTAGTCTGTGGCTTTCTTCCAAAGATGCGGAAATGGGCCCAGAGAGGGGAAGGTGACTGGTTTCGTGGGAACCACAACTTTGTCTTCTGGCTCTATGGGAAGGATGATTTTCTTTTCTAGGGTGCCACATGACCCCATCTCAGGGTAGTGCCATCCCTCGCTAAGTACAGAAATGGAAGAGTTTTACATTAGTCCTAATTTTTTACATGCCATACATGACTTCAGTATAATATTCAGCTCACCTTGTCTCTGTGTGTGTGTGTGGTGTGTCTGTGTGAGCTTATTTTTCAAAAGATACTTATCACCACTGTATCTACATGTTCAGAACAGTAATAATAAAAAGTTTACAGGGGCTTATAGCGAACCCCATTTTATTAAAAGGGCTGCATGTGTGACGCACTTATTCTGTACTTACTCCGTTTTAATGGCACCCATTTTCCCCCTAGAACTTCCTTAAGCAAGTCTGAATTGTAGCCAGAATACTTCTTTCCTCTTCAGACCCTTAGCCGTGATTAATATAAAAAGGCACTTGTCAAAAGGGTCTGAAATGGCAACCTTGATATTGAAGCATGTGGCAGTAGAGATAGGTCTGCATCCACTTACTCCATTATGTTATTTAACTTACGAATTCAACAATTTGTCTTTTGCTCCCTGCTTAAACGACCATGGCCATATAAGCTGTTGTTAACCATATCAGCAGGGTGGAATATTACTGCCCTTAGAGCGAAACCACAACTTTCTGTGAGGATTTAGCACATGTTAGAAAAGCACCCCAGTGAAGCCGTTCACAGATAAAGTGTGGCTGTTTGCCACTCTCCCTTTGCCTCTGAGAAGGGTTGTGTTCAAGTTTAACAGAAACATCCTTTTTGTGTTTATTGTATTAATGAAAGTTTTAGGATCCATGAGAGAGATAGTATTATGGTTCAGGGTTTGAAATAATGTAGCTTGATGAACCTTTTTTTATTTTAACGGGAAACTCGTTTTCCTTGATTTGCAGCTTTAAAAAGTGAATCTTTTGGAAATTAAAGCGCATTAATTTAGTTATTCTGTATGGGAACAAAAACGTGGAAAGTTAAAATTTGCATAAGTGAAGACCTTGATGATTTCAGATTATAGTGTGGTGGAGGTTAAGGAATAAGAGCCCATAGAATTTGTAAAAACAAATTCAGTCTAACCACTTAATGGCATGTGCAAGTAATTTGCCAATTAAATATTTCTAGTTAGCTGAAAGATCTTCAGAGTAAAGAGTGGAGGTTCTTAATCTTTCTTAATTTCATACTTTCAGAAACATAATAGAAAATGCTTAGTTTTTGATCACTTTTCATTCAAAATTTTAATGTATGAGCTAAGAGAAGGATGGATTTTAAATATTTGAGGAAAATTATTGCTTTTTGAGAAATGTATAAACTGCGATATTTTCAAATCACACTGTGCCTGATTTTTCTTTGTATCATTTGTAAATATTTGGTGCCTTGATAACAATTTTCATTATAATTAAGACCAGATTTTGGAGTTTTACCATTTTAATGGTCACCTACTATGTTTAGAACATTGTGCTAGGCATGCTTAGCTCTAGAACAACCCTCTAAGATAGATATATTATTCCCATTTTACAGAAAGAGAGAATTGAGTCAAAGTAATTTGTCTGTCACTCATTAGAGCCAGAGATGACAGTCCCAGGTTTTTTTTTGTTTTTGTTTTTAAATAGCTGTAGCGTATCCATTTATAGTATAATTTAATGGTTTTTAGTATATTCACAGATTTGTGTGACCATCGCCATAGTCAGTTTTAGAACATATTCATCATCCCAGTAAGAAGCTACATACTTTAGCAATTCTCACTCTCCCTTCCCCTTTACCCCCATTAGCTCCAGTCCTAAGCCACCACTAATCTTTCTGACTCTATGACCTTACCAGTTCTGGACATTTCATGTAAGTGGAATCACACAATATGTGGTCTTATGTGACTGGCTTCTTAGTATAATGTTTTCAAGGTTTATTCACATTGTAGCATATACCAATACTATATCTTTATTGATGAATAATATCACATCGTTTTGGATATACCACATTTTGTTTATCCATCTTTTAGTTAATGGACGTTTGGTTTGTTTCTGCTTTTTTGACATTATGATGCTGCATATCATAATGCTGCTATGAACATTTGTGTACAAGCTTTTATGTGGACATATGTTTTCATTTTTCTTAGATATATACCTAGGAGTGGAATCGCTGAGTCATTGGTAACTATGTTTAACTTTTTGAAGAACTGCCAAAAGTAACTGTTCCAAAGCAACCATTTTATATTGTCACCAGTCGTATATGAGGGTTTCAATTTTTGACATCCTCACCAATAAATGTTATTAGTAGGAGTGAAGAGGTACTTCATTGTGGTTTTGATTTACATTTCCTTAATGGCTTTTGATATTGAGCATCTTGTCATGTGTTATTGGCCATTTGTATGTCTTTTGGGAAGAAATGTCAAATACTTTGCCCATTTTTAAAATTGGATGATATGTCTCTCTTTTATTATTATGATTATTATTGAGTTGTGAGACTTCTTTGTATATTCTAAAGTTCTCTGTCAGATAATATGACTTTCATATTTTTTCCCATTCTGTAGTCTGTTTTATTTTTTCATTTTGTTGATGATATCTTTTGGAGTACAAAAGTTTAAAATTTTGATAAAGTCCAGTTTGCCTATTATTTTCTTCTGTTGCTTGTCTTTTTGTTATTATATCTTAAAAAAAAGTTCTAATCAAGAGTCACAAAGACTTTTACTGTTAAGATCATCATAGTTTCAGCTCTTGTATTTAGGTCTTTGCTCCATTTTGAGTTAGTTTTTGATTATGGTGTGAGGTCAGGTTCTGACTTTTTTTTTATATGTGGATATCTGATTGTGCAAGCACCATTTGTTGAAAAAACTAATCTTTCCCTAGTGAATTCTCTTGTCACCCTGTTGAAAAACAATTGACCATAAATGTAAGGGTTTATTTCTTAAGTCTCAGTTCTATTTGTCTATATGTCTGTCTTTATACCAGTACCACACAGTCCTGATTATTGTAACATTGTAGTAAATTTGAAATACAACTTTGTTCTTTTTTAGATTGTTTTGGCTATTCTGGGTCTCTTGAATTTCCATATGAATTTTAGGATCGACTTGTCAGTTTTTGCAAAGAAACCAGCAGGAATTTTGATTAGGGTTACACTGAAATTGTAGATCACTTTGGGGAGTATTGCCATCTTAATGATATTAAGTCTTCCAATCTATGAGCATGCAATGTCTTTCTATTTAGGTCTTTATTAACATCTTTTCAGAGTAAAAGTTTTCAGAGTAAAGGTTTAGCACGTCTTTTGTTAAATTTATCCCTAAGTATTTTATTCTCTGTGAGACTATATAAATGGAATTATTTCTTAATTTCATTGTTTTGGGTTGCTTATTTTCAGTGTATGGAAATGCAGTTGATTTTATATATTGATCTTATATCCTTCAACCTTGCTGGACTTATTAGTTCTAATAGTTTTTTTTTTTTTTTTTTAGCAGATTCCTTAGTACTTTCTATACACAAGATCAGGTCATCTATAGTCCAGCTTTTAAAAATCACAACTCTTTCCACTACAACCATATTCTGTAGCCTGGGGAATTTATTAACTTAGGAGAAATTAGTTGACTTCGAGGTTATATTTAGAAAAGAAACAATTGCCACTTTGTAATGATCTTTTTGTAATCTAAAAAGAAAAATACAGCAGACTTCTAGGCTGGAGATATTTGTGGAGAAAGCAGAGTCGCACGAATAAACTCGAAGGATCCTTGAGCTTATTTGGTGAAGTCTTGCTTTAAATAATATCACCATTATTTGGTGCTATTATGGGAACTATAGGCCTTCCAAACATACTTTATTTGGCACAGACTGAAATAACAGTGATTATACTTTAAGAGATAAGCATTCTAATTTATTTTTACTTTCAGGAAGAGTGGGTAAGCTATGAAAAATATGACTTTAAACATCCAAAATATATATCTAGTGCTTCACTCATATTCCAGTGCTAATTTAGTTTTGTTACTATGTCTATAGGACCTCAACCTGGGGGTAAGATTTTAAGACCTTGTGTTTTAGGCTAGGAGAGACCTTCTTCTAATTATTTTTAGCTAGTGATAGATCTGCCAATCATGCTTATTTGAAAGCTGTCAGCTGTGAGTTATGAGTGGTGTATATATGTATAGTTCACTGAACCAAGTAAGTCACCAAAAATCCCAGAACATTTTGATTTCCTCTTTCCTCTCCAGGACTGTAAGTTTGATTTGGAAAAGTCAGGGAATGGTAAAGGTCTAGTGATAGCGTGGCCCCAAGGTCGATGCTGGAGTCTTTGATGGTAAAGCTCACGGAATTTTGCATGGGAGCCAGAGTACAGAGCAGAATTCGAAAATCACTTTGGTTTTTCGTTTCTGATTTTCATTGCCTCACAAGGCATGGCGAAATTTTAAACAATCAAATGATAAGTGAGAAAGCTATTCATGTCTTTTAAAAGGACAAAAAGAGTATTAACCCGAAGTGATACTGTAGTGTCTTCCATAACAAGGAGTGAAATTCCCAGAACCCATGTGACTCTCGGACTTAAGATGTTGTTTCTACTCGTAAACCTACAGGAAAATGTAGAAACCAAGTATTTCAGATAATGGATGCCCCAGAATGATTTATGAACCTATAAAATATTTCTAGAGAAAATGTGTCTTTTCTAGAGTGACAAAATTTACTATTTTAATGTTTTAAAAGAGATGATTAACCATGAAAATTAGTAGAAATATCGGTAGTCTTCCTCTTTACCAATAATACCCATTTCCTCTTGCTCATATCATTCAGTTTGTCCAATTAGAACAGCTTGACAATCTTAGGATATTGGAGTACATAAACCTCTATTAGGTAAGTTAGAAGAGTGAAAAACACATTTTGTAGATATTGTATCAAGTGTTAAAAACTCCAGGCCTTTTTTTCTAGAGTCCTGTGACTACCTGTTCTTCACATAGTAACATTTTCTTCATCATCAATGTAGGATCGAGTTCTAGGGGTTTAAAAATAATGATATTTGCTGCTGGCAAGTGATTTCAACACATCTCTAACTGCGTGGAGCAGGGTCTGTCATGTCTTAGTGACCCCAGGACCCTCAAATCACTTCAGAAGAAGTGAACTCTTCCTCATGCTGTTGTCCTCCACTGAGCAACTCTCTTACTGATCCATTTGAATGAATCCTCGACAGCCTGCAGGACCCAGGTCAAGTTTTACCTTCCCCAGGAAGCTGTTTTCTCCCACTTCTGCAAGTGCCTTCCTCTTTACACTTCTCTTTCTTTGCCACGAGGAACTCCTGCACTTTAGCTCCTAATACAGTATACTGCTTGGATCTGTTGTTCAGCTCCTTCTTGTGGATTAGACTTGGATACAGCACCATGCCTTCCACCTGGCTTCCACTTCCCACAGGGTACAGTGCTCATAAATTGTGCTACTTAGAATTTGATAGCTAGCTAAGGACTGGCATTCTTACAATTGCCCATGTGTTAGAACAGCTGACAACTGCTAGTGGGCCACATTCTCAGGGTCATGTAGTTTGTAAGCTGTCCAACTCCAGGGAGCGCCAGTCACATAGGCCGTGAAGTGAATGTTATCTACTGGTTTGTACAGCATGGCAGCCCTGCGTGTCCTCTTGCATCTACAGGAGGCCTGTGTTTACACATTACTTCATTGCATCCTACCTCCTTCCTTTAATATTTTTGTCTGTTTCACTGGGAAGTTAAAAATTAGTGAGGAGCGAATCTAACCCTTCCATAACACTTCAGGACAGTGTTGTTCAAAATGAGATCCTGGACCCATGTGTCAGAAAAACCTGGGGCACTGGTTAAAATGCAGATTCTTCAGCCCCCACGGGAGACTGGAATGAGCCTAGGAGTGGGGCTGGAGCCTTTCATTAGCAAGACTGATAATTCTTATGTTCTACACTAAAATCTTAGAAAATGACTGCTGAAATAGCTTCTCAGTAAGGGGGAAACTATAGTACCTCAAAGGGTTAGTACCACCGTCCTTAACCTGTAGCACAACTGTAAACCTTTTCTGACTCATCTAAATTTGACCACTACTTAGTGAGTAGTTGCTCTACACCCTCCACTCTGCAGCCACAGTGGGAGAATCAGATGTGAAAAATAAGGCCTTTGCTCCCAAGGTGCTAATAATCTGTGTGGAAAGAAAAGATGTATAATAAATATGTGTACTCACACACATATCTGCATACATATACATACTATAGAGAGATGTGTTTTTAAAAACTTTATTATAAATAGTACAGGTCTATAAGATTGACAGTTTGTAGAGCTGAGATATGTCTTAGGGATCACATATAGCTTTACTTTAGTATAACTAGATTTCAATATTTCAGGCAGGCAATTGCTTAAGGGAGACAAGCTCAGTAGAATAGTAGAAAAACCTTTAAACTTTTCAAAGTTCACACTGTTGAATTCAAGTCGGATCCCTAGCAAGCAGTCAGTGTTAGTTACATTATAGGAAAAATAAGATTGCTAGTTAGAGTGAGGTGCATTTTTAATTCATTCACTAATTTCTGAGTAACTTAAATTTATGTACATATATTTATAGTATAGACCATATAAATATTCAAATATATAAGTGCCTTGGCTTTATATGCTAATGTTTAGTTAATACCCTCTGTTATTTTCTGTGGGACATTGAAGGAGAGGTCAAGAAAAAGAAGGACTTCATTTTTGACAGCTATCTTATGATTATTACAGTAAAACTTTGTTTCATCAGAATACTTGGCAAAAAGAAATCTTTATTTCACCAGAATGCTTGGCAGAAAAATGGCCAGAAAGCCACCATTTTTGTTTATTTGCCTATTATTTCTCTAAAATTTTATTATAGTGTAAAATTTTATTTATAGTGTAAAAAAATTGTGTTTTTCCTTTTGGTCACATCTTTGTCATTTGAACATTATTTCTCATTAGGTAATTTTTTGGTCTAGATTAGAAGATTGTGGAAAAAGTGGGTGGAAAAAGTGAAAAGATGACTAAGTACAAATTGGTAGTTACAAAATGGTCATGGGAATGTAGAGCACAGATAGGGAATGTTGTCAGTATTATTGCAGGGGCTGTGTGTAGTGCCAAATGGGTGCTGGAGTAATCGAGGGGATCACTTAACTATATAAATGTCTAGCCATTGCACTATATACCTGAAACCAATGCATTAGAAAAAAAGAGATTGGGGGAGCCTTCCTTGAACCTCTGTTGGGCCTGCTTTATAGAGAGCAATAAAAACTGCGAGCTGGAAAAGAGCTACGTATTATCTAGGTTGGTATCTATTTTTACCGCTGAAGACTTACACGTATAGTGGCCCTGAGAACGATACCTGGCTCGTGCTAAGTGCGCTCAGGTGTTTTAGAGCCAAAGGAAACTTGCAGAGTCTCCTACTTAATTCATTTTATTGACCCTCCCTAGATCCTCTGGGAGTCTTGCCCTTTTTTTTCTTTCAATTCTCAATTCTTGATTCACTTCATTTTTTTTTTTTATGTCCCGTCTCTTTTTCCCTAAAAGTAGGGAAGACAGAATGAATTCAAAGAAATCAAGGGTTGTGCTTTAAAATTTTTTATTTTATTGTCCTCATCAGGGCCAGCCTGAGGTTTTCTGCCACCTTTTATAAAATTTATGGCTGGCATAATTCTGATTTTTACTGCCTTCTCTGTACGAATACACACCCAACCTTATGCTGATGGTGGCACTACTGTTTCTTCACGGCAAAACTTTAAAAATGTCTGGAAACTTTAAAAGCATGGAATGAAAACTTGTGGGTGGAATGGGGGTGGAAGTGGGAAATTTGGGGGGAAAAGTAGAAACATGTGCCAAAGTTTTTGGCACCCTTTAGGACTAAGTAACTTTTTTCTTTTTCTTTTTTAAATAGAGGCAAAAGAGGAGGGAAAAAAACAAGGTATCAAGCGCAGTTTGCTCATAAAAATAAGCAGATTTAGTAGCTATATTTAACGATGTGAAGGCTAGGACAAAACTCATTAATATGATAATTATCTGTATTCCCTCTACCTTCCAAGCACACACTTCTCTTGAGCGGAGGAGACCGGTAAATAAAAACATAGAGCTTTAGGAAAGTAAGGTTTTTCATATTGTTTTCTTTTCTCTGTCAGTCCTCTGACAGTTTCGTAGTTAAGGCTAGAAAGAGGTGAAGAATGAGTATTAGCCCATTTGGTAGCCCATCTTAAAATGAGATATTTGGACCATATGAGAACTTCTGTCAAGCTAAAAACGTGCTGTGTGCAGTTAAAGAATCAGGTTCCTGGCTTTACTTCCCATCACCTTTGTCTTCAGGTGTGTGGTTTGATAAATAGTAGAACTTTCCAAAGCTCAAATAGAGTTGTAGTGCCTTTGAATATGTCCATCAAGATTTATCTAACTGATTTCTAAATCTGGAAAAACTTTTCAACAATTTGATAAAGGACTATATTTAAGATTTGTATAGTGTTATATGTGTTTCTGTATTTATATGTGTTTCCTGCCACTAAAGATTGAATTATATCCCTTATGCATAGAAAATAATATTTGTTAAAACAAAGCATATGAGATATAGCTTATTATGTTGGTTTGGTTTTCTACTGCCTTTTAGGGGTGTGTGTGTGTGTGTGTGTATCCCCTTTATTTTATTTGATGGGATTATTAACTTTGATTTCTTGACTGATTCCATGAGAATTCTGATTTTCATTTCTGCCATGGTTTTATAATCTGTATGTATTTTAAAAGTTGAGTTACTATTTATAAGAAGAAAGTAGAGATATCCATTTAATAATATTTTATAAGGAAGAACCTGATTCGCTTTGTTTTAATCAGCTTTTCTTTTCTCTTTTCAGAGGATGTTAAGCAAGTTTTTGAACAGACCACAATTCATCAGCATATTCCATTTAACTGGGATTCAGAATTTGTGCAACTACATTTTGGAAAAGAAAGAAAGAGACACCTGACATATGCAGAATTCACTCAGTTTTTGCTGGTGGGTCTAGCTCTTGAAAACTTAAAAAGAGTAAATAATTGATTTACCTCAGACTTTCTAATCCTGGCCAAATCATCCCATTTGGAAGTATTTCTCTATTAGTGTGTAGAAACCATAAGATTAAGTTGGCTCTTACAGATTGTGTTGAACCCCTTTATGTCCTAGGAAATCAAGTGATTTGCTCAAAAGACATCTAAGTCAAGAGGGACAATACTGAAACTTGAACTCCTGGCTTATGACTGGACCCACTACTATTTACTAATATTTTGTTTTCCTCTGAGAATTGGAGAAATGTCATAATCAGGATCTGACAGTAGAATCATTTCATCTGAGGCCTTTCCTAGACAAGGCACAGAGTCTGGAACTTGGCTGCATATTGGAATTACCTGGTGAGCTTAAAAAACTGTTGTTTAAATCCCACCTCTGGAGATTAGATTTGATTTGATTTGATTTGGGGGAGAGGTGGGGTGGACAGTCTGGACATTGGGATGTGTAAAGCTTCTTAGGCGCTTCTCATGTGCAGCCAAGTTTGAGAGCCACTGTTGAAAGGGCACTTGCTGTCCATGTCCAAGATTAAACTGGGGTTGATGTTTCTGGATGTTCCTAGCCCCAGCCCTCCTGCCTTTCATTTTCCCCTCCCACTCCGGTATGATCATATCACTGGACCACTGGTGATGCCAACAAAAGAGTGATAATAAAATATGATTACAATTTAGTTTTCCCCTTGACGCATGATTTTAAAAATGTTTTACCCATGATATTAACATTTAGCCAAAAGAAATCAATATCTTACATATCTTACATATGTAAGTCCATATGATAAACCATTCTTCTTTTGTTCTTTTATGCATTTGTTTTATTTCTCTAACAAATTCTATATTTTACTAAATATAATATTTTAAAAGTCATTTAAGGGGATTAATTAGCATTCAGAGTCTTGAGGAAAATTTTGTCAGGGAAACTAACTTCTCTGTTCTTTGTCACTAGTAATGTGGTCAGTGGGTGTCTCAGTGCCCCTGCTTCTCTTGTATGCCCGAGACCTTGCCAGCCTTCTGAAGGGTGGTTGGAAACACAGCTGTGAAGTGGAGGTGGCAGGTGCATGGGACACATAACGTCCACCGGCTGTGTGCTTATCCAGCCAGCGTTTTATGGCATTTTTCCTAGGCACAGGCATATGTAATAGGTTGAATAAGTGCTTCTCTTTGACTTATAATGGTATTGTTATGATATATGAAATTCGTCAAGCCATTTAGTTTGCTTTTATTTTCATAACCTTTGGAAACTTAAAATAAGGTATCTTAAACCTGCCGTTGTAGTATTCTTTAAAAACATGTTAATGTCTATGAGACCCTGTTTGCAGTTCTATATCAACATAAACCTACATAAATAACTTAAGTGGGGATTGGAATTCAAGTTGTTGGATTTTTGCCGTTGTTTACACAAGACATTGGCACGCAGTAGGAGGTGATATTCATTTTGATGAGGAATAATTACAATAATGCTATTGAGACAAATGCCTCAAATTAACTTTATGGAACACAGCCTAATTAACTTTTAGTCTTAATGGAATGTTAGCAGTAGTAAGGCTGATGGCGTTTTCCTTTAAGCAAGTATCAATTATGCTGAATTGAGTCAGCTGTAAACCACTCACAGCGACTTCTAGGACTTCCTCAAGATATGGAAAAGCCAGAGTCATAGATGGCTCAGCAATTACTGATTACGTTTCCAGCTTCATCTTAACAGGGCACTCACTTGAATTTGACTCCATTCTATAATGGTAAATGGACTCATCCCACAATGTGCTGCGTAGGATGATTTTGATTTTTGTAGCCAAAATGCAAGTGCTTTTTACTATATTAAAATTATTTTCATGGATAATTACCCCATTTAGGGCCTTGCTTTTGTGTTCCACTCCAGGCTCATATTTAAAGGAATTAATGAATGTATTATGATAGACTTTATATTAAATGCCGGTTTTGATGTCTACCATTAGGTCATTCCCTTCGACCATCCTCATTCAAATTTTTCATTTGCTTCCTTTGAAATCTTTTCTCGATACAGGGAACTTCTTAAAGATACAAGTGAACTTAATCTCCTATGTTTCGGGCTCCTGCTTTGTCAAGCATGCACCCACCTTTCTAGAGCAGGGCTCAGAAACACAAGCACTGGTTTCCTGCCTGGTGCCAAGGTCATGAAAGCAGACACTTGGCTGCTAGAGACATGAGAGAACTGCCACTTTACGTCCTGCTACCTGTTACCTGTTGAGGAAGAGGAGCAGCCAGAGGGTTGGTTGAGAAGTGCTCGTGGTTTCAGCGAGCCTGAGCAGTCTGTAGAGACAACACTGCTCCATCCCACTGATGGTCCTAGAAGGTAGTTCAGCTTGGTTACAGCCAATGGAAAAAGCCTCACACTCGTGTGTGTTACCTGTGCTTATGTATGTACACGTGTTTGTGATTGGTGGACAATGCCATTCTCTGTAAGGTCAGATTTTTTTTTTTTCATTTAACAAATGTTTTATGCTGTCTGAGCAAGCATGAATTTGTTATAAGCCACCATGTGGTTGTGAGGACAGTGCATTCACGTGTTTGTCTGTGTACAGTCTGGACAAGCTGCCCACTTGCTGAGGTGCTGCTGGTCATGGGCTGAGCTAGTATGTTGTTTTCTGTACTTTGGTTATAAAATTCATTAAGTGGTGAATCAATTTAATATTCTTCGAGCCAAGCTTGCCTTTTTATGCTGAATGATGGTGTTAAAGCGAGTAGCAGGGACACAGCTCTTCCTTCCGGAGTCTTGTTCCTGATGGTAGGGAAGGGTCACAGCAGGGAGTGGGGCCACAGTCCTGTTACCCCACCATTCATACTATTGCATTTGTTGCTGCTAATTTTTTTATGCCCAGTTCTATCATCTCCACTTCACTACAAGAATGATGGTATGTGTGTGTGAATGTGAATACAGCTTTATATGTGGGTATGCAAGTGTATTTTAAAATATTCTGTAAACTTTTCCACATACCTCTACTCTCGGTTCCTAGGGCAAAGCTCTAATATTATGGTAGCTAGTTGAATAATGCATTTTAACATGCTGAAAATAGCATATTTAGAAAAGAATTTG
This sequence comes from Pteropus vampyrus, assembly GCF_000151845.1. Lineage (NCBI taxonomy): Eukaryota > Metazoa > Chordata > Mammalia > Chiroptera > Pteropodidae > Pteropus > Pteropus vampyrus. The sequence continues at coordinate 12,544,606 of NW_011888785.1, forward strand.
GAGAAATTTTCTTATTCGGTACTTTCTGGAACTCCTGTTTATGAATGGTATTAACAGAAAACTCTGCACTGTTTGGAAGTATTTCTTATGTTGTCATTATTACCCCCCAGTTCGGCAAATGTTTGCTAAGGATGCAGGATTTGTCACAAGGCCTGATGCAGAGGGCTGAGAGGTGCAGAGGTAATAACTTTTGAGACACTTTTAATGTACAAATCTAGGGGTTGTTCCTATGTTTACCTGCCTGTGGAGCAACCACCACAGGTATAAAGTGTATACCCTTCGAGGTCGCCCTTTTGTAGCACAAACACTTGTGGCAGATGATATAAACCCCAAACCAACATTCAACGTGTGGTTAGAGCAGCCATCCAAACTCAAAGGGCCAGATACCAGCATGAGGTTGTCTAGTCGACTGCCCCAGTTTACATGCCCCAGTTTACAGATGAGGAGATTGAGGCCTTCACTTTAAAAGCTCGAAGTAGTGTCTCGTTTGTGATTTTGATTTGTATTTCCCTAATGACTAAGGATGTCAGGCATCTTTCATGTGGTTATTGGCCACTCTTGTATCTTCTTTGGAGATATGTCTGTTTGGATCCCCTGACCATTTTTTTTTATTGGGCGGACATAGTAGGCAACTGTGAGCACGGAGTGAAAGGCCTGTTAAACTTTTCTGTCAGTTTATTTTGTAGAGTCAATACTAAGAGTCATTCTCCAAAAAAAAATAAAATAAAATAAAATAAAACAAAAACGTAGTGATAGTAACAATCTTTATAATTTACAAAGTGCTTTTAAATATTTCGTTTCTGATAATAGATGCCCCAATACCCTGAGAGGTAATTATCATTATCCTCTATTATATACAAAAGAACAAACAGACTCTAGGGTAAAATTTTACATTTTCAGGTAATTTTGTGGGGAAAATGCTCATGGCTTTTGTTGGGTTCCCAAAGGAGTACTCCAAAACAGTACAGAGAAACTGTTCTAGAACTTAGCTTCTTCCATAAGATCACAGATGTGTGAAGGATTCAGAAATACAGTGCTCTTGTCACTATGCTCCACCGTTCCAAGGCTGAGAAGGGTTAGTCTCTGTTCTGGAGGGGGCTGTGCTTCTGCATGGGGTGCGCAGGCATGCGCACGGCTGGACGTTCAGCAGTCCTGACCCCGACCTGGGTATTAATTGCCAAATATGATAATAAAAAGCTCTTAGTGGTAGTGTATGTTACTGTCACTTCCATTACTTTTTGATGATGTTTAGAATCATATGTATATATTTCACACATGATTATTACAATTTAAAAATAACTTACACATAGGAATTTCTAGTAGCTTAGGTCTCAGGATAGAAGAGTCTAGGATTGCTACCAGATGCAGTGTACTTGATAATAGAAAACTATTGCTGTTATCTACCTCTCACAGAGCATTTTCTAGCTTGGAAAAGTGCTTTGACTTATAGTTGTTCTTACAGTCACCTCTGGTGTTAAGCAGTTGCTGTTGTTTCTGTATGAAGGATGAGCACACAGAAGCTTGGAAAAGTTTTCTGGATTTGTTCAAGATGAGACAGGTAGAACTGAAGTCGATTTTAATTTTCCTGAATCTTTAGCAGTATTTTTTAGATGTTTTATAACACTTTTCTGAAGTGACTTGGGCATTTCCAAGGAGTTCTGTTTCCCATTTTATGGAGCCAGGACATTTCTTCTGTTTCCAGAGGCCTTCCTCCTCTTGCTCTAGGAAGAGGACTCATCAGTAAATCAACAACTCTTTAAATTGGTGGAGAAGGCAGATTATGAAGCTGGGGTTCTGTTAGCCAAGAAACAAAATAGCTCACTTGAGAAGGAATGGCACTAAAAATTCTCTATAATGTCTTCTCAGCAAATAGCATTTAAGATTAAAGTTACCTGACCCAAAAGAGAACCCTAATCATAGAGGTGTGAATGTTTTACCATAATTTTATTCAGGTCACCCTTTTGTCAGAAGAGGATGATGAAACCCAGAGAGGTGAATCATAGTAGATAGAGCTAGGAATAGAACCTGGGGCTCAGAGCTGTGCCTGGTGTCCCAGATTAGCCATTCACATTGGTGAGGTCTCTTGTCAGATCACCTGGACCCTATGACAGCCCTGTTGGACGCCAAAGCTTATTCATGCTAATGAGGCAACGGAACAATTTTAGTTCTTTTTGTTAAAGCAAACTGACCGTTATTTTGGCTTTGGGTCAGCATGGTGTACAAATCAGCCCAAGTCTTTTCTTTGTAAAATGGACATTTTGGCTCTTCAAGTTTTGAGCCCCAGAGAGCAGAGCTCTTGAGGTCTGTTGCCCCCAGGAGTCACTGCTCCTAGTCACCATCACTTGTGCTTTGCTACTGCATTTCATGGCATCCTGGTGTAAGGCAAAACTTTAAACACAAAAGGCTGTATATAAAAAAGAAATCGTTCCCCACCACCACCAAACAAAAGAAAACGTCACCTTCAACCATGACAACATCAAATTCTGAAGCTTTGGAACTGATAGAACATTTTGGTGTTAATAACAACAGCAAAAAAACTATCACTTATGGTAGAACTTGATGAAGCCACAATTGTTTAAACAGATTAGTGGACAACTAACAAGATCCTTGCTTCAGATTAAGTAATCATTTGTGCCTTCCCATTGTCTCCCAACTTGTCATCTGTATTAATTAAAAAATCTAGACCATGGATCTTTAGTAGCCAGAGACCTTGATCATATCTGCATTTTTAACACGTGAGTGCTTTTTATGTTGGTTTTAAGTCAGACCGGATGAGAGCTGCAGTACAGCTATAGTACTGTTTCATCACCACAGCACCGTTTGACGTCCCAAAATGAAATAATGAATAAAAATAGCTAATGTTGTTTGTCCTCAGCTCTTCCAAGATACTATATTGCGTTTTGTGTCCAAATGAAAGCATTGCTAGTTACCCTCTGGCGAAGGGTAACCAGAGAGATGGTAATATCCTGGTCACTTGGAGAATTAGATGCTGGACGTTTTATTCACACTGCATTTTCTACTCTCTGGGCAAAGGAAATCAGCGTTCATTGTGCTGTTGTGTCCATGATGTTAGTCAGCTTGCTGTTTTGTTGAGCAGCCTGTCGTGCAGGCTTTTATAGTAACATCCTGGTAAAAATGAACAGCTACTTCCCACTGTGAAGTTTAACGTTACATCAGAAGGTGAAGGAAATTGAGATGGAAAAGCTCTGTACTTGCTTTCTGCCGAGGTGTTGCTGTGCCTGGTGCAACACTGCTCCTAAAGACCCTTTTAATTAAAGGGCCCCAGTGAATTGGGGATGAAATTTCACTCTGAACTCTGAAAGTCTGAATGTGGGGAGCAAAGAAAAATATTAAGAATGGGAACTACTTATTTCTCTGCCTATTCTATTTCTAGTTTAGTTTTTACTGTTTAAAAATATGTGGATCTCTATTTTAACTAGAATTTTTTTTCTTCAAATTAGCATAAAATTATGAAAATGAAGTAGATACATATATATTAAATAGTGTGCAAGTTCTGATACTTGATGTAATATAGAATTTATTTGAGATAGGGCTAAATGTGATACCATATTTTTTTAAGCACACCTTTATTCATTTTTGTTCCTTATTTTTATAATTACCTGCATTTTCCCCAGAATTCTTCTACCACCACCCCTAAAAAGAAATTCTTTTGAATCATGTTCTTCTTGATAACTCCCTGCTTTTATCAAAGTTTTAGATTTTCCTTTACATTTCAAAACTATACAAAACACAAAAATGCAAACTAGCCAGGGGTCTTTTTTGGTGTTCTTGGCTTGATAATATAAATCATCTGAATCTGCTGCTTATTTCGAGGGTCCATTTTTATGTTCTTGTTAAATTGTTCTCAGACTGAAACACAACTTGCATGTCTGAATAGAGGTGGAGAGAATTTTTGCATTCAAAATATACCCACTTGAAAATTGGAGATTATTAAGGAAATGACAGGCCCTATTAGAAGCGTAAATGTTAGCCCTAAAGTGGTGTAACCCGTACATATGTTTATTTCTGTACATCTAGCAATTTTGAAGTTCGATTTCTTTTTACCCTGCAGCAATCTGAATGGGTGTGTTGAAGTAGTTGGAAACTGTGGCAATAAAAGCCTGTTCCATTAATCATCATGCAACAGAATAGAGGGAACAGAAATAGTTCACTGGCAAATGTTAAGGAGAAATTGGACCTACTTCCATGTGCTTGAGCAGAACTGCCCAGTTATACTGCTCCTTGCTCAGGGGCTTCTGGCCGCAGGTGAAGGCTAGCCCTTTCTCTTTAGTTCTTACTGACTCCATCAGCAACGTTTAGCAAACATCTCCTGGCCTGGCACTGATCCGGGCTTCCTCTGCAGAGCTGTGCCATCTTCCCTGCTCACTAGGTTTTCCCCAAGATCTCAGGCCCTCGATTTTGTTGTCTGTACTCACTTCTTTAGGGATCAGTTCCATTTTTGTCATCTGCCTGCTCTTTGTATGTACTGTGGGATGATCTCATCTATTTCTATAACTATTACTTTTTTTCTTCCGGTTTTCGGTAGGCCTCCCCTTATAAGGAATAAGCAGTCGTGTAGTTTAGGACTGTGGCTCCGGAGCCAGTCCGCCCAGGTGCGTATCCAATTTCATCCTTAGCATCATGTGACCCTCAGTGACTCTTTACCTCATTTTTCCATGTGCAGAATGGAGGCGATGGTAGGGCCACCTTGTAAGGTTGTCGGGAGGGTTCAAAGAGATGAAGGAAACGCAACAGCTCCTGGAGCATATTTAATAACGCTAAGCGTTAGCCTTCCCCCCGCCCCACCAAAACCCTACTATCTACATCTCCCAGAATTACATTTTACCTGTACCTCTAGCTTTCCTTTGTTTATAACATAACTTTTGTTTGTAACTTAAATTCATCTCACTCCCAAATTTCTCATCATGGTCAACCACCTCATCTCTTTCCTCTCAAGTATTTTCCTTTGTGGTCAGATTCTTCTGTCTCCCCCATCAACCACGGTGAGAATTCTTTGAGATCTATCTTGCTCCATTTTTACATACAAACCATAACCAAAACTTTCCTTAAAATCTCATTTCCAGTTATTGGTCCAAATCTACCTATGATCCTCTTACTACGATTGTACCTAAGACAGCATGAGTTAGTGGTTAAAAAATCTCAGTTTGGGAATCAAGCAGTACCTTGGTGTAGATCTCAGCTCTGCCACTTCCTAGCTCTATGATTTTGGACTACTTACTTAACTTCCCTGAGCTTCAGGTGCCTCTCTATAAGATGAAAACAATATATTACTTCACAGAGTTATTATGAAGCTTAAGTGAAATACCGTCTTTGAAGTTCTTGGCATAGCCGCTGACCTAGAGTAAGTGTTTAAATGTTCAGCTGTTACCTTTATCCCTGTGCTATCAGGTCTTCATCTCCCTATCCCTGTGGCTGGTTCATAATGACTCAGCAGAACCACTGTGGCTTACTAGGTGATTTTTTGAAAGCTTCAAAGAACTTATATTGTAAAGGACTTCAGAGGTTTTTAAACCATTCACCTTGACAAAAATCAAAGCTGCCATTTATCAAGTGCCTGTCAGGCGTGACGTCTGGTTTTTACAACCCTGTGTAGCAGGTGTTGCTGGGGCTCTTAGATGCAAACAAACTGTAAGCTCTCCCAGCTAGGAGAGTCATGACTGATATTTGAACTCTACTCATTCCTCTTCCAAACTTCATATTTTTGGCATTATAACATATTGCTTCCATAACCCCCTCTATTAAAATAAGTCTCTTAACATATGTTCCTTAGCCTGTAGTTGAACAGATACTTCTGGTGACTGCGAACCTGCCGCTTGTCAGGGTAGCCCGTTTCATTGTTGAATAGTTGTACAGGTTAAATACTTCTGTATTTTGTGCTAAAACCTGATCCTTATATTTTTTCTCCTTTGATTTCTTTTTTAAGAAATACAGAGAGCCAGTCTAACTTCTTTTTTTTATACCTAATAGTCCTTTAACCTTTAAATATTTGAATGTAACTATTGCTTCTCCCATTGCTCTCCCTTCCCCTGTACAGATGATGAGTTTATCCATTTTGGTCCCTTTTGTTTTGGACATGAACACTATCTTACATATCCTCTGTTGCATGCATATGTAAGTTCTCTGTCCCAGTTTTATCCCGCTGGGTTCAGATCTAAGAATGATCAGAGTAGTCCTGACTACACGTTAGGTTTTTCTTAAATAGCTTTAGAGGTGCCAACGAAGAGCTTTGGTTTTAAGTTACTCTGCCATGAACTATTTCAAAGGCCATTCATTCTCAAAATAAGTATTGGTAGAGTACCTGTGTGTTGGCTCCCACAGGCCTCCTTACTGTGAGAAAGCGAGCCAACAGCGAGCAAGGCCAGGAGAAGACCTTTTAGTTCAGGTTTCTCTCCTCCATGGTCTCTGCTATTGTTGGAATAATCCTGGCACTCTGAGCACATAGAGGACTTTTGCCTTAATGAAAAGGTGGCATGGAATCGTATTGTTTTCTTATGAAAATAGGCAACAGAAAAATGTAGAGCACTGAGAATAATTTAAAAACGAATTGAATTTTTGTCTTTTCATAGCTATTAAGATTCCTGTGTCAGATATATTTTATAACCAAATTCCTGACAGTAGCATTTTCGAGGCTCCCCGGGAGTATAGCAAAGTATTAGGAGCATTGTCAGAGGGGCGGGTTTGAGTTCCAGCTTTGCTGCTTCCTGTCAGTGAGACCACAGTTTCCTAAACTGCTACAATGAGCTTAATAATAGTACAGTAGTCCCCTTTCATCCGCGGTTTCAATTTCTGTGGTTTCAGTTACCCACGGTCAACCACAGTTTGAAAATATTAAATGGAAAATTCCGGAAATAATTTCTAAGTTTTAAACTGTGCACCATTCTGAGTAGTGTGATGAAATCTTGTGCCATTCCTGTCTGTACCAAGTGGGATGTGAATCATCCCCTCGTCCAGCCCATTTACACTGGATACCTGCCCATTAGTCACTCAGTAGCCTTCTTGGTTATAAGATTGACTGTTGTGGTATCACAGTGGTTGTGTCCAAGTGACCCTTATTTTACCTAGTAATGGCCCCAAAGTACAAGAGTAGAGATGCTGGCAATTGGTGTGCCAAAGAGAAGCCATAAAGTGCTTCCTTAAAATGAAAATGTGAAAGTTCTCTACTTAATAAGGCGTTTTATCATCACACATCATAAGTAGAGTGAGTACAATACAAAAAGATATTTTGAGAGAGAGATACACACATACCACATTCACATAACTTTTATTACAATATATTGTGATAATTGTTCTATTTTATTATTACTCTCTTGCAGTGCCTAATTTATAAATTAAACTATCCTAGGTATGTACAGGAAAAATAGAGAGAGAGAGTTCGGTACTATCCATGGTTTCAGGCATCCACTGGGAGTCTTGGAACATATTCAATGTAGATGAGAGACTTTTGTACTAACTTTGTAGGGTTGCCGTGGGCATTAAATGAGTTGATTACTATAACGTGCTTTAGAACAGAGTGACACATAATATATGCTCACTAAATGCTATTACAATGGTGGTTGTATTAATTGAGGTAATAGTTTCATTTCTTCACCCAGAACAAGAAACAGGCACAACATAAGTGTTCTTCAGAAGGTAGCCCACATCTTTAGTAAGCTACTTTTAAGTTTGGGGAAGCACTTAGTTAAGTATTTTCACTCTATCCTATTATTTAGACAACTACGTAGATCTAGCTCCTTATTTTTCATTTTTATTTATAATGTCCCCGATCTTTAAGAGCTGTTGGAAGTTGTTCATCATTAGGGTTAAAAGCTGTTTAAGTTGTTCATCATTAGAGTCAAAAGTCCTTCTTGTTGCATGATTGAGGGATCACTGCTAATATTTACTCGTGCAAGTGTAGGCACAGAAATGTGTAGTGACCCATCATCATTACAAATGCACCCCTGTCTTGCGGTGTGAGCATCAACCCCCACTCTGGTGTCCGTTTCCCAATTTGACATTCTGGGCAGGTTAGTCTTAGTGTTCTGGCTTCCTGCTTTCTGAGGAGATAGGGTAGATGGGGAAAGCGATGCCATTTTTAGTATAATGGTTTCAGGATCCTTAAGACTCTATCTGAGTTATAAACTAGGGAAAATGGTAAATAACTCAACACACCTTCTACTATTATTGAGAGTGATCTCGGCTTAGCTAGCTTTATTTTAGCAGTAGATCTGGCAATTCAAGGGAGTTCATGTTCATTTACTTTCACCTGAATACATACTATGGTCATTCTTCATTATAGGGTATGGAACAGCTGGTTTCTGCCTTCCTCTTAAAACAGAGGCACTTGTACAGAGAACTAGAATACCTGTCACTGAAGATTATGTCTACGGTTTATTGAGTACCTACTCTATCTAAAGCATTCTGCCTACACCATAACGGATGAACAGGGCATAGTCTTTTTTCCCTGGCAAGGTAGAGAGAAAGAGAGGCATGTAAGATGGAATAAGACAAGTTTTATCATTGAAGTGTAAGCAGGGGACCAAGTGATTATTAATTTTCAGTTAGGGGGCCTAATTATATTTACCTAAGAGGTAGCATTTGAACTCAGCCTGGAGGAAGTGGTAGGATTTCAAGAGCTAGAGAAAAAGGCCATGTATAGTTTTTGCTGGATGGAGGAAAGAATGTAGACAAATGCCAGATGTGTGGAAGGGTTGGCAGGGCTGGCCATGAGGCGCTGGAGGCAAGATGGAGAGCAGCTCCTCGTAGGGTCTCGAGTGCTCTGCTTTGGAGATGGACCTTTATGATGAAAGGCTGTTGAAGGTTTCTGCAGACAGGGATTGAGGTCAGACCTGAGATGCTTAAAGGCAGCTGTTGATGTGTACAAAATGGACTGCAGAGGTGAGAGGGAGGCACCAGACTGACAGCTGGGCCCATGGTGGCCATTCAGGCATGGTCTAAGGAGGGCTGGAAACAGTGGCATCAGGAGTAAAAAGGAGAAGATCCATTTGGGTGAACTTTCAAAAGTTCTGGTTTACTCTGGGGAAAAAGAAGCTTGAAGAATTAAAACAGACAGATGCCTAGGTTGGGTGACCAGAAAAACAACATGCCAATAATGAAGCTTTGAACATAGGAGAGGGGCTAGTTTCGAGGGCTGGGTGGGGTACATATAACAGTAAGTTTAATGATATGTAATATTATGGCTTCTACACGATGCCCACGTGGATATGTTCTCTAAGCAGTTAGAAATTCTGGTCCAGCAAATGGGAGTGAGAGATTTGGATCTGGGAGTCAAGCCTTCTAAGAAGTCTTTGAGGCCCTGGATGGGGAGGTCTTGACCTGAAAGAATAGTCTAAGGACAGAGGGCTGACAGATGCCCCTAATTTAAGGCATGAATGGAAAAGGCACCAGAAGAGAGTTTCAGGAGGGACAAGCTGAATCGAAACTAGAAGAAGCTATAACTGAGAAGCTTTTGAATAGGATAAGAATTCTGATTCTTACCATCGTTTTGTCTTTTCAAATTTTTTTTGTAGACACTTTCAAACTTCACAAAAGTAGAGAGAAAAGTATAATGACCCACCATGTTCTCATTATCCAGTTTCAGTTATTATCAGTATTTTATCAGTATTTTTCACCTCCCCACCTTTCCGGGGAAAGAGAAGGGAGGTAGAATACTTTAAAGCATTACCAGACTCATGTTCATTTCTCCCATACTTCACTTTGCACTAGTTCATAAGGACAATTAGTTTTTATACAACCATAATTCATTATCTCACCAGTTTTAAAAAATTAATTCCTCTATATCATCTAATAAAGCTTCTTTTTCTTTAATTGGAAGTCCTTGAGAGCCATATCAGTGATGTTTTGTAATTCCATAGAGATTAGCTCTCAGTCTAAGGGGTCATTTGGGAAATGAATAGTGTCATGAAGAAGGTAATGAAGCGCTCTCTGCAGAAAGGATGCTTCCACGTGGTACATAATGGCTTTTGATGGGAGGCTATGTTTTATTTTGTGCATACACTTATCCCCTGGGACTAGCAACAAATCTACGATTGGGGTTCCTGTTTTTAGATCATATGGCACTCTACCCCAGTTTTGCCACCTCTGACCCACGTACCATCTAATTCCTAATTCTGGAGCAGTGGTCCTCAATTGGAACACATGGCCCTCTCTGGAGACATTTGGAGTCATGGCCTTGGGGCGAAGGGGATACTGACATCTAATGGGAAGTGAGAGAGTGGGGAATGCATGGAAGAACCCCTATAACAAAGGCTTAACCTGCCTAAAAGACCAATAGTGTCAAGAAGAATAGCGCATTCCAATTTGTGGTTACAGCACACCTTTGTATACCAGGTTGCCATTAAGAATTTTCCTCTCTTCTTTGGAGAGAGATAACATCCTTGAGAGTGTTTCTCCTTTGATCATCTGCATCACTTAAGCTGGGTTTGGCCAGATCTTTGAGCCTAGTAAACTAGGCTCATTCCAGTTTTCATTGGTGTCCTTGGACTCCAGCAGAGCATGGAAGCGATTTGGTTTTCGCAGGAGGAGATTTAAGGAATGCACTTCTTCAAGACCTGTTCACTGGTCCGAGCAAAGCTCTCTCTTTGGAAGGAGAAACTAGCTTGAGGGTTCTTTTTAACAAATAGGTGGAGTTTGTTAAACCAAGATATAATCTACATTTCTTCACCCTAATTGAAAATTGAGCGGTCATTTGTAGTAATTGAGGAACAAATTATTTACCTTCTTTATTTTTAGGAAATACAATTGGAGCATGCAAAGCAAGCCTTTGTGCAAAGGGACAATGCCAGGACTGGAAAAGTCACAGCCATTGATTTCCGAGACATCATGGTCACCATCCGCCCCCATGTCTTGACACCTTTTGTAGAAGAATGTCTAGTAGCTGTAAGTTGTAACTTTCCCTAATGAAGTAGGTTATTGTACCTGGCATGAGCTCAGTTAATAAGGTATTGTAAGAATAATTCTTGCATATTATGTAGAGATTGTTCTGTTTAAAACACTGACATTTTTAATGTGATCACATACATTACCAAACTTACAGACACAGTATATTTTGGCTAGTCTTAGTGGATAGGTTTATTTGCTATCTGGATAATATGGAATATCTTAAAGAAATGTATTAGCTTTTTTTTTTTAAAGGAAAAACAAATTTGTGATCATGTATTAATTTTGCTTTATATTTTGAAGTATGCCAAATGCTAATCTTTGCTTTTATCTGTTTTTCAAGGTGATAAATTTTTTAAAAAATAGTACATACAGATATAGTTGAAAGGTCAACAAAACAGAAATTCTAAACCCTGGATTTACTTGTTGATTCAACATGTGTGCTGAAGTGGCAGTGGTACACGTGATGGGCAGAGTCCTCTGTCCTATGTCATGGAGCTTCCATCCCAGTGGATGTCCAGCCACTCCTTGCCTCCTGAGGGTATCCTAGAACATTCTGTGGTGGTGGTTCCCAAGCTTTGATCATGGAGCTTAAGAATCACTGGGGATAATTATAAAAAACACAGGTTCTAAGGTTCCTTCCAGGCCTACCGATTCACCATCTACAGGTGTTCAGGCCCTAGGATATAATTTCTGAAGCTTCCTAGATAATTCTGATGATCACTCAGATTTGGGAACCATTATGCAGTGGTAACTAGCCTTTTGTCCATCCCAGGGAGAAGATTTTTTGAGTGTTTTCACCATCATCTGGGTTTCTCACTATGCTTACCATAGGCAGGAGCTTAGGCTAGGTTTTCATTTTTTTCCTTTTTTTTTTCCTGGTGCCTCTTTTTGGAAATGTGGCATTCTGACAAGGCCTTTCCATTCTGGCACTGTGTTAATCTAGCTCCTTTCCTTGGCCCCCCCCCCACTCCCCCTTCCCTACTCCATTCTAACCTCTCATGTCAGCTATTCTAAATGATTACTAAGTGAAGATTTATGTGGTTGTTACTTTATAAAGAAGTGCTTTCCTAATAAAAACATTTTGCCTTGTTAGGGAAGGATAGAATTTGAAACCCTAAACTGAAGTTCCATTCATAATGGACATGCTGTCTACTTCCCTTGTCCCCTGTGAAGAAATTACAAATTTCGACTATCAGAATTCTGACCAGTCTTCACCCCCATCAAAGCATATGACATCTCATAATTTTACCATAATATGCTTGTTTGCTAGAAAAATCTCACCAATGTAAAGTCTGTACTTAAATGATTATTTATTGCTAGTTATAAGTAGCATGACAAATCATGACATTAATGCTAGATTGACCGCTTTTTATAGAATGTTTGTGTTTGTATAATATAGTTTTGCATGTATAAGCACACACATGTGTGTAATATAGTTTTGCATGTCTAAGCCTTTAAGAATTGCTCATTAGATGATATAAACAAACTTATAAAACATTTCCAGTGGAAATTTGAACTCTGTAAATTACTACTGGTCCTGTTGTTATAACCCTACACATGCATTTATTTAGTTTTCTAGGGTTCTGTGTGTAGAGTACAAGTTCTGGTCATGATTACTTGCAGTTACTTCCAAAAATCATATATAGCTTTTTTTAATGTGAAAGAAAAACACTTATGGCTATTTCTTCTTATACATGCATTCCTGGTTACTTCCAAAACTAGCATTTAATATATGTACTTCTTCATTCTTTAAATCCTTTGTTTTTATTTTCTCTTCTCTTATTTTCAACTTATTTGAGGCTGCTGGAGGTGCCACATCCCATCAAGTTAGTTTCTCCTATTTTAATGGATTTAATTCACTCCTTAACAACATGGAACTCATTAGAAAGATCTACAGCACTCTGGCAGGCAACAAGAAAGATGTAGAGGTGACTAAAGGTGAGTGGGAATAAATCTGAATTTTTACCTGCAAATATCTTGGTATATTATCATTAGGATGAAGACTAAAACCCAAGAGGTCATAGTGTAGATTTTTCTATTCCATTGACACCTATTAACTCTATGGTATATGTGTGTTCTCCATCGTTTAATCAGACAAAAGCAAACAAAACAAAAACAATCTTCAGCAAGTTTTTTATAAACCAAGTTTTTTATAAACAAAAACAATCTTTAGCAAGTTTTTTATAAACCAAAGATAGTCTTTCGGTGACGGAACCATCTAAAGTTTCTTAAATGTTTTCAAATCTTGCTAGAACCTGAGCAAAATTAGCAGCCTCGTAAGTCACCTTCAGAAGTGCATGAGGAATTCCATAAAGTTATACTGATGACAATGTAGGTTGATCTATAGTCTAGGAACAAGATATTAGCATTTTAATGGGATTTTTTTTAAAAAAAAAACAGAAAATTCCCTTAGGAATTCCACAGCTTCGTTAATGTAACCTCCTGGGACCTGTGCATATTTCATATCTGCTTCCTAGCTTTCCCTGACCTGTAATTTGAATAACATTCCATGTCATTTATCAAAGCCTTCAGATGACACCAAGCTTTTAAAGTCAAATGTTAGAGAGACTCATCTGCACACTCTTTCCAGAAGACGTGCAAAAGCTCTTACTCTATTTGGATTGACTTGAATTCTACGACTGATAATAATTAAATTGTATGATGTTCACTCATTCCAGTGCCTTGAGTTAATGCTGCATTTAGTGACTATTCCCTTTTCGAATCTTTCCCCTTTTAACTCTTTTTCCATACAGAGGAGTTTGTTCTGGCAGCTCAGAAATTTGGTCAGGTTACACCCATGGAAGTTGACATCTTGTTTCAGTTAGCAGATTTATATGAGCCACGGGGGTAAGTTGGCCTTTTTCTTTTTTTTTAATTAGCTTAATAAAAGGAGGTTAGGAGGTGGGGGTAGGAGGAGGGCAGTGAACTGGGAGAAAAAAAAAAGCCAAATGAAAGATGACTCTGAAATATGGGAAATAAGGGATTGTTTTAAAATGCCATAATGTAAATTTTAATAAACTTGTATTTTGTTGTTGCTTATGCTTGTTTGTTTTTGTTGTTGTTGTTGTTGTTTTTCCTTCCTTCCTTCCAGACGTATGACCTTAGCAGACATTGAACGAATTGCTCCTCTGGAAGAGGAAACTCTGCCCTTCAACTTGGCTGAGGCCCAGAGGCAGGTGGGCAGAAAAAGCAAACTTGCTTCCTGCTGTTTCTTTAGTTGGGGAACCCCCAAATCTTTTTCACTTGCAGTTGCCTTTCTGGCACTGGTATCTGACCTACCGTTTTTCCATTTTGCATCAAAAATCTAGACAATTTCAAAAGGCTAAAAAGAAATGGCTTAGAGATGTTCTGATTAACGGATAGCTAACATTTTTGCTTGTTCTGGATGAGGTGACGTCCTAACCTCATTGGAAGCCTAGCCCTCCAAAAATAGGCAAAAGATCCCTTCTTTTTCCCTAAATCTGAGCTGAGAGTTGCAGGGCAGGAGTTCTCTTTCGGTGTCGCTGTCCCAGCAAAGTGGCACATTGCTAAATGAAAGCCGTCTCTTTTCCGCAAGGAGGTACTTTGTCAGCTCCTCGTCTCACTGCCATGCCTTCCGTTTTTCTGAATATCAAAATGAGATAATTTTGTTTAGTCTGGAGTCATAGTTTGAAGGTTTTTAGATCTATTTTCTCTGTGAAAGGATTCATAAGTTATGTGGAAACAATTTGAGGAATGCTAAATTTTATTTTATGGTTAACAGAAGCCAATCTCTCGCAGTTGTGGCAGTCAGAAACTTAAGACATGGGACCTCCTCGTTTTAACTCTCGCTCAACTTTCTATAGATCAGGATGAGAATCAAAGCCTTTGTAGCACAGGCTGTCCTCACGTGATGTTTGTAAAATAAATCCACTCACAGATGAGCGTCGTTTTAGAAAAATACCTCCTTTAAGGCACAGTCATCTCTGAATCCTGTGAGACTTAACAGTTTCTGGCTTGGAGCTCTGGGTCTGAACAGAGACGCCAGTTTGACCACAATGGGTTGATGCGGGCTACATTTTTAGGACTGGCAGGCCTCGAGCCAGGACCCCCTCCTTCCAGCTCCTCCCCACCCAAATGCAGCGGCGAGTTTTGTGTGCAGCGTGTAACTCAAAGTGGTGGGTGTGTGCTCAGTAAATCCTAAACCAGGCACCTCTGGAAGACCAGCTGGCCGTCGTTAAAAGAGGAAGCCGATTTCCGCGAGAGCAGGAGAGAGCTGTATAATCACGTGCAGAGGTGGAAGCAGCGTCGCTCCACCCTCCCTTTGATTTTAAAACACTGCTTACAAGTATCTCTGTGCTACTAGTTGTTATAGAAATTGGGGGGCTAAAAAAAGCAAGGATTTTTTTTTTTTTCCAGATTTCCCCCCCCTCCCCAATTTGATAGTGGTATCCCACGATTTTTCCTTTATGCCCTCTGAAGCTTTTGAAAGTTTGTGATGGGTGCTTGGTGACACTGGCCATGAAAGGGTTAGAGGAGATTGATGAAATTTACAGTGGGAAATGATTGGCTGCCTCTTAAAGCTTTAGAGCAATTCACAGTGCCCTTACCCGGAATATTCTTTACTTTGTGAACCCCAATGGGCCAGACAACATAGAAAGACTCAAGCAATGGAGGTGAATCCACCTGGTAGGCTCAGTGCTGACATTTATCCTCGACAAAATAGTATAGGAGTGGGAATCATTCTTGTCTCTTCGTGAGCATGCTACATTTCTAGCTTCAGAAAAGTTAAATAAAAGTCTGGGGTTTCATTTATTTCGTCTTTTAAATGATGAGTTAGTGATAGTGGTAGCCACCCTCCCCTCATTATTTTCAAAGTATTTTCACTTGTGATTTTATGTCAGAACCTTTCTAAGTATTGCATATTTTTTGTCTTTTTAAAATTATAGGTGACATACAGTATCATATTAGTTTCAGGTGTACAATGTAGCGACTTTGCATTTATGTGTCTTACAGAATGCTCACCACAGGAAGTCTAGAAACCATCCACTGCCCTGTAGTTATTACACTGTTTTGGACCATATTCCCCCTCACCTTTTTCACCCATCTCTCCACCCATCCCAAACTCCCCACCCTTGGCAATCATCATCAGTTTGTTCTTTGTTTCTATGAGACTTTTTGTTTTGTTTGTTCATCTGTGTTGCATATCTATATTCATATAAATAAAACAGTGCCTTTCTCGTGGATATATCTGGCAAAATGAAGTTACTATTGATGTCCATCGATATAGGAATGGAATTGGAAACACCCCATGCAATTTGCAGAAGAAATGTTTTACATTCTTAAAGATGTGTATTTCTGTGTAAAGCTATTTTCAGTGAAATGACTTGAAAGGAGATTCCAAATTATCTCATTGTATTAACAATTGTATTACATTGACAACAGCTAAAATTCAGTGGGTTGTTAGCTGGGGTTGGTAATTATTTTCATTGTTCATTGATTTTAATTATTACAGCTTTTGAAAAAGCAAATTTTGTTGAATGTTTTTATTCATTCAACAGGTATTTATTAAGCTTCATGCCACCCTCATTTGACAACTCTATATAGACATAAAATTACAATTTTATTCATGTAGATAGAGAAATGCAACCAATGACTGGCCCAAAATATGACTTTAGAAAAGATGGACCAAAAAAGAGGAAAAAGTAACAATAATATAACTACCTAGTTGTAGCCACTGTAAACATTTTTAATATCTCTTGATGGTAGGGTAGCCAAATGTTAGTATTATTTTTATATGCATATATATACCCACAAATAGTTTTAATAAAAATAACATTGCACAGTCTTCAACATTGTTTTTTAAAGATTGTGAAAGATTTCAAATATTTTAAAAGGTAAAGAGAATCATATTACAAATACCTATGTACCCACCATATTTTTAACCTGTTTTCACTTATACTATATGAACATTTTTAATAACAAATATTATTTTGCTATATCATTTTTGTGACATACTATTTAGTTTTAAGGCTATAGCATTATGTTTAACCAGTCCTCTATTATTGGACATTTAGGTTACTGTCAGAGTTTTTGCTGTTATAAAATAGTACTCCTTTTCTTGTTTGTTTGTTTAGCATTTATTTCATAATCATAAACTTAACTCTGCAACTCAGCTGGATTTGGAGGGACAAGGAAAACCCGGAACCCAAAGAACCCAGCAAGAGCAGAGATTATAGGGTGTTCGAGCAGCTGGGATGAGGGGTGCTCTCATGAGCTGCAGAAGGAATGGTCTGATGGTTAAAATAAAACAAGTCAAACTTATTAGCGTTGTCCACAGTTAACAATGGTGATCTTCTTGCTGGTCTTCATCATTCCTGGACCCAAAGTGCTCCAGGGCCTCCACAGTATTCATGCCTCTTCGCCTTGCCAAAGACCACATGCTTCCCATCCACCCATTCAGTCTTGGCAGGGCAGATGAAAAACTGGAAACCGTTTGTGTTGGGTCCAGCATTTGCCATGGACAAGATGCCAGGACCTGTATGCTTCAGGATGAAATTCTCATCATCAAATTTTTCCCCATAGATAGACTTGCCACCAGTGCCATTATGCCTTGTGAAGTCACCACCCCGGCATATAAATCCCAAAATAATTCTGTGAAAGCAGGAACCTTTATAACCAAATCCTTTCCCTTCAGTTCTCAGAGCACAAAATTATTCTGCTGTCTTTTGAACTTCGTCTGCAAACAGCCCGAAGGAGACACGTCCCAAGGGTTCACCATCAACCGTGATGTCAAAGAACACGGTTGAGTTGACCATTGCTGGGAGCGAATGGCTCTGGGACAGCAGAGTCTGCAAGGCCAAACAGTACTACTTTTTAACATTCTTGTAGCTTGATCCTTTTTACATACACAATTATTTTTAACCTAACTCTTTATAGGTAAAACTATAAGGTCAGAAGTTACATACATTTTAAGGGTTCAGGTATTTATCACTAAGTTTCCTATTAGTTTATACTTGATTAAACACCTGATTTGAGAAGCCCTGTTTTCATCAACTCTTGCCAGGCTGGATATTGTCATTAAAAAAACAAACACACAAACAAATAAAAACAAGCCCAAAACCTACCAATATTCTTGATGAAGAATGATATCCCATTAATATTTTAAAATCTGTATCTTTTTGATCAGCAATGAGAATTGAACATTTGAAAATAGGTTCATAACAGTTTTTGGTACATAATGGCTTTCATTGTGTTCAAATTTGATTTTAAACATTAATAGCAATAATAACTTTTTATTAATAAAAACTTACTGTCTCTAACGCTATCTTCCCCTTGGACATTTTAGTTGTATCATGAATTTAGAAACCAGCGGATAATTTTTAAAATAATATGTGCTCATTTTTGTTCTGTCTTTTTTATCTCCCATCTTTCTGCTCTCCAAAATATGTGCATACAAAGAAGAAGGCCTCAGTCGATTCATCTCGACCAGTTCTCCTACAGGTTGCAGAGTCAGCCTACAGATTTGGTCTGGGTTCCATTGCTGGAGGTAAGTCATGGATGAGTGCAAAGTTTTCATTTTTCTTATTTTTTTCTCTGATTTTCCATCTTATTGGAAATATTAAAGGACAAAGCCTTCTCTAGTCTCTCCGTAAGCCAGTTATTGTCTGTACCTATGAGATGGAAGAAGAGCAAAGGGGACTTCTTTCCCATACCTGCACAAGATCAGTGTTTTTTAAGTGGCTCTTTTCTCTTATTTATCTGCAAATAGGCTTTCTGAAGACAGGTTAATAATGAGGTTAGGATGTAGTGATGTACTTTTTTTTTTAAGTGTCTAAGGCATCCTTTAACAGGAGACACTTGAATAAAAAGCCACAGTTGTTTATTAAGTTAGTATAGTTTTAAAATCTGTACATTCAAAATTTGTTTTTTCCTTTTACCAGCCTTCTCCTTGACTTTAACTCTCTTTCCTTTGACAGACCTTAATTCTTTCTGAAATGTTGATGTTATTTAATTTTAGCTGTGGGAGCCACTGCTGTGTATCCTATTGATCTTGTAAAAACTCGAATGCAGAACCAACGATCAACTGGCTCTTTTGTGGGAGAACTTATGTATAAAAACAGCTTTGACTGTTTTAAGAAAGTGCTACGCTATGAAGGCTTCTTTGGACTGTACAGAGGTTAGTGCCATGTGCTAAATTCCTGTAAGATGAAATAATAGAGATTTAGTTTTCCATCTAAGTGCCTGAAATGTATTAGAGAGACTGCGTGAAAATGTAAATACAGTGGATTCACAATTATCCATGCTAATGGGAGTAGGCTGCAGGCATCTAGGGTATGGCTAATCAAAACAGCCCATAATCTGAAAGCCATTTATATTGCTGTGAAGCATGTTTTATTTCTTAAAATAATTATGTTTATGAACATCTTCACTGCGTTTTCAAAAGTATCCTATTGTTTGTGTCTTAAAATAACTCCATTCACAAGCTAATAGGGACAGGCGTCCTAGGGACAGGACAGAGCCTACTGGGATTAGTGATTCCTCTTGAATATACCATAAGAAAGTCTATCGAGTGAATAACCAAGGGTTCCGTGGAGCCCTCCTTTACTGCTTCTTTCTGCATTGAAGTTGCTCCTTCTCTGCATTGAAGTTGCTCCTTCTCTGACTCTGCACCCCATGGAGTTGATTCACATATCACTCTAGCCAGGTAGGCCTTCTGGACCAGCTGCTCCTTTAATCATCTCAGGTCCATTCATCAAGCAAGGTCAACAGTAGCAAAGAGTATGTCGTTACTGATAGAAGAACACAGAGGCTCCGACTACTTTCTGTCAGCATTGGCCTAAAGAGACCTGACTTTCCTTCCCAGCCTCTCTCTTTGTGATTGCCTTCTACAAAGAGAAAAGCAAGTGTATTTGCATCACCTAAAATACAGCATTGCAAGGCAGTTCAAGCTGAGCCCTTTGCCAGTTGGCAACTACAAAGCTAGAGGGGTCTTCCCTCCTTTCTCCTACCTGTTCTTGCTCTAGAAGAACAAGAATAGTCTTTAGTCCTCTGCAGAGACAGACTTTAAAGCACACGGCCGGTGAACCTGTGCCTCTAGGCCTCTTCTGCCATCTGGTGATTCCAGTCTTCATCTTAAGCACCGAAGTTAAAGGGGGTGGGGGTGGGGGAACCTTTTGAAACCTCTCACCTTAGAAACTAGGTTTCAAACTCCAGAGAAGTTCCACTTTGCAGGTCCTATTGTGTAATAGATAACCGCCATCAAAGGCCTTTTGATCTTTTCTCTGCCCCCTTTCCCTCACCCCCTGCCTCTTCTGACAATTGGGAAGGTCTTTGACCCCAGGTGATTGATGATGACCCTTACAGGGTCACTGCCTTCCATTTGAAATACTTTTCCCTCCTGGTGACAGTAAACCTGGCAAATGAAATGTCTCCCAAGTAGTACAAGGTTAATGTCACAGTTCCTCCTTCGCAGTGATTCAGATAAAGGCAACCACCTTACCTGTTCACCTGGGTTGTTTACTTCAGGGAGAGCTTGCGCAAGTCAGACAGATGTCTGAGCCTCACTTGGTGTTGCTTCACAAACTGCTTTCTACTTTCATGGGCTTTCCTTGGTCTTGGATTAAATGACAAGGGTGCTTTTAGAATAGTGAGAAATACTTTTTGTCCTGCTAAGTGTCTTTTAATGTGCTGTGTTGATCTGGTTTGCTTTTAAATTTGAATCCTTTCTCTTTCCTCTTTGACCACACCTGTCAGGTCTTGATTTTTGGTTGCATCTGGCTTTCTTTCCTCGACCTGTTTTTTTTTTTGACCCCATGGACAGAGCAGCCTAAAGTGTATCTGAGGTCTGAGTGCTGAGCTAATATGGGCCATCCCACAAACCGCTTGCTGTTGCAGTTATTACGTCTGTGAGCCTGGAGTGACTGGTTTTAACTCCTCAGGGAAGCGGGAGTGAGCAGCCTATTAGACAGAGATGGAGGCTCACTTTAAGCACCAAAGAGGCAGCTCCTCATCCTTTCTCTGGTTTAGAAATAGCCATTTATCTAACCTGTTTTGGTGCCTGAACCCTAAGGGGTTCTCTGTCAGAGGATGATAAGTAGAGTGTGAATAGAAGAAGATTAGTTCTGGGAGTCACCTATGTTCCTTTTGCCCCGATTTCTGAAAAAGTAGACGATTTTAAAACAAATGGTTTACTGTAAAATTTTGTTTAGCTCTGTTCTATAATTTAGATCTTGAGAGAAAAGAGGTGATTGCCAATTTAGTTTTAAAAAGTGATTTACAATCTTGCTTCATAAATGACTTATTCCTAATCTTGATTGGTTGGAGATCAGTTCCCGTTAGCACCCTTACATGTAATCATAAATTTTTAATTGTGTGTAACTACGTATTTGTAAATGCTTATCATTGGGCAAGAGTGAGATCAGATGAAAATGGAAACTGTCATTTCTGGCAAGAAATTACAATGGAAAGAAAAAGACCTGAAGTATTTTTGAGACTCAATATTCTAACCTTTGGGTATAGAGTCAAGATATAAAACACTGGACGCGTGATTCTTTGACTATAAATTTCTCATTAAATATAATTTTATTCTTCAAAAATTTTATTATTTCCAGGGAAAACTGTTAAGTTTAAATTTTGAGAGTTTAGAACTGCTGCTGTTAACGCTTCACCTAGCAATATTTAAGAAGGTGTCAGAGTACATCTCTAATTTATAAACATGTTTTGAAATACCGAGCATATTTTTTCCTATTCTGGAATTTTGCTTAATATGTTTTTTTCTGCATCAAGACTTATATAATTGCTAATAGTTCCTGAATAGTATAATTTGGGAATGTTGCATAAGTAAGATATCTTCCCTATTTTAAAATGATCTTTATATTTTGGGGAAAATAATTTGGAATTGGCCTTGAGTGGTGATTGCACCATGTATCCTTATTATAAGGTTGATAAGCATCCTTCTCCCTTTTTCGTTCTTCTAAAGAGAATACAGATCTCCACAGGGAAATGGTTTTTGTATTTAGAAGCAAGTTCTCATGGAACTATGAGAATGAAGGTTATTTTTAAAGAACTCTTTCAGCACTCCAGCACAAGTTGTTTTTCAGTTTCCTTTCTGTGGCAGTGGCCTGCATCCACACACAGTCTTGGCAGTTATACAGGCGTAATCTGGGAGCACATTCGAATCCTGCCCATAGTCCAGAGGAGATGGATAACCCAGCTGTGGGATTGTTAGCGATGGTCCTTAGTGGACCTCGCATCCTGTGCTGCAGAGTACCACATGTAATTTTAGTAGCGTGGGTTGGTTAGGTCTTATTCTTCCTATCACTGTGTTTCTTGGTCTTTGGGAGTCTCTTATTTGGAAGGGTAAGTTTTGGTTGTTAGAAAAGATCCTTTTAGAAATCCTATGAGACAGATTCTGCAAACCTTCTCTATAGTACAGACTAATTTCTTTACAAGAAAGTGATTGATTTTCCTAGGTTTTTTTATATTTTTGAAAATCAGGCCCCGAGGCTATGTCTATTTGTATTAAGGGAAATAACACCTGAGATAATCCAGACCTCTCTGAAGTCAATTGTAAGTCTTCCTCTGTATCCTCCCCAGTCTTCAGGTTGATTTAATGCATGCAGGTGTCTAAAATCCTTAATGAATTACCTGACAGCTCATTTGGTTTGAATGACCGCATAACCAGATGAGTCAGTCAGTTATTGGTCTGCTCTAGACTTGGCATATTAAAGAAAAACAATCGGGTAATCATCCATAATTAATGTTTTTAATGTTTCAGAATAACTAATTTCTGCCTCTAAGCTTTGCTACGCTCTCCTCCCTTACATGCTTCAAGTAATGAGATGAGTAGCTTTAGAATTTGGAAAATGTTTTGGGGAGAACCTTGGTGAGAAAGATGGATTCAAGAGAAATCAGGATCTATGAAAAATACTTCTTAAAGGAAGATTTTGGTTTTTGTTTCTGTTGGAGGGAAAAGCCATAAAGAAAATCTGCCAGAAAAGAAATTAGATCATTTTCTGAGTTAAACTTAAGGTAGAGCACTTTTTCTTTAAGGTAGTCAGCAAAAAAAAAAAAAAAAGTTTTATTAATAAGCCCATTGATCCAGGCTTGCAAAGTTTTAAATATGTCTATTTCACGATGTCTGTGTGGTGTAAAAGCAATCATCTCCCATCCTGGAATGTTCTCAAGGTGACATCTAGAGGATATTGTGATATCTCAGGATAGGTTATTGATACGTTTGCATTTTAGAAGAAAGTTTTCTCAGACAGCTAGTTTAAGCTAGGTCTTTTCTTGTGGTTAATGGTTCTATAGATTAGAGTATTCAAATTTTATGATCCACAGGGCAGATCCTCCTTGCATAATTCTTGTGGCTAAAAAGAAATTTTAAAATTCTAGCACCAAAATAAAATGGTTGGAGTTTCTACAACGCTGATTTGTATAATGTTAAGAACTCATGCATCTTGGAACAAACCACAGTGAATCCATGAACTTTACAGAGTCATGGGTGTCCATCTATGTCCACCAAAGCTTCTAATGAGTACAAAATGGATTGGTTTGAGTTTTATATTCTTGGCTAATTTCTGCACATTTTCTTTGAGGGTATTAAGCTGTGAAAAGATCAAAAGACAGATATTTGGTTATCAAAAACCAAACAGAAATGAGCAGAAGACTTGGGCAGTCCATGAGCTGGGTAATCAGATCACCAGAGATTTCCAGTGAGCCAACTATACTGAAAACAGGGCATTAAAATAGGACACTAAGGTGACACTATCTTGAGATAAGGTGGTGGGAGTGTTGTCAGTGGCCTGAGAGGTGAGAACAGCAGTGACCCTAGGAAGGCAGGAAAGAGGACAAAAAGATGGAACTAGACATAGCCTGAAGAAGAGAAGATTAGGGAATGAATTGTTCCAGGCCTCAAGAATGGTCATTTATAACTGGCTACTGCCTGTTCCTGACACTGAAACGAGGGAAGTAGATTTTCATCTACTTCCTCAGCACCAAGGACATAGTTTAGACAGAAGAGGCAATAACCAGGACTCTGAAAGCTGCCATGTACCAGAGTGAAAACTGGAGGAGACAGTATGTATGATCTTTCGTCCCAATGATTGTCACTTCTAGAAAGCCCCCAAATAGAGGAGGGGCCAAAGGAACTAAATTTTTTCTAGACCATAATTAGTATCAGTGATTTACTAACACTTAGTTTCCCAAAGGCATCCTGCAGCATAGCTAAGATAATAGATGGTTCTTGACATTTTGAGTAAAACGTTTAACCCAGATAAACAAGCATTTAAATCTTAATGTCTGCCATTGCAAGCCCCCACCCCCATTCATTCCCCAGCTCCACTGTACAGTCACCTTGGGGTGAAGAACTGGGTTGCATTGAGGGCCCTGAAAGGAGATAGCGTGGTTGGGAGGGTGGAAGTGCCTCATGCCTAAGGGCAATATGAGTGGAGCGGACAGACAAATGGGAAGAGAAGGAGGGCGAAAAGAGTACTTAAACAAGTGAGGAGAGAAGGCCATGGAAACAGGAGCAGGAATAAAAGCTGTGAGGCAGGGCGCACAGAGTGCTGATAGCTCCAGAATGAAGGTTAATCTGATGCTGAAAGCAAGGAGGGCCCTCTGGGAAGATGGGGGCAAGTGTAGTGGCCTCAACAGTGAGGTCAAGGGGGTAAGAATTTAACATTGGAGGGGTTGCCTCTGGCTTGAAACCAGATAACCCAAAAAGTGTTGGATGCGGCTTTAGCTACAGAAATAAGGTATCTTATGCATTAATTTCCCCTAGTAAACTCTACTGCTTATCTCTGCTCTGAATACTGCCCCCATCCCTCCCTCCCATGCTAGGTACTCTAAGCTACCTTTCTCAGGGCTGGGCTGGCCACTCCTGAACTTGTTTTTGGTCAGACGTGAGACAGAAATGCTGTGCCTTCTAATGCTCAGCTTTTCCCTGTTCACTCTAGCGAACTTACTATTCCAACTTCCTTCTCTACTCTTCCTTCTTCCCACCCAGACTCTTCCAAAACTTCTCTCTGGGTCTGGCTGGCACTGAGCGAGCACCATGCACCGATTGGCCCTTTCACACAACAAAAAGAGGGGGGCTATGTGTGGCATCCACATCAAGCCTCCACTTCTCTCTCTCTGGGTCCTGAGTATTAGGCTCCTTAAAATACAGAAGATACCGTGTGGCAGAGCCAAGGTGCAGATTACAACCTGGTGAACAAGGAGTCAGGAAACCCACTGAGCACGAGGCTCAGGGAAAATAGCGGGTCAGAAGATAGGTTGCTGCCCCACGGACCACTTTAAACACAGTGTAGCAGGTGTCCCAAAAGACCATGTACACAATGCAAGCAGAAGCAGAGATGGCGAGGGGCCACAACAGGAAAGAAACTCCATAACTTAGGCAGCATTTCTGTCTCAGGTCTGACAAAAACAAGTTCAGGAGTGGCCAGCCCAGCCCTGAGAAAGGTAGCTTAGAGTACCCAGCATGGGATGCAGGGATGGGGTGAGTATTCAGAGCAGAGATAAGCAGTAGAGTTTAGTAGAGAAAAGTAATGCATAAGATACCTTATTTCTGTAGCTAAAGCCGCATCCAACACTTTTTGGGTTAGAGTAGAGAAGGAAGTTGGAACAGTAAGTCCACTAGAGTAAACAGGGAAAAGCTGAGCATTAGGGGTCACAGGGCCCTGGTTAGTGATGGATCTGAGTTCAACTGTGGGTGCCACTGCATAGTCAGTCACCAGATAGTCACTTAGGAAAAGCTGTAGATTGATTCCATTTTCGATGAAGGAAGAGGAGGATAGTAATGATGGTGATAACGTGGATGAAGATAAAAATCAACAACAATAACAACAACAACAACAAAACACTCTGGTACTTCCTATGTGCTTGGCACTGTTCTGAGGGCTTTTCATGTATGTTAATTCCTTTCATAATAAAAACTACCCTGTGAAGATGGTTCTGTGTTTATCCCCATTTTCCAGATGTGGAATCTAAGGTACAAAGAGATTGGGTAACTTGCCCACAGTGACACAGCGAATACATACCAGGGTAAGAATTCAAGCCCAGCCGCCTGGCTCCAGACTCCATGCTCTTAATCACCGGGCTCTTCTGCCACTAAGTAGAAATTACATTGTAAAAAGTTGCTTAGCATCAGAGACTGAGAAACGTTTAGTTTCTTAACTAAAACATTTTTTTTTAGCTGAAAAATGTAGTTGAAGGTGTGTCGTTACGTCTGTGATACTTCCTTATCTTTGCCTAAAGTAAATGGGACCACTAGACACTATCAGACCAGATGTGGCCTTACTGCTTGGGGGTAGCTCTTCTAAGGATGGATATAATGCCATGAGAACAGCATTATACAGATGCCCCCTCGACTTATGATGGGGTTGCATCCTAATAAACCCATCATAAATTGAAAATATACTGATAAATCGAAAATACATTTAATACACCTAACAGAACATCATAGCTTAGCCTTGCCATTTTCTACTGAATGCCTGTTGCTTTCACACCATAGTAATGTGAAATCATCACACGTTGGGGGCCGTCTGTACTCCTTACCTAATTTTGGAACGTGAACATTATTCAGGATTCATTGCCTCTTGTAACCAAGAAGAGAATCAAGTGTATACCTTGATTAGGTAGAAACAGATAGGAAGAAACATCACATTTTTTGGATACATAACATAGGTTGTAAATAGTGCTTGGCTCTGTGTATACATTTACTCATATAATTATCATAATAAACCAATGAGTCATAATTAGCATCCTTGGTTTACCCGTGAAGAACCTAGAGTTCAAAGACTAACATCACCAAGATCACTCAGCATGAAAGGGGTGCCGACCTCAGATTCCAGCCCAGGCCCGGCTACCTCCGGATCCCCTGCTCCAAACCATTCATTTTGCTGCCAAGCCATTGAAAATAAATAGTTTTAATTAGGCCAGCTTTGTTAATGAGTTTCTTTCATAGTATGTTCCTACTCTGAGATGTTAGAATCTATTTCTAAACAGTATTAAAGTAAATAGCATAGTAGCCCTCTGATCCAGCACACAGCTCTTTTCGGGGTACTTTATGAAGCTTTGTTGGAGGTTCCTGATGTGGGCTTAGCGTCTACACCTCTGGCTCCGTTCTCACTGGGTTGCACAAGGGACTAGAATCATAGGGGGCAGTGTGATTTATATCTCAACTCCATGAAATTTGAAGACAAAATACTATATTAATATTGTACCCTGTAAATCTTTTCTCGCATTAGCAGCCTCTGGTGCAGTTTGCCAAGGAAGCATTGCCATATGTGCTGATGGAGCTGAACTAAAATGAGAAGATTAGAAAACTAACCACACTAATAAATTTCATTTGAGGCAGTTGGAAAATAGGCTAATGTTTTGATAAGTTAAAAACAACACACACATCCATCCTCTGTTTCTAATGGTTAAAATGAATTCCCAGAATCCTACAGAAGCATCTTACATTAGAAGCCTAATTTTTCTGCCGAGTTACCCAGATGTCAAACATATATGTGCTTTAGACTTCAATGTAATCACGTTGAGTGCCTTAAGAAGACTGGCTGTTTTAGGCATTACTGAGCCACGTTAACCTGCCTCCCTCCGAGGTCAAGGAACCACGAGGATTATTGAAATTCCCACCTCTGTGACTTCATTGTCCCACAGATCATGACCCCTCTCAAAGGCCATTTACTCAGGATGAATGATGACAAGGCCCACTTCTATAATGGCACTCGGATTGTCACCCAGAGCTATCTTTATTTCCTTACTTTAGCCAGGGTAGTCACCACAAGAATGGTCTTTCTCCAGTAGCTCCCTGAGTGCCACGTCTGGCCTGGGTCTTAGGAATGGATTTATACTTTGGTTTTATTCCTAGTGAGTTGAAGTTATTCAGTTAAAATGGTGAAACTTGGGGCCTCTGATTATTTTACTTTAACCTCCTAATTACTCTCCCAGCTGTGGGTCTCCGCCTTTATTATCTGTCCTTCACCTGCCTCTAGAACTTTTTACTTTTAAACTCACTCTTTACTTTAAAAGCCACCCCATGCATCTACAAAATTTGGTCCAAGTTCTTTAGTGTGGCCTGGGAGGGAAGCAGTGCAGTGTCCCAGATGGGAGCACCTCTACAGCCAGACTACCTGGGTTGAACCCCATCCACCATCCCTCAGCCGAATGACCTTGGGCAGGCTCCTCGAGGTCTGCCTCAGTTTCTTCATCTCTTGATGGCAACAAAAATAACATGCACTGATTTATTGGTATTGACCTGTCGTTGTGTGGATTAAAGGTGTTAGTTCACATAAAGCGCAGAGATAGTGCCCGGCATGCAGTAAGTGCCCCCAAATACGGATGTCGTTATTATAACTGCTACTGTTATTTATTACAAGGCCTGCGATCTAACCACAGCCTACAGTGATATGGCCTAAACGTGCCATCGGCTTGAGACGTTTGTGCCTTTGCAGACACTGTTCCCTCTACCTGAACTACCTTGCCTTCCGTTCTAGTCGTGTCTCTTTTCCCCAGTGAATCTCTGCTTATCCTTAAAGATCCAGGTCAAGTATCTCCTCTTCTTTGATGCTTTTCTCCCTCCTGCAGGCAGAACGAGTGCTTCTCTCCACTGTGTTCCCATAGTACTCCTGGGCTATGGTATTCACCACGATGTTTTTAGGTAGTTTGTCCCCTTTCTGGCACACAGAGACACCTAGGGTTCCCTTTTCTTCTAAACTGAGAATTTCTCCAAGGGACGGCACAGATCTGACTGTGTTCATTCCAATTTCTTCCACTACCAGGCACATACGTCATTTGGTAAATGTTTGCTGAACAAATAAATATTTGCTGCCCTATATTTAGTCTTAAATATGTGGTTTTTCCTTTTGTTTTGTTTTTCTGCTGTTCACAGTGCATTACTAAATTTATAGCGAGAAAGAAATCCCAATAGCTTAAAAAGCTGGCTGAAGTGATTGTATCTAACACTGTCGTTGTTTGGCTCTGTGGGCTGTTTTTTTATTAGTCATTTAAAAAGACTGTCACAGGGTAGTTACAGAGACAAGAGATCATCATTTAAATCACAGTGCTTTCAACCCATCCATGGTTTCGGTCTACAATTTAATGATGAGAAAAATACATCTAGCAAGTAAATATTTAACTAAACATTTTGGCACTTGACCTGAATGCTGAGAGTACAATGGAAATTGTAAACGTTAAGATGTCATTTAAACAGCTTATCCCCTCATTTTATTAGTAGAAATTAATGTACTTTCATACGATAATAATAAAGCCTTTCTTGTAATATTATAGATATGACATTGTCTCATTATATGGTATAAGTAAAAGATTAATAAGCGAGTGTAGTTAAGGAGGAGAGAATGCTTGCTTTGCATAAGGACGCTTACTTTGCCCAGACAGTTTCAGAGTCACATTCTCTGCGCTGCTTTGGTTCATTTAGATTATAAAGAGCATAGCTCTACTCACAGTAGCAAGACCGTAAGAGAACTTTTGGTAAGAATGCACATGCGAGAGAAAGAGAAGGCAGAGATCTCATAGGGATCCCAGGGCAAGAGGGTCATTAGAACCTGGCCTCAGTGGGACCTCAGGGTGATTAAGGCCAGGTCTCCCATCTGGGCACCTTTCGTGGGCTGTGCATTCTCGCTCTTCGGTGTCTCCATTTCATTTGCTCCACGTTCTCCTTTCTCCGCCGACTCACTTCCTTTTCCTATTTGTGGTTTCTCCTTCCTCATGGCATTAGCACACACAGGGCTTCCACTGACTGCTTTCCCCGCTCCACACAGCATCTTCTCAGCGGGTGCCTCTGTGCTAACTGGCTTATCACCTCTAAGGACTCCGTCATGCTAGTGGGAGAAGGGTCCTGACTGGCTAGCTCCACTTTTGGTACCAGGTCATAGGGCCCAGGTTGCCGAACTCATTGGCTGCGCGTCTTTTAAGTGTATTCCCCTTGTCCAGTCAGACGTGGCCCTGGGAATGAAGCAGGCTCAAAATATGGCTGCCTAGAGAGGATGTTGCAAACTCAAAGACAAAGGCAGGTTATGTAAGTGAGCAAATAAGTCTGGGTGAGAGAGGCAGATACACTTTCACGTGTTCGGCACAGGGCAGAGGTGAGTGTTTTCTAAAAACATAAATTCTTGAGTATGAGGGCCTAGGTTTGAATCTCAGTCTCACCATTTATTAACTGGATAATTTAGTCCAAATTGTTTAATCTCTGTATACCTCAGTTTCCTCTCTGTAGGGTGGTTATAAGGATTAAGTGAGTTAGTAAAATGCTTAAAATTGTGCTTGACACATAATAAATAATGTTAGCTGTTTTTTAAGAAGATTTTTATTAGTATTAGCATGTTCATCATCATTTGGTTCCACAATGAAATGAGCTTTCTCTCATTTTTCTTAAAACATGAAGCTACTTTCCTAGTTTTCTCCTTTTTATAAAGTCACAAGCACAAAGAAACATTCCTCTACTATGAGGACATCAACAGAGCAAGAAAAATGATGAATGACAACTGGCACTTTCTTCATTGTTTGGTCTGCATTAGAGCATGGCAGAGACCTTAGCGAATAGATGCTTGGGTCCTGTCTAAAGGACAGAGCCTCACCCAAGTGGAGCAGATTGCTGTGATGTGAGAAAGAGGCCCAGAGCTGTCAGATGGCCTGATATATCTGTCTGTCTGTCTGCATATGTCTTTACAATAAGCTCAAATTATGTTTGAAATCTTATGCTACTCAATAACACACATCTTCAGGTTGATACATACAGCCCTGGGGCCAGTGACGTTTGTCCGCAGGCTGCTGCTTCAGGAAGACAATGTGTGTAGGGCTGGTCTCTCAGAAGAGGCTGCAAGTGGACCTTCTTGTATAGATGAATTAGAAAATTGTACTTAATGAAAGATAACACCGTGAAGCCCCTCTCAATGACAGCAGTATGACACAA
The DNA here is from genome assembly GCF_000151845.1 of Pteropus vampyrus. Taxonomy (NCBI): domain Eukaryota; kingdom Metazoa; phylum Chordata; class Mammalia; order Chiroptera; family Pteropodidae; genus Pteropus; species Pteropus vampyrus. The sequence goes on from NW_011888785.1 coordinate 12,575,399, forward strand.
GGAAAAATAAATCCTGATCCTTGGAGTTAGCTTACCGTGTCTTTCCAAGTAAAAGCATCTGTCTTTGAATTTATTTTCTTAGAACAAATGAAAATGGTAACTTTTTTTTTTTAGTTTAGATATGTAGGTCCACTAATGTTGCAACTGCCTTTTCTAGAAGCGCCCCTTCCTGTCAAAGGTCACACCTGCCCCCTGCTCTGAGTCTTATTTAATTCCCACTCACCTCTACATGTCCAAAACTGGGCTCTGTACTTTCTACCCCCAACCTGTTACTCTCCACAGGCTTCCTCATCTCCACCCAGGAGTTCGTACTAGAAACTGAGCAATAGCAGTCAAACCCAGTTTTGCTTTCTGTCACAGTCTCCCCCGATCTGTCTCCACCCCCCGCCCCCCCCATACACACACACACACAACATCAGTGTGTCCTGTTTATTTTCTACACAGCAGCTGGGGTGGTCTTTTAGAAATATGACTTAGCACAGCACGCTCATCCTGTTCGAAATCCTCCAATTATTTCTCATTTAACTTACAATGCATCAAGCTCAGGATCCTGGCCTACGATGTGGCTACAGCACCTGACCCCAACCATGCCTCTCCCTGAGCCTGCTTCCTGCGATGTGGCACACTGATGACTCCCTCAGTTTTGAGTGCACCAGGCTTATTCCTGCTCTGCTTTCTCTGCCCTGTTTGTTCTCCTTCCTGGAACACAGTTTTCTCCAAAAGTTTCTTCTTCAGAAAGACCTCTCCCTTCCTTCTGTCTGAGACTGGTCAGAGCAAGAACCTCATTTGTCTTGTGCTTGTCACAGAGTCATAGTTGCTAAGTGGATGAATGGCTGAACTGTGGTCATTAGGAGCGGGGAGGGAGGATGAGAAAAGTGTTTGGAAAAAAATAATATATTCACTAAAGTTCTTATTTAAGAAGGCAGGAAGGATAAAAGCAAACTTGCTGTGGAATAATGAGATTTTCTATATCACTAATACTGTTGATTTGCCCAATATGCAAATGATCCAGTATGTGAGAGGGAATTTACTTGGGCCCGATGTGGCTGTAGACGTTGGTACTTAAACATTCCATCTTGAGTATTCTCATTAAAGGTAATAGCAGAAAATTGCAGCAAAGATTGCCCCAGTTTTTAGATGGTGATCCCCCCTTTAGAGCCGTTAATTTGTTTAGTTAATGCTCGTTTACTTAATACACTTCTACTTTTTGTTGTTTTTTAGGTCTGTTGCCACAGTTATTGGGAGTTGCCCCAGAGAAGGCCATAAAACTTACAGTAAGTCTTTTGAGTTGTTGCTTTTTATTACAGGAGTTTGCACATACTCAAGAATCCAGAAGATATTCTTATGTGAAATAGCAGGTCTGTGCTCCTCAGAGGTGCTAACTGATTTGAACATAGGGCACTCACCACACAAAGCTTTCATTTTCTCTCATTTAACACTGAGCATCCAAAAATGTGATAATGTATTCGAAAAAGACTTCTAATGGTTGCCAACACCACTATCATCATCGTTGTTGTAATAGAGACAGCAGCAGCAGCTAAATTTCCTTCAGTACCTACCATGTTGGGTACTTTACATATATTATTTATTATTGTTTTAATCTCAAGTAAAATATGACCCACAATTTATAGATGAAGAAAGCAAGACCCACAGAGTTTAAGTATTAACCTGTGTCCACATCATTTATGAGTAGGAAAACTAGATTTCAAAATCAGGTTTTGCTGACTCCAAAGCATGCCCTCATTCAATTACACATGCTGTTTACAGAATTCATGCTTAGGGCATATTCTTATGAGCATTTGCCAAAGCCACACGTTGAGGGATCGGAGCTCTAGCTGAAGCTGATCCTTCATCAGGTTGTTTCTCCAGTGCCTGGCTCCCATCTGGCAGATGGTGGGTACTCAGTAAGTGTTAATGAAACGGCTAGATAGTGCATTTCCATCACCAAGGACATAAAGCCCAGAAGGTTAAATTCTACTTTTAGATTGGGCTATATAGCCTTGCTACCTGGAATTCTTCCCTTACCATCTTATTATATTACCTTGGCACAACTAATATTTTCTGGCTTATATCTTCCAAAAACATATGATTGATCCTCAAAATTGCTTGCAGTACATACCATTTTGAGAATATTATACTTAATTAATTAATGTTATTGATGTTCTTTGAGAATCCTTGAGAAAATTTTTAGATACTGAATTTCAACTAAGTTGAAAAATATGCTTAGCCAAATTTGTCTCAATGATGAGTGTTATTTTAGATTACATCTTGTTAGAAAACTTGAAAGTGATTTTTAATCAAAACCTATGAGACAGTTTCTAAGTTATAAAATATATGTTTTCATTTTGTCTCTATTGTTAATATGTCTCTCTTTTTATGCTATTGTCATTGCAGGACATATTGAATTTTAGGCTTGTAAACTATCTTTTAATTTTTTCCCTCTGAAATATCAGGAATATAAATGTATAAATATATATATTTTTGTAAACTTTTAAAAACCATGCCCACTATTAAGAGCACTTCTCAAACTCTTTTAAGAGCCTTTATTTAGTTTATGATTATTAAACTGACAGAAAAAATAACATATTTATAGATGCGTATTTATATGCATTTAACGACTTTCTTTATATTTTTCATCAGCTTCTAAATATTTTTCTTCAAGGTGAATGATTTTGTGAGGGATAAATTTATGCACAAAGATGGTTCGGTTCCACTTGCAGCAGAAATTCTTGCTGGAGGCTGTGTAAGTACGTTTTTCAGATCTCTGCATTGAAAAGACTAGTTTCACATACTTATCACCACCGTGGTAAACAAGTGTGAACTAAGGCTTCTGTTCAACCACAGATCCTGTACAAGGGGAGAGTCTACTAGGGCACCTCAGCTTTTCCTAGACAGGCGAACCATCCCTGAGGTGGAAGGGTAATGTTTCCAATCTTATTGCCTGTTAAGCCATGCCTGTTAAATTTGTCATTGCTTGCTATTGGTTCTGCAGTAGAATGTCATTTGTGGCAGAAGTGTTTGGCCTTTGAAAAATCTTTGCTAACCTTTTCTAGAGTTAATTTTTAGTACATTCTTTTTTCATGGCACTCTCTGCTGGGTCAGGCACTAAAATCTATAGTTTGAAGTCAGCAGCCATAGCTCTCTGCTTTGCTTTACTTCGCAAACGCCAGCAGCTCTTCAAGCTTCCCAGTGCTTCTGGGAAAAGGATTCTGGGAAATAACTGGCTGAGTGCACTCTGCATTGTCAAAAACGCTTGGAATGAGTATTTCTTTATATGAATGAACAACCTGCATCTTGTTCTTAAGCTCAGCAAAACATGTCTTGTTTTACCTCATGTACAGGTTTATTCATGTGAATGTAAATACTTTAAACTTTTATACAAAGAGTGGTGCTATTTCAAGATAAGTTTGGTTCAATAAATGGGCTTTGGTCACTAGGGCAATACAATATTGGTATATTTTCCATACAAACCTGTGTTTCTTATAAGAAAGATGAAGTCACTTTTTTTTTAAAATTAGTTTGTTTTATTCAGGCAGTGGTATTCATAAAATAATCTTTTCTTGAAAACCATTGCATTTAGAAGCTGAGAATATTAAACTTTTGTTTGGAAAGGGCTTATTGTCCTAACACTAAATAAGGGTTCCTTGAATGTAGCAGGAGCTAAGAAGTCCTAGCTCCTAGTAATTCTTAAAGATGGGTGGAATTGGGCTACTGCCTGCCTCTCTTTCTGTTTGATCACTGACCTGTCATAGACAGCCAAGTAGAATCCCTTTGTCCTGTAACTTTAGGAGCATTCAAGACAAAAAAGAGAGGCTTTAATGTCCTAAATAAAAAGGACACACAATAATAATCAAGAAGAACAGTATGAGTTGCAGAAACTGCTCTTCATGTAAAACAACTACAGTTTTCGTTTGAGAAACCAGATTTCTGATTTTAAACAGGCACATCCATAGGGTGTATCTAACCTGTCCTGCAGGCTCCTCTAGGAGCTGGAGATAGCAGGGCATTTTAGCAGGTCAGGTGGGTTTTTTTTTTTAAAATCAGGTTTTAAACGTGCTAAAAAACATGATTATATATCTCTGTAAGAATTTAAAATGTGAAATTAATTATCTGATACTGTTCAAGATTTTGGCAATAAACTTGAGGTTTATTTTCTTCTTAATGAAAGCATTTTGCCTGCATATGGGTCTGAGTGCCAAGGAGATCCGTTGTGGCACGTATTGTCTACCGTAGGTGGTCCTGTTTCCTCATATGTGGTTGCCCATTTCAAACACAAAGCCCACATTGGCATCAGAAGTGGTGCCTGGTTATTGTAAAGAGGTGCAGCCCTTTTTCAAACCTGATCTAAACACAGGCTTAAAACTGGAGCCACTTGGGCTTTACAGCTACTTAAAATATCTATGAAATGAGGTTTGCCATCCTTCATCTCAAAGGCTGGTAGACAGTGGTCCTCAGTGTTTCTAGTCTCCTGTTTTGCCTTTTTTTTTTTTTTTCCTCTTTTTCAGTCGTGACTTTAAGAAGTAAGAGTTTATTTTTCAGGTAAGCAATCCTGTAGGTGGCAAACAATCCAGGCCCCTTTAGATCTCTTGAGTGGTGCAATGGACGAGTCCATTTTCATTGTGTGTTTTTTAATAGTAGCAGCATCTCTCCTTGTAGGCCTTGGCAGAGTTTTCCCCATCATCTGAGCCAGTTCCACACCTCACAAAGTCCTCGTGAGTTCCACAGCCTTGTTTGTTCAATTGGGAATAAAAAGGGTTTTGAAAAGTTGTGTCACATGAGCAGTTCTCCTCCTTAGTTCACTCAAGCATTTCCAGGCGTTGACTTTTAAGTCCCTGGGGAGCTCACCTTACTTCATTATTATTGAGAATTAGTACATATAGCTGACTTTCGCACTTGTAATCAAAGCTGCTCATTTCTTCGAAGAAGGCTTTTTCTGTTTTATAATCTGTTTTCTACAAAAATAGAAAATATTCAGGACGGTCTTTGTTTCATAATCTTCGCAGTGCTTAAGCTAAACTAATAGTCTCTTTTATCTTATAATTTTTTTAGAAAAACAACAAATATGACAGTAAATTTGGAGGAAGGTTTTGGAAAACAGGAAATAAATTAATCCCATTTATTACTTTATTTTTTATGCAAGAAACTCTAACTGAAGAGATTAAAAATACTCTTATTTCATTAACATCTGTAAAAGGGTATATCTAACTATTTTTGAACTCATTTTTTACACATTTTGTTTTAAATTAGAGTACTGTGAAAAATTCAACTTGTTTTCTGAACATTTTTATAGATTCATACCTAACAGTAGTGATATATTCAGCACAGTTCAAGACTAAACTAGGTACTGAGACTGGGGTTTACAAATTCTAAGTCTGAAAGGTTCTTGTGGAGTGTGTTTTTTTCTGTAAGATGGTTTTCTACTTTCTAAATTAGGCTGGAAGTTGTAAGAGTGTTGACAGAGACCTGGACCCTCAGGTATCTCTGCACAAAATATACATACCTTCTGTTCCTTTCCATCCTTCCCCTTTGGTCAGGAGCTCAGCCACTGCAGGGAGACGTGATGGGCAATCACTGTCAGTGACAGCACAGGCTCTTGGCAATGAGGCAGAGGAGAGAGGGCCTGTCACCATTACTCACTTCCAATTAGGTTCCCAGTGACTTTAAAAACTGACACATTGTCTCTGAATATATTGCTGTTATTGCTGTTATTATTGTATTGCTGTTACTTTAAGAAAAAATAGCATGTAATGCCAACTGGTCTGTGAGTCACAGTCCCCTAATTCAACAAAATAAGTATGTGTTGACTGTCTTCCATGGATGTAGTGGAATAGTTTGAGCTGGGATCTTTAGTTTGTGATCCTTTGATCTTAAGATCATCAGATAAGGAAGTAAAACTGGTGCCATGACAGGATTCAAGGAAGATATAAATATGATAATTTATGTGGCGTGAAAATCTACATTGAAATGAAAAGAAATGAAATAATCCTCACCAGAAAAAAAGATGAACCTCTGTCTTTTAAAGCCCATATTATTAAAAAATACTTTCATACTGATAAAATATAATAGTATTCTATAGTAATTTGGAAAGATAAGTGAACATGCTTTTTTACAGTAGTCCTTTGATAATAGGCCCACTATATGTTTTCTTTGAGATATATATGCACATTTATGTGTATGTAAATATATCTGATGTTTATTCGAGTTTATATCCATTTTAAGTGGGGAAAATAATTGATATCCTCACGTCCCTGGTGCTGAAAGGGATTGGTGAGAATATCACCATTGGGAAAAGCATGGCTTGAAGAGCAATCGTAATTGCCCTCCTCTGCAGATAAGTTTGACCCTGATATTGTTCTGTATATTTCTATTATTATGGTAATTCCCACATGCATGATATCTTTATACCTGTTTGTACAGCCGTGTATCAGATACCATTTTTAAGGCAAAATTTTATTACCCCTTTTTTGCATCATTTTCAGCTGCAGTTAATTTTTATGATTTTGAAAAACAAAAAGATACAACTACCCATGTTCCCACTTAGCTTATAATATCAAATGACAAATGCAAGTGGAGGCCCTCACATAACTGTCCCAATACTTTTCTCTCCCTCATCTCCCAAGAGATAACCCTATCCTGAAATTGTTGTTTTTCATTTCCGTGCATATCTTTATACTTTTTATTACATCCGAGTATGTCCCTAAGCAGTATAAATGTTTGCTGGCAAGTGAGCCAGTGCTATAGAAACAACTCAGAGGATTCTCACATTGATAACTTTGCATTTTTTCGCATTAGTGCAACTCATATGCTTTACCTGTTAGAATAGTAAATGGGAATATTATGTTCAAATGTTGTAATGTGGCATACAGTGAGTATGTCTGTTATAGATGTGTGGATTTATAAAATTTTATATAAATACAGTTAGAACTGTGTATTTATTTAACTAAGTTTTTTGTAACTTTGAAATTTCTTCCCTAGACTAAAGTTATTTCTTCAGCCTTACCAGTTAAACTTGTGCCCAGTACTGAATAGATTTAAAATTGTAACCCTCCCTACTGCCAGCACACATGCTTCCCATCTGCCTTACTGTCCCCCCTTCTCTCTTTCTTCCTAATGGAAGTGATTTCAGTGTTTCTCCATCACTGAGGAGGAGAGCTGTTCTGATTATGTATTGGTGTATAACAAGTCTTCTTAAAACTTACTGGCTTCAAACAGCAATTTATTATCTCTCACGGTTCTGCGAGTTGACTGGTTCAGCTGGACACTTTTTACTTGTGATCTCCCTGTGGTTATTAGCAGATCGGAGCTGGGGCTCGAGTCATGTGAAGGCTCCACTGAGGTGGATATCTGAGATAGCTCGCAATTGTGGCTGGCAGTGATGCTCACCCTTGGCTTGGAGCAGCTGGGACTGATGTCCACAGCACCTCCTGTGACTTCTCTGTGTACCTTGGGCTTTTCAAACCTTGGCAGCTTAATTCTAAGTGAGAGCTTCTCAAAAGCAGATATTCTAAGACTCCTGGGAATAAGCTGCAAGATTTCTTGTGATCTAACTTTGACTATCACTTCTGCTGGATTCTATTAGTCAAATAAGCCACTTACACCATTCCAGATTCAAGAGGAGAGAAGTTGTACTCTGCCTCTCAATAAGAATATTGTCAAGGAACCTACCTCTGGGAGGTTCAGTAAGCTGGGTTGCAGGATAGGCACATTCTTGCTGCCCTCAACTTTGAAGATTTCATAGTTAATCCCATGTCTTCTTTGAGAATCTGTTGTTGATTCTAGAACTCATTCCTGCTCCAAGTTGCTCTTGGTTGCAGGAGGTGGGATCTCACTAAAGTAGCAATAACTAAATGAAGGTTTACACTAAGGGCATGCATGAAATGAAATCGAGGGGTCTTGAAATTGAGGCACCTCTGGGAACTGGCTACTTTCTCTGTTTTCTCCTCCTTGCCCTTTTTGGTCTCTCTCACAGCGACTTTGCATCTCTCTGCACCTTTTTTTTTTTTTTTTTTCCTTTTCTTTTTTTTTTAATACTATTTTTTTTACTGCAGTTTTGGGTTCAAAAAATTGAGAGAAAGATATTTTCCACATACCTCCTGCCCCTACACATGCATAAACTCTTCCATTGTCAACATTCCTCCTCCAGAGTGGTACAATTGATGAATCTACATTGATACATCACAGTCACTCAAAGTCCCAGTTTACCTTAGGGTCCATTCACGGTGTTATACATTTATGGATTTGGACAAATGAGTAATGATATATATCTATTATGATAATATTTTAGAGAGTATTTTCACTGCCCTATAAATCTTCTTTGCTCTGCCTGTTCATCTCTCCCTCCCTCCCCTACCTTTGGCAAACATTAATCTTTTTACTGTCTCCATAATTTTACCTTTTCTGGAATGTCCTGTAGTTGGAATCATGTGATATGTAGCCTTTCCAGACTGACTTCTTTCATTTAGTAATATTCATTTACGATTCTTCTATGTTTTTTCAAAACTTGATAGTTCATTTTATATTAGCATTCAATAATCCTTTGTCTGGAGGGACCAGTTTATTCACTTACCTACTGAAGGACATCTTGGTTTCTTCCAAGTTTTGATTATAAATAAAGCTGCTATAAACATCCTTATGCAAGTTTTTGCTGAAAACATAAGTTTTCGGCTCCCTTGGTTAAATACCAAGGAGTGCAATTGCTGGTTCTTATGGTAAAAATATGTTTTGTTTTGTAAGAAACCTAAATATTGTCTTCCAGAAGTGGTTGTACCATGTCGATTCCCACCAACAATGAATGAGAGTTCCTGTTGCTCCTTATTGTCACCAACATTTGATGTTGTCAGTGTTCTGTGCATCTTTTTATTTGCTGACCCATTTTTTTCTTTTCCTCATGGTATTTACTTCCTCACAAATTCCCTTTATGTTGTTGCTGGTCATCTGACCTCTCTCCATACAGTATGATCTTCAGCCTTTTTTCATTCTCAGCCCCAGCTAATTAGTTCAAGTTGCACAGTTTTGTTTTGTTTTTCACTTAATTGTTGAGAGGGTACATTTGGCAAGTCTCGTCTTTGTGTACCAGGCCATAGAGCAGCCTTGAGTCATGTCCCCACCTAGATATTAATAACTTTGCTTAACAAATCTATTTGTTTCAACTGTCTATAAATGTGTTAAAACACTTCTAGTACTATTTTGGTTTTAGCTTGAATTCGGTAACTATCCCCTGAATAGTAGTGTATATATTTTTGTCATAAAATATACACCAAGTTATATTCCTTATGATTGAGCTTGAAATCCATTGAGATTTCAGGCCCATTCATATCAAACCAGGGAGAAAATTTCCTCATATAATGAACGCATGGACTCTGGCAATCTGGTGAGTCAGACTGCCCAAAACGGATTTAATTGCTACTTTTGTGATCTTTCTCTTCTCAGGGTTTTCTGTGGCTGTGGCCTCACAGTGCATTTTCTTAAGGGAGAGTTTTTATTTCTCTGTGCAAATCTCTGTGCACATATCCTAGTTATAAATATAGAATGACACGAGACTCAGTCATTAAGTTGAACTTCTGTGGGATTGCTGCTATGTAGCATGTCAAATAGCCAAGATTTATTATGTATTAAATTGATGCTATGGAAATAAGTTTATTTTTTTAATGCTACATCTTTAAATTTATTCGTAGTTGAATGAAAATCTAATGATTAGTTATAGTGTACCAAATTGTATTGCTATTTGGAATATTCTCTGGGAGATTTTTTTTGCATACCCCTAACAATGTAAGACCATATTGTAAGTTTTGGGGTTTTTTTTGATTCATCAATGCTAATTTCTAGTTTAATAGATGGCTTCCAACAAGATTAAAGTGAATTAAATTATCCTTGTTTTCATAAGCTTTGCATTGTTTACAATATTTTTCATTCATTTCCATTTTTTTACAAACTTAAGATTGTACCAAACACATGTTTTAGTCAAGATAATATCACAAATTTTTTTATATTTTAACATATAATTGTAATTTTTAATTATGAAAAATAACCATATTAAAGCTAAGGTAGAAAACAAAGCAAAATAACCTATTCATAATTGTTTAATTCTCATATTGTATGTTTTCTTAATTTGTACTTATGACATTTTCCTGTCTTCCAACTCCAGGGCTTAGAGACTGTTTCAGGTATTATATATTACCTATTGTCTGGTTAACTATGGTCTTGTTTTGCAACTTGAGGAGATCTTCGTGTATGTAAAACAGTGCTGACAACTGATTGCATCCTGGGAACTTTGGGTAAAGGTTGACTAAAGTTAGACATCTAAAAATGCCGAGGACAGGATCCATGTGTCACTATTATGCATCTGTGCCTACTATTGTGTCTGACATATGGGAGAGACTTAAAAATATTTACTGAATGGATAAATGCTTGACCAGAAGGTGTTGGTGATGAGGGCAGTTAAGGTAGTATAGTCATTTGATATACCATGTTGCTGTTAACTTAGATACAAATGGTCAGTGTCAAGGCATTATCTCCATGGACTGGAGCAGGGTGAAGGAATTGATGGACTTTAGGGAATAGCTGCAACATGCCTGCGTATGTACATATCCAGGATGTTTCACAAGAAAGATTTTCCATGATCACTCAGTAAAGGAACTAACCTTTAAAAAGCTCCTATTTATTTTATTGGGCTTCATTTCGAAGAATGGCAAATGAACTAACACTCAAGTATATATAGAACTTTAAGAATGGGATAAAGATAACTTGGGGCATTTGTTATAGCTTATTCATTATCACTTATGTTTTTAGTAGAAAAGACTTTATTGAATGGGTAACATGTGAAATTATCATGTCAGAATCATGAAAGAATTGTAGAAAAGAGTAGCTTTAAAACAAAAAGAGACTGACAACAGTGAAATACCAGTACACTCCTATGAGAATGGCTAAGGTCTGGAACACTAACACCAAATGCTGATGAAGATGTGGAAGAATAGACACTCTCATGCATTGCTGGTAGGAATGCAAAACGATACAGCCATTTTGGAAGATAAAGTTTGGAGGTTTCTTAAAAACTAAACATACTCTTACAGTAAGATCCCACAATTGTACTTCATGATATTTACCCAGAGGAGTTAAAAAGTTATGCTTTCAAAAACAAAACAAAAAACAAAAACAAAACAACCTGCACAAGGATATTCATAGCAGCTTTATGTATAACTGCCAAAACTTGGAAGAAATAAAGATGTCCTTTAGTAGGTGAATGGATAAATAAACTTTGATGTATCCAATGAAGTATTATTGTGCACTAAAAAGAAATGAGCTATCAAGCCATGAAAAGACATGGAGGAACCTTACACGTATATCACTAAGTAAAAGAAGCTAATCTGAAAAAGCTGCATACTCTATATTTCCAACTATAGGACATTCTGGAAAAGACAAAACTCTGGACACAGTAAAAAGATCAGTGGTTGCCAGGCGTTGCGGGGAAAGATAAATAAGCAGAGCATAGAGGATTTATAGGGCAGTGAAAATACTCTATATGATATATCATCATGATAGATGTATGTCATTCCACATTTATCCCAACCCATAGAACGTAACAAGAGTAAATGGTAAAGTAACAAGAGTAAATGGTAAAAACTGCGGACCTTGGGTGATTGTGATGTGTCATTGTAGTTTCGTCAGTGTAATAAATGTACCACTCTGGTGTGCGATGTTGATAATGGGGAGTCTATGCATGTGTGGGGACAGGGGGATGTGGGAAACCTCTGCACCTGAAACTGCTGTAAAAAAGAAAGTCTTAAATAAAGAGGGAGAGAGCCAATGAATATCAAAAAACCTTAACCATGGCAATATATAAATTTGGAAGTTTCTGAGAAGCCAATGAGGCACTTCCATCATGGTTTGCCCAGTAAGTCTCCTGCGAGTAGTAGTAAGGCACCAGGCTAGAATACGAATTCTGCTGCCTGCATGCTTCTGTGAAAAGCTCTTTCTCTAGACTTGGATACTGGGCAAAAATAAAAGAGACATTTGATAACACGAAGGGTTCAAGGGGTGGCCTAAGGGCTGCCTTCGGTGGCTCAGACATGTCATCTAATTAGGGGAAAGTCCAACTTGTTATGGTCACTGAGCCAGCCAGATTTCTCTTCTCTTTTCCTCCCTTTCCATTTTTGGAGAAAGTCCTAGAGTTGTTTGACTCAATACAATTCAGATGTCTAGCCATCCTGGTTTTCTAATAAATAAGGGAAGGGTTTGTTATGATATGAAAATATGAAGAAAGATGGGGTCACAGCTTTCATACAGTTAAGGTGCTTTAGACATTGAAGGTCTGTAAATCATTAAATAATTCTGGGAGTAGTAGTCAAAATAGACATGTATAATAAGCAGAGCCCAAATGTGAACATATTTCACAGGTTTGTAACTTAATTGCTTTTTAATGTCAGTCAAACAGATTCTACTTTGGTTTCTTGGCCAGGCTTCTATAGGCCTATTAAAACCCTATGAAGTTGAAAATGTGAAACTTAATATTTATAAAACGTGTAAACAGTATAGCCTTTTTCTGCCTTACCATGTAGCTCAGAAATTAAGAATAGTAAATTTCAATATGGTCTCTGTCTCAAAAATTTATTAAGTGGTGAGAATCTATTATTTTTCAAAGTTTTTAAAAATCTAGTTACAGATTTTTTTTTTTTTTTTTTACCTAAGAGCTTAATTTACATACTAAATCAAAGGAGAAAATCCCGTGTTGCCTTATGCTGAGAGATGTGCATTTAGTCACAGCCTGACGAAGTGTGTTAGTTTGCTAGGGCTGTCATAACAAAACACCACAGACCTCATGCCTTAAACAACAGCAGTTTATTTTCTCACACTTGTGAAAGCTAGAAGCCCAAGATCAAGGTGTCTGCAGATTTGGTTTTCTTCTGAAGCCTCTCTGCTGTGCTTGCAGATGGCCATCTTCTCCCTATGTCCTCACATGGTCACCCCCTCAGTCTGTGTGTTGTCTGTATCCTAATCTCCTTTTATAAGGATTCCAGCCAGATTAGAATAGGGTCCACCCACATGAGCTCATTTTACCTTAAATTACCTCTTTAAAGGTCCTACCTCCAAATATACTCAGATTCTGAGATATAAGGTTAGGACTTCAACACATGAATTTGAGAGGGACACAATTCAGCCCATAACACAAGGCGTCAAGATAAAGGCTCTTTTCTCAGCTTCCAGTGGGGACGCTGCAGAGCGATGGCCTCTCTTGGGTGGGCCCTGGGTTCAACACTTTCCATTTGGGGCTGGATGGAATGAGTGGCCTCTGGGTCTCATACGAGTGAGTGGCCTCTGGGCCTCATAAGCCCTCAAGTTTGCCAGCTTCTCTGTGAGATTATTTAATGCCTATCGTTAGTACTTGTGAACAGCAGATAACTGCTGTTGGGCACTGTGTTTCATTTTAATTCATCCACTGCTATTCGCTGAATATCAGTTTTGTACCTATGATCTTTATATACGATGATAATACCCGTACTACATACAAATTATTTTCATGTCTCCGTTTAACAGAGTTAATAAGAGAGTAAATGGAAAATGTGTTGAAGCTTAGATTTCTTAAGAAATCTTCATTTTCCAATTTATTTAAAAATCAAGTACTGTCATCACTTGAGTATTCATTTTATATGTAGTGTAAATCATGAGATATTGACTAGTGTAGACCTTTTTTGTAGTTACAATCATATTTGTACCCAAATAATCAAAATAACGTATTTGGGTTTTAGTTTTTAAAAAAGTCATATTCCATAACTTCATATTAATCTATTTTTGACACATGTAAGCACACATTTTAGAATGTCAGTGTGCAATTAGATATTCTTAGCACATGTCATTTGTGAAAAGCACTTTAAATCTAAGTACATTGAATTGAGCATAATTAAAATATCAAGATACATATTCTTCATATACATTTTGCCACTTAATTTTTTAAGTAGCTATAAGTATCTACCATGTGAATTCAAATTAAAGGGAGGTGATTAAATTACAGTTATGGTTAATGCTTTTAGTTTAGAATATAGCAGGAATCGCACTATGTTAAAAAAAATACACTTCAACATTTTCTGTGGACTGCGGATTGATGACAGAATTGATTTTTTTAAATGCAAGACTGTTAATATTCTCTGCATATTAAGACTGTTGCCTAGAATGGTTTCGGGGTGGGAAATCATAAGAAGGCCTGCTTTTTCACCTTTTGGGTTCTTTGGGCTCATCTCCCCAGGCCCCAAGGGATACTGTCTCAGTAAAGAAGCATTGGAGTAAGGCTTGTTTAGTTCATAACAAGTGAAAAGAATGGATCATGGGGAAACATGAACTGGGGCTCCTGAACTGATCCTTTTGATTATGTATTTAGATAATATTTTATGCTGATATTTCCTGTGGTTATAATAATGAGCAGACAGCCTTGACAAGTCATTTTTAAGGCACATAGGATTTTAAAACCTACTTGTTCACAATTATTGGACCGAAAGCATGTTAAGATCATTTTAGTGAAGGTCACTATTCTTTGAGTACTTAGAGAAATTGGGCAGCTCATTAGGATTATGTTGCCTTTCTAAATATTTGACCTCTTGAAATTCTTGTTTTTAAAAAGAAATAGATAAATCACTTCCCACAGTAAAGTTACCTGTGTGCAATCAAAAGTGTTAACAAGGAAGTAAATCATTAGATGACAGGGCAAGAGGAATTGGAGTGGCAAAATTGTGAGAAAGAAGGAAGAAAGCTTACAGAAGCATCTGGGCACTGAGCAAAAGCTGTGATAGCCGCAGCTCAGGTTCTTTGCAGACTATCTATCTAGCCCATTTCAGAGAGGGGATATTAGAAGGAAAAAAACCTATATTTTACTTTAGGCCATGAGGACTGTATCATGTGAAAGATTAGAGCATTTGGAAAGAATGATGTTTTATGTCGAAAGAGCCCTATTTATTGAGAAGCCCAGTGCTTGGACTTCCTGCTGATATAGTTGTAGCTTCCACAGTCCCATTTTCCTTTCTGGTTGCTCTCAGCCCTCCAGGATGCTCAGGTGAATTTATGAAGATCATGGACTTTAGACAGTAATCACAACAGCTGAAACTGTCCTATGGATATGGGAACTTTCATTTGTATTTGTAGTGAGTGAGGCATTCAGCATCCACTTGAGATAGCTTTTAAAAGCCCCCCAAATTAGAAGTTGATCTTGAGCATTAAGGGTGATTGCGTTGCCTTTCACTTCTGGCAGTCACATTACCTGGTCAGAAGAATGTGCACTATGTGTCATTTTCAGCAGTGGGGAACCTTTTGTGCTATACCCAATTTAGTCTCTGTCGCAGCCCCTTTTGTGACAATGGTTCACATTTCCAAAGTGATTTGCCAGTGTTGGGGGCCGTCCACACCTGAATTAAACAGCATAGGCCAGTCCCACAAACATCGTGTGGTGAACTAAGCTAGTTGCCTATCTGGCCATTGTCATTTTTACCAGCTTCTGCAGAAGGACATGATTAACCATTTCTCAATAACGAAAGTATTTCAGAATTAAAAATACCCATGACTTATTGAATGTCAGCTTAAATTTAATTAAATAAAATTAAATGAATTTAAATAAAAACCATCTGCCTATATTGAGCTTTACTACATCACCATTACCCACTTAGGTGAGTTCTTTCCTTTCTTTTTTTTTTTTTTTAACTGATATAGCTACTTCCTCCCAATCTTCAGGATAGCTGTGCTTTCCTCAGAAAGAAAGTATAATTTACAGCTTTCTAGGGAAAGAAAAATTTGAGACTGATTTGTGCTGGCTTTAAAGGAGTTTGGTAAGCTAATGTCACCTAAACAGAGTTCTGTAATATATTTATTAATGGTAATCAGTACCGTTGATTGAGCACTATAGTATGCTAGGCAATGGAATAAGTGCTTTGCGTGCATGTTTTCATGTAATCCTCCCAGGATCCTATAAGTAACAGCTGGAACATATGCTCCATGAGGGTGGGGACCTTTGTCAGTCTTGTTCATCCTGATACACCTGCTAGAGAGTTGGCACCCAGTCATTATTCATTGGAAGCACGAAGAGTGTTAATGTCGATGTGCCCATTTCGCAGATGAAGTAAGTTGAGAGTGAGTAAGTTAAGAAGTTTGCCAGAGCCTAGGCTGTCAACCATGGTGCCATACTGACACCCAGCAGCGTCCCCCATTTCTTGGCCCGTTGCTCTGTGTCAAGCACCATGCTAGGCAGTTGGTACGCCCTGCTTTTACACAGTCCTCACAGCCTGAATCGGTGTCATCTCTGTGGTCCAAATGAGAAATCTAAGAGTTAGTAAGTTTGAGAAATTGCCTGAGGCCCCATTCAAGGAAATGATAAAGCCCGAATTAAAATCCTGGTCTATGTGACTCAGTTGCTCCCATCCTGAACCACTGAGCTATATTTAGGTAAAACCCGCACCAGTGTAATTATTTTATAAGCTCATTTGAGTGAAATTGAAAATATGTCAGTAGTTATACATGTCTGAGTCTGAACTGCTCCTCAAGGATTCAGATTTGGCATGAATTAGGGATTCTACTGCCTCAGGGCCTAGGGTTGCCTTATGATTTATTGCCTAAACTGCAAAGAACAATCTGATGCATCTGATGAAAGTCGACTATATTGTACCTGGAAAAAACTCTCATATTTCTTGACATACTTTAGTATCTCTGAATCATTTACTTATCTCTTCTAGACAGAGGCTCGCCAAGTCATGGGAATTCTACTCCCTGTGAACAGATTGACCAAAGATTCCTGCAGATACTCTGTTTAAACAAAAAAGAAAAAACTGAAAATGAATTTTGTTCTAAAGCATAGGCTTTTTGACACTCAGCAAATCAGCATAATGGTTCTGCGCCTGGCTTGGGAATCAGGCCAGCCTGGGTTCAATTTCTGTCTCCGCTTTGGACAGAATCTCTGCTTTCGTTCCCTCCTTTCCAGAACTGTAGAAATATAACCTGTGTCAGCATCACTGGAGGAATGGAGATAATGTCTAGAGAGTTTAGCACAGTGCCTGCTATATCACAGTGCTCAACAAATGTCTGTCTCTAACTTCACCAGGAGAAGAGGAGTAAGGGTTTGCAGGGCTATAGTCATTCAGAGAACTATATCTTTCTGATCACTCTGGTGGATAGCTTATTCCTGAGAAGTGAATCTCAAAGACGACTACCCCCACCGGGTTACTGGGAAACCACGTCCTTCCAGAAAGAGACCTGCAGGACAGACGTAAGAATAGAATATGCTGTTGGAGGGCTGACTGGAAGTAACCAGTGCAGAGATCACTGCGAGGGGAGCCACATGCTAGAGGAAAGGCTGCAGCCTCCAGAACCCATAAAGGTCAGGAGGATGGGAGTAGCTAACCCACGCACAAACAAAAGAAAGGAAGGAGAACAATCACCCAGGTAGGAAGGACAGTGGAGTCCACTACTGGGCTGGTTCCCTCTGCGGGGAGAGACCTCATTGATTAGGAGACATGGTTTGAAAAATAGAGACATTGCAAAAAAATCTTTATAAAAGTGGTCAGAATTCCCTTACCAGCCACTGCTAAATTTTATGACACAGATTCTTGGCCTCCCTATACCAGTGTGCTTTCAAACTATTGAATTCCTCCCGCATACTGGACCTGTTGGTTAACTACATGCTCTCTGAATAAAGAGTGAAAAGACAACTCTGGGAAACAAGAGTTGGTAGAAGCTGGAGACTCTCCCAGAAAGATTGATGAATTGTATTCCTCTTTGTAGTCCACGGGATTGAGGCAGAAGTGGATCAAAACCAGCCCCCTGGTCAGGATTACGAAACCGTAGCGACTCATTAGGGTGCCCCCATGTGAGTGAGCTGGGCAAAGAGGGACCTTAGCTACAGATAGAAGGGGGTCTGCTCTACCATTCCCCGTGCCACTAAATAGCACTTCCTATATTCCTTTTCAAGGTACCCAGTGACCCTCTATATCTTGATTTTTTTTTTTTTCCCGTTTATCTAGTTTTGGACTAAAGTTTCAAAAATCACTGACACTGTAAATGTGCATTAATGGGTACTAACACAAGATTCTCCATGTGACCTTTTATTCAGAATATTCCTGTCTGCAAACATCTTCAGGAAACCTTACTAAGATTTTATTTAAGAAGATTGCTTTGGATTTTAAATGAATTTATGGAAAAATTGAAATCTTTACAACAGTTGACTGTTATATTCATTTATAGAAAAATTGACTTTTTTTATATTTTAAATTAATTTACAGGCAAATTGACATCTTAACAATGTTGAATCTCCCAGTTGAAGAACAATACTTGTTTCTTTCGTATTCAAATATTTTATGTCCCTTTGAAAAAAATCTATAGTTTTCTTCATTTTAATTCTATATATTTCATGTTAGGTTATCCCTTGTTCATGTCACTTATAAAAAATGTTAACGTGTAAGATATTTTATTATAGCAATTACATATTCTCTAAAGATAAATAATGCTTTTGAATGTGAGGTTCCTTTTTTAAAAATATGCTACAGGATATTTTGTCACACCAATGCTAGTATTCAATACTAATACAGTAAGCCATAAAATGTTCTTGTTCAGTACCTGGGAATAGCCTGGGTACAAACCCAATTATTCCACATCTACAGTTTTGTGCACACAGTAGGCTCTTAATAAAGAACCTGCTGTGGAACTGTCTGTGGCTCTGGGTTCCCTGGGACAGGTGTAGATAAGCAACCCTAAGCAGTGTTTACATACACCCTGCGTCTTCCCATCTGTTTGTTTTGAGTTAAGGGATAGAATGTCTGAGCAAATGCACTGGACTCACCTTTAGACATCATTAGCTACTTCTTCTTCTTGTCTATGTTGCAAATCTGACTGACTTCACTGTGAGGCTGGGAGAGCCAGAATAAAATTTTATTATTGATTCAGAGGGGTCTTTTATTGTCACTGACTGGTTTGTGCTTCAGAACTTTAGTCATGTCTCCTTGTGCCAAATCCTGATCCATTTGATTTTAATATTTTTTAATCTTTGAAGTACAAATACTAAGAACAACTGCCAATTGTCACTTTCTTCTCTGAAACAAAATTATCCCACAACTCTGTGTCGTTAAAGGAAATCTGCAGGCTTCATGAAACTCTACCTTTCACTCCTCCTCTACTTTAGAACTTGCACTGTTTTACATAGGTATAATTATCCCCAGTTCTCTTTCATTTTTTCACTCTCTCCCAGATCTTTTCTTCTTAATTATCCTAAATAAATTTTCATTCTACTTTGCTTGCTTCTATTAATGACATTCATTCTATTTCCCTTCCCTTGGAAATATAGATTACATAAACTGTCTCTAATTGCTCTACATCCAGCTTCCATCTTTCCACTCACAGATCCCTCCATGTCCTCCCTGTGTCAGCGGACACTGTCGGCCATTTGGTCGTTGGTCTTCTCCCTTCTGGAAGCCCCTTTCTGTGCCTGGACGACTGAATACTGGCATGTAGCAGAGGTTTCTGATCACTTCTTAGGTCTCCACTACTGTTTCATCTTCCTCCCATCCCATATAAACTCCTACTCCAGTTAGCACATATGTGGGATCATGCCCATCTCTCTGTTTCAGACCTTAACTCCTAACTTAAAGCCCTTCCATTACCTTCTCTATGTTTCATATGTCTCTTTAGGTCCCTTTGTTCCTATTAACACAGATGCAAAAACTTGGGTCCTTTCTTTGGCCTTACCTGCTCCTTTTGTCCCATATTCAGCAGCCAAGCCCTGTTGATCTCCATTGCATCCATCCCACCCCCTACCTTATTACAGTGTAATTGTTCTAATTCTGTTTTTTTGTTTTTGTTTTTGTTTTTGTTTAATCTCTCACCTAGTCTGCTAAAATCCTAATTGTTATTTCTGCCTCAGGGCCCTTCCCCCCTAATAAATGCCCTCTTCTGCTGGCCTGTCTTCTCTCTGAGACATAGATAAGAATTACTACAGTCTTCAGCTCCTAAACTTTATTTTCCAGCTCTGCTCCTACCACAGGCGTGCATGAATGCACCATGTCTAGAATGCAGCCCCGTTCTTCAGGGTCGCTACTAGGCCTTCCATGATCTGGCCCCACTAGTCTTATTTGCAGACATCCTCTTTCATACCCTTTCCATTCCATAAAGGAATAGTCCTGTTAATTCCTCTATCCTGCTATGATAAGTAGTGTAAAGTGATCAGGCTCCGGCACCCAGCAGGTCTAGCTTTGAATCCAGACTCTATCTTTCTAGCTGTGTGACCTCAGGCAAGTTGTCTCCTTCACCCCTTTCAGCCTTGGTTTGCTCGCTTATAAAACCAAAATAATATGACTGCCTACCTTATGATATCATGAGGACCCAAAGAGAAAATTCTTACAAAGCTCTTAGCACAATAACTGATGAACATAGTAAGTACTCAATAAATGTTAGTGGACGATAATGTTAATCTCATCATAATTATCACACTTATTAAAATTTCACTGGATGGATGTTATGCTGGGTCTGTTCACCCCTTAGTATGGAAAGCCTTTGTCACTGTGCCTTTGTGCCATTCTCTGCCTGGATTACGGAAATCCTAATTTCACCCCAGTCACCAGCTGATGTGTTATGTTCTTTCCAGCCTTACTACCTCCCGACATTATCCTAGCCAGCAGAGATCTCGGCCCTCCTTTGAATTGCCCTTGCAATTTGTCTGGACCTTAGCTCTTGTCATATATTTTAATTATCTTTTCTCATGTGTCACTTTCTCTATTCATAAGGTAGATATTTATTGGACTCAGTAGAAAATCCTCTGCTTGTCGGGTGTGTGTAGCCCTGGATAAATTGCTATATTAGTTCTAGAACTGCCATAAAAGATTACCAAAAACTGGGTGACTTAAACCACATAAATTTATTTTCTCACGTCTCCGGAGGCTGGAAGTCTGAGATGAAGGTGTCATGAGGGTTGGTTTCTTCTGAGGCCCCTTTCCTTGGCTTGAAGATTGCCATCTTCCCTCCTTGTCCCCATGAGACCACGGGGAGGACATATGTGAATGTATCTCAGTTTCCTCTTTTTATAAGGACACTAGTCACATTGTATTAGGGCCCACCCATATGACCTTATTTTACCTTAATTACTTCTTAAAAGGCCCTACCTCCAAATATAGTCACATTATGAAGTCCTGAGGGTTAGTATTTCAATACGTGAATTGTGGAGCACAGTTCAGCTTGTAACAGTTGCTTTACTCTTTCTATGCCTCAGTTTCCTCTCCTATAAAATCCGGAAAAAGATCTCTTGAGTGGATCAAAGGTGTGTGATACACACACACACACACACACACACACACACACACACACACACACACACACACACACACAGAGCAATATCTTTATAGGCCATAATGGATGCTTAACGAACATTTATTACCTCTACTCCTATTTCAAGTTCCTTGAAAACAAGAAGACTTTCTCACTCGTCTGTGTTCTTGCAGTTCCTAGGATAAACTTTAAACACTATTGCTTATAAACATTTGATGAATAAACATGAATGAATGAATGAATGATCAAGTAGCAGAAGTAAGTCTGTAGTAGGTATACGCATTTCTCTTTAGGTATCCAGTTGCTGGGTAGTGACTAAGAGTTCAGTAACAAAGGATATTCCAAGAGACCTGTAGAGAAGGCAGTGTTACCATTGTAAGTGTAACATGCCACACAGAGCAAGTTTTGGTGTGGAAAATCTTCCCCTGTCCTACTTGCCTCAGACTCCAGAAAGTCATAGGGAAATGATTTGTGACAAAACTGCACACACACAAAAAAACAGTATCTTCACACAGCTAGAACTCTCGAGTGATGAAGGACACAAAGACATCGAGCACAATAGGTGTCCCTGTCCGCAGATTTGGCTGTCTTTGATCTCTCTGCAAAGAAGGGACCTGGGCAAGGTACTATGAATGGATAATAGACCAGGAGCCAGAGGAGCAGCAGGCAGTGTGCTGCTCAGTGATCAGGTCATGGCGATGCCCAGATACCGTGCAGCTGATGATAAGCATCTTCTCTTGGTGCCTTGGAGTCTCATTTCCTTCCAGCTTGACTCCAAAGGACCCATTCATTTTCGGCACCTCTACAATGTGCCACTTTTAGTCTGTAGGTTCTTTCTTTCTGAGCCCACTAAAGGTAACGAGCACATCATTATTTTTTCCTAGAATCACTATGCTCTTTCTTCCCACTGCTTCTGTTCCCTGCAGCTCTCCGGAGTGGATTCGACTTTTGCATCATCTTTAGTGACTAGAATTCACTTTTCTGTGCTAAAAGAATTGGTAACTATCAATCGACTTGGAGTTAGAAAGTCGAGTGTAAGTTCTTATTGTATATAATGTTAACTTTTACAGGTATTGGTAAAGATATGAGGTAATGAATAAGACAACAATTCTATACCTAAGAATTATACCCTTTAAAAGTGGTAACTTGGATGTATATAAAAAGTTTCTTATGAGATCACATGTAAAACATATGGAAGTTATTCTCTGAAAGAATGCAGAAGACTAGAATTAGAACTCACAGCTTTAAATAAGCCTATTAAGCAGCTTCTTGGACTTGAAAGGGATCCTAGAGAAGATATGGAGAGATAAAATGATTCTCAACTCTCACTGCAAATTTTAATCACATGAGAAAACTTTTCAAAAAGCAGATGCAGAAATTCTCATTTAATTTGTCTGGAGTAGGATCCAGACGTCACTACTTTTTAAAAGCTCTCAGGTGATTGTAACATGCAGCCAGGGAGGAGAACCATTGATTTAGGGGCTTGAGGAAACAAAACCAGCATGTTTGGAGTCACTGCTGTATCTTGCGCATGGTGCTGGCTGCAGTACATTCACTTATGTCTTTGATCCTCCTAATGAGTGAGATGGTTTGACAAATAGGGGCTGAGGGTTGGTCTTCATGTGTGCTGCCCCCTTACCCGCTGTTAGCATCATATTCTTGTTCTGTTCTGCAAGAAGATGGATGTACGCTGAATGCTTTCCATTCTGCCCTTGGTAGACATAGTCTTACCACTTGCGAGCTTTCAAAAATCAGCCTCAGGCTAATTCCAACTCAGTGAATCTGAGCAATTCTGTCTCCACAAAAGAATTTTTTAATTTTTTATTCATTTTTGCAACTCGAGAGTTTAGGTCCAGATGCATGAACATAATCCTTACTGTGCCTTAGCACCTTCACGACATCAGGCTCGTTTCCCCTCTTTACGCTGCCACCCTTAAACAACTCGCTCCACGCCATGTGGAAAGGCTCCAGTGCAAACCCACAAATTACTTCAGAGGACCTCTCTTAGGCCTTTTGACATATCCAACTCAGGTTTTCTCTACCAAGATTATTTGGCCCACCTCCTAAGAGTCACCTAGGAGAGATAAAGGTGATGGGTGAAACAGGGTAAAAGCAAGTAAGGAGAGGAAGTCTATGTTGCCTCTAGCCATGGGAAAATTGTGCCTTCCAAATAGTTTTAATGAGTGAAGCGAGGGCAAATCTCAGTCTGTTTTTAAGAACCAGTGTGTCTTGACTGAAGTGTCAAGTTAATACAAACGGAAAAAATTAGTTTTAAAGAGTGGGCGAACATTTTTCTTTAGTTTTTGTTGTTGTTGTTTTTGGTTAACATTGCTATATATGTTAGATAAATTATGCAGAAGTATTTATTTTTCCTTATAGAAGTAACACATGATCTATCGAGAAGAAATTTTTAAAAAAACAACAGAAGAGAAAATAAACTATTTGTAATTCTACCACCTCAGAAGCACTACACTGTTGTATCTCTTCCACACTGTGTTGAGAGACAGCCGAGGGAAGGATGTACGTGCATTTAATCATATGAGAGTTTTTACTTCACAGTATCTATTGAACATTTTCCACAGTATTTCTATTGTAGGCACAGAACCCATTGTACAAACATACTCAGATTCATTTAATCTATTCCTTACCATTGGACGTTTATGTATTTCTAATTGTTATTTCCAGATATTATAAACAGTACATAAAAGACCATCCTTATGAGGATGCATACATTAGTTAATAAGATCAAAGGACCTAACAAGAAGTAGTTTTGTATAATATTGACCCAAATTGTGCCTTTTACCTTGATAGCATCTACTAAGCTGTAAAATGTCATTAGTATGTCTGTGGTCCAGTTTGGTGCAGTCGCTACATGATAAAGATTCTGTGTGTCAACCTTAGTTTGAATGATACAAAAATTTTAATATATTTGTGACAAAGAATAACAAGTTGAAGTACAGTAAGAAAAAATGTAATTGCTTATGATAAATATAGGCTTAGCTTCAAAATACGTAGCTTAAAATTTCCCTTATAGTGCACTTTAAAGATTTCCACTGATGATCTCGGAGGTATGGCACCCAGCCATTGCTGGAATGAAATAACACACGTTGTTCAAAGTTTGGGCCATAATTGATTTAATGCATATTTTTACTACTTTGACATTTATCTTATATGAAAAGAGCAATTCTATACACAGGTAATACATAAATAAAATTATAATAATATGTAACTTCAGAAAATGGTGTTTGATGATCAGCCTGATTTTTTTTAAGAGAAAAATAGCTTTCATCTTAGTTTCTGTGTTTTCTGGCAGTTTTTGAATCATTGACAGAATCACGAAGTTCATGGTGGGAGAACCTGTGTCTTCCTGTTCTCTCCTATTCTGACAGGCAGATCTGTATCTCTTTATTTGGATACTGTTTGATTTTCATTTTATTGTTGCCTCTGTGTTCTTGGCTTTGAGCCTTGTGGTGGCAGTTGATTTTGCTTCAAAGAATCGTCATTTTAGTGCGAGGACTTTGGTGAGGCCAACAGAAGTCTCTGTTTTTGGCAAAGAAGTCTCTGTTTCTGGTCTTTCTCTTCTTTCAATCTCTGCATGAAAGAGATTGGGCCCCTTTACCAAAAGTCTCCTAGGCAGTAACTGTATTTTGATTGAAACTCCTAATCCCTCACTTTTAATTGATGGGACAAGGATTGAAATTACAGTCTCTTGAGGATAGAATAGTCTAAGCTCCATTGAGAATAATGACTGTTACCCTGCTTTAATACTGAATCTTTTTCTCCTTTTTAGGCAGGAGGCTCCCAGGTGATTTTCACAAATCCTTTGGAAATTGTCAAGATCCGTCTGCAGGTAGCTGGGGAAATCACCACTGGTCCCCGAGTCAGTGCTCTGTCTGTCCTGAGGGACCTGGGGTTCTTCGGAATCTACAAGGTAACTTTCCTTTTGGCCATTTATTTGTGTATATGCTCATCTCCTAAATTAGTAACTGTTCATCAACATGAAATCAGTTCCTCACTTTTTTATACCTGGAGTGGACGTTCTGCAGGCGCCCATAGGGTACCTTCATGCCATTTAGAAGGAGGTGCCCCTTCCTGCCATCTGCCAAAAAAACTTGTCTCTAGAAATACACAAATCAAGGATGACTATGACGTGAGTTACGCCCACTAGCCTTGTTCTGTGCACAGTTCTTTGCAGCAACACTGGCTGGAGCTTTCTTTGAGTTTGTTATTGATATAAAAATCTAATTCTCAGTGTCATCCTCTAGGAATGATAGATGTGAAGATCACAGGGCACTGTTTTTTGGAAAATATGCTGAGCTCAGTTTAAGGAGAAGCCCACACCAGATGTGGAATTTATTTTCTGATCCTGTACATTCTGGCCCTGTCCATATGTATGCCTTGTCATAACTATTTGGAATCTTAACCATTTTTCATTTAGAAAATAGTTTTTCAGACTGATTACAAAACCAAAGTTTTAAGAAATACTTAAAACTTTTTATTCACACTTTTCTACTAAAGAAGTGGTAATAGAATATACGAGAATTAGCTTCATAAAGGCCCAGCTATAAGGCTGTATCAAACATAATGTGTTCACTATTTTTCAATGGAAAATTTTAAAAAATATATTTTATGACCAACTTGAATAAGTAAACCTTAAAGATATAGTATGACTAGTCAAATGTCTACTTATGATAGTTTTCATTTATTCTGCACATAATGGTGTAAAATCATACTATATAAAATTTATTTTGCGTTTTCCTATACACACATATCAATATTTGATTCAGATTCTTCATATGAATTTTGAATCCTTGTCTTGATCGACACGTAATCTACTTTTTGAATCAGCTGTTCGCATAGTTTTACAAGAGTACATCATCTCGTTTTCATCCCAACCTGGCAAAATGAAGCACTTTTAGACTGCACGTGCAGTATTGCCCTGGCATTTTATCCCACAGAAACATAATGTTAGGAAAGTCGTTTTCCTTTTTCTTATGCCCAATTCATCCTAAATGGATATAATGAGTCTCATAGTGTAACAACTTATCATATTGCTTTTTAGAGTGAACTTTAAATGCCTTGTTTTGACACAGCATTTGTGAGATCCTACCCCCAGGATCTCCTACGTTTTTTTACCCTTTTCTTTTTAACTCAACTTTTGTAGGTGACCTTGCTAAACATCTGGTGTTAGAAGTAACTAAGGTTGTTTCAGGCAGATCTGCCTTTCCCAAATGGTACTCTGTACTTCTCAAGGTCAAGTCATTAGAAGAGTACCCCATGATCTGACTTCGTAAAGATCAAATATAATGTGACACCCTCTTTTCTGGGATTATTTTTAAGAAAGGCAGAAGCTTGCCTTATATGTAGCTATCTGTAATGTTTTGGAATAAACATGCTCATTTTTAAAAGCAGCACTTAAAATACTCAGTCTGTGAGTATGCGGTAGAACGCAATGTTCTAGCTGTTTCATTTACCAAATTATTATCCAGCTGTAAGAAATAAACAGTGTTGTCATAGCATTGATCAATTTGAAGAAAAATCATCTCCTTTTCTAAATTTTTAGGCTTTTGCAGACTCTAACATGATGTAGCAGCATGTCATTTTGACAAGATGCCAAGCAGTCTTTCAACAGGTTGTCTGGTAAAAACACTTCAGGTACATATGGCAGTGACTGCTATCGAAATGTCTAGATGGATAAAATGGTAAAAACTTGTTTGCCGACACAGAAACAGAGACTGTTAAAATACTTGCAAATGATACAAGACTGAGACTTAGTCCTTTTCATCTTCACAGTATTTCATAATCTTAATCCCCTTTAACACCCCCTGGAAGTAGTTGGTCTCCTGATTTTTGTAGTTAAGAGAATAGAGGCTGCCAGCGATGGTATCTGAGCTGAAACTGAGGCTCAGAAGTTTCTTGTTTCCACTTTTGTGCTACAATTGCTTTCCTGAAGTGAGCAGGATTGCTCAAGTTTGAGCACGAGATCTCTCCCATATAAAGTTAGTTTAATTACTAGCCTGGTGGTTTAATCTAGTTCAGAGGCATTCCATGGGGCTTGGTGCAGCATTTGGTGCATTGGTAATTACCCGTTGAAGTCGCTAACACTTTGAGCTTCTGGAAATTTGGTTTCATTGCAAGAGACTGACCTGGCAGTTCCCTCCTTTCTGCTGGCCATTGGTGTCATCGCTAAGTCCGCTGAGATCCATGAGCCTGGAAGAATTCGTTCTGTAGAGTTCACTTCTCCGTTCAGTCTGATTCATCTTTATTGCCTCCCTAGGTTATCCTCACTGATATCCTCACTGATAACCTAGGGAGGCAATAAAGATGAATCAGCTTCCAGCCTCGGGTTTGAGTTCCCGTGAGCCCTTCTCCCTGCTCACCCACCTTAACCCACCCCTCCGAGGTCAGAGGTCACTTTAGCAATTCAAGATCCATCCTTTTAGGGGCATCACAGCTTTCGTATTGCTGTGTAGTTTACTATGTTTTTGTTTCAGAATCACACTTTTTAGTAATAAAACTTTTCACTGTTTCCTGTCTTGGTTAGGTAGAAAAAAATGCATGTGACATGAAGAGACCTAATACTTTTAAACCTGGCATGTGTCCCTCCACCTGGGTCTTTGAGGACTCTGTCCTAGTTTTAGTTGGGACGGGCAATCTTCATTCCCCTTCCCTTGGTCCTTTTGTTTGCTGTCATTAACATGACAATGCGGGACCCTGGTGAGGGGAGCGGTGGGCTGTGTCTTGTGTGTATAGGCTGCAGTGCTTAACCTCACTTAAATTGGACTTAACCTGGCTTTCTATTTTTCTCCTGAATTGACTTGCAAAATACCCAACTATTCTCTGACTTCCCAGTAAATGGTAATTAGAACTCTAGCTTTAGAAATACATTTACAACTGAAAAAAAAAAATTGAATGTGGTAAACATTTCACATTCCTGAGGTTAGAAATAGTTTAGAGCAGATACAGTGAACCCTGTAAACAGAGCCCCCTCCCTCTTTTGGTAACATTTAAAATTTCTGAAAGAAAGTAAAATTCTCTCTCTACCCATTATCCCTCTTCAAAGGATAAAGGATAACCACCTCTTATGTTTTTTTTTTATACATCTTTAAGAAAAGAAAACTTTTTTACTTAGATCAATATTTACCTCTCCTTCCCCTTCTCTCTGTATATGTCATATTGTACCCATATCAATAACAGTCTTGTTTATGTGTATTTTAACAAAAATAGAATCTTTCTAAACATACATCTTAAAGCTCTTTTCTCATTTTATTAAATAACTGTATAAAATTTTTTAAAGTATTTTTTAAACAGTTTCCTACTGATGGGTACTTATGTTATTTCTAGTTTGGGGATATTACAAGCAATGACAGGGCGAACATCCGTGCATATATTTTGACATACTTTTGTGACTTATACCCATGATAAATTCCTAGTAATGAAATTGGTAAGATAAGGGGCATGTGCATTTTTTAGTATTAATAGGTTTTTGTCAAGCTGTATATCAGTTTATCAGTTTTATCTTGGTAACATAAGTACCTAAGACTAATTTCTCGACTGAACGGCTTTAAAAGATATCTGTTTTTATGAGCTCATAGCCCTACATGAAGAAAGCAACTCCTGAGTTATTACTTTGAAGACATGGTATCACGCTAATTTTCTAAGACCAAGGGACATTGTATGGTTTTTAAAACCACCACAGTGGTAGTTCTCACCGTTCTTCTTCCACATTTGACTTCCATCTGGACCTCTAGGAAAGCCTCCTCATGGGGTTTCTTTATTTTGACTCTCGACTCCCTCAAATCCATTGTCCCCACAGCAGCCAGAGTGATCTATTTAAAATGTAAATCAGATTAATTCATTCACTCAACACATTTCAATTGAAAGCTGACTGTGTGCCCTGTTCTAGCCATTTAGAGTCTGGCTGTGAAATCTAAAGCCCTTGCTCACAGTTTGGTGGGTAGAAAGTCATCCATCGTATGACATCAGATCATACTAAAAACCTTGAAAAATAAGAAAGGCTTGGTAGGGTAAGGATATGGAGAAGGGCCAAAGCAGGACCAAATTGGAGGGAGGTTGTATTTTAATAGGGTGGTCAGTGAGGGCCTTTTGGGTGAGATGACATTTGAACAGAAACCAGAGGAAATGAGAAATTAATGTGCCCTACAGCTTCCTTCTGCACTTCGAATAGAACCCCAACTCTTTCACTCCTGGCCCCATCCTCTCCACCCTCCAGTTTGTACCACCCCTTTTTTTTCCTCGTCAGCCCACCTAAAGGCTCTTCCCCTCATGTCTTAGCTCAACAGATGCCTGCTTAGAAGGGTGACCAGATCATTTGCTGTCACATCCCCCCTTTCCGTTCTTTACATAACACCCGTCACCATCTGATAATTTTCTCTGCGCATGTCTCCCTTATCTAGAGTGTACTTTGATATCAGAGACCTGTCTTGTTCACACCGCTTATAACAGTTTCTGGCACATAAGTAGACATTTGATAAGTTTTTGTTGAGCCAATGAATGGCGAGCAAAAGCCATGTGTTTCCAAGTTATAACAAGGATATTAGAGCACAGAAAGTGAGTAAATTGGCAAATAATGACCAAAGAAGACCATGATATTGGAGAAGTCAACTGTAAAGGAAGACACTAATTATATGAGAGCTTGCTTTCCCACTTTCAGAGGCAGCCAGCTCTTCCCTGGGCTCTGGGGATATGAAAATAAATCGATAACGCATGATTTCATAAGGAGTTTACCATCTCATGGGGGCAGTCAGAGAAGTAAACAAGTCTTTGGAATACAACACAGGTACAGCTGAGAAGGGCTGTCAGAAAGATGTGCTTGGGTTCTCGGAGAGGTGGAGCTGACTTGTAACAAGAAGGCCAGGAAGGCCGTATAAGATGTCACAGTTAACCAGGTGAAAAGCAAAGACAAATGGTATGATCAACTTTGTGTTTGAGGAAGGATAATTCAGCTTCAGTATGGAGAATGCCGTGTGAGAGCAAGACTGAAGGCTGAGAGGCCAGTTAGGAGGATATTGGCCAGGGGGATGGATGGGGAGAAAGGACAGCATTGACCTAAGCTTAGGGTTATGGGTATGAGGGGTATGCATTAGAAGGATGTTTGAGAGTCTCACAAAGTCTTGAAAAGTAATTAAAGGTGAAAAGTAAAGGAAGATAAAAGATGACTCTCATATTTCTAGCTTGAGCACCCAGATGGATGGTACTACTTTAAATTTTAGAATTTCATTTTATTCAAGAAGCTCCAAGAAACCTGAAAAGACCTTCTATTTGGTATTACCTTTATAACTGAGGAGTAGAGGCCCAGAAATCTTAGTGTTTTTTTCTTGCTCTGCCATACTGAATGTAGGCCTTGGGCCTTGTCAGAGGGATGGTCTTTTAACGGTTGTCTGCATGAAGCTACGAGAGTAAGCTTCTGGGACACCAATGATGGAACTCAGAGGTCACCCACATTTAGGTGGCAAAAGTAGTATGGGTGGAGAAAAAGCAGAAGTAGCTGTCAGGTAGGGAACTGAGGTCAGCCGTGTGGGGGAGTTAGCTGGCAGAGGGGTGAGATGTAAGGTCGAGGAGGGAGAGGTGAGTGGCATCAAGTGCCACAGAGACCAAGGGGGATGCAGACCAAGAACAGGTCTTTGAACTTAAAGATAGAGGTCAACGGTTATTTTTAAAACATCAATTTAAGTAGAATGGTGCAAGTAGAAAAACCTTATGAGAAAATATGAGTAGATACAAACCGCTGTGGAAGAAAGAAAGGGGTGTAGCAATGATGGTAGAGGGGAGAAGAAGCTGAGAGATTTAGCGTTTCTTTTCATTTTGTTGAGAGGACCATGCCTTTTGTAGGCAGAGAGGAAAAAGAGTCACTGAAGATGGAAGAATTTGAAGACCTGAAGATAGCAAGATCGAATATGGT
Organism: Pteropus vampyrus; assembly: GCF_000151845.1. Lineage (NCBI taxonomy): Eukaryota > Metazoa > Chordata > Mammalia > Chiroptera > Pteropodidae > Pteropus > Pteropus vampyrus. The sequence continues at coordinate 12,606,597 of NW_011888785.1, forward strand.
GCTAGGACTTTCAGGAGGGTCAAAGAGACAGAGTCCAGGCTTATTATTTAATCCTACTACAACCTATGAAGCAGATAGGTTTTTGGGGGGGGGGGGTTGTTTTTTGGTTTTTTTTTTTTTGCGGGGGTGTGGAGGATGTTGTTGTTGTTGTTATTTTCTAGCTCTAAGTCACAGCTGTGGAAAGGAAGGCCTGATGGGTTTAGGTAATTTGTCTAAGGTCACATACCTTCTAAGAGAGTGCGAGGCTAGATTTCAAACTCAGTTCCATCTCTTTGAAACCTGAGCTATCACATAAAGATATGTTGAGCCAGATAGGAGAGAGCACAAGCCTAATAATTCAGGGAAGTTTTAAAACAAGGTCGTATGCTAATCATTGATATTGAGCAGTTGGCAGGTTTGGTGTCATTGTTGACAATGAACATGCTAGGGAAATGGAAATGAAAAGAATCGAGATGACACTAAACATGAGTGTGAGATAGTGTAGGCCAAGGTAGTTATATGATTGTTTTTCCTAATTGCTCTTAGTACCCAATGCTATTTTAAAATGTTAGATGTTATAGAAAAATGATTCCATTTTACTTTATCTCGTTTTGTTTTCCAGAAAAGGGCTCTTAACCTTAGATCTTATATCAGTTCTTGAAATTACAGAAATTAAAATTATTTTGTCCATCGCAAGGGAAGAGGGCCCTTCTATTTTCCTCTTATATTAACCAGAGTAGCAGTACAAACCACATATGCTCTACAGAGAGCCACAAAACCAGACAGTGGGGCCCTGTTGCTATTCCAAATGATATTTATTTATGTGCATTGAAAATAACTTTGTGCCCTCATGATAGCTTTGTCAAAAATATCTGCCATAAAACAAACATTTTGGACATTTTGTTTTATTAAAACGCAGAATTTTAGAAATTCAGGAGAGGATATCAAGTACCTCAGGAGGCCAGATTTTGTATCCAAAATGTTGTAAACTTGTGATTAATACTGGAAGTCATGTGATATTCTGCTTAAAGGTTGTTTTAAAAGAAAAACTGGGAAAAAAATGTGGTTTTTTATTATCATTCTGTTCTTGAGTTTCAGATGCATCATCTGTAAAAAGAATAATAATAGTACTGACATATTCATAGTACTGTGTGGAGATTTACTAAACTAATACATGTAAAGGACATAGGCTAGAATAGCACATAATATGCATGATGTGTCAGTTATTGTTAATTTTAAGTTATAGGATGTCAACTAATGGGTTCTTGCAGACATACCCAACTCCTTCCACTCTGCCCATTCCTGGGTAATTTCTGATCATACTCCTGTGTGGTCAGCAGTCTCCTCTAGGTCAGACATTCTGCTTTGGACTTTGGGAAGGAGACATCTTGAAAAATATTAGGTTTATAAAGCAGTACCCAAAGGAGTCGAGTATACAGAAGGGGCTAGAAAAGACCCTTATTAGAAATATTAGAAAATATTAGAAATAGTATATTATTAGAACTATTAGAAAATGATTTAAATTTTTTTGGTCATCCTACCATCCATTCACCAAATATTTGTTGAGGGCTAACTCTAACAGGTACCAGAGTTACAAACGTGAATACAGTACCATTGCCTTCAAAGTGATCTATATTAAGGATGGTGAGAGAATATAATGACATGTTCTAGAGCCATAAAGTTCTTTTTAAAATTAATTTTAATAGGCAGTAGAATTTTGAAAAGAAGAAAATTTAGATATAAAAGAGTATGTAGCAATAAAATATTAATCTCCTTGCCCCATGTCGCAGATAACCTACCTTTCCAGAAGCAGACACTTTTATCAAGTTAGTGTTTTGTTCTGATGTTTCTTCCTTTGTTTTTGTCTGCAGGATTAGTTTTAACACAGCACTTATTTTAACCAAACTTTTGTAATAGAGTATGCTACTACTAATCTACTGTTCATAGTGCTCTGAATATATTTTCCAGAAGCGACAGATGTATTTCTGTTAATCTATCTTTACATTTCTCTGGTTTTTAATTGTGACCAAGGTACACATTTAAAACATGTCCAGTCTAATAAATGTTTATTGACTGTAAAATTAATGATATAAGGCTTGTGACAACCAAAGAGTCCCATATGGGGTATGATCAATTTAGCCAACTAGTATAAACTTATTTGGTAGGTTTAGGCCTTTCACCAGAGAAAAGATTGGCCCTTAGCCTGATACATGTAGAACTCTACTGTGATTCAGGTATGAAACCACATAGGAGTCATACCCCAGCTTCTAGTTGTTTAAAGAATATATTAGTTGTTTCTATTTACTGCTCCAATGGGACAGTGTACTTTTCCTTGATAACAGCAATCATCTTTATATCATCACCCTTTATTGAAGATCCTCATGCTAGGTATTGTATTAGGTACTTTATATTTAGTTCTTATCTCAATATAAATGTTACCCACATCTTATAAATTAGGAATTGTAGGTTCAGTGATTTTAAGATAGCTAAGTGGCAGAGCAATAATCTGAGCCTAGGTCTCTCACTCCGAAGCCTATATTCTTGTTCCTAGAGTGTCCTGTTGGTGTAAAATGGCAGAATTTAGATATAGATCCATATTTAAGGTAATACATTTTGACTGCTTCTTTGCAAGCAGTCTGCTTCTCCTCTAAAAAGTCATCCTCTTCAAGAATTGCACACAGAAAGGTGAAACACGAAGACAGTACTCAGTTCAGCTATAATGATTAATGTTGCAGAGAAAAGCCCTTCATTGAGTATGTTGAAGGGGATTGGAATAAAAAGCTTTTTTCTTTCTCCCTGGACTTTGAAATCTACATCAAGGAGGAAAAGAAAAAAGGAATTATCAGGGGCATTGTCCGCATAATACTGCACCTTTTGAAAGAAACTTGTCAAGAGAATGAGTCAAGAGCAAACCAGCCTGAGCATCTCCTAAGCAAGGCATTAAGTTCTCTCTGTAGGGTTTCTGGCCGTTAGCAGATGAGCACCGTTCATAGCAAAGGGAGGCACAATAGTAGAACAGAGAACTGGCATTGACACAGGCTTGGCATTTCCTACCAAAAACCTTGAGTCACCAACATGCTTTTGTTAGAACTACAATGAAATTAAGGAGCAACCAATACCCTAAAAGTCCCTGGACTAAAGAAACCAAATAGTAGGCACTGGTATTTCGTATTCAAATTGAAGTAATTTCAATGTCACTGATATTGAGTCTCCAGTTGCTGGCTGGTTTATTTGGTTTTAACACTAAAGACACAGCCATGTGACAGGTCTTGGCACTGGTGATATTTGTCAGCAAGATACTGAAACTCACCCTGTTCAGTTTCCAGCCACATGGCCCAACTGTCCCTTGACTGGGCAGAGGAGGTACTGCCAGGCTGTGTATCCAAGGGTTAACTCGCTTGGGAGAAACCAAGAGGAATGCTAAGGGATCAAGACATGACATGCTGCCCATTGTTTGTAGCTCTAGGATCAAAATATACAATTATACATGCCAAATAAATTCTAAACCTGTAAGTTAGGAAAGGAGGGGTGGCTCTGACTACAGGTGCCAGAAGCATTAAATAACATTCTCAGACAAGGTGCACCACTGTTGTCTTGAATGCTGCAGGGTCCCCCAGTCTGGCATTTTCCCCCATGCTAGACAATGTGCATTCACTGCAGGAGTCTCTGTTAAGCCTCCGTCTCCCAGACCTGCTGGCTCCTGGTGCCCGGCCCTGACACAGAGGTGCCTTTGTGAGTGTAATTACCTTCCCCTGTATTAGAAATAGTCTGTTTAGAGCTGTATTTGCAGGTACTGCTAGAATAAGCAGGAATCAGCATGCGAAAGCCCTGCCCTGGCCCTGGCTTCTTTATCGGCAAGTATCCTTCAGGACTGTTTTGTTTTGTTTTGTTTTCTTAACTCAAATTGATTGGGCAAGTGTGATACCAACTGAGAAAAGCTTTAAAAGAAGGGAAAAAAAAGATTTTGGAGATAGCTCTGTGTGTGTGTGTGTGTGTGTGTGTGTGTGTGTGTGCGCGCGTGCGCACGTGTGTGCGCAAGCACGTGTGAGATACAAATCCTGTTGTATTATATCTTTTGACAATTCATGCCAAACGGAGCTGCCAAAGTAAACTTAAGCGGATGATTCCAGCAACTTAAGAACTGATCAACTCTCAACAGTGTCTACATCCAAAGAAGCATGAGAAGCAAAACAAAAAATTTCTCTGCCATGATGAACCTGCGGCCAGTATCTCTAAGCCTGTGAAATTGGCAAGTGTCAATCGTGGAGTAGTAACTTGAAGTTAAATGAGGTCTACCCTTAAAGAAGCTTTTCTAGACCTTAAATGGAATGATGACGGAGAGACTTCAGAATGATACAGGATTGGAACAGAGCCAGAGTCGATAATTAAACTAGATCTGAGTTTTGATTCTAGTTTATTTATATATAGGTCTCCCCTGAGATGCCTTTTATTGTTCCTGTCTGTTATTAGGCCTTTTATTAAAAAGAAAAAAGAAAGAAAAAAAAAAAACAGCAATTTCCCCTCTTTGGAGAAAGAGTGCTTTAATGAATTGTAAGAGATTAGATGATTGCACTTTGCATTTATTAATTTCCCCCAAGTGATTTTACTGTGTACCAATGAAATTCAGGGCTAGCCAGAGAACATCTGAGACAAGGCTGCCTAGAGAACCAGTGAGAAAGACTTAAAAGCAGGACAAGAACATTTAAAGATTTATTTAGGTGGCACGCACTTTGTAATTTATTAATATTTTAATGGCCAAAGTAATTATTTTTGTGTTGCTGACACAGGCTCCTGGGCAGCACAGAATGTTTCCCTTTATTATGAAATTGCCTATTCAGAATGGCTGATCACCTAGGAAAAATTGTATGTGGGCAAGTAGAATTCAAGTTAAACAGGTTTATGTTTTGATGTAGGACTGGAGAATGGGTGTTCACCACAAAGTGAAGGATTTATCAAGGAATCTGGGAGAGAAACATTCTCACTGTTGGAACTTTAAAAGCCTGTTTCACATCCTGCTCCCCTTTTCATCGTGTGAGCAGCAGGTCAGGTACTGCCTGGGGCAGCCTTACAAATTGGCACCTGCCTTTGTGCCTTAGACCTGAAGGAAGCAGTGAGGAAGGAGTCCAGGGAAATTTAATAAGTCTATGCCTTTCTGTCCAATCCTCTGCAAAGTTAGCTTTCTTTGGAAATTGGGCTTTGATGCCTGGGGTGTGAGAGAGGCTTGAGGCACCTCGTGAGTCAGAAGAGTGATTTGCGGCCAGGAGATGGCTGAGCAGTCGCTGGCCCCTGAAGAGGCAGGGAACTTGGACCTCCTCATCCCCACCGTCCCTTGCATGTATGCTGCAGTGGACACCTCACACAGGACATTCACAGTTATTACCTCATTTATTCCTAACCTCCCGTCCCCCGTCAGTGGAAGAAGGCAGCTTGGTATTTTTGACAGGTGAGGGAGGTTCAGAGCTTGATTACTCAGGGCGCTCATCAAGTAGCAGAACGGAGATGGAGGGGAAGGTTTTATCAGGGATTCTTCATTCCTGGATCAGTGGAAATTGGAGTTTTTAAATGTTTTAACTTGCTGGCAAGGCCGTCCTGCCTCTGTGAAACAGAGACTGTAGCTGCTCCACGTGCCATCTTTCTGCCTTGACTTTTCCTTTTCTTCCTTTTTGTCAGATAATCAGAAACCTAAGACATCTTACATAATCTCACATTTGCTCTGGTACACATAAATTATTTGATTTTTATTGTGCATTGTCTAATCCCTAGTAGGGAAAATTTACAACATATCCTGTCCATTTTTCCTTTAGTGTTTCACAAAGCCGCTCCACCTTTTCCTTGGATTTGTTTGTTTGTTTGTTTGTTCGTTGGTATGTGTTTTGATCAAGCCATTTTTCTTCTCAGTCGTCTTGGGCTGTTTTCAAGCACATCACACCCCTTACTAGGCACTTGTTCTCCCTGATACATGAATGATTATCATGATTTCAGGAAAGAACATCCCTTCTTGAGAAAACCTAACTGCTTCTTCATGTGGTCATACCCTTCTCGTGTCACAAGGATGTTTCTCATTTCAGATCACATCTTCCCATAGCCTTCTGATCGAATTGAAGCCACACAGCGTATGAGGAGCTAATTGCTGTTTTTCTCTCTCTTTTTTTTTAATTTTAACATTCCAGTACAAAATTATCCACTGCTTCCTCCTAAATTCTGTTGTATCCCCAGCAAATTATATATCTTTGTTTGAAAAACAAAAAGCTTGGTTTTGGTGTCTAGTGTAGTTTTCCAAGAAATGAGTTAGTTTTCCTTGCAGAAACCTGACAACATATCCCAGGGCCTCTCATTTCTCTTTTTAGTTGTGGTTTTTTTCTGTATGAATTGGCAAAGCCAAGCCATTGTCACCAGAAACATGTCTTAGGCCCCAAATGACAGCCCGAGATTTTGCTAAGTGTTTTCTAAATTAAATCAGACAATAATTCCTGGCCCCTGGTTGCTTATACTATGAAATAGGCAATACGAACATAGGCAGATGTAAGAACATGAAGAAAACTCAGAACAGTAATGAGAAAGTGTAGACAATGTGGAGCCATATGGAATCCATGCCCTGTCTATTTTCTAGTTAAAGGATCCTCAGTGGAAAGGGTGGTATTTGGGTTTAAATGAATGAAGAGATAGTGTTTAAGAAGTCGATGTTCCCAGCTTAGCAATTATCAAAGAAGATGCAGAGTGATAGGTGTGCCTTGATGGATCAGATGAATGGGGGCATTGAGTAGCTTTACCTGAGAGGAATCAAGCTGACCAAGTAGAGGAAAATGGAAAAGTGAAGTCATTACAAAGCTTTGAGAAGAGTGAGAATACCAGGCCTAATCTACAAGACTTCCAAGACCAAAGATGGTGGAAGAGTTTTTTAAATAACAAATGGCAAGGAAATTTAGGCAATGTGGCTGAGGAATGAAGGAGATGTTAGACCATAATGCCCTTCTCTTCCCACAAAGCAATCACACGTCATGAATTTTAGGAGAAGAAAAGGCACAACTCAGAACCACAGAAGCATATGGTTGTTAAGATTGCCGTTGAAGGAAACGTTCCGAAACACATACAGCAGTTGTGGTGGTTGCCTCTGACTGATGAAAAATCAAGAGCAGTTTAAATTTTCAATATTCATCTGTGTTGTCTATGATAAGCACTTAATATTTTATAATCAGGTGGAAAGAAACTTTTTAAAGGGGAAAGTATTACTAACAACAACAACAACAACAACAAAAACAGAACATAGAGGCTGAAGTTCAGCTCTAAAATGCAAAGATTTGAGAGGTGATGTTCAAAGTAAAAACTAATAGATTTACTAAAAAAGATTTCTGAGAGGAGGAATTACATCAGCTTAAAAAATTACTCCAAAGTGATTTACTTAAAAAGTAACATGGCGGTGGTTTTGCTCTACTGAGAGAGCCAGACATGAAGAAGATTTAACTGATCTTAATTTGAGTTGGTTACTTGGTATCTAATTTGGATACTGCTTTCCCACACAGTAGGCAAATGGCTGGCAGAACTTACAGGAAGGTTTGGATGCAAAATAAGGAAAAGGAAGTAAAAATAGAGTAACAAATGGTAATAGTGTCACTATCACAGTAACTACCTGCATTATAACTTTTTAAGAAACTAATCGTAAGGAAAAGATTGGATGCCACACATGGATATTGGTGTTACACTGTATTTTGTCCTCTTGGGAAACTGGGAGAGGGGCAAAGAACTTGAGAGTCCTGAGTTTTGGCCTTGTCTCTGGTACTGCCTCCAAGGATGTCCCCTGAGCAAGTCAACAGCGTGGCCCTTAATAAACATGCAATCAATAGACTAACTGTCCTGGCCATCAGTTTGCTCATTTATAAAATGAGGAATTTGGGTGTGGTGGATTTGTGGTTTCTTTTCTCAGTTAGGCATTTCACAGTTTGGGGGGAGACAAGACACAAAAGTGTGAGTTGATTGGCAGTACATGATGTGAATCTCTCCTTTTCTTGAAATATCTGTACTCAAAGTGGACAGAAACTTCTGAACACATTCATGGGTGAATTGACTGGGGAATAGGCAGCATGACAGGATCCAGATTCCAAGCATTCGTTCTGGTTGGAAGGATGGGCCAAGCTAGGATGAAGTTTAATAGGATTAAACATAAAATCCTACTTATGTTACTTGTTTAAGGCAACTAATTAAGTTACAGAAGACTAGGTTAATAGCCGTTCCAATGAAAAAGACTAAGGGTTTTGTTACCCACAGCTTAGTTTGAGTCAGGAGTATAATGTGGGTGTCAGAAAAGCAAAGGCTACAGTAACAGATGTGTAGTGTTAAGAAAGTTTGACAGATTGGAGCCGAGCATCAGTCAGAAATAGCCAAGATCCAACACCACTGGGCCTCAGTAAATGTGACTGGGCCTCGTTCCATCTGTTGAATCTGGATGGATTCATTGTTTTCTTTGAAGATTCTCTAAATTTGGTGGAAATTTTTAGGTATTAGAAATCTGTAAAAGAAATGGTATTAAATCATTAAGTGTTGAAAAAGAGTGACTTCCTTCCCACTTAGCCTTCCTAAAGTACAGTATGTGTCTGTAATTTTCATTAGATGCTTAACCGTTCCGTCATATTCCGGGGCTCACATCGGTTCCCAAGGCCTCTCCATGGCATCATTTTGGCACCAAAAATTATTTGGTGAAGACTTTGCTCTAGTTGTTAATTGTTCTACATACAGCTTTTAAATGTGTAGGAATTATTGTAAATATTTTAAGGGTTTAGAACAGGCATTTATTAATGTTTCATAAATCCTGGGAGGTAGGGGTAAGTATGTGAATAAATTAGGGGATCCATGAACCCCTTGAAAAGGTATATAATTTTTTATATGTGTAATTTTTTTCTGGGAAAGAGTCCAACACTTTCATCAGAATCTCAAACAGTATGAAAAACAAATCCCTTCCCCCGCCACCTATATAATTTGTCTACTTCCTAGCATGTAAACAGAGAGGCCTCTTGGTTGTTGCTGCCCATCTTTTGAGAACAGATCCTCCTTGAAATGCCAGTGACATGCCATCCATAGGGATTTCAAAGGATATCACAAGCAGAGTTCCAAAAATGTTTTAATTGAAATCTTACCATTAGAATAAAAGAACGACCCCCTCTTCCTCATGCTACACAGTAAAATTCGTTTTATTTTTTAAAAGAAACTTTAGATTTATTACTTGCAGAATTTCAGTGATTTTTTTTTTCCTGTTTCCCTTTTAACTTGTGAGTACAATTCTGTCTTCTCCAGGAATATTTTGTTCTGAGGTAAGTTCCAAAGAAGCTTGATCTTCTCAATGGGATATGTGTTTCATGTGGTTTTTCTTCCTTTTCAAACGGACAGGGTGCCAAAGCATGCTTTCTGCGGGACATTCCTTTCTCGGCCATCTACTTCCCGTGCTATGCTCATGTGAAGGCTTCCCTTGCAAATGAAGATGGGCAGGGTAGCCCCGGAAGCCTGCTCTTAGCTGGCGCCATAGCTGGTGAGTGTCCCTCACAGGGCTGTTGGCACCCCCACCTCCACGCCACTGCACTGGGATTTTTACTTATAGTTCCTGACAGGGCACATATGAGATGGCTATAGATTGCTTTGAAGAGCTACTGAATAGAAAGGGAAAGAAATTAATCTTACTTCTGGCAGATTAGACTATTAGCTTAATTTCTTAACTCCAGAAAAGGCTCATTAAAAATTGGTTCATTTTGTGGTATCGTTGGATTCCAGTTCAAGTTCCGTATCAATTTATAGTTTCGCTTCATAGAATAGGAATGAGAACTGTTCAGTTGGAAGTTTTAAAAAGTTTTAATACTTGTGCATTTGTGGTATGTAAGCAAAAGAGTATAAAAAAGCTTGTCCAGAACTGAAGTGATAATTATCATCATTTAGAGAAAAGAAATGTAGAACAACCAGAAACAACTTGGTCCTATTAGACACCTGATTCCTCCTCGCTGTGTAAGGTTATAGGAACTGGGTGTGTGTGTTAATTGAATTGCAGAGAGAAATGACTGCCATCTTTTTTTCAGTGCTACAGTGGAAATATCAATAGAAAAAAATGGATTCGGAGGTTGGCTTCTACATCCCAGTGTAAATCCCTAGAGGAAATTTGATTATAGCCACAGCAGGAATCAGGTTGTTCTTTGATGCTCCTTGTCCAGAGACCCCAAAGGCCGGAACAATCTGGATTAGCTCTCCAGGTGGTGACAAACATTTAATGAGTTAACCAACCCTAAGGCAGTCATGGGATGCCTGGGCCCAGACAGTTTTGATACAGGTGTTCTCAACAGATATGTGGCTTAAGTCTCCTGAGGACAAACCCCCCCTGCTTTGAGAAGCTGCTTGCTGTTTTGTGGGCCCTGTGTCCTGCCTGTAGCCTGGGGAGCCCCTGGAGGAAGGAACCCAAGTAGCTCCTCTTTATTTCTTAATTCATTTTCTTTAAAGGCAGCGATGTTGCTGTATGAGGCAGGATTGTCCCTAGTTGTATGAGTAGAAATGAGACTACTCTATATCAGGAAATCATGATTTCAAACCTAGAATATAAAATTCCCAGTTTTAATCCCAACTTAGCCATTGACTCAGTATATCCTTTATATGTCATTTATATGTGTATAAATGATAATATTTTTTAACCAAAAGGTTACAATACAGTTCGTTTCAAATTACTTGGTTAAAAGAAAGTGGGACCTAATGGGGAGAACTAACATACCACTTAGTAGCGTGTGACCTTGGCCAAGTCACTCAACCTCCCCTAAGCCTTGATTTTCTCAGCTATAAATGGAACTAGACTAGAGAGAGTGGTTGGGAGGCTTAGGTGAGAGTTTCCATGTGAAGGATTTTGTGCATAGCGTGTACTAAATACTAGATAAATGTTAGCCAATAGTTTATTGAATCCAAAAGAATCTGTCTGTAAATCCCTCCAAAAATCAATTATGAAATCGGAAGATAAGTATTAGAGCTCAGCTTGAAGTCTAGGACTCTCTCCAAGCTTTGTGTTCTTCATACCACAAACATACTACCTTTGACTTCTTCCTTGGAGAAGACAGTTAGCAGACGTGATTTCATTTCTGGGTGGGGGCTTCCTAGGTAGTCCATACTACCAGAGCTATAGAAATTGCTAGTAGATTTTTTTGTCTTAAAAAATTTATTTTCTCCTTTCTGTTTTTTATGATTATGAAAACAATAATTCTCATCGTAAAATATTTGGAAAGTACCAGAAAGGATAAATAAGAAAATATTACTCATTTTTTCATGACTCTAAGGTAATCCCTGTTTAACATTTTTGCTAATTTTTTCTTCCTCAAATGGTTTTTAACAGAGTGTAATCATACTGTGCATACATATGTGGTTTTCACTTAATACCGTATCTGAAGCCATCACAACAAAGTGGTTCATGGCATGGACTGTGGGGTCAGGCTACCCATGTTCAAATTCCAGTTTGTTCACTTAAACTATGTGCCCTGTGCGAGTTATTCAATCTCTTTCTTTTTGTTTCTCCACCTAAATATGGGGATAAAAGTAGTCTTAGTCTCACAAGGCTAATATGGAGATTAAGTCAGTTCATAGATATAGAGGTCCAAGAAAGTGCTTGGCACATAATAAATATTTTTAAATGTTCAATGAGAACATTAATTTTATTATGTCATTTAAAACTTAGCAAACATAGTTTTTAATTGCTACATACTTATCTAATTCTCGGTATTAAATTACCCAAAAAAAATTTTTTAATTTAAATATTTGATGTAAAAAATGTGCTTAAAGGCTTTTCCCTTGTTTTGAGTCATTTTCTTTGGAGAGATTCTGTAAAGTGATTTTGCTGGTAAAATATATATGTGTGTGTGTATATATATATATATATATATATATATATATATACACACACACACACATATATATATATATATATATATATGATTGTTTTTAAGGTATCGCCACGTTATTCTTGAAAGTTTAAACTAGTATATATCTCTATGCTGCTATTTTAGCCATATGGCTGTCCTATTGTCTTTAGAACTGGTTATTTATAAATGCATAACAAATTACCCCAACACTTACCAACGCAACACAGCAAACATTTATTATCTCACAGTTTCTGTGGACCAGAGCAACTTATCTGAGTGCCTCTGGCTCTAAGTGTGTCCTGAGGTTGCAGTCAAGGTGTCAGCCAGGGCTGTCTCTGGAGGGCTCAACTAGAGTTGGAGGACTCACTTGCAGGGTGGTTCAGCACCTGGCCATTGACAGGAGACCTCAGTTCCATGCCATATGACTTTACCTTAGGTCACCTCGATGTCCTCATGACAGGGCATCTAGCTTCTCCCAGAGCAAGATCCAGGAGAAAGAGGAAGAGAAGGGAGGTGAGGAGGGAGGGGGAGTGTGAGGTAGAAGGGAAGGGAAAAGGGGGAGGGAGAGAAAGAAAGCAAAGTAGAAGCCGAGATGTCTTTTATGGCCTAGCTTTGGAAGTCACACTCCTACATTTTCACACTTTCTTATTGGCTACAAGATCCCCCCTGTGTAATAGGCGAGGAGATGATACAGATGCAGAAGTGTGAATACCGGAAGGTAAAGGTCATCGAGGGCCATTTGGGGAGCTAGCTGTCATACTTACTATAGAACATTTACTTTCATTTATTGTCCATCTTCCCCCTAATCTGCCACTTCCCTGTAGGTTACGAAAATGTAACTTAATGACACGATTTGTCATATGGGTTTTTTATTCAAAGATAGATCAGCTATAAAATTTGACTGTCTTATAAATTCCACAAATCTGTATAAACTATGTAATGAGAACTAAGCTAATAACAGATATTGGAAGCCAATGGTAAATATCATAACTACCATTCTCATTAGAGTTAGGGATAAAACAAGGATGTCTTGATCATCCTTGTTTTTCAGCCCTATTTTGGAGGTTCCTTTCAGGATGGTAAAATAAGAAAAAAAGTAAGAGGCAAAAAAATATTATAAAAGAAGAAATAAAACTATCATTCTTTGCAAATAATTGTTTACCTGAAAATCCAAATTAAAATGCCTAAAAAAGTATCTGAATTAATAAGAAAGATTAGTAATATATTTTGTTATGTGATGAACATAAAAATATCCAGTGATAAGTAGTCAACTGATGTCAAGGCAGGAAGTGGGGCAACTAGCTGCTAGGCCTGCTGGGCCAGATTTCCAAATTCAGTGTGGAGAAGAGCAAGAAGACTTTTGGCCGGAAGTGTGCTAAGTGCTACACCATCAAGAAGGGCAGCGAGCACAAAAATGCACACCTGTATGGGCTGCTGGGTGGAAGACAAATAAGGGTCCCACATTTTTCTTGTGGAGACCACTGAGAGCAGAAGCACTTCCTAGGGAGAAGACACACTGTTGGAGCATGTGCAGGATCTAAGGAAGCATATCCCGTGGCCAAAGTGATCTTTTCTGTCTTTAAGAGAAAGGAGAAAAGCTGATCTCAAAATAAGCTATGATGAATAGTATAGTTAACCATGAACTTATTTATTATAAGACAAATTGTCTCATAACTATTTAAATTGATCTCTTACACAGAATACACATGTTTTGTTGAAAAATCCTATTATAAATAAGATGGGTCTGGGATTAGAAGAATATGATTATGCTCTCTATGTTTCGATAGTAATTTCAGTTACTCAATAAGAACTATCTAATTTTTCCAAAAGTTTGATTTGATTTGAAGTTAGATTGCTTTAATAATATGCAGCTTTTTAACAGGTGGTTGTTGCTATCTAAAAACCTAGAAAATAACTGGTTTTTTAAAAACTTAGAAATTGGGAATATCTTTAAATCCTGGAGATATCTACTTTATTAATTCACAGAGTAGAGTAAGACTAACTGATATTTGAATTTATGTTTAATAGCCAAAGTACCTCAGTATGTCAGAAGGTAAGAGTTGAAGGAAGGAGCCCAAAATTAAGAAACCAAATTCTAATTCCCTCTGATTAGCATGTTGCCTTTTGATTAATGTAGGACATTTCAGTATGGTTTATGGATATCTAATATGCCTCAAATTTTCTAGTGTTTTCTCATACCAGATGATCTTAATTGTCAGAATGATGAGATATAGGAACAAGTCAAGTTGTAGTGACAGTCTTATCTTCGAACTGAGTGGCTTAGACTAAGTTATGATTCAGCAATATCTTTAAAAGCTGTTCAAAACACAGATATGAAAGTGTTATGTGCATGTAACTGATTATGAGGCTTTCAAAGTATTAGAATTCATTTAGGGGAAAAGTACTTGTCATGAGCAAGGAAGGTGGCTGCTAAAGTAACACCTTGGACGTGTTTGTGTCCTTCCACAATGCCAGGTTTATTGAGTAGAACCTTCTCAGATAAACCAATCAGGTATCCACACAGGGTAACACACAACACACAGAAAGGGGAGGGTACAGAGGCTTATGCAACAGAGAGAAAGAGTACAAATCCTCTGGATTCCTGAAGCGAGCTCTGGAACTGGCGGAACAGATGGTCTCATGTCACTCCCAAGCCAGCGGCTACGATGGACAGCAGGTCAGAGTGCTCGACCCTCAGCGTACACATTCACGATGCTCTGGGGTCGGGCTTGAGCATCCCCTGTCTGAGGCGTTCAGCTTATCAGGTCCTTGCAGGGTGGAATCCTTTTGCTTTTCGGCTCCTGCAGTCCCAGCTTCTGGACTGCAGTCTGGCTGATACTTTTGTGGTTGTGGGTGGTCCGGTCACACCCTAAGGGTGTTTCCATTATGTGACTTAGTTGTTTGCCAGTTGACATTACTGTCATGGCTTACAGTGGAGTCCATTTTGTAAAGTCCAAAAAGTTGCCCATTCTTTATGCTCTATACAGTACCATTGGCACAAATCTGTTAATTATGTAGACATAAAGCTTAAGATAATTTAAAAGCAGATCCTTAAAAAAAATAATGTAATGGAGAGTCCGAATCAAGGTAATGGACTAAGTAAGTGTTCATCCATCTCTCCTCTCCTCCCAAATACCTTAAAATGTCAGAAAATACATTTTTTTTAAAACTCCTTATTGACACTAGGAAATGTTAGCACCAGCCCTCAGAAGGCAGGAAACGGAGCTGCATTTGAATTAATTAGGCTCTGGACTGAAAGATAGGTGCCACAGCCCTGACCACTGGAAGGAAAAACGACTGTCATTAATGTAAGAGCAGAAGCAGAGAATTTTAACCTCTGAGTGAACAGTAGAGTGCCTGGAGGTGGAGGTGGAGGTTTTAGGTAAATCATTTACAGGACTTAAGGAATTGCATTTACTAAAGGGAAGTTCAGGCTTAGTCCTCTCTCTTCTTTTTATATGGAGTTCAGGCAACATTTGAATCCAAGCTAAAAGCTCAGAGTTCTATTCTAAAAAAAAGGGACCACTTGCCAGGAGAAGGCAATTGTAAGGGACTGAAAGAACATAGGGCAAAGCTTAAGATAATTCCAGACCTTTACCACAGATTCGGAAGAAATAATAAACTAATGGCCGCTCTACCCAAGAGGAGTATAAAATAATCCCTTCTGCTTCCAGGATGAAGCACTCCACATTTCAGCTGATCTGGAAGTTCCCCACCCCGCCAGCTAACTTGCACCTGACATACAGTTAACAGGCCTCACCCATGTCACAGGCCCTCCCATTCAGGAAGAGGCCTGTGGATGACACTGGCCTAGTGTATGGTAGAAGCCATCCACAGCACTAATCAGCCTATCCTTTGAACTTGAATCATCAATAGACAACCAGAGGTCCTCAGACAAGACTAGAGGGAGCAATAGAGTAAGTAAACAGAAAATAGGCAATTCAGGGAACAGAGAACTTTTAAGAACTATAATTAGAGTCCTCAGAGAGATTTAAAAGGAACCATTAGTAAAGAAGCTTTCTTGAAAACTGATCATAGGATTGCCAAAATTAAAAATCCATAGATGGTCTGAATGGTAGAGTGGATATGATCAAAGACCAAATTATGGCATCTGGAAAATAAAGTCATGGTAGAAAGAATAACACTCTAGAATATGGAGCAAAAATACAGAAATGAAAAATAAGAGGAAGTTTCAGACATGTAGAATTAATCCAGGTCTAACACTGGAGAGGGGTTTCCTCAGGAGAAGTAATGAGGCAAAGAGGACAGCACATAGTCAGTAACAGAAGGTCGACTTCTCATCTGCGTTACTGGATACCTTCAAAATGCCGAGGGGAGGATGTCCTGAACCCGGATAACCTTCCCAGGCACACTACCATTCAGGAGGGGGACCAAGCTCAGGTCACCTTCTCCCTTACCAGGACTCGAAGGTTACCACTCATAGTCCTTTCCGAGGCAAAATGAAAAGTGAATTTAAGAAAGAGGAAAATATGGAAGGTATAAAACAGAGCAAATCAAGCCACACTTGTGAGTAGGTCTAGATAACTACGAACTTTGGCTTAAAGTTTTTTATACCAGCAGGGTCGTTAGGAGGCAGATAAAGGAAAGGAAGGACAAAAGTGGAAGAAGTGTGCTGAAGTCCTCACCTTTCTGGTGAAGGATGTAAATGTTAATCAATGCTGCACATTGTAAATATTATGCCTATGTAATAAATGCACAAAACATTTTAATTAGTCAGGAAAGGGTGGAGAACAAAAGGGAAACAGCCAGAAGCAGAGAAAATACAAACTGTAATATAGGACACAGAAATAAGTCTGTTAACAATAATAGCTACAATTGAATGGATTCAGTGCAGTTAACAGATACTTTTAGACGAAGTTTTAGAAAACAGTGACAGAAAAATTGAATGAGAATGGAGTGAAAAATACGTACCAGGCAAATACCAACAGTAAGCAAGTTTAGCAATATTAATGTCAGACCGAATGGAATTCTGGGTTTAAAAAGAGCATTCAGAAGCACGGAGGCATAGTTTACACTTATAAGGCATAAAATTCACTCAGAAGGTACATTGTCATTAACCTCTATATACTGTCAACATAATACTGTCTTATAAAACCTCAACTTAGAAGTATGACAATGGATATTTTCCATTCTAAATGAGAATCTTGACACTTCTCTTAGAAGCTGATACATCAAGTAGATAATGTAGATAAAGATGGAAAGAGAATTTTTTAAACTCTTAAACTTGATCCAAAATAAATCGATATTAACTTTGCAACCCATAAACAGAGCAGCACAGTCCTTACAAATACTAATGGGATATTTATGAAAATCAAAGATGACTCACCCCAAACTTATATTTTGCTGGTTGTGCATTTTCGTTGTTGTTGTAAATGATCTTCTACTCTCTAGTTGCTGGGCCCACTTAAAATGTTAAATTTTTTGTATTGGCTGGCGAGCACCCCAAATTGTTCTTGTTGCTCAGGTAGTAGGTGGTCCCAAGGTCTCAACGTTTGTCTATCACTGCAGCATCAGATAGGCTGCCCGCTTCCTGTTGAGAAACCTAGAAGAAGCCTCTATTTCCTAGCCTTCTCCATCCCCCATCTTTGAGAATAGAGAAAACGACCTCTTTGTCAGTGTTGTCTTAGCTTTTTGGAATCCTGGTGAGTCCAGACAAATTGCCAACTGTGGCCCCCAAAATCAGCAGCTCTCTGGTGGCCCAGCTCTTTCCCGTTGATGTTGCTTCCCCAGCCTGCTTTGGAGCAGCCCATTGCTGTCCTCCGGGTTCACCAGAAATCCCCTGTCTACAGAGATACCTACCGTTTCTCCGAAGCCCTCGTAGCTGTCTACCCAGAAGAGATGGGAGCTGGGGGTGGAGAGGATGAGAGTCATGTGCAGGCTACCATATTTTCCTACTACCACCATAAACACAGACACACAGACACACACACACACACCAGTTTTGCCAGGCAGTTTACTAAACACCTTATACATTCCTTCTGGCATTTTTATTCCTCTAATCAGTATCTTTTCTCCCTCCTCCCCCCATACTTCTCTTTTTATAACAAGGAACTATTTATGAAAACTACCCCAACTGAAGGAAGCTTTACCCATGTCATTGCATGAGTCTTTCACAGTCACACTGACAGGCCTGCCCACTGTTGTGAGGAAGACTTTATTGCAGGTCTAAAGCAGACAACCTTGCTCAGTTCTTTCTAAACCAGAAAGTATAACAGAATCGGTGGTGTGAACACAGTGGGTTTCTAAGCATTTTTCATGTTTCCTTCTATTATGTTGGAGAATAAATTTCTTGCTCAAAGTTTTAAAATTAATTTTCCAAGCTAATAGGAAATTCAGTACGACTTATCCAGTGAAGCAAGGGATATAAAGTAAGCTTTTTCACATGCAAAACTGTGATGCATTTTATGAAAATGGTTACTTAAGATGAATGTTTGAGGAGCTCAGTCAAGATGGAAGTGGAAGAGATTCAGCTTAGTAATAAAAATGCAAACGTGTACTATGTACTTCCCCAGATACCCATGCACACACTGTAACTTTAAAGCTGTCTGTTAGAAGGATGAGATGCAGTTGTGAGCCAGACCACGTTGGTTTGGACAGAAATTCTTACAGAATTATTAAGCCTTAAAAAAAGCAAAGGAGATTTATGCATCTGCATTTGACCAATTTGGTTTGGAATAGGTTCAT
Source organism: Pteropus vampyrus (assembly GCF_000151845.1). Classification (NCBI taxonomy): domain Eukaryota; kingdom Metazoa; phylum Chordata; class Mammalia; order Chiroptera; family Pteropodidae; genus Pteropus; species Pteropus vampyrus. The sequence goes on from NW_011888785.1 coordinate 12,625,148, forward strand.
AATGGAAAAGTAATAAAACCATAAGAGACAGTGTCTTCTGAGTACAGTCTCGCTTTTAAAAAATCTAAACATGGGCTGCCCCATTTTGAATAAAATGACTGTAGAAAACCGTCCCATTGGTAATTTTGGGAGGGTTTGTCGTTGTTGTTGTTGTTGTTGTTGTTGTTATTGTTGTTGTTGTTGTTCCCTTTTCATTGATTATCAGCCAGTAAAATTTTAAGCATTCTGTCAAATATTTTTTCTGGAGGTGTCAGTCTTATTAAAAAGGTGTTGTCTGTGAGAGTCTCTCCACCGTCCGCTCATCCATCCATCCATCCATCCCCCCACCCACCCACCCCCCCTCCCCCACACACACACGTGTTTATTTAGCTATCAGTAAAGTCTTCTGGTGTAACTGGAGAGGTTAGGGTTTGGAGGGGTCGGGGGCGGTTGAATGTGTGTGAGAAGGTACCTCCTGTAACTGCCAGCAGCCACAGAAAAGCATGAAGAGGAAACACATAACGAGCTTCACCTCTGAAAAATCGGACCTAATAACTTTGCGAGTTTCTGATTTCAAAAAAAAAGCCAAAAAAAACCCTTTCCCCATTTGTTTTCAACCACGTGAAATAGTGTGATTGATAAGTAATTCCTTAAAACCATTTAAGAATAGGAGCATAACAATGGATGGAGGTTAGGTGATTTAGGAGAAGCAGAGGTGAGGAGTGTCTGTAGGTGTGTCATCCTCCATCACTACAGACAACATAGTCACAGCTGTGCTTCTCAGAGGGGACAGTGAAATAGGCATTTGAATTCATCGAATGCTCAGCTTTCTTTCCACAGCCAGCAGTTCAAAGCACGGTTATTTTTATACAGTGAGAATGTGACCGGGCTGCGAATGTGTTATCCTTTCTGCAGGTATGCCCGCGGCCTCTTTAGTGACTCCTGCTGATGTTATCAAGACTCGATTACAGGTGGCTGCCAGGGCTGGCCAGACCACTTACAGCGGCGTGATAGACTGCTTTAGGAAGATACTGCGGGAAGAAGGCCCCAAAGCCTTGTGGAAAGGAGCTGGAGGTATGGAAATAACTTGTCCTTAACTAAATCTTTGGTATTAAGTAAAGTTTTTAAAATCTAATTACATCTGTTACTTCCCCCAATTTTTTTAAAGCTCGTGTGTTTCGATCCTCACCCCAGTTTGGTGTCACATTGCTGACATATGAATTGCTGCAGCGATGGTTCTACATCGATTTTGGAGGAGTGTAAGTATCGTTGTTAAATCTGCAGCTAAATTTGAGCTGCTTCTAATACTCAGTCATCATGGAAAAAAGTCCATTAACGTACACCCTATGGTGAAATAGAGAAGATGTAGGAAAATAGTGAAATCGTGTTATCAAACCCATTTCCAAGGGGAACGCATAACTGACTAGAATTCTACAACTCCTGTATGATGCAGATTTTCAGTATTTAAATGTCATTTTTTTACCAAATTTAAAAAAAAAAAATAAAACAAAACTCAGATTCTTACTCTGTTTTCTCTTCTTTTAGGAAACCCATGGGGTCAGAACCAGTTCCTAAATCCCGGATCACACTGCCTGCTCCCAATCCTGATCACGTTGGGGGCTACAAAGTGGCAGTTGCAACATTTGCAGGGATTGAAAACAAATTTGGACTTTACTTACCTCTCTTTAAGACATCAGCATCTACCTCAAAAGTTATCAGCGGAGGGCCCTAGGAGACTGACCCTGGGGTGTTGCTATAGCTTTGTTACATGGGGAAAGAGCGCCCATCTTGGGTTGAAGCAATATTTCATTCCTTTCACATCCATCTCTTGTTTAAATTCAAGTCCAGGCTTTTTATAAGGTGAAATCATTCATTTTCCTTGTGTTTTTTTTTTAACCAGGTCATTATAAAATTATTCATAATTACTCTTTGGGCCTCTGCTCACAAACTTGTTTGCATCTGACGTTGGCTGGGATTTGATCAACACTCACATGATTTGGGAGAAAGAGCAAGTCTGAATAGAAATTAGAGGTCTTCTCCTTAGATAAGGATTATAATCCCAAAGAGGCTACAGAAAGGCAATCATGGTGCTCAAAGTGTTCTGTGCATGTTTAACTGGTAGGAACATGGGTGCTAATTAGTAAAAGTGAAAAGCACTGGAAGCAATGAAAACATGATCAGAAATAGCCAGTCTGGCTTCAGGTTTTAAACATGCACTAATTCTGCCTCTGGATTATATTATGAAGCTTTTATGTGAAACATATTTTTTTGTAATGAAAACCACATTGAAGATGTTTAATAATAATCATATTCTATTACTGGTACCGAGACTACTAGTGAGAAGTCTGTGCTTTAGAGGAGTACTCTTGGCATTTTATTATATGGACAGAGAAACCATGAGATGCAGCACCTCTTCTAGATGTGCTAACTTTGGATAACTGCTCGTATGATACACCTGTGCTGATTACTGCCTATTTCAATAAACTCTGTAGGAAAATGCATGCCCCCTGTTCCTGGCACCTGCCCTAATTCCCTCCTGATCCCCCTGCAGTCGGCACCCATTTGCCCTCAAAATCCACTTTATCTTGAATCATGTAAGACAAATGTATTCTAATGTAAGTTTTTATTTAATTTGTGGTGCCTTGCATAATGGTCAGAGGGCTTGCGTGTTCATAAAGGAGGAAATAAACTATTTTTAAAGCTACTGAATTCTTTTTTCTTTGTATGTCACATGGTGAATAATTGTCATTATCGGACTCTATATCTTTTGTTTTGAGGATTTTATTCATATTTGCATGGGTATATTCTGTTCTTTCAAGGCAATATGTACCCTCATTTTCAGTATGCCAGTATGCCATTTTCACAGTAAGAGATACTACATTTAACCATCAATAAATAAGGAACCTAGCAAACTGACACTTTTATTCTAGTCATCCCCAGTACTTTCTGTAGTTTCTTATCATGAGAATTAAAGTAATATAAAGTTTCACTGGAAATTGGACATGAAACCTGGTATGAAATGATGGCAATTGTATTTTGTCCAACTCTTCCTCATACCAGAACTATATACCACTGTTTATCTGACATTTGGTAATTTTTGGCCAACACTATAACGATTTGGGGAAAGAAGCTTGTCTTGAACAGAATTTAGGGCTCTTCTTATACTACAGTCATATTTCTGAAGAGGCTACTGATTAATCTATTGGTAATCAATTAGAACATTTTCCTCCATAAGAGACAGCCATTTTTCAGTCTGTCTTGCTGTAGGTCAATAGGTTGACATTCAAATGCTGTTGAAAACTGAAAAGATCCAATGCTATCCATGAGTCTGATTTGATTTTTTTTTTTAAGTGAACAAAAGCTTGTTATACTTCCCAGAAATAGCACACCTACATACGTGGCTCCCTCCATGGTTTTAGTTTGGCAAAACCAAAGAGAAAACCCCTCCCTCTACCTATTCAATCCCCATCCCTATTCAATGTGATGTGATAAATGTTTACATTTTAACCTCGAAGACCAGTCACCAAACTCCAGATAGGTCTTAGAAATGTGGGTGGTGTTATAATAACAAAGCACTCAAGCTTCGGGCCTTTGAATGCGGAGAAAAGTCCCTGAGTGTAAATCTCTGCATTATTTTCCTTCACTTGCATGAAATTCATAGAAGATTGAATTTTCATGGTATAAACACCGACCTAGGTATGGTGCATTGCTCTCCCTTCTTTGAGAGCTGTTGCATTTGTTGGGAGAGCATCTTGGCTTCACTTAGACTTACCTGTAGCTGAGAGCAAATCTCTTTAGTAAATGAGAAACCAGAGGTACCAGGAAGCCAAAGGAGACAGGCCCACAGGGCTGCGATTCTTTAAAATACTTGGCTTGTTCTGTTTGGAGGATAGGCACTGACTTGAGACACTTCGAAGGAGGCCTCATTTCCATCTGAGTTCTCAGTGGGTGGTGTGACTGTGACATCCTTGAATAGGACTGCAATCACCCTGTGGTGAAAACCACGTCAAATTTGTTCTGGGTTTTCCTTCTTCCTGAAGTGACAGCACAATACGTCGCCAGTGTTGTGGCCACTGTTTGTGCAGCCTGCCGTTTCCCTCCTTTACACCGAGTAACTGAAAGATGTGCAACCCACACACTTGCCTACCCACCCAGCCTCCCCCTGCTCTGCCAGCCCCAGAGTCTCAGCTCTGCCCTTGGTCCACATCGTGATTGCTTTGGGGGTGGAAGAGAGGCCTGACTTTTGTAGCAGCTTTTTTTTTTTTTTTTTTTTTTTCTGGAAGGAGGGGAAAAAATGTGAAGCTGACCACAAAGTGAACACACTGATTCTTGGGTTCCAGTCGTGGCTGGGTTTCTTGAGGCTGGGTGGCACGCTGTCGCCAAGCTCATGCTACACCTCATAACCCACAATCATTTGCTGAGCTCCCTGGGGTCGCCTTAATCCCAGCAGCCAGGGTTGCACAGGGGAAAATAAGAATTCTGGCACAGAAAGGAGTCATTTAAATGCTTATTGCATTTCAAGCTTCAGTTTTTACTTAGCTAAAATATTTACCATTTCTAGAAAACAATGTTAAAATTTTGTGCTTATATGTTATTTAATGGTGGGGGCTATGTAAACCTCAGGATGCTTACGTTTTGACAGTCTTCTGGAAACGTTTAACAGCACATAACTCAGCAAGCAGGGAATAAAAACGGGAACAAATTGTGCTTGAAACTGTAACCTCCTTCAGCTAGGTATTCAACGAGGCACATTAGAATTCCTCAGGTAGAGGGAGGGAAATCTCCAATAATGCAATTTGACGAATCCTGTCTCATGGCCCCATTTATCAACCTTCTAGATAAACCCTCTCTAAAAGTCATGTGACTTTTACCGCAGAAGCCATACTTGTGGGGATGAATTTGTATCTTTGCCACTGAGCAAAATCTCATTTTAAATTCAGGGTAATCAAATGCTTTCAGGATGTGGATTTTTCCAAAGATCTTTAAACGACATGTTCCCTGGTAAGAGCAGTGAAATGTTCTTTCCACAAATGGTACTGCCCACAGAGACGTGTGCCTTTTGTTTTACCTTTGGGAGTAACCCAGCCCTCACCAAAGAGTTCTGCTTTCTACAGACCGCAGGGGTCACTGCTTCATTTGAAAGTCTGAAGCAGCTAAAAGCATTGCCACCTCTGTCTTTTAAAACAGTGGCAACCTTCCAATTGAAAGCCCAGACCGGGCCCCATGAGGGTAAGGAACGGTGTCTTTGATTCTAGTTCCATAATGCCTGGAACTTAGTGGGCTCTTGATTATTATTTTGAAGGATGGATGGATGGATGAATGGATGGATGGATGGATGGATGGATGGATGGATATTTTGAGAACTTTTTTTTTCAATGAGCAATCCATTATTTTCCTACTTTACAGGCCTTTTCTGCTGCTGAGTTCAAACCATAACTGAAAACAATCAGTCTTACACATTGTTCAGTTACTTTAAAAGTCATAAATATATCTTTCATCAAAGCAACTACAGCTATTTAAAATTGGTTTTTTAATTAGTTACTTTGAGTCAGGAACTATCATAAACTATAGGGTATCTAAATTAAAGTTTTAAAAAATCATTTCCTTTGAGATCAATATTACAGTAAGGTTAAGATATGTCATTAAAATAGCTTATCTGATCAATGACTATTAATTGTTTACGACTCATTCCCTCTCACTGCCTGACGTGTATGTGCCTTCTGAGGATGGTGGCAAGTTTTCCTTTAGAAGCTGCTGAGGACAACGGGAACTCTTTCAGCAGGGTTTGTTTTTAGCTAATGCATTAATTGACTCCAAAAGAGTCCAAATGGAACACTCTGCTTTCATCTGCTGGGGTAACCTAATAAAATAATGTTGTTTGTTTTTAGATTCCTGGCTGTTAAGGGGGTTTTGCTCAAGGCAAAACCACAGTCCCCTCAAATAACTTTAGAAGGAAAATTAAGAAGACACACTAATTGTGCCTGTCTCAGGCTGCTTCTCCCAGGTCACAGACACACCCCCGCACACTGGTCTGGCCGCCGGAGCTGTACTGCCCACCCTGCTTTGATTCCTGCCACTTTGGAGGATGCTTGATTTTGCAGTAGAGCGGTTCATATGGTGATCCTAAAACAGACTCAAGCTCTCAGAACAGTCTTGTGCACGCTATAGTCCGTCCTATATGCTGGGGAAAGGAGAGTACAGGTTAATGAAAAAAGACTGATTAAAATAGTCTTATCTCTCATCACCCTGCTACCACCACCACCACCATCCTTTGCCCCTTATCCCAGTTCTTGCTCTAGTCTCTCATTGGCTGCTTTCAAATGAGAAAGGGGCAAATAATTCTACCCCTCCCCTGGAGTTCTGTGGCCAGTCAGAACCTGTTAAATATGATATTACATGCCAGGCATGATCTCATTAAATATTCCCCACAACCCTTAATATAGGTACAGTAAGTCCTCACTTAACATTGTCAATAGGTTCTGCGGCTTTAAGCGAGACGATATATAATGAAACCAATTTTATCCTCGGCTAATTGATAAAAAACAAGTGTTAGGTTTCTACAGCACCTTATCAATGTTAAAAAGAAATGACGTTGAATGAAACAATGCTATTCGAGGACCCAGTATACTATTCTTCTGCCTGTGCTACAAATGAGGAAACCAATCAGAGAGGTTCAGTATCTTGCTCGTGGTCTCTCAGCTAGCAAATGAGGGTGCTAAGATTTGAATCCAAGTCCGATGGCCACCCAAGTCTTGTACTTTCCCTATGAGGGTTTCTCAACAAAACTTAGTACAGAAAGTTCTTATGATAGTCTACGCCCAGAATTTCTTAATGCCCCCAGTTCTCAGTATCAGATGTATTATTCCTAGCTTAGAGTAGAAGGGAAGAGTGATCTCTGGTTATTTGCATTTGTTATCTCAGAGAATTCCAGAGCCTGAGGACCAGGTGAATCCTGACAAACCTTTTGAGGTTCATCTTAAAACTATTTTATAGCCTATTAAAGTCAGTAAAGAGAGTATTAAGGTAAATTTGAAGCATTTGCCCCACGGGCTTAAAATTGGAAGGTAATGTGGAAAAAGCAGAGGTAAATTTACAAACTGTTACAGTGCAACGTGATATGATGTGAACTGAACTGGACCATCTTAAATCTCTACTATAATTAGAAAATGCCATTCTTCAACAAAAATTGGAAATAATGGAAAACCGAGTTAAAAGTAAATATCTATGGGTACTTGGCCTCAAAGTGTGTCTGGAGGGAATGGAGACAGTTTACAGAATGTGGGATTTGCTGGAATTACTTTTAGACATAAAATCTCTGTCACCACTAATGGTGGAAAAGTCTTACTCTAGTCCCAACAAGTTTCTTGCTATCCCTAAAGTTAAAAGAGAGGGTATCTGTCACTGCATTTTGCTGCCCTCTCCCCCATTCTAATACAAATAAAAGCAGATTACTGACTCACACCAAAAATTTATAGCATTTTCTTTAAATACATGTATATGTATGTATTAAAATGTTATATTCTACTCCGTTTTCAAGAATGATATTTCAAAGTGTGAATTTCTGTTTTGAAGCAGAATTTTCCTATATAAGCTTTAAGTAGAGAGAGATGCTTAATCAATTTGAGAATTTACGTCTCCTGACAATTAGCCACTCCGTGTAAGAGACTGCTTTTTATGATAACTTCTTAATTTGGGCTAGGTCCAGTGTTATCAAAGGCTTACACTGAGAGTAAAATTATAAAAATGAAAAATTGGGGATGGGGAAAACGGAAACAGGCATTCTTTTATTTCTTCCGAAGACAGAAGTGAAGTGAATGCCAATGTTTGTTGAATTTCATTACTGTGGAAAGTAGAAATTTCTCTACACTTTCAGTCTCAGGTTTTGTCCTGCTTCACTATGTAGTATATGCATCTCGTTCTTCCTAACTGAAGAAGCAGTTCACACTTGACTTGGAACTTCAAGTTCTCTGGGACCCCTACTTATAAAGTAAGTGACAGTTTGCCTCTGTGAGAGTGTATGTAAAGAAACCAGAAATCCTGTCTCTTTTTGGTACTTGAAATTAAGCATGGTATTTTTTCCTTTTATTAGATTTAGATGTCTTGATTTGGTTTAATAACTAAGCCTTCTAACACTACACATATCAAGCTAAGTTACTAGAAATTATAATGGCATTTGACATTAGTTGGATGTAAGGGATAACTGCTATCTTTTATTAAAGCTGTTTAAAAGTAAGTTTCAAAGTAACCACAGTACTGTATCATCAAAACCCTGAAGTAAATAAATAAATGTTTTGGCCTTTACATATACTGAACTCTAGTTTACTCCTTTCTGCCTTAAAAAGTATACCTTTCAGAGATTTCTACTTCTGGCCTTGATATAATAGTAGGGAAAACTAGAAAACGGGGGAAAATATATGATACAATAGTTTTAAAACTTTACGTATGAGGCAAAATAGGACTGTGAACTCTGAAAAAAAAAAAAAAAAAAACCAAGGTGAGACCTACTATTGTATCAGCTTACTGCGTGGAGAAAGTTTCCAGTCACTGTATAAGGAAGGGGTACCCAGACAGGGCCCAGCAGAATCCCCAAATTGAAGAGATGCAGATCAGAAACCAGGGAGGCGAAGAGAGCTAGAATTTGTAAGACAAAGTAAGACAGCTCTGCAGTTTTGCAGAGAGTTTCCAAATCTTTGAGCACTGATGGATGCATTTGTGAGAGAAAACTATATAACATTTCAGAAAGAACTATTGTAAAGAAGGAAGCAGAAAAATTCTGGAGCTCACAGAGGGGAAATGGTTTGTGTTCTCACCAGCAAGTGTAGAACATCTTTCATAATACATAAAACAACAGATAGAATCCTCAGAAGAAGGCTGTATTACAGATAGAGCTAAATTAGTCCTATGATAAAAGCTTCTCCGCCCTTAACAAAATGTAAAAGCCGACCTCAGAAAGACCCAACTGATTTCAAGTAATTAAATTGCTTGTCAGCACACAATTTAATACTAAAATCAATATAACAAAATATCGCAACTCACAATGTCAAATTCCCAATGAAAAATATAATTAAAAACCACTAATCATAAAAAAGAAATATAACCATAACAAAATGAAAAAAATCAACCAAAAAAATAGACCCAGAAATAACAAATGATGGAACCAGCAGCAAGGCCATTAAGACAGCTGTTATAAATAATTCATAAAGTCAAGAAGGTAGGGAAAACGAGTACACAATGTAGAGAGAAATGGGAGATATAAAAGACCAATGAAAACTACAAATCTGAATGAAAAATCAACTTCATCGAAATACATTAGACACCACAAAAGTGAAGATCAGTTAAAACAAAGGCACAGCAAAGGAAATTCTCTAAAATGAGTCAGAAAGAGAAAAACAAATTCTTAAAATAATTTTTAGACAATACCTAGCAGGGTTACATATATGTATCTGGGGTCCCAGAAAAAGGGAAAACAGAAAAAATTTTTAAAGAAATAATAACTGAAATATCTCCAAACTTAAGAAAATTTATTTACTCACAAATCCATGAAGCTCATTGTACACCAAGCAAAGCAAACCTAAAGAAAACCACAAGAACATATATCATAATGAAAATGATGAAAGGCAGTGATAAACAAAAAGTCTTAAAAGCAGCTGGAGGAAAAGGTCCCATAACCTACAGAGAAAGATGATAAGAGAAGATTTCTGGTTGGAAACTACTTAAGGCAGAAAACAGAGTGACATCTTTAAGATATTGGAAAAACAGTGCCAACAAAGAAATCTATATCCAATGAAAATATCTTTTAAAAGCAAAGGCAAAATAAGACAGACAAAAGCTGAGAAGTCACATGCTGCTAGAATTGCACTAAAAGAAATGTTAAAGATAGGTCATTAGGTAGAAGGAAAATGATACCAGATGAAAATTTAGATCTACACAAAGAAATTAGAAGGGTTCTAATGAAAAATATAATTAAAAATCACTAATCAATAAGTAAATAATTTTTTTTAAAAACTTTTTATTTTTAAAATTGAAAATAAGTAAATAATTTTTTTAAAAAACTTTTTATTTTTAAAATTTCCTTAAAAGATAATTGACTCTTTAAAGCAAAATCAATAACGATGTATTATGAGGTTTATAGCACATACAACAGTAAAATGTATAATACTAATAGCATAAAGAGAAGAGAGGGAAATGGAAATATACTGTCAAAAGGTTCTTATGCTATACGTGAAGTGATATACTATTATTTGTAGATTAAGCATAATAAGTAAATGATGGATGTTATAAACTCCTAGAGCAAACACTAAAAAAATGAAAAACAGATTTAGCTAATAAGATATTGGAAGAAACTTTTTTAAAAAATCAAAAGAAGACACAGAAATAGTAAAAACAAATAAACAAAAACAGATGGAGCAAAAAAAAAAAGAGAGCAAGATGGTAGGTTTGAACCTAACCATATTGATAAGTACATTAAATGCAAATGACCTGAACATCCCAATTAAAAGGCAGAGATTGTCAGATTTCATTTTAAGAAGGGCAAGGGCCAACTATATGATATCTAATAAAACCCATTTAAAATATAAAAACACAATTAGATGGAAAGTAAATTGATGGAAAAAGATATACCATGTAATCACAATTTTTAAAAAGCTGGAGTTGGCTATGTTATTAGCCAAAGTAGATTTTAGAAAGAAAACTATTAGTAGAGATAAAGAGGAACATTTTCTACTGGCAATGAGGTCAATTTATCACAAAGACATAAAATCCTAAATGTGTATGCACCTAATAACAGAGCTTCAGATACATAAACCAAAAACTAACAGAGCTAAAGAAGAAATAGAAGATACATGTGAAACATGTAAAATAATATTGAATGTCAACTGTAATTTAAAAAAAAAAGAAATAGAAGAAATCCACAATTATACTTCCGATTTAAACACACTGCTCTTGATATAACAAGAAGAAAAACATATATAGGCATATAGAAGACTTGCACAAATTTATCAAATAATTAACCTAATTTATATTCATAGAATACTCTACCCTCCTTTCTTAAGCACAAAATAAATTTTACCAAGGTTAACTATAATCTGGGCCATGAAACAAGTCTCAGTAAACTTAGAATTGAAATCAAGCACATTGTGTTCTCTGGCCACAACAGAATGAAACTGAAATCAGTAACTGAAAGATATTTGGAAATTTCCCATATATCTGAAAAATAAACAATATACTTCCAAACAAGCCATGGGTCAAAGAAGAAATCACAAGGATATTTAGGAAATATTTTGAACTGAATGAAAACATAAACACGACATATTAAAATTTTTCTGATACATTTAAAGCTGTGTTTAGAGAGAGAGACATACTATTAAATAGTTACATTAGAAAAAATGGAAGATCTCAAATCAATTACCTAATCTTCTATCTTAAAAAACTAGGAGGAAAAAAGAGCAAATTAAACTCCAAAGATACAGAACAAAAAAATAATTTAAAAAGCAGAAATCAATGAAACAGAAGACAGAAAAACAATATAGGAAAACAATGAAATCAAAATTTGGATCCTTAAAGAGATTAATACAATTGAAAACCATTAATCATATTGATCAGAAAAAAAAGAGAAAACAACAGATCGCCAATATCAGAAATTAAAGCAGGGCTATTACCACAGATTCTACAGAACAATAATAAAGTGGTAACAAATGCTATGAACAAACTTATGCCAATAAATTAAGCTACATAGATGAAATGGATTCCTTGAAAGATATAGCTTAGCAAAGTTACTGAAGAAGAAAGATATAATATGAATACCCCTATTTAAATAATCAAATTCTTAAGTTTAAATATCTTTTACCAAAGAAAAATCTAAGCCTAGATGCATTCATTCATTGTCAATTTCTACCAAATATCAAAGGAAGAAATAATGAAAATTCTAGAAAATCTTAGCAAAAATAGAAGGTGAGGGACCACTTCCCAAACCATTTTATAAGAACAGCATTGCCACACTATCAAAATCAAAGACATTATAAGACAAAACACCACAGACCAATATTTTTTTGTAAACAGAGACACAAACATACTTTTAAAAACTGAACAATTAGACTCTAACAATATATAAAAGGGATAATCCATTACGGACAAATGGGGTTCATCTCAGAAATGTAAGTTAAGTATAACACTCAAAAATAATGTAGCATACTGATTAAAAAGAAAAATTATGATTATTCAAATTAGATTTGGAAAAAGCACTTGTCAAAATTCAACACTCATTTAAAAAAATTCTCACAAACCAGGAATAAAAAGAAACTTAATCTGATAAAAGATGTCTATAAAAAAACCTATAGCTAATACATACTTTATGTGAAAGACTCGATGTCCTAGTTAATGTAATAAGATTAAAAAAAAGATTGGAGAAAAAGAAGTAAAACAGTCAATATATAAAAATCTGCTATATTTCTACATACAATTAACAATATCTGAAATAAAAAATTTTAAATGTTCTAATAATAACATTAAAAAGTAATATTGTTCAAGACAAAATGGAGCAAAATAGATATTAGAAAACATACCTAAAGAACAAAAAACTGTCAAGCTAGAATTCTATATAGAAAAAAAGTACGCTTCATAAACGAAAGCAAAATAAAGACATATTTAGACATACAAAAACTGAGGAATTCATTCTCTTGCAGAATCTCACTACAGGATATGCCAAAAGAATTTCATTGATTGAATAAAGATGACATTAAGTGGAAAGATCAGAGTTCCAAAAAGAAATGAAGAGAACCAGAAAAAAATATATATTTTTTAAAACCTTTAAAACTTATCTTTATTTTATAAATACTTTTAATCCTCAAAACACTATTCACTGAAGCAAAAATAATACAGTGTGTTGTGGGATTTAGAGCAATATAGATGTAAAATACATGACACTAGGGGAACAAAGGACAAACAAAGAAGTAGTATAACATCATTTGAAGATAGTCTGTAATTAATTAAATATGCTTATTATATTTCTGTGAAACCACTAAAAATAATAGAGGTCAACAGATGAAATCTAATACAATACTAAAAATCACCTGAGCCATCAAAAAGAACAGGAGAGGATGAACAGAAGAACAAAGGATGAATGAGATCACTAAAAACCAAATACCAATGCAAAAAAAAAAAATTCAACCATGCGAAAAATTACATTAACTGTATGTGAACTAAACCCTCTAATTAAAAGGCAGAGACTATTAGGTTGGATTTTACAAAGAAAAAAAAAAAACACTTTAAGCTGTTTAAGGGAAACAAATTTCAAATATAAATACACAGATGGATTAAAAGCAAAATGGTGGAAATGACCTCAGTCAAAGTGGTAAGGTCAGGAACTCCAAATTCTGTCTCTCCATAAAAGCAATAAAAAGCAGGCCAAAACTCTCAAAATCCAGTTTTTCTTGAACTCAGAATTAATCAAAGACTTGTAACAACAAATCTTGGGGAACACTGAAAAAAACTGCTGATTCTCAGAAAAAATAGTAAACGTTGTAGTATTTTAATTTACACAGTCTTATCCCCTCACCCTAGTCCAGCAGTCGCTCTGAAAATAACAGCTCACTTTCCTGGTACTGCAGGGACCGTAAAGTACCTCATTCACAAATAATTCTAATTATTTGTTCTGATCTGTCCAGTCCTTCCCTGGTAGTCTATCACAAAATGCTTGTCTTTATTTTACCTAACTCCTAGAATAGGCTCAGTGCTAACTGCTTCCGGACAGGCATTTGTCAAAAACATTCACAGGCTAATATCTTAGTTACAGCCGTCTGAGGTAATGAATAATAGTTAGGGCAAACAATAGATTAACCTAACACTTGAGAGGACAAGCTAGGAAATAAGATGTCTGTAAGGGCTTTGAATAACTCTTGACATATTCCTGGGAATCTGAAGAACATACACACTTACTCAGTACTGGGCATATACTCAGAAAAGACGCGAGGAGACCTTAAGGTCTCGCCTCCTGATGATCTTGAGACTTCGATTACTGCAAAAACAGGAAGTAAAGGCTAATGCAGAGTTGCAAACTGCCTGGCTAAATGGTAAGAGTACACCTCAACACATACATGAGCTCTTTGGCAAAGACTGGAAGTTTTTGTTTGTTTGTTTTGTTTTGTTTTGTTCCAGGCATGTAAGGAAATCTCTGTCTGATCATTAGCTAAATATCAAATTAACAGAGACTTCAGGGGCCATCCACGACACAGAAAACAGACTGTGCAGAATTAGTCCAGAAAATTCACTAAATAAACAACAGTTAATGCAGAAACAGCAATAAAGCTTGAGGAGGAGAGAGTTGCACATTACAATATTATGAATACTGGGTGTCAATTAATATTACAATCACTGAGTATATTACAATACCCAGTTTCAATGACAAAAATAAGTACATATGCAAAGAAGCAACAAAGTATGGCATATACACAAGGAAAAACATCAATAGAAACTGTCTGAAAAAACTCAGATATTGTGTTTTCCAGGCAAAAACTTTAAATCAGTTATTATAAATATAGTTAAAGAATTAAAAGAAACCATTTCTAAAGAACTAAAGGGAAGTATGAGAATGCTGTCTCAACAAAGAGAATATCAATAGTCAGAAATTATTTTTTTAAGCCAAATAGAAATTTTGGAGTTGAAAAGCACAATAACTGAAATAAAAATTTCACTAGAGGAACTCAACTTTACACTTGAATAGTGTAAAGAAAAAATAAACAAACATAGAGAAGGGTCAATTGAAATTATACAGTCTGAAGAACAAAAAGGAAACAAAAGGGAGAAAATTGAACAGAGACCTGAGGAATAGCATCATGTGCATCAACATACACATGATGGGAGTTCCAGAAGGAGGGGAGACAGAGAAAGAATACTTGAAGAAGTAATGGCTGAAAAGTCCCCAAATTTGATGAAAATCATTAATCTACACATTCAAGAAGCTCCATGAAATCCAAGTAGGACAAAATCTAACAGAATAAGTATATTTACCAAGGATACAAAATATTAGGTCAATATTTAAAAATAAATTTTATTTCTGAAAACCAGGAAAAACATTTGGAAAATAAAATTTTAAAATAATGTGTATAATAGAATAAAAAATGAAATAAAAAATAAAAAAATCCAGAAAAGATGTGTATAACCTATACACTAAAAATATTAGTGAGATAAATTAAAGAAGTCTTCATAATTGAAAAGATAAACCCTGTTCATATACTGGAAGAATCAAAATTGTTAAGATGTCCATTTTCCCAAATTGGTGTATAGTTTAAATGAAATCCCAGTTAAATCAAAGAGGTACGTTTAAAAAAAAAAAAATGCATAATGATTCTAAAATTCATGTGGAAACACAAAAGACCTAGAATAACTAAAACAATCTTTCAAAATGAATAACTAAGTTGGAAAACTTATACTACATTTCAAGATTTAGTAAAAGCTATAACAATCAAGACAATGTAGTAGTGTATAAAATAGTGTATAAAGGACAAACAAATTGCTCAATGAAATAGAATAGTGTTCTATATATACACCTATATATGTATATTGGCAATTGGCTTTTTACTAAGAACGCTAATTCAATTTAATGGTCAAAAAGAAAATGATCTTTTCAGCAAATATTACCAAAAACAGTTAAATATCTGTAGGTTAAAAAAAAAAAAAAAGTTTTGACCACAACCTTACTCCATACACAAAAATTAATTTAAGACCCATCATAGACCTAAATGTAAAATTTAAAACAATAAAATGTCCAGAAGAAAACAAATGGTAGTATCTTAGTGATCCGTGGCAGGCAAAGATTTCCTAGAAAGAACCATAAAATACCAAGCATAAAAGATAAATATGGGTAAACTGGACTTCAACAAAATTAAAAATTCTTTGTACCGAAATATTTTATTAAGAAAATGAAGTTCCAAACCACAGACTGGAAAAAATATTTACAATTATTAAGATAAATAAGAGGTATAAGAATGGCCAAGAAACACTTGAAAAGGTGCTTAAAATTACTAGACATCAAATATCTACAAACTAAAATCAACTAGATATTATTTCATATTCACCAAAATGGCTAAAATAGAAAGGACTAATAATATTAGCCATTGAAGAACCTGTGGAACAATCAGTACTCCGATGTTTTATTGGTCGAAATGTAAAATGGTATCACCAGTCTGCAGAACTCTTTGAAGGTTCTGATAAAGTTAAACATCGAATTACCATATGACCCAGAAATCCCAGTCAGTATTTATCTAAGAAAATAAATGCCTACAAATAGAACTGTCCAAGAATATTCACAGCAACATTATACAAAAAGGCTTAAAATTGGAAATAACACTAGTGTTCATCAACTGGTGAATGAATAAACAAATTGCAGTATAATCCTAAAATGAGATACTAGTCAGCACTAAGAAGTAACATATTACTGAAATATTTAGCACATGAACAAATGTCAAAAAAATTATACTGCATAGAATAATCCAGGCATAAAATAAGACATCCTGTATGATTTCACTTATATAAAGTTTAAGAACAGCACAGGCAAAACTAATCTATGTTGACAAAAATCAAAACAACGATTGCTAGAAACGGCATGAAAGAATTTTCTGTGCTTATTAAAATGTTCTGTATCTTCTGTATCTATGTTGACAAAAATCAAAACAATGATTGCTAGAAAGGGCATGAAAGAATTTTCTGTGCTTATTAAAATGTTCTGTATCTTGTTTTGTCTGGTAGTTAGCTGAGTGTACATAATTATTAAAACTTGTTGAATCAAACACAATATACATGCATTTTATTTACATAATTATACCTCAATAAGAATACAAAATATACTTTTCTTCATTTTAATTCGACTGATAATTTTTAATCCTCTTTCTTTCTCAGTGCTCTCTCGGAGATAGGAAACATCAGATGCTTTTAAGCTCATCTCCAGTTGTTGTTGCTGTTTTAAACTATGGCTTCTTCAATATTGACATTGACATTAGGCCTTTAGGGAAGCTGTTACTTTCAAAGATAAAAAGTTAGTTGAAAAATTAGTCAGTCAGAGGAATGACCTTAATTAAAGGGTGGAATTTTGAAATATATGTGCATGAAGGTCTATAGACTCAATGCTTTCAGCATTCTGGACAGAAGAAACAATTAGTACAAAGGGCCTACGATTAGATGTGCTTGGTGTGTCAAAAGCAGAGTGAGATTGGAGTACTTGAAGTGGATTAGAAGAGATTAGAGTAATTGGATATAAGATCAGAGAGAAAGTTAGAGTCAGATCATATAGGGCCCATGGGTCACTTTAAGGATTTTGACTTTTACTCAAAGTGATGTGAAAGCCATTGGTGTGTTTTGAGCTGAGTTCAGTGTTGTAATAGCATCACTCAAATGGCTATACTGAGGAGATAATGAAGAGGTCAAAGGTGGAAGCAGGGAGATAAGTTAGGAGATTATTCCAAGAATTCATGAGAGAGATGATGATGGCTTGGGGTAGGATGATAAAATCTATATTGACTTGTGGCCACTTCTTCCACACAAAATAGATGATTAGGTGTGCACTTCACAGCTCTGTCTATTGGAAAGTTTCTTCCTCTTTACTATCTTTCAAGATCACCCTTGATAATGCAATTGTCAGCCACTTTCAGTTTTCACCCACAAACTGAGCCAACCCATATGTAGACCAACTCTGAATTTTTCCTTTATTCAGCTGATCATAGAGAACCCACCCTACATGTGACCATGTAGGCAAGCATGGAAAAATGGGTGCTGGTAAAATCTTATTGGGTAACAGTGGGCTTCTGAGCTGCTGGTTTATGCAACTTACTCATGCCCTCTGGTCCTGCTCAGATGTACATCCATCTTGCAAGGGGTTTCTGCTGGATCTGACCAACGTTATGACTTGGTGAGGCTGACAAAACTCAAATTATAATGGACTTTTTCAATGTCTAGTATCGTCATATCTCATAGTGAAGAGCTCTATTTCTATTAGGACTCAGTAACATGCCAGGAGCTGTTTCTCAAAAGTCACGTAATTCTTTGCTTCAGATGGCATGGCCTTCCTTCGGAACCCCACAGGCCACTGTTGTGATTTCCCGACTGGGATTTGTCATGAGTTCCATACCACGTGCTTTCCCACTATCGACACTTCTAATACCATGGAACTCTTGTAATCCTTTATGTGCTTCATACAAGTGACTCTGGCCTTTGTACTTTTCACTCATTGAATTATTCAGAGTTTGGTCTATAATAGCAACTCATAGATTATTGATTATTCTTGGTCCTTTGGTCTATGCTTGAGAAATTCTTTTCACCCTAGTACTTTTTATCAAATTGTTTTAAAACCTATTTAAGACACTCACATTTTATCTTTAAATTTTTAATTTCCATTTACAAAGAATTTCAATATATATGTACCATAGAGCACCTGGAGAAAAGCATATCGTTATTTTAAAAATAAAAGAAATCCCACAGTTCAAAGAATCCCTATTGACAAAGCACCATGGAAATTCTCTTCCTAAAGAGCTGAACGTCTGTCTTCAAATGTGTTTCATAACTCAACCACTATTTATTTTCATTCTCTCTAGGCATGAAATGACTTTTTGAAAAAAAAATATTCATTAGGGTTGTTTATAGACATATTTCTTAGTCCAATAGTAATAAACATAATTTTTCTGGTGTAAATAAATTTTTTAAAAAGTGAAATGTGTAGTATTTTTGGTATTTGTGCATCTTCACCTATTTTTCTTACTCCAACATTTGAGAGTTTTTGGCCAAGAGTGGCTCTGGTGAAGGAGATAAGGGAGAGCTTTCCAAAAAACCACACACATTCCCTCATAAAAATAAAGCAAGAGTCGTGGTTTGAGTCCAGCCAGGTGGCTGCCTATAAATTCATGATCAATCTTTCACATGACCCAAATGGATCTCCCCCACTCCCTTGTCACAACAGAATTCTAATCAGGCTTCCGCCGAGTAAAGGATTTATCCACACTGGTGCAGATCTGGTTTGAAACATTTTATTGGCAATACTGCTGTCATATTTAGGAACTCTAAACTTTTGTCAGACTGCATTAGCTTGAATGACAAGTATCAATGGTCAACTATATTTGAAATATTGTAAAAGTACCTAAAAATATAGGCATTAAAATTCATTCTGTTCACTGCAACAAATCCCTAAAGATTTCTTGTCCTCAATGGAACTGGCATACTGTAATTGTTATTTGGAACTTAATGTAACCTCAACAGCAGCAGAGACAATACAGTCCTCTCATTATGCACATGCTCTAGGATCGTTTATTTTAATGCTTTCAAATAAATATGTTCCATGCAGCATACCACAATAAATAAGGAGCAGCAATGTTCTTCTAGTAAATCCATTCATAATGTGAGTCACCATGTAAAACACCACATCTCAAGTCTTTGGCCCTGTACCATATCATGAAGCACACCACATCTGCACCTAATCATATCTGGCTTCATATGGATTTAATAGGACTATGCCAGAAGTGCATGTAAGCACAAATTTAACCAGAGGTTTTCAGCTATTAAATACAGCTACTAAGTAGTTAAAAGGCAACAACTAAACCCCTTAAAGGTCCCCCCCTCCTTATTTTTGAGACAGAAATATAAAGATAGAAATGCTCTGATGAATTTCAGGTTAGTGGAAAGCAGGGTAGGACACCTTTGGAATACTTGGAGCAAAGCTGGCAAAATATGGGACCCAAATTGTCACAGCAATACTAATACTGAATGGACACTGAATGTGAGTGGCACTGAGCTCTAGAAGGTGAAAGTGGGGGCTGGAGTGGGGGCGGCTCACTTCCTCTAGGCAGATAACTCCACGGTGCCTTCCTCCTCGCTATCAGCTCTATTAGCACGAATCTCCACGAGGGTCCTGGCAAATCGGGTCCATTCATCATTGTGGGGTACTGCAAGCTGCAAAGCAAATCAATGGAAAATGGTGAACAAGATATCTCTCATGTCCAAAAGCCTTGAAGCCCGCGTGACTGTTTCTCCTGAAGCTGACGGTTCCCTCGGAATGTAAAGGAAACCAGACAGTCTTCTTCCTTGAATCGTGTAGGTCCCTGAAGTGCTGCTCTGAAACTGACAACTCAAAGAAATACTATTGCTCTCGAAAGAGAAATCACACAGGGAATTAAAAAAAAAAAGTGAAAACTTATGTAAACTATACAATTACGTATAGCAGCCACATTCAAGCACTTTTAGTAACGAAAATTCATCATAAGCAAACCAGACTTACAGAGAACACAGCAACGAAAACTGTATTATTGACTAGGATTTTGAAATAACTGTGGCATTGTCTAAGTCAACGCTATTGATCCTTTTTTAAACATGTTGTTAATATGCTAATATACATGACAAAAGTCTAGCTTACATATACAAAGAAATCTTACAACTATGAAATAATGCCTTGGCTTTTCCAGCAAGATCTTACATGACGATACCTATGAATAATAATAATAGTAGCTAAAATTTACCAAGAGTTCTGTTCTACGTACTTTACATGTCTTAACTCATTTCTCACAACACTCCAATGTAGGGTAATGTTTAATTCTACAAGGTAGTGTTTAATTCTACAGAAGAAATCAAGAAACACAAAGATTAAATCATCTTATCAAGGTTGCATAGCTAGCAATATCAGTGCCAATGTCATCTGGTTCCAGTATTTACATCCTTAGCCACCACAACATAGTGATTTGCTGGAAAAAAAAAAAAAAGGCGGGAGGAGGGTGGCATTACTTGTAAAGTTTCCCAAATAATATCTTCTTCTGTGCAAAATTCAGTGAGGAGAATATTAACTGTACCCAGTACAAATTGCACGTATGAATTTTTGCTGGCTGATTTAAAGGATAATGATTTCTCTGCATAGCATCCAAAATGAATTGCTTAAAGATATCATGCAAGTGTTTGAAATAGAAAAGAGAATTATTTGAAGATGAGATGCAGGATCAAGTAGAATTCTGAATGGTTTTCATTTTTATGTATAATAAAACTGATTTAGACTGTAGAGACATTTTCTTGGAGGAGTCTATAAAATGGCATAATCCATCTATATAGGTGTTAGTGCTAGATATACTATCCACATTTTCTAGAAACATTAAACATTACATTTTTAAAAATAAAAAAAGAGGAAGCAATTCAATCTAAGCTTTGAAATCATTTCCAAAGCTGAAAAACTCACCTCCATGTAGACCAAATGATTAGAACTTTAAAATGTATATTACAGGGAATGATATTTTCAGATATCATCTGTCCAAGACAACTTATTGGAGAGTGGCATCATCATTCTACAAAGTATGTCCTTCAATTAGTGTTCTAGTATTAAGGTTAAATGTTTCAAAAATATAATTTTGGAAATGATATACAAGTGAGGGAAATAAGTTCTGCTTCTTACTTTGAGGAATGTAATACCACTAAGAATTCTCATTTAGTCGTATGAATGAGTTTTTAAATGGTTACTTCCCTAGTTATTAAAATGAATCCAAATTTATTTTTAGGCAATGACATAAGTTCACAATAGTATTGAATAACTCTGTTATTCCTTTGCTCAGTCCATTTTCCCTTCTTTCAGCTCTTTTCCTAGGTTCCACTATTCTTCAATTTTCTCTTCAATTTTAGAAAATACTGCATTAGGGAAAATGAAGCCCTCAAAATAAATGATACATAAAACCTAACAAAAGCATAAGCAGTAAAGGGTTGATATCGTACTTATATGAAAGAAGAGGTCCACTATTTCTTTTCTCTCCTCCAACTCCTGACCAAGTCCTTCCGAAAAGAACCACAAAAGCCCAAGAAAAGACAAAAGCTAATCATGATAACATATTTATAACTTTTTCTCATATGAGGTGAGAAGCAAGCTAAAGCTAAAGCACCTCATAACTTCACATAACTTTAAATACTGGAAAAAGGCAGGCCTCACTGATAATACATAGTATATCGTTCATAAAGATCAATATACTCTGAGAACTTGGCTCCTAAACATAACACTACATCATTGGTTATAATGGTGCAAATTTAAGTTAATATATGATGCCATATGCAACATTTCATTGACAGTAATATCTAGAAACTATCTACTAAAACAAGAAAATAGGTAAATATGTTTACATAGTTTCATGTAGTAGTAATGACAAGACTATTAAGAAACAACATCAATAAAAGATTATGAAACATTAAGGTTTGAATACGTGCCCAGATACAGTTTGCGACAGAATTTGGTATCATTTACAATAGATAGTTACACATCTAACTTTTCAAAATTTAATTTTATTAAATTTAAATGTTTCTGATAAACAAACAAAAATACCCTACAATGGAACTACATTTGACCTTTTCCACCCCCATGCTTCTAGAAACTTAAATTGATCTACCTCATCCTATTACACGTTTTCATCTAGTTGACTATAAAAATAACCCAAGATGATTGTAATGTTAGATTTAGAAAGTGAACTGCAGACTGCCCCATTTTTAGCATTAAATATCACCGTCAGGAAGCACTTTAAGTATAATCTTAGCATGAATGTGTGACTGCGTGTTCACAGGCTGTTTCCACACCTAAAGAAATAATTTTTGGCATTTGAATTACTTGTAGGTAAGACTAAACAGGTATACTAACAAACAAGAAGACCACTCTTTTCATTTGACATCTTCGGCTGTAAATAGCACCTGTTTGGACAACACTGTCCTTCTTACCTTTGGCACTTCCCGACTCTTCTCACCTGGTTCTGTCTGTTTAGAACTCACTAGTAAGGGGCTCATGAGCACGAAAGCAACTGAGACTTTCTCTAGGAGACTTGTAATCCAATAATGCCTCAATCTTTAAGTAGGGAAAATCTTTGCTCAAGTTTCTAAACCCAGTTAACCCATTTCCCATTTAAAAAAAAAGTGCAGCTCGCTACCAGCGTTAATTTTACATAAACACGCTCTTAGAGGCTGAAGCAAATCTGACTGGTTTTCAATGTGAAAATAAAATATAAAAACTGTTCTTGGAGTTATTTCTAAGCAGAACTTGTCTCTAATCCTAATGTAGCAGAAATGTATACATAAATCATATTCATCAGATGAATCTTTGGCTAACAACTGTTCAAGAATGATGTTAACATCACGTGTAGGAATGCTACGTTTTCTAGGATTTGATATTTTCAGCAGTCAAGGATTACTATATTTTGTAAATATACTAAAAACAGAATGCTATAGATAGAACGATGTCATTTGTTTCCAAACACTAATGACAGAAGTGAAAATAATAATAAAAGCGAGATATTTTGTGGCAAACTTTGGGGGTAAGGTTAGGATTGTAACCCACGAGTTATCTCGGGGTAAATGCCGCAGCCATAAGCACTGCCGGCAAATATTCTTGGAGCATATGGGAAATGGGTTAAAGAAAACCATTGCTCTCATGTCCTTTGAACTAGCGTACAAATTTATTCCACCAGCATGGACTGAGTACCAACTCTATGCCACTCACTATGCCAGGGATTAAAGATACAGCAGTGAATCATTTTGGCATATGATGACTATGAAATACAGATGAAAATTAATTATAATGTGTTCTTAGGTCAACATGTGTAAATACTGACATGGTTTTTCTTTTTTAACTTTACTGACATTCAAAATATAAATAGCCTAAAATTTACGTTCTTACAGTGACAACTGTAGCATTTCTCGGTGTATGTTGTGTGTCAGGCCAAGTATTGGGAAGCAAATGGCATATGAATGACTTGGCTTCAGCATCTCTTCAAGTTTCTGTCAAGGCATTAAAGGCTAAATCTAGACTATCACTATAAAATTTTTCCCTTAAAAACAATAGTTTAAAATAATTTTCAAACAATTTACGTCTGTGCTAGGAAAAATATTCACAACTTTCTAATGGTGATAATTAATTTCAATTAATTAAAAAATCTATTAGAAGCAATGTGAAGAAAATAGCTCATAGTTACATCAAAAGAATACTATAAGGAAGGACTCGCAAAAACTGTCCAGTATTGTACTGAACTAAAGTGGATCTGGAAACATTTTCTGCCTTCAGATTCATCCGCCAAAGTCCACATCCTAGGTCAGGGATGACTCAGATTTTCCCACCACTTCATATACAGGGTTCACCAACAGCTAGTTCACCCCCGATGAGATGACTGTTTTCTAATTTTTTGCTAAATGTGTAAAGCATTTTTATGCCAAAAAGACTCAGGGTGCTGATTCCTGAAATAACAAAATCTTAGCTCTAAGAGTGACCGCCTTTTAAAGCTTCGATATGACCCTCTTTTTACAGCCAATGCCAAAGGTAGTTACTGAAGTAGCAATTTGGCCATATGAAGGAGGTGAAATGAACCTCAGATTTGGACAAGAGAACTACATCCTGCTCTCATCTTGGTTACTGGCAATGGTCAGGCACTTAACCTCTCATTGCCTCAATTGTAAAATAGGGATGATGGTGTCTGACCCATTTATCAACAGAGATGTGGAGAGGAAAAGAACAGTAATCTGAGTGAAGAAAATACTATTAGTTTATCACAGAATAGTCACATGTTCTTTTTCTTTAAACTACCACTCAGATTGAACACGTTCTTAAAACTGATATGTAAATGGCATACATATTAATTCTATAACATTTGCGTGGTTTGGTTTTTGTTTGCTTTAAGAACTAATTCTGAAGTTTGCTATGTGAAGACATTAGGACCAGCGTGCAAACCTCTCTTTAACAAGCAGGAGACAGAAAGTACAGGGAGCTGAATGATTTGCTAAAGACCACATGACTTTCATGCGTTGTTGTTAATGTGAGGCAATCAGGAGCCTCACCCCTTTAAGAAATGCCAGCGTACCAGGGCAGAACGGCAGGTAATGTGTTTTCAATCACCTGCTAAGCGTCTAAAGATTGTTTTTAATGTTCTTAAGATCCTTAGGAGATGAAAGGTTATCTTAATAAGAGCAAAGTACAGAACTTGTGGAAAAATTCATGAAAACTGATCATTTTAGTCCCCCCTCTTCACTACTTCTGAGGCTGTGTCATGGGTCTGTCCCTCCCCTCTGCTGGAGTGGACTGGAGGGGGCCTCTGGACCCTACCCATGCCATTCCCACATGGCTCATCAGCCTAACCACTGGCTGTCTAGCAAGGGCTTCTTGTCACTTACAGGGAGGCACAGATTGTATTAAACTAGATTTTGAGAATGGAGCCAGGGTTGACTTTTTCCGTCTCAGATACCAGCCAGAGCATGCCTTCTTTCCCAGCTCTGCCACTTATGTGCTGTGTGTCCTTTATATTTTAACATCTCTGATCTTCACTTCCTCATTTGTGAGAAAGGAATTTTGAGACCCATCTCCTAGGACTGTTGTGAATATTAACTATGACCACAACAAAAAGAGGTTAGCACAATGCTTGCTCTTTAAAATAAAGGATGTTGTTTTTCCTGTTTTTCCTTCATGTTTATCCCTCTCTCCAATATATTTTTTTTTTGCTTCCTTCCCTCTTGTCTTTCTTCTATTTTCTTTTCATCTACATAGAGCCTTATATTTTATCACATTTGATATCTTAAAAACCAACACAAATAATTTCCTAAATAGTCACACTTTTAATAATAACTAAGTTTCATGAGCTGGGTGTGGGGAAAGGGTTCTTTCAGATCACAAGAAAAATTCTGTCAGAGTACTTTTCATTGCTCATTTGAAAAAAATCAAATTTGAAGTATCATTATTCTTTGTAAATATGTACATATACATATGTACACATATACATACATATTTTTTATTTTTCAAATATGGCTAATGCAGCTTTATCTAGCTATTTCCTTTCTACAGTAGGATTCTACATTTTTAGCTCAAGTCGTAAGGTTTTGTAACCGCTGAACATGCTGTTATAAAAATCGAATGACTTTTTATAACCAGGGTTAAACACACAAATATCATTCATGTGTCCTTTTTTATAAGCACATGGCTAACCATTTTGAACAGTCCTCAGTCAAGCCTACCTCATTTGTTAGTAATTTTAAAGGGTTTATAGTACCTAGCAGCTGATTTTAAATAGCTCCCTTATCTGCAGTAACTCCTACCAGCCCGATGCTGTATATTTTATGGTAAAAATATCTGTCTCAAGCCTTGCTTAACATAAAAGTAGG
The DNA here is from genome assembly GCF_000151845.1 of Pteropus vampyrus. Taxonomy (NCBI): domain Eukaryota; kingdom Metazoa; phylum Chordata; class Mammalia; order Chiroptera; family Pteropodidae; genus Pteropus; species Pteropus vampyrus. The sequence continues at coordinate 12,651,248 of NW_011888785.1, forward strand.
TTAATAAATTTTTTTAAATAATTAAGACAGAAAAGTATTCTGTAATTTCAGTTTGGTTTCTCAGATACATTAAGCATGGCAAACAAATTAAAATGAGTAGGACTTTGGGCTTCAGGATAAGTATTCCATGGATGTGTGGCTCATCAGCGTGTTTGTAATCTTTCAATTAAATGAAGTCATTTAAAAAAAGTCTGAGATGATTATGTTAACCATTGATTCTGAACAGATACACCATTCCTCTCCTGTAGCAATCTAAAAATTAAAGTTTTCTGTTAAAAAAATATCTTACCAATTACCTTTTCAATTTAATATGCATTGATTTTTCTGTTGTTAGTGCATTTACAGAAACTGTGGAAGTAAACGTGAGTTTCCACAGAAGAACTGCTAAACCCTTTTAAGCTCTTAAAGCTTTTTAAAAAGTACAATTATTAATGGCACCCCAGTTCAGGAGATTGTGGAGTTACTGGTATACAAACACACATTTGTGTTCAGAGGAAGCCTATATTTTTTAGGGCAATTCCCTTTGCCACACACACAGATGGAAGCAAAGTGGGAGGTAATAAGCAATGAAACAGCCGCTGGAACTCGCTTCATATAAATACAGCTCCACTGTATTTAACTCTTGGGAGCGTCTAGCATCACTGGTAACAATGGATGAAACCACGGACCAAAATTCCAAGCCAGAATGCAGCATACAAGCTTAAGTACACTACAGTTCTCTACCACAAAAAGACATACTGTGTGGCAACTTAGTATTTACAGCAGATTTAGAGAAGTCGGGAAAGCAGAAGTTACATTAGTCCCCATTCTGTAGCATCTGCTATTACCAGTTGGTGAGTTAAAATTTCTGTAAAATTTAACAGCATGCTAACCTACAGTAGTCTGATGATATCTGACTATTTTTGGTTAAGAATTTCTTTTATCTGAAAATTCCATCTGAGAGAACCCTCATGAAGCTGGAGATCTCTCTGCCGAAGATCTCGTCCTTGAATCTTTAAAGGAGTGGTTGACTTTTATAGCATGTTTGTTAGAACAACACTTTTAAAAAAGCCATTACCACCCAATTAAGGAAAGAAATAAAGGTAGGACATAAAAGTCAAAAGTAAATAGTAACAAATATGGGTCTATATCAATTTCAATAAGCCAGCAAACATTAAAGGAAATAATGTTAAATAATATTCTTTAAAAAATGAACATTTAAAAATATTTTTTATGTTAAAATTTAGCATTACAGAAAGCATGACAAAATTCTGAAGTTTTTACCTGTGGAAGAAAAAAGAAAACTACATGGCTAAAGAAGAGTTAATTCATTAAGGTTTTAAAGATGACCTTGCTCACATTTGTATTAAAATCTTATCAGCCCCTTTTTTTCAGAAATCTCTTAAGCATTATCTTTTTCAATTATTTGGAACAATCTATTTCTCTATCCAAAAGATGGAAAAAATGCTAAAACCATTGGCTGATGGGCAATAATGGAAAATAAACCTTTAAAACTTCAATTACCACTCTTTTTCCATAACACCAAAGATCAAGCAAATGACAGGGAAATGAAAAAGCATATGCTACTCAAGCTGATCTGTCCTATTAGCTGACTAAACATTTATCCCTTATCTTCCTGATATTATTAACTATAAGTTTTCTAGTAAATTCCTAGCAACCACTGAATTTAAGCAGTTTTGACAAAGAGAAGGCTTATTCCTAAACACCTTAAAAACATTTACCAAGGTAAAAAAGAAATGTCGTTCTCTCCTATTGAATGTTTGGGCATAAAAGAGGTATTTTTATAATGTAGTTCACGATTTACTGTATCTATAGTGTCCAAAAAAAGTACAATGAAAAGGAAGCATTTTTCCAGTGGTTTGATAACTATTTGAATCAACTGTTAGGATTTCATTGCACTAGTGGCCAATTGCTCGCTTTAAAATGCAGGAGGGGAGAAGGACTGGGATGAAGACTGGAAGAAAGGACAAGTACTCTTTTCTAAATTTATTTTCTATATATCGCTTTCCCTGCAAATATAGTTAAATAGATTGGTTTTTTTTTTCCTGACCATTAATCTATAGCCAACTTGGAAATTGCCGTCTGAATGCTTCACACATTTAAGTTTTCCTTTAACCGTCAACTTTCACATATGAAACATTTATTCACCCAAATATTTATTGAATGTCTGTTATGTGCCAGGCACCGTGCTAGACCAGGTTGTCCTGTTCAGAGAGACAATTCTACGTATCTACTTTGTGTATATTTCTGTGTACGTTTCTAATCTCTAATGATTAGAAACTCTGCTGAGGAATATGATTAACCAAAGGAGGACTGCCCGACTAGTCTTTTTCCCCCCTAAGTCAAAAGAGTAACTAGTTTTTAGGATACTAACAGATGTTCACTTTTTACCTAACAGTCGTTATACTAGGACAAGTAAACATAACAGATTTCATCTAAATGTTGAGAAACTATTGGCTTGTCAGGAGGAGAAAGATCTTAGGGAATGAGCCATGGATCAGTTTTACCTGCCAGCCAAAAAAGTAAGAGTGCAACATTTCTTCCACAATGTTATGCTTTGATATTCCCTAAACGATAAATAATTCATGTTTTTAAAATGTAAAAAAATGTCCTGATCGTTGACATTCTCAAAAATTCATGCAAACCTTCCTTGAAATAGAATATAATGATTCATTCACTTCCTCACTTTGCAAGTCCAACTTATATGGCATATAAATATTTACATATAAACATGAATGAGCAGATATTTGATTTCCTATTAGATTTTAGAAATACCAAGAGTAGTACACATACTCATAGAAGAAACAAATAGCTTTCCATTTCTATACAGGCCAGTGTTAATCTAGATTCATATGAATGAAGCAGCTTCATGCTCGGCTGGTCTAAGCTGTGATTTGAGGCTACTGTTCTAAGCAGTAATTTTTCAAGATAAAATTTAGCAGTTTTGAAATTCTAAAACTAAACACAATTTTGTCAGCCATAAAAAAAAAAATTAACACTATAATTAGCGACTGCTTCAAAATCCAAACTGCTATTGAAGATGACAGTTTGAAACCACAGAAGAATCATAAAGATGATTAATTATACAAACTAGCACTTGTTTCAGAAGGTTTATATTCATAGGCCATTTATCACCAAAATGGGAATATATGAATTTCATTGAATATTGCAAATTACTACACACACACACATTAATTAGGTTTCCATAAAATTAGATATTAGGGTTTTCTTTTCATTGAATCAACTACTCCATAATACATAAAAGTCATAAGTATTTTCTTATCAATTCAGAAAAAAATGGCTTGAAAAGATATTAATCCTATAAATCTATTTTTATAAACTAATGCTACCTGAATAAGAACACTATTTATATAATAATTAGTTTAATCATGGTTTTTTACATATATAATTATTAAAACAAAAGCCACTGTACTACATTCACTATAACATGAATAATTATAACATTAATTGGAATTAATAACACTTTTTTTCTTTTTTAAATTAAGTGCTTTTCCTAGAAGAAATCAAGTTAATACTAAAGTTGCAATCAGACATTTTAACCAACTTTTTAAATTTCAAATACATATACTTTATTATAACAAGGAAATGAATTAATATATTATTGTAAAGTAACTTATTTTATATAATTATTTTCATTGGTACCCCATACAAACATGCCTTGTGCCTTTTGACTTAACCGAACAGTGTTGTGGCTACGATAATAAAAATCCAGGTAAAAATTGCAAAGTCCAGTGGAGAATTCTGATGATTTTGTTTCTAGGTCATCCAATATCTAGATATTATCAGCAGAACTAAGTATTTGCAATTTCAGTTTTTCTCTGAATATTTGGCATCACAGAATAGTTTATGCCAAAGGCTTTTCTTTTCCATGAAGGGAAAACCAAAAGAAGTGTTTCTCATCAGCTAAAGGAAAAATTTTGTTCCTCCAATGAAGAATAAGCCAGTACTGGCAAAAACCTCCAAGCATCTAGCAGCTAATGACCACACTTACTTAAAGAGAAACACTAGTGTTTGGGGAGACGCTAACTGGACTTAGGTCAGCTGAGCCCAGCTTTGCTTTCTTTATGTGGAGGCTGCCAGAGCTTAGCCATGCTCTCAGGTTCGTCAGCAGCAGGGGATAAAGCATAATAATTAAACTGACTGATTTCTAATGCAGCTCTTTTTCATTAAAGAACTCTTATTTGAGTAAAACACAAAATCTCAGTTTAACTTCATATTTTGTGTTCTGTACACCTTCTTCCCCACAGAAGGGGGTTATTTATATTCAGGGCACAAAATTCTTGTGGAAAATTGATGAAGGCCCTGTCCTACCTGAAAACATGAAGTAGTTCCATAAAGCAAACAATTATTGCTTAAGTGTAATCCACTTAAAAACCATAAATGCATTGTATTTATTTTGTGTCACTCAAATCCTTGATAACTCCCAGCACTTCCGGTTTCTCAGATGCTACTATATCAATCTGCTCTTTAAAGTGCAAGAGAAATGGCTCATCGAATCTCGTTTATTCTTATTTTAGCTGGCTATGAAAACTGTGCGAGGCATTTTTTAATAGTCATTGTATATTACACCTTGACTGTCATTCTAAACCACATTACGTAGATCATTTTTTTGTGGGGATTCCATATAAACTTTTCATTCTAATTTTTCACTTCAGTTGTAAAATATCTTCAAATAAACACTTAAACCTTGCTTTACATTTTGAGCAGTTACATTGGATCTCTCTTATTCGCCTGCATTTTTCCTGTTCTAGACTTTTTCAAGGCCCTTTTAATATACCAGCAAATGTCAAATTTATTGTATTTACTAAAATTTATAGTAAAATGACCACTATTCCTTTGGCCCCCAAATAGTCATATCAATCAAGGCACCTGAAACGTTGCCAAAGTTCAGGGTTAAATTGTAAAGATGAATATTTTCTTAGGTAATTAGTGAATGGGATAGGGGACAAATAAAGCTAGGACGATAAGATTGAGTCATCTCCCAAATTACAGTTTTTAAGTTGCCATTTTATTTTTCAAATTCTTCTTTAAGCTGAGAATGATTTTGGAATTTTAACATTTGACTACTGCAGAAATATAATCGGGGATTGAAACTTCTGCGTATTTTTCACAACTGAAAACAAAATCTTCCTTGGAAGAGGTTAATGGGAAACAAAATAATAGGAGGTGGAAGATAAACTGCTTCTTTCAAAACTGGAGCTGCAAACAGCATTCTAACTAATTCAGATAAGCAGCAAACATAGTGGTTAGGGGATATTTATGACAGCTGTGTCTGTGTGACAGCACTGAAGCATTAACAATGGCAATGGCTTTCTATAAAACACATCTGCAAGGAAGACAGGTAGATAGGCTGACTATCAATCATCAGGACACGTGAATAATTCTATACTCACTGGCCCATGTGTTATTAAAATCGGCTCCACATATATAGGAAAGCTTGCTATTCAGTAAAGGAGCCGCGGCAGTGAGTAATTTTTATTTTTAATTCTTTAGAATATGTGTGTTCACATATCATTTTAAAAAAATCCAACAATGATTAATAGTTCTGTACAAGTGTATTCTGAAGCAAAATATGCTCGGCGTTTTCAGGTTATATTTGTAGTTAATTTATGACTTGTTATCTTACCTGTATTTCAATTAGTTGAATGGGGACATACAGCTCCAAAACAAACAGACTGCAATTCTATAGTTTGGAGAGAAAAATCCTCAAAACTTTTTTAAGAGCTAGGCTCATTTTTTATTTTAGATCGTAGAAAATTTCAATGGTGCATGCAACCACTGTCTATTTAAGTAACTTTTAAGATGTACAAATAGAATAAAAACTATAGCCAAATAATAAAAGGGGTCCTCTCTGTATTTCACTGAATTCACATAACTTCCATTTATGCTAATGGGAGTTAAGCACCTGCTCTGCAAAGAAAATAGACCCCTATCTGTGAAAATAAATGTGTACAGTGTTATTTCCAGATACAATGCTGAAATCAAACAACTCAAAATGTGTGCTATATAAACAAAGCATCATGTAGCCTACCTGAAAACATTGCTGTTTTCTGTTTTACTTCCTTAGTCATAGGCCCGAAGATACTACTCACACCTTTGTCATTTAAATATAACAAAAAGAAAAAAAGGGCGGGGGGATGGACAAACTCAATCCAGTGATTTCAGTGAGCTCATACACAATCCTCTGTTTACTCCTTCAGAAGTTCATAATAAATCGTATCAGTAAATCTGGAATCAAGCCACTGCTCTCTGCCATCATCTTAAAAATCACGGAGGATAATTGTACATAATAGAGGAAGGCATGATCATGGGGACACTGTGCTGGGACTCCCTGCAGCAGCTGCAGCCTCAGCTGGGACAGGAGATGAGGCAGATTGTTAATGACTGGTGACACCAGAGTCCCTTTCGGCAGCGCCCTTCTGGTTGAATGTCGGTCTCACCAGAAGGCACATCTACCCGGACTTGATGAGGATGCCTCCACTGGTAGTCACAGAAGTCTCCTTCTAGGGAGTTCTTGACAATGCGCTGGATAGGAAAAGGCTGTTCCTCTCCACTCCCAACTGCGGTAGGCATCTCAGAGATCTTTCCCAAAACGTTATTATACTTTCAGTTAAAATTATGATGTGATCAAAACAGGGTTGTGGGAAGGAGAATTAGAATATCCAGTATGGTTTCAGCTCTATTTTTATGGGCCTCGTGATGTTAATAATGTAAAGTCTTTGCTATTTCGTTCAACATTTTTAAAGTAGTCTTAAGAAACAGGTAATAAGAAGAACATATGGCATGTGCTACATTTAACCACATTTCTAAAAATTTCTCCTTCTTCCTAATGGTCTAGATAAAGGTCCAAACTTTTCATTTCTGATTTGCATTGTGAGTAGTATTAAAAGCAATACTCTCATGGGCAAGATTGGCTACATAATTTGCAGGACCCAGTGCAAAATTAAAATGGGGGGGAGGTGCTTTGTTGAAAATTTCCTTAACAATTGCAAGACAATGATAGGAGAGCATTAAAACCAAGCTTGGGACCCTTCTAAACATAGGGCTGTATGAGACTGTACAGGATGCACAAACATGAAACCGACCTCATTCCTGAAACAGGATCTTGGCAAAAGGTAGCCTGCTGCCCACTCCTTTCTTCTCAGCCTAATAGATATCCAGTTAAATCAACCATGGGAGAATAAATGTGAGGTGTCTTCCTGCAGACACCCACTCAATGTATTCAGGTCCCGAGGAAAATGGATCAACAAAGTGTACTCCAGAAACTACCATTTACTTTCTTATACAGATTGTATTATAAGGCTTATTGAAAAGTATTTTGTCTTCTTTCCTAGAAGGTTCCGCAAAGCAAGGTTTTCCATCCAAAGGCCAGCATGACCCTAGTGAGGTGCTCGGCTTCAATGAGGACCAGAGGACCAGTTTCGAATGCAGATAATGGTAGCACAGTCTACTGGCACTTTGATCCTCAGTGCCATATATTTTCTTTTCCTCTACATTTTTTCCCTTTTCCAATCACTTCCTGCTCAAAACCCTTCCCTCTCATCAGCCGTGCACCAGCCTTAGAATTTGACTTCAAATTCTAAAGGGGTCAGCTTGCCGTGAAGGCACTTTGTCTGGCTTTCTGCAGTTTAGGGAATTTGGAAGGCTGGGGAGGCACTATTGAAGAGTGCCCTTCGCTCTGAAGTACAGTTATGCTCTGTCGGTTCTAGGCTGATGCAGGAGACAGTGGTAATGACAATGGTGGCATCTGCCCATGAAGTAATGTACCATCTCTAAGAAGCAGGCTTCAGCTGAGCTCAGCTGTAGACAAGCCATCTTTCCTATTAGTGAGTATCTGGAGCCTCTCCAGTGTTAGTCCTCAGGCATTTAGAATAGGGTACAGAGACAAGCAAAGAGAAAAAGGAACCCTACCAACCTTTATTTTTCCTCAGAAATAAATATGAGGCAAATTTGTAAATACCTTACAAAAATACTTAGGAAAAAAGAAAACTATAGTTAAGACAAATTTATCTTGTTAAATCTGAGTTTTTCTGAGCTTTAGATTGCTTTGTATATGATCAGACAATACAGAAAGAAAGAGCTGTTCAAATGTATAAACCTATCCTGATTTTTGGTCATTCAGAAAAGGGCTGGAAGATTTTAAAATTACCTAACTCTCGATAAAATCGTATATCCTTTTTTTTTTTCTCCTGGTAGTAAATTTGTAGGGATAAACAACCCTACAAATTGTTTGGCCTATTATATGTCACAGAGATTTTTCTATAGCCTGTCTAGACTCCAGACAATAGGCGAGACTGGCCAATAGTTGCAGACATTTCTATAGTCTGTAATATCACTTAGAAAAGTAAGGGCAATAATACAAAAATGAAAACCAGCCTGACCTGCCAGTACGATAGTAGAAATACGAGTATAACAAGACTTTACAATTTAGAAATGATGATAGCGACCTAGCAAGAAGTTTTAGCAGCCACACATCAACCAAAGCAACTTTTACAAAATCATTTATACTCCCAAAATATGAGTTATATTCAAGTAATCCTGCCCACAGACGATAAAATCACTTTATCGCAGAAAATTCTGTATGTGTTATATTGTGCTTTCTTATTGCACAGAGATAGTGTGGGTATGTATATGTGTGTATATATATTACATAAAATGTATACAAAACCACAAGTATATGCATATTTATTAAGTATATACTTATATATAATATTTGTGGTCAATAAGTAGACTTTTCAAAAGGGCTTTCTTTAAATAAACTAGGTTGATAAACTATTCTGCTTTTCAGCCCTCTTAGATAAAATAATTAATGTTGCATATAATCTTAGAGAATTAAGGAACATTATGTATAAGCAAGGGTGAAGGAGAAAAAAAATTTAAAATTTCATCTATTCTTTCCACCATTTCATCTCTGAGCGTCTCCACATTTATTTCTCTCCCACAATTACACTTGTTATAAACAAAGAAAGAGAGAAAGAAACCTTGTTTGTTTCTTTATATTCTCCTTATTTGCCAGATTTTTTACTTTTTAGTAAGTGAACCAATGAAGAGTACTTATTTTTGTTGTTTAGTTTTATTTTGATGAAGACCATGAAAAAGATGCACTGAATATAAAAATACTCCTTGAAAATATTGCTGTAAAACTACCAGCAATATTTTTTGATTCAGAGTGTATTCTCTCTCCTACAGATTCCAAATTGCCTCAATAATCACCAGACCATTTGCATCTTCAACATTGGGGATAAATATTAACAGAGGCTCTGTTGCCATTTACTCAGCTTATGGCATCAGGAGTAATTAAAGAAGTGTCTAATGAAACAGATAACGTGCAGTAAGACTGAGAGATTCTTCTAGCTGTTTTTACTTAGAGTTGTACATCCCCAAATAGAAAATTACTATCTCTAAAATAATTTTGTTTTTGTCTCTGTTTGAATTAAAAACAAACAAAGTCATCCATTTGTTTCAACACGATCAGTTCTACCATACAGCAGTATATATCATAAAAAGTTCCTTTGTAGAACAAACCATCTAGGATTGCCAAATTTATAGAATGTTGATTGATGAAACCATAAAGAACCATTCTCATATGATCAGCTAAGCCAATCAACCAGGCACTCAAGGAGTACTTCCTAGGTCTAGGGCATTATGCACACAAATGTGGTATATTTTCTCCCTGAAATGCAAAATGTTCATTCATATTATGCCAAAATAGCATTACACAAAACTTTTGTTTTGTTTTGCTTGCAGTTTAACATTTTCTGTCTTTAAGGAAAAAATTCTTTAACCTCATCAGAAATAAAGGTATTGTCAACACTTTCTCATATAGTAAAAATAAACAAATATGCTTCAGTACAATCGATAATGTAATATTAAAGGCAGTATAACAAGGAGATTTTACTGAAATAAAAGATGGAGTTTTTTTCCTTTGATATGTGCCACGATATTCAGTAATACTTTACACATAATGTAACAAGATATACCAGAGAGGTATATAGTTCATATAACTTTGAATATCATAAAAATGGTACAAAACTCTGACTCATCCCAGCCTTTTTAATTGGCTACATTTTAAAGAGTAATAGTATATATTTTAATTGAACATATCAATTAAAACTTGACTTTTCAAAGTAAACAACAAATTCTAAATTCAAAGTCAGCATGACGAATTTCGCAAACTTGTCATTCTCATGAAATTGGTGGGAAGTGCCATGCTTCGCCACAGGATACCTGGGAATTAATCCTGCAGCACTCCGAAGAGAGCCTGGATCATGAACTACAGCGTCCTGTGCGTGGAGAGAGAAGACCAAATGAGGCCCCAAGGAGGTCTCATCGACTCCCACTGAAGTCAATAGAAATTTGCAAACGCCCTCAAGAAGGTTGTTGTCCTACAAGGTCTTATCAATAATTTCACCAGGTCTTTAAACTAGGTGTACAAAAAACGAAAACAAACAAACAGACAAAAACCAAAACAAAACCTAAAACCCCTGAACCCAAAAACATGTACCTCTCCAACGTCGTAGACCCAAATACGGCCTTCTGAGTCTCCAACAGCAACTTCTTTGCCAGCTTGAGCCCAACGCACACGGTTGAGGGCAGACGCCCCCTCGATGGCCACACTTGCTGTTGGAACCTGCCGAAGAGGTTACGAAAGAATCTCTGAATAAAAATTTAAATATATGTTTCACTGGCTGAGTCACCACTGTCTTCATGTGCATGAAGTAATATGCATGCCTCGTGCAGAAGTAAAAGGATTCGTTGTGCTTAAACCATATGCTCCACTGTATTAAGGAGTAGAGAGGAGACACTTTAATGAAAACAGAAAAGAGGCAGAGTCTTTTTCCACGATCAATGGGCACTGGGGGACATAAATGTTTCTGTGGATAATGCCGGGGTTACATCCAACATACAAACAAGCACAGCAGCTAAATGTGATACTTCAGGATCAAGTCATGATTTATGGATCGATGGAGAGATTTCAGGATTTACCCAGATTAAGGATACTATAAAATGCAGGAAGGGGGAGTGTATGGTGGAATAAAATCATGTTAATATGGGTTTTCAGGGAAAAATAGGTATTGATCCCTCAAAACCTCACCGGGGAGGGGATGATCAGAAGAAGAAAAAGTATGCAGGTGAAAAACTTCAAAAACTCAAATTCTCCTCTTTTTTTTTTTCTTTCTGTTTTTCCTCCTCCTGGCAGTACTGGGGTGCAGGCAGTGCCCCTGAGTTATATCCCGGTAGAACGGAGCACCTACTTGTAGAAAAGGTCTTATTCCTCCTTTAATAAATACCCGAAATCCAACAACTTTGATAGTTACAATAATCATTATTAAAGTGAACTGGAGTTGCCGAAATGAAACCTGCAGTATTTGGTACAAGAACCTCAGTATTTGAAAAAGAGAATTTTAGTAGGTCTGCTGCTCTCCCACCATCAGTGGAGTGTGTGAACTCTCGTCTTCAAGATTGGAAGTTTGTAACTCATATAAAGATAAGATTTCTGAGTCTTCTACAAAAATGCTAAATAAGAAATGACAATGGGCTATTAAAAACGAAAACGGTAAATGTTAAAACAAAAAGAAAAAAATGTAAAGAGGGCCACTGAGAACATCTCACAGCACTGCTTGAGACCTGTGTCTAAGGGACATGTCAGGTCAGGACAGAAGCACGACATGGACTGCGCCTCAGACTCCAGCCATCTGTTATTCAGGGAATCGAAACCGTCTGTTTATATGAGATTATTGACCCAATATCTGTCTTTAAAATAGCAACAAAAACTCCATCATATGTAAGAATCTGTGTTTACACTTAATGTTGAAATCAATAAAAATTCTTTTACCTGCTTAAATCAAGGTATGCCACTTGTGAGCAAAAATGTAAAACGAAAGTCCTCCAGCTCATTTATTTATTTATTTTTAAATACACAATTTATACAATATAAGGTACTTGCTGTGCAGGCTGGAGCCTGCATTTTTAATCAACCTTTCAAAGGCCAAAACAATGTGAATTTAGATGGACCATAATTCTGTCAATATACTTTAATATTAGTGTGCTGCTCAGAAAACAAATCTGAGATTCAGCTATAGAATCTCAGAGTTAATTTTTAACTCCATAATTTAGAGAAATCATACAGGATTATACTTTACCTAACTTCAGTATCAGATTTTATCTATGAACAATTTCAAAAATTGAATAAAAATGTTTAATCTTAATATAAATATGATAAAAATTAGTCACTCTGAAGAAACTGATTTTTTGAGACATTTTAAATTATGCCTAATAAATTTTAAAGAATTTTATTTATTTGGAATTAAGTAATGTAGTAAAGTGAAATAATTAATATTCTAATCATTTTAAAATACCTTTTTTTCATAGATAATCTAAGTGATAAAAAATGACTATCACAGCCTATAATATGTGCTAATAAATTATCAAATATATGAGGAAATGACAAAATATATTTTATTAATTTGACCAGTAATGACCTTACAAAAGTTGATGAATCTTTATTGAAAATAATTCATATATCGTCTCTGCCTCTCTCATTCTTTTACTTTGGTTTCACAAATATTTTCACATTTTTTTAAAGGCTCAATCATTTTAATTGCAAAGACAGGTTCTGTACAGCACAAATTACTCCGTTGAGCATGATACCAAGGTAGGTGAATATGAACTACCTTTGCGTAGGAGCAGTTGGGTAACTTGGTCTAAAAGTACAGTAATTTGAACAACAGCAAAACACTGGGATTTCAGGTTCTTTCTTTCTCTTTTTCTTTCTTTTTTTAAACAAATCCAGTTCCTAATCTGACAAATATCTGAAACTTGTTCAACTTGAAAGAAGGCAAAAATGATTTCAGGATTTTCAAAAATGTTCAGCTCACTACTGGATTTGAACCAGCCTGAATATATATAGACTATTATTGTGAAAGCAGAATTACGTTTACCATGAAACTAAATGGTTCGCATGCCCAGTAATGATTTTTTGAAATGTTTAGCTATAAAACTTTTATGTGGTTGTCTCTTGATACCTAGAGAAAGAGAAGGGGGAAATAATTATGTTTGGCAATGTTGAGACATTAATTTCATTTTACCTAAAAAGCAGATTTAAAAAAAAAATAGTTACGTAGGAATTATTATGGAGTTTGGAGAACGTTCACTGCATTGCATTATAGTTCTGTATTACCTAAATGTCACTTCTACTAAATCTGATTTCTGATATGGGGCCTCTCCTGAGTCAATCTGGAAAATGTGTTTTTTGGTTGCTCTAAGTGAATGAGTTTATTCTAGCAGATAGAGACAATATGATTTTAATCAACAGTGATGAAAGGCTTTGGGAAACCATTACAATGTGGAGTTAATAACATCTTTCTATTAAAAGCAATAATGTTGTAAACATTTCAACATCCAAAAAGATGGTCACTGAACATATTCATGCTTTTTGATTGTTTTCAAAGATGCTTTATTACGTAACTCTTATCCTTGTCACATAGTTCTTGAGTTTGGTTCCCTTCATAGCCAAAAGGAAAAATAGACTTAAATTGAAATATTTTAAAAAGATAACTATTTGGCATTGGTTATAGGTATTTATAATCTTGCAAGATACAATGACTCAATAATAACACCTGAAGGATATTTGCCAGCCCCCCTCCCCCCAAAAATACTGGGGGGCGGGGGGGGGTGCTGCTACTCTTCATATCCTCCAGCTGTAGGTTTTCTAATTAAAAAGGCTGAACTGTTTCCTGCTCAAAACACTTCAAAAGAGCTTTCTCTTTTTCTCCACTTGACATGTAGTTTGCAGCATTTCTTCTCTTACCTGTCCATTCTTATTTATGGAGGGCTGCCCCGAAGGAAATGAAGAGATCATTTTATTTTATTAAATTGAAGGATATTTAATATTCATATTTTTAAAAAACCAACAAAATCCCCCAGTAGCTGAATTAGCACTTCAATAATTTTGAGTGGAATAATGCACATGGCATAATTTTTAAAACATAAATATATATAATCTAACTTTTAAAAAGAATATTTCTTTATTGTCATTTTTTAAAATGGCTATTTTTCACTTGTGAAGCACTCTAAATGTGATGTGTTAAAATCCCAATTTTTTTAAAAAATGCCGAGTTTAACATACGTGTTCTGAGTTAAAAACTATTGCAAAAGTCTGCCTGTGAGTTCAATGTCTTAGACAAGGATTATTCACCTTGTAAAAATCTAATGGATCTTAGTTCTAAACATAAACAGTCAACAGAATCTTTTATGGGTTTAAAATAGGAATTCAACAAATAGCAAACACTGACAAATCGCTCTTTCTAAAAGCCCAATCTAAAGTCAGTGTCCACAAAGCTTACTTTTCCAAATGTTTGCCAATAGAGTTATTTCAACACCACTCTGAAATATGCCTGTGTGTTCTTTCCCTTGGGGAAAAGTATGAACACATATCGTTTTGCTCTTTGCAAAGAAGGGTCCTCAATTGTCCAGGATCTGCCACGGGTTAGGAACGAAGTGAGATTAGATGATTTGGGGGCCAATGCATCCATCGGTTTCCTTCAGAGCAGTCAAGAATTGGGAGGGTCGGCAGCCCTGCTGCAACTGGAGGGTCTGTCCAAAAAACGGCCGTTTTGGAGACAGGGGGAGACCGAGAGAGGCCGACTGCGCCCCACTCCCAGCCCGCCCGGCCCCGGCGCCTGCGCCGCCGCTCACCTCGGTGTCATTGTTGAGGTTCCAGAGGTCCAAGCGCCCCATCCCGTCCACGCAGGCAAAGAGCGCGGGATGCACGGGGGACCACATGACATCGTACACATAGTCTGCATTGTCTTCAAAGGAGTAGAGCGGCTTGTTGTGCTGTAAAGCAGAGAGACCGTGAAGACTTTGTGGCGCTGCCGCTGCCTCGGGCTGTCTAGCGAGCCTAATTAAAAACTTTGCACATTCACCAAGTGTCATAAAACTTCCCGAGATGAAAGTCCTCGAGAAGGTGAGCCGCAGCTTTAATGTGAATACAACTGTCCAGTAGCATAAATAAATACCGGGATGGGGGTGGGGGAGGGGTGCTCTTAAGGGGCTGGGGGCTGAGACGGACTAGGGGAGGCGGTTTCAAACACAGTCGTCCGAGACATTCCAGACAGGTGGACAGGACTGCCCATTAACTCGGCATCTTCGATGGGCTACGCTCCACGAGTCGCTGGGAGCCGGAACCCAATCGTGGCCCTTCTGCCGGCATCAGACCCGCGGGGATGCTCTACAAACCCTAGCGGCCCCGGCGGCCCCGGCGGGCCCCGAACCCTTTGCATGGAAGGCAACTCCTGCCACCTCGTGGTCATTGTCTGTAGCTGCAACTCTGCTTCTAGTCCAACTCTAGACCAAATTTACACTTTAATGGCTCCTTTGTGGTGGGGAATGGGAACACAAATTTTAAAGGGATTTGTAGCTCTTCTGGGAGGTGAAAAATCTCACGGTTCTAAGACCCTACCTAGTGCCAGTTCATCCAACTCAGGTGGGCTAGCGTGGCTTAATGTACCATCCCTGAACCTTCGTACAAGACGAACCATATTTTCTAGATCACCGGTATTTCCAAGAGCCCAGAAATTGTTTTTTGGGGGAAATGCATTAGTACATCCCCATTGCATACAAATGCTTCCACTCCAGAGGGATACAATAAATTAAAATGGCACTCTTAGTTTCCAATGAATATTGTCACATCAAAATAGCACAGAAGTCAGAGGCAAGTTTTAAAGTACACCAGAAATAAAACGTAATTGGACTTCATGAATTATTCATTCCATCTGGCTTGTCTTATTCTAATTTCTGCATAATGGCTTTACTAATCCCCGATCAATTAATGTAAAATGAAATTTAAATGATAATGAAAGCCCTAGAGATAAAAGAAATTAAGTATTCTTATACCCTCTGACAGAAATCTAAACAATGGGAGTTTTTTTTTTTTTTTTTCCCAGTGTCTTCTTCATCCAGTCAGCTGTCTATACTCTCTTCATGGGTTTGACTGAATGGCTATACAGGCCAGAGTAATAAGACTAAAATAAAATAACATACAATATGAACAATCTTCATGGAATGTTTGAAGAATGTATCTGTAGGGAATCAGCTCCAAATATTATACTCAACTCCCAAAGTGTACTGTTAGTGAATGTAAAACACACAAAATAAAGGTGCTAAAATCAAAGTGAGAAAGATCAGAGAGAAGACAATAAAACTTCCATAACCTAAACCTAATGCAAAAACCTGTTAAGGTACTAACTATAAGTGATTTCTCTTTCTATGAATTATATTACTTTGGCATTGCTTAGATATGAACACAATTGTAGTACTATTAAAGCAATACAGGATATTTTAGACAGTCCACTGTGTGTGTGTGTCCATGTGTTGTAGTGTGTGCCTACAATTATTTTTATTTCAAAAAGTATAAAGTGGAGTAATTTCTTTTTTAAATATATGACAATGAGATCGCAAAAAGAGTGACAAGGACATCAGCCTTATAGTTTGTATTTTAATATTCTATAACTGTTTTATGCCAAAATATTTGTTACATACTATGTTTGTACTGTGATTTGGAACTAAAATTATTTGCCTATTTGTTAGTTATGTAGCTTCTTTCTTCCTTTCATTGTTTGGACTAGGTGGTTCAAATTACTTTCTCCAGAAAATCTGAATATCCGATGATACCTTAATGTAGCATGATTGTATCATTTTTTTTTAATAAAAAAAGAAAAAAATGCAGTGTGGTGTAACTGGTGCTTCACTGACCACCTGTGGTATTAAATTCTAACTCTTAGTAGATTATTCTTGCCCTCAATTCTTGATTTTATAGCAAGCCAATCACTATTTGTTTAAGAACATGAGTAGCACGTTTTTCTTAAAGTCAAAGAATGGAAAAGACTTAAACATGCTTTCAAAAGTTGATTCTAGGTATCCTGTCTCAATAAGCCAGCTAGTAGTATAATTGATTATGTAGCGATCTAGTCATAGGTAACACACATACAGACATACAATAAACACATCACACATCTACAGTCCTTGTTTTGATCAATTAGAAGACCATTCAGCTTTAGTCATTTTCTAAGGAGCTGATATTATTTGATATGTTCATTTTCTTAATAAATTATCCTGTTAATATCTAGTGCTGTTTCTTCTTTCTTGCTTTTCTTCTTTCTTTTTCTTTTTTTCCTTTTACTAGCTGCTTCTCTGAGAAACTTAGTTGAAATGGTAGTAGATCCTGGGGACCTCACTTTTTAAACATCTGGAAATAACTGCTATTGTTCATGTTACCAAAACCAATTTCCTCACGTTTAATAGTATTATATTGAAATGCTATTATTATTCTCTAGGTTTTCTTCAACTTCCTTATCACTTCTCACCCCAAAGATTGAATCTTCTGTTATAAAAGTCACTGTGCAAGTAATTCTAGGCTATAGTATGTGCATGTCTATGGGAAGGGAGAAGGGCTTATATTTTCAGAGACATTGTTTTAACCTTTATAAATTCATAGGTTGATACAGTCTTGGTCTAGACTGAATCCATTATCAAGATTCCAAGTGGACTGACATCTACGAACCACTGCTTTCCAAACAGAGTATGGCAAATGCTATAGGCATAGGCTAATGCCACTCTTACCATAGTAAGTAGTGATATTTTGAATATTAATTGTACTTCTTTCAATAAAGGAATTTTTTATTCTATTTTATTTGGAGCACAAAGGGTAATCTGAAAACCCAATTAAAATTTTGTCTCAAAGCTGTAACTTGCTTTTGCATTATCACAGATTTTAGAATATTACAAGTTTTGAAAAGGTGAAGAATGTGGGCATAAATTTAACCAATGATTTTGAGAAAGATCCTGTAATATCATTTGTATATATTAAAGCTACAGAAGCTTGGTGATTTTAAATATTTACTCTGCAAAATACTCAAGGCCATTTAGTAAACTAAATATTGTTCCACAGCATGTTACTGTAGAAAGTGTTTTCAAAACAATCAAATTTCATTAGAGAAAAACCCCTTCACCTGTGTGTTTCCTAAGGCTATGTTTAGTATCAATTAACTGTTAAAAAAAAAAAAGAAAAACTGCACTGTTATGCAACCTACTGCACGTGTGACACATGCCAATGAAATAAAGCCACAACACCCTGTGTTTTAGACAAGTTTCCAGGTCTGTGCCAAAAATGCTAAAATATCCAGACACAGATCAGCTTGATTGTAGTGCCCTGACTCTCAAACAGAACAGAGAATCAGGCTACCATTCACTTCCCAGACAGACGCAAAGGGCAGGGAAGGGTAAATTGTTGGGTGTTTGCTGAGTGCCTGACTCTGTACACACATTGTCTAATTTAATCTGCATAAAATCTCTCTAAGGTAGCTGGTGTTTACAGAAGAGAAAATTATAGTTCAAGAAAGTTAGTAACTTTCCCAAGGCCATGAAGGTTGTAAGTGGTGGAATTGGATTTGGCTCTCAGGTTTTTCTAGCTGTTAAGCACATCCTCTATTTGCTGTGATCCTCTATAAAACATAGCAATGGCCTTCAGACTTCATAAAAAGAAACAAACAAACAAACAAACTAGATCTTGCCTCTTTGCTGTCCCATTCAATACAATCAATATTTACTAAACACACACTGTGTAACTTATAGAAAGAGTTAAAAGATCACAATCAGAATGTTTATTTCATTTCCTGAATCAGTTATTAATAATCCTGAAGATGTCACCCATGTAAGTCCATGCATCTTTAGTGTCTTCTGACAGTAATAGATAAATTTTCTCCCCAAAACTAGGAAATAAGATGGGAATGGCCCTTTAACCAGCAGAGATTAACAGCAGGCCATGCATTACACAGTAGAATAAAATGATGCTAGAAGGCAAAGATGGTCAAGTTCACTAAATGTCTCTACAGTTTGGGGGACAAAAATGAAATTATCTGAAAGATGGGGGTAACGCAGGGAGCATGGAGCAGCGAGGCAATAGGAGGAAGTGGGAAAACTACAGACCTTTGGAAGCTTAACTCACCATCCCTGAGTCTTAGCTTTTCATCTGTAAGACGGAAGGCTGCAGCAACTGATCACGAAGGTTCCTATTGGCTTTGTGATTCTATGACCCTGTTCTGTGGTGAGAACTGAATAGAATCAAGTGTGTAAAGGTTTTTTTGTTTTACATAGAGTTACTCAAAGCTAAGTATTATAATTAAGTCCATCATCCTTGATGTTCTGTGGAATTATTATCACAGTGATTTTTTTTTTTTTACTTTGTATTTCATCAAACTATACATATAAAAATGTACCAAGGTGGTTTTTATTTTATTTTATTATTTATTTTCACCAGGGTGCTTTTTTAGTAAAATTTTTAAAATCATGAAAGTAATAGACCTCTTATTTGACCAAGTGGAGAAGGAATAAAGAACATTAAATTTACATAAGAGAGACTTGTAGTGAACTCTGTTCAAAAATGAAAGTTTATAACATCCATCAACATTTTATAATAAAGACTGTATCTCTAGTTTTGAGCTTTGATTTTATAAGTATACTTCTGACAATGAGTAGAGCTGCATATTTTTCCAATCAGTTAAGTATAAAATGATTTCATGAGAGATAAGTTTCTATTTCTGATGTCAGAAATGGACTAAAGTCACATCTAGAGAATATAATATTTGTTTTATTTTCCTCTATATTATTTGTCTTGCTCTCATCAGGCACCTCTCAGTATGCCAATAGGCTTCAGTATTTTGAAGGCTGGTGAATAGGAAGATTTGTGTGAGAATATCCCCTAACACCTCCAAACACTGTGGTTCTTTAGGCTGCATTTGCCTCTAAATGATTAGCTTACAAAGCAGCCTTAGTAGAAATGTTTACCCAAACTTCAGAAATTTCTTTTGGAGTGGAAGGGAAGTTGTAAAGGGGGTAATACATGGGTAGGTGGGGTGGGGGCAGCCAACTAATAGTAGAATTTCTGTAATTTTACTCCAAAATAAAAGGAAAACAAGTGGAATCTTACCTTGAAGACTATATCCTGTAGAGGAAAAAAACAATAACCAAAATACAAAACAATGAGTAATAAGAAAATATCCTTCAAAAACTGTATGTGGGTTCCTGTGAAGTAATTAGAATAAATAGCCAGCCAGTTCTTCCAGGAAACATTAAAATGTGAGACCACACTATCACTTTTAAAAAACCACCAAAGTACCCCAAAACTTCAGGCTCACACAAAAATGGATGTCTCTACTATTAAAAAAAAAAAAAAGTGCTTAAACAAACAAACAACCCAAGACTCACCAACTAAACCAAACCAAACCAAAAAAACCAACCCTCTTGACCCAAAAGAGTTGTGAATTTGGTACTATCATTGGAAAACATTATTTGCAACTTAATTGGGGATCTTCTAATGCACAAAGTATCCTGTATTTATCTTCATTTCTGTGGCTAATAGTAAAACAGTATCTATGATACCTAAATGATGATATCTTTACCTGTTTCTACCATAGTCAGAAATTCAAAATTAGACATAAATTCTTTGAGTAAGCTATCCTGTATAGAATATGTGTAGTGAGTCTGTTTGTTGTTTGCGTGCATTAGTGCAAAATATATCAAGACATTAATTTGAATTAATTAATTTAAAATAATTAGAAAGATATTTGTAGAAGTGCAGGAATTTAGCATTTGCCTCTCTAGAAACGTAGAAGTTTTGTTAAATAAGTACTCAAGCCACATGAAAGGTGTTCTTTGTTGCACGACCTTCCTCTACTGCTGATTTGCATAGAAGAATCCTCCTAATCCACGAGGCGCCACCAATAAAGAAGATAATTATCCATGTAAAAGAATGTATACATATTCACAGGTTTTGACTAGTATTTGAGTGTTTAAAGCCATGGGGGAAAAGAAACTACAAGCTTTGCCTAATTCATGAAAGGAGTATTTCCCGGCATTGGCATGATTTTTATGAATATCAGCTCCACCTAAAGGTTCTTCTTTAAAACGGGCATTTTAGTAGCACAACTCTATACTGAGTCATTGTGAAAATGCTCAGCAAGCAGGGGTATGCTCCTGAATTGCCACTTGCATTCATCTCAGCTGCTGGGGCTCCTTTGGTATATTCTGCTTTGTGACTTATTTGAATTGAGGCGGGGCAGAGAGGGTCACTGTAAAGTCAGTTGTTTGCTAGATTGACTCTCTGAAAGACCACATGGCTGTAGAAGGCAGCTAGCAAGTCCAAAAGAGCCCCTTTGGTGGCCACTCCCCAGTTCTATTTCTACTATGGCTGAATGGTTTCATGTCTAACATGGTATTAGTCAGAGAAAGAAGCATTCAATATCTAGGTAATGGTCAGGTTGATTAGAGACTAGACATTAAGTAAGTATTAAGGACCAGGAGGTGTCGAGGGGTGACAATGGGCTGGACGTAGAAGCAGTAGGAAGTATGGTTGTATTCATGCCTTGAAGACTTGAAAAGTTAGAAAGATGAGCAAGTCAAGTGATATTTGCAGGCTCAAACAGTTTTGTTTATTTGTTATTTATTTAATGTTAAATTGCACAACTGCATTTTATTAATGGGTAGGTTAAGTGGCAGAACATGTCCATGCTGGTCCTTCAACTGTCAACTTCCACTCTAGCATCTGGCACACCAAATAAATTTATAAACACATACATACACATATATATAATTCTTAAAAAAGATTTTAAAAATATCAAATTATAAGCCTAGATCCATGGATTACTCCTTGATTCGTTCTTATTTTTAAATCACCAGGTTAACACGGGCCAGTTCCCAGAGCTAATCTGACACCAGGGTCTCTCTACTTTTAGTAAATGCAACATTTAGACAAATTTCATTTCTTTTCAAAGAGTCATACATCCAAATACCCAGGTTTGTCCCATCAAATGGGTTTAAGATCTGGTAGTATAATTATTAAAGTAATGAAATTTGCACTTTTACTTCTTGTATCCACAACTGATGATATGTATGAAGGGCACATTTTCAAAGGGTCAAGGCAAGTTTTTTGTAGGTCTGCACTCCTGTGTCTCCTGGTATTAAATGTAATGTATCTTTTATATTATATCTAAAATTAGTATAGTTGATAACTTGTATTTATTTTAATGGTGGAGAGAACAGGCATGGAGAATCCCACATAGCAGCAGGTCAAACTATTCTCTTCAGAATTAGAGTATATTTGCTATGCTTTCTGCTTTAAAACATATTCGTTTACCTTATTTTGTTTAGCCTAAGCCAAATTGAAATTAATTTCTATTCAAAAAGCAAACACAAGTTCAATGTGAGGCACGGTGAATCAGGACATTGCAAATGACCATAGGAAAATAATCAAGATTAAATTACGAGTTTTCAGACAATTAACAAGGTTAGAAATTTGCACGAGGCTGGCCAAAATGTACTCACACTTGTTTGGTCCAAAAACAGCTACTTTGGGGGAGAGAGATGAGTTTTACTTCATCTTCCAACATCAGACAGAAAATGCAGGTTAGGCCAGGAGGTGGGAGTGGACATATTTTTGAATCTCATAATTATGTAGATAATTGTGTCTGTTATTTTTTAGTCTCGTTCTCTCTTCAAACATGATTGCTTAAAAGGAGAAAGTTGGGGAAGGGAAGCCATATAGCGTATCATTGAAATGAAAAGGCAAATGTTTCCGCTCTTTTTAAAAGAGCAAAAGAAAAGATTCACTGAGCCCTCATTTCTTGCACAACGGTAAAGCCCAGTCAGCTGGGTGAATTTTACGTCTCAAAGCTGTTTGTACTTATGTGGATTATTCAGACATGCCTGTATAAATATTTTACAGCTATAGGTATGTGTCAGTGGGCGAACGTTTGGTGGGGTTTGGGGTTGGGGAGGGGGTAAAAGGACAGGAAGTAGGAACACAGGCTAAGTCTGGCTGTGACTTGACGATTACATTCTTGTGGTTTCTTTCAAAGTTATTCTCCCTGGGTGAGCTTAATAAAGGAACCCCTTCCCCCTTCTTCCCTACTCACCTCTCCCCCTCCAAAAAAAAAAAAAAAGGAAGAAAGAAAAGAATTTCATGACTGGCACAGGTAGTTTTATTGAAAGTCAATTTTAATATTTGCTACCTTATGTTAGGAAGAGCCGGAAAGGGTGAGTGAAAATGAGGATAAGGGAATTAAAAAAAAAAAGTCAGACACCACTTGAATGTTGTGTTTATCAGAAAAGCAGCCAGCAGGGTTTGGGTCGGGGGGGGGCGAAAAATGCACTCTGTCATCCAGTAAGTGTTACTAGCAGTAAACTACTGATTTTGTTAATCTTCTCGCCTGTTTTAAACACTATGTTTAGATACTGTAATAGCTAAAACTTCAGCTTTTGTTTTTCTTCTTCTGATATTTTAAACATTTAACAAAATGTAGCAGAAATAGGTATGCTCTGGGCTCTTTTCTAGAATTATTTCCCCATCTCAGTTTAAAAGAGTTATGTTTCATCTCAGTTTAAAATAACCTAACCTAGTTTAACAAAGTAGGTTATTTCACTTAGGGTATCCAAAAGTATTAATCTATCAACAGTGAGTTATTAAGGACCTACCATATGCTTTCTACTTCGGGCAATCAATAGAAATGCAAGTTCTGACTCTGTTCTCAAAACTCACAATCCAGGTAGAAAATACAAATTATGAAATAATAAGAGAAGAATATTGTTTACCTGGGGGTCTATTTTCTCACTTTGTTCCAAAAGGATTTGTGATGTCTTACAAGTTAAATATACTGCAAAATGAATAAACACACAACAGAGGCAGGTAGAAAAGACAGCTATTACCAGGATCTTGAGATAAGCTGATTATTACAATCTGGTACTGAAAAAGCTCTAAATTTCCCGATAACTAAGACAAAAGAGAAAACACACCATATCACAAGGAGGTAAGTAGGTTTCACCATCTGAAGAAAAAAAGAATATAAGTTCCTCCTCAAAGACACATTCTTGGGAAAAATTCAAGGAGGAATTTACCATGTCTGTGGATCCCTGGGAATGAGATTGGTTTTCTGTCTTGTTTATACCAAAGAAAAAGAACAAGTATGTAGCCAGGTGCTAAATTCTGTGGTACAGATGTTAGGTGCCAGAGGAATTTGGAGATTTGGGGGGTGGCATGTTGGTGGTTACCATGGTCTGATGTGGTCAAGGAAGGTATTATCTAGAACAGGTGATGGGACTCGCCTTGAAAGACGCATAGACTTTGATAGATGGTAAGGAAGCCAGTCAAAGAGAGGAAAGGAAAACAGGCAAGGACTTGGCTGTGTCAAACAGCATGGAATTCCCAGAGCGATGTAAAGGTAAGAAGTGGGGCAGCCCGGCTGACTCTGAAGATTTGTCTTCTGGAAGGAAATAATTTTGGTTTGGGGTAAGGTGGAGGACTGAGGACATGTTATGAATGGTCTTAAGCATAGAGTTAAGACTTTTTCATGCAATAAATAAGCTACTAATTTATTAAACAAGTATTGACAGATATGCTGAACGTTGTGCTGTGCACTAAATGGATTCAGAGACGTCTCCATTCCTGTGAACATTTCCAGCTTTTGTAGTGCAGATGACTGAATGATGAATACCATGAATTTAATAGAAAATAGAAAAAGGAGCAGAGCAGGAGAGGAAGATCTGGTACCTGTGAGTCTCTGGAGACTACACCCCGGTTAAGCTGGCAGTGAAAATGGAGGTCTGGAATTGAAAGAGAGGGCAGGTGTGAAGTCCACGCCAAGGAATCTTCCACAAGAGGTGCTGAGGGAGAGGAGAGAGTAGGGAGGAAGGAGGCCTGTATTAGAAAATTTGAAAGACTGGACCAAGAGAGTGAAGGAGAAAGAACCAGTGGAGAGGTCAAAGGTAAACCAAGAGAACGACCCAGCTGGAGAGAGCTGCAAGAATGCGTGGTAGACAGTATAAGATGAGTACTGAAAGAAGCCACTGCATTTGGTGATCAGGGACTCACAGATGGCCTTGGAGAAAGAAGTGTCAAAAAACTATTAGGGTTGGTTGAGGAGTGGTTGGGAAATGTGGCTGTGGTCAGTGTGAATACACGCCGGCTCTTTAAGTGGTTTGGCAAGCTCATCTAAATTTTAGGACATGTCCATGACACTTAAAGCCGTCCCATCCAATCGTCAACCAGCAATCTCTAAGAGGATCCTAATATCACTAATGTCCAGGGCCACTTTCTTTTTTTTCTCAAGACCATCTACTTGCTATTCAGATGTAACATCCTTGACATTTCGGACCATTTTTATGTGAATTTATATCTCAAACACTTGGCATTAAGCTCGGCCAGTAGGAAGCAGACAAGACACAGTGAAAATGGGGGATGAAGCAGGTAGCATATGGGTCCAGTCCCATTTTTTCTTGACACTGGTGAACAGAGCCTTTGATTCTCTGGACTTGTAATTCTTTCTTAGTCTCCCCAGGGCTAAACTTCTGTTTCCCTGAAGGATTTTTGATTTGGCATCTTCCTTGGGCTATCTCTTGTTCGTCTAGCATGCTACTTTGGTTCAGAATGTTTCCCCTCACTCTGCTACCTTAAATCTAATCTAATGAAAGTCACAGTGTTACCCAGGCATGGCAAAAATTTCAGCAGGCTTGTAGACCATGGGCAAGGAACCAGGAGTAGGGGAGTGTTCTTGAGGAGAAAAGTGATATTAAAAAAAAAAAAAAACAGTAATAAAAAATACGTTACCAGTGACTTGGATGGTAGGAAATCTATTCAGGAATTTCCTGTGTACAATAGGAACAAGGTATTGGGAATTAAACGTCTGATGAATTTTATCTATCTCATTAAGAACAAATAAAACTTATCCTTGGATTTAAAGCATCAGTACGTACCTGAGATACTTTATAACACATAAGATGCAATTGTCTGTTTGTGTGTGTGTGTGCGACAGACACACACACAGACACACACACACAGATTAATATACCACACAGCAACTAAATGTCCTGCACCAATGAGTAAGTGTATTCTGAACATACTAATAATGAAGAAATGGGTCTTTAGATTCAGCATCAATAAAGTCACTTCTCACATCAACCACATTGCATCAACAGTTCCTTCTACTTTCCCTCAACATCCATGGGTCCCTTCAGGTTCCACTGCCCATGGAGTCAGCCTTGAGTGGATGGGAGCCCTTGAGGCACTAGGAGTGGGGTGTGTATGTGAAAGAACCTCACGGGGAAACTTGCTATTGTTAACTTTTTTTGTCCATAACCGAGGGTCAACTGTGATCAGGAAATATCCTTAGCCATTGTTATGAGCTGAATCATGTTGACAATTACAATTCATATGTTGAAGTTCTAACCACCAGGACCTCACGATGTAACTGTATTTAAATATAGGGTCTTTATAGAGGTATTTAAGGTTAAAATGAGGTCATATGAGTAGGCCCTAATCCAATATGTCTAGTATCCTTACAAGAAGTGAAAATTAGGACATAGACATAGAGTGAAGATTATGTGAAGACACAAGATGACCATCTGCAAGCCAAAGAGAGGCCTCAGAAGAAATTATCCTTGCCAACACCTTGACTTTGTACTATTAGCCTCCAGAACTGTAAGAAAATAAATTTCTGTTACTTAAAAAACCACCCAGTCTGTGGTCCTTTGTTATGGCAGCCCTAGCAAACTAATACAGCTCTCAAATGAAAAGAAAAGGAGGGCTCTTTTCTTCTTGGCCTCTAATACACAGCCGCATGGGCACAATTACTCTACAATTCTGCATTTATGAAATTGCCTTCAAGAGTGCAAGGCAGAATGCTATTTCTGAGCAGCTACTTCTCTCCCTCTGAACATGTCTCTTTGCAGTCAATGATGGCAGCTCTACCTTGTGCTTTACTGTGCCTTCCATTAAAAGGGGACTGCAGTGAATATAAAAGTTTGCCCCTCTCTGGAGCCAGAAGAGCCTCTTTAATTTTCAACGCAGCTTTAAATCATACCTATAGTTCTGTAACGTTGTCGAGACAACTGGGACAGTGAGGATGGAGAGCGGAATCTACGTGGACTTCAAAGCCATCTTGGTACCAATGGGTCGAACCATTCTGGAGACCCAACTAAAATTGAACCAGAAATTACAAATGTGTTCAATTCAGTCACTTTTGCCTGAAAACAGAGCTATTTTTCCCTGAAACAGAGGTCTTTTGCACTTGAGATTAGAGTTTATTTTGGTTTAATTTTGTCACCTTCCACATGCTCAGTCTTGACTTCTCTTTTTTTTTTAGAAAAGGTAGAAGAGGGTGCCATGGGGGCTGGATGAGAGGGCAGGAAAAGGCAAGGCAAGCAGGCAGGGTAGATGGAGCATGACATGGGTCCTAAAGCTGAACTCTCTCATTAGAGGCTACGGTTGACCTTTCAACTCACCAGGAAGGCCCCTGCCAAGCTCTCCTTATCAGCCTTAAAGGCTAATTACTGCTGAATGGGCTCCCAAGGTTGGAAAAATTTCAAAGAATTTTTGAATACATCTCTATAGTTCTTTTCTCTTAACAATAGAATCTATCAAACAGCCAGGGGAAGGCTCTGTTTAAAAGCGCCGACAGGAGATCAGAAGAATGTCTGATTGCCAAAGTGACTAATTTATTTTTACACAGTATTAATGATGCTAAAATAACCAATATCTATAGCCTGGTTTTGACAGTTTATTACAAGGGTTCCCATTGTTTAAAAAAGAAGAAAAAGGGGGGAGAAAAAGGAAGTATGAAAGAAATAGAGTGTTTTATTTTGCTACATTTCCATTTGTTAACAAAACTCCCCTTAAGCAAAACCAGAGGTCATTAGCAAACAAGCAAAACATGCCTGTCTCCAGAAGAATACAATTCTCTTCATCATTTAAAATACAGCTCTGCTGAAAACCCAAATCATGACAAATCCTTAACATGAAAAATTCAGTGCAGACTTGAAACCACCTGACTTTACTTTGGGTTTGTGCTCCTTAAAATTACCTAGAAAATACCATAATCTTCTCTTCGCGAGGCTGGATGTGGGCCAGGGCCTCGGCTCCAGAGGCAAAGGGCAAACTAAAAATCATGTCTGAACAGACAGCTCCACCCTCTCTCCCAAGTCCACTTGGCCCTGTGACAAAAAGTGAGGTCTAAAGCACATTCATCCAGGGCCTGGGTTTTTGGCCAAAACTCAAGACTCTTATAGGACAAACAAAATGAAATCCAAAATGTTATCGCCCTCACTTTAAGAAGCCAAGCGGGCTTAAATGATTGCCCTTTACATGGTGAGTGGTTCACATCTGCAATATAATAAGGAATCAATAGAACTGGATTAAAACGTAGCTTTTTGTTTAAGAGAAAGATCCTTAGCTGAGAGTTTAAATTTCAAAGTGATTTTTGATAACAACTTAATGTGTGTGCATGTGAGAGAGAGAGAGAGAGAGAGAATTTCTATACTGAATCGAAGACTTCAAGAGTGAAAAGCGAACCCTAGAGAGGATGGAAGGGTACAGGGAGCCCACTGTGGGGGGCCTGCCTGCCTGGCATAGGTGCCCCCAAACTGTGGGTAAGTCTCTCAATGACCTTCACTCTCCTTCATTAAAAGCTTCAGTTCTTAGGGACTCACTCTCCCCAATGCCCACCCACTCTGACACCCCCACTCTCTCTCACGCTTTAAATGGGTGAGAGCCAGGAGAGACTGTCAAATAATTTTTACCTCCTGCCGAGCTAGTGACAGGCTCAGTACAAATAGCTACATTGAGAAAGTACCTCCATGCCACAGCTCCCACGGCCAGCACTCTAACAAGACAGTCCGGGGGTGTGAACACCGACATCTGATCCCACTGGGACAGATCAGTACTGAAACGCAGGGCCGGGCATTCCAAAAGTGGTTTCCCCATCGTCTCCTAATCAAAACCTCCTGCTCCAGCCACCGGGCTGCATTCACAGTCCCCTCTGCACACTGAATCCCTTCTGGCCTTCCAGCCTTTGTTCACGCTGCCTTCCACCCTTAGAGGATGATGCACTGCTCTCTCTCCCCGCAAACTCTCCAATCCTGCCATCCCGATCCAGTCCTGACTAATCTCTCAGTCCCCCTGGAACATCTACCCACACAAGGGCATCTACTTCCTCCGGGCCACAGCTATTGTTTTCTGACTTCTTTCTAGGTGCTTTGGGGCTGCCTTGTTGTAAATGTAGTTTTTTAGAATAATTTTATGTTCACAGCAAAACTGAGAGGAAGGTACCGAGTTTTCCCATCTACTTCCTGCCCGCCCTGCACCCCCCCTTCCCCCACCCACAGCCTCCTTGTTATCAACACTTCTCACAGAGGGATACATTTGTTACAACCATGAACCTACATCAACACATCCTCAGTATCACTTAAAGTTCAGAGTTCACCTAAGGGTTCCCTCTCGGTGTTGTATATTCTATAGACTGGGGCAAATGTACAATGACAGCTATCCACCAATGCGGCAGGTACAGTGTAGTTCTGCTGTCTCAAAAATCCTGTCTGAACATCTGAACAAGGTTTTACAAACAATCGTGGAGGGCTGTGGTTTTAATTCTTGAAGGGAGGGGAGACTTTAGGAGCTCTGTAGGAGAAGTATTATTTTATATTTTCCTTTAGGTAAGAGTCAAAAAAATTATGTATACATGGCTCTGGATCATTTTGATGCTGCCACCTATAACTGTATGTTGGAGTCTGGGCCTGGATGAATGTTCTCACTACAGTGATGGCAGACTGGGGAGCGGCGGGGCGGTGGGGGCGGGGGACCCACCAAGAAATCGTGAATAGGAAATGATCCATTTGTGCCAGGTGATGATCATTCCTGCAGTCATCACACAGCACAGAGTTGCCACTGAAGTCAGCCCGATAGTCACACTATGAACACTTTAATTTCAGTGAAAGATTACTTGTCACGTTAAGCTAATGTGGTTCATTGAAATGGTATATCGGGGGTGGGTGGGAGGGGAGTAAATTTAATTTGGAATTTTTGGAGAGCTATAAAATTATTTAAACTTTAGCTCATTTATATTTAAAACCCTCAGTGGCTTCCCATTACCCTGTAGGATAGAATCCAAGCTTCTTCTTAGGCCAACAAGGCCGTGCATTACTTAACCTCTGATTACCTTTCAACTTCATCTGCTATTCTAATTTTGCAGCAAAATGGAGACCTTTGTCCTGTTCCTCACACAAGCCAAGCTAAGCTCCTATCTGTTTCACAAACTTAACTTGTTCCCTTCACCTATAATACCTCTGTTCCCTTCCCCTTCACAGAGAAAACTTCTTTTCATTATCCATGTCTACCGAGCTGTCACCTCCTCAGAGAGGACAGCGAGTCACCTACCTAAAATACTCTCCCCAACGTCCTCTCACCCTCTACCCTTAACCCTGCTTCATTTGCTTTTTAACACCTACCGCTATCTGAAACTCTTTATGTGCAATTGGTCCTTGTTATTTGTGGATTCCATGTTTTCGCATTTGCCTACTCTCTCAAATTTCCTTATAACCCCAAAAGCAGTATTTCAAAGTCATTCACATACAAGTGCAAAGTGGGGAAAAATTTGAGTCACGTGACATGTACATTCCCAGCTGAGGATGAACAAGAAGACGCTCTGGCTCCTAGTTTCGGTTCTCGTACTGTAAACAAACGTCCTTTTTGTGGTTTACTGGGTGCCATGTTTTTTTCATTTTTGTGGTTTTCTTGTCACTGTTAAAGTGACCCCACGCAGAGTGTTAAAGTGCCGTCTATAGTTCCTTAAGAGTAGAAGGCTGTGATGTGCCTTATGAGAAAATATATGTTAGATAAGCTACCTTCAGGCATGAGCAACTGGCTGCCATTCAATGTTAATGAAGTAACCATAGATATTAAATAAAGTGTCTTAAACAGAAGCACACACTAAACAAGATCATGTACTGATTGGTTGATGAAAAATGTGGTGACCAGAGGCTCTCAGGAAATGAATCCTGTATTTTTCCTAGAGGCAATGGTACGGTATTTGCCAGTTCACCGTGGCAACTTTATAGAACACAACAGCCATGAATAATGAGAACCAATTACATTTTTTTTTTCTCATTTTTTCCTTCCCAACCAAAATGGGTGTGCCTATGGAGTCAGGCACTTCGTCTACTTTTGTTACTATTATATTCCCAGTGCTAGGACTACAGCAATGTATTAAATGAATAAGTACAGTGAGTATGTACCTTGCTCTCTGTCTATATGTATTTAAATTATATTATAACAAAATCATTTAATGTTGGAGGTTGATTGGAATTTGTTTCCTTTAAAGAAGTTCCACTCTTTACTCAAGTTTGAGTAAAGAGACGTATACTATGCATCCCATTCGTAGCAAGGACCATGTCTCATTTCTATTCTTGTCAAAGACTTTGACGTGAGGTTAAAAACACATTAAATTCTTAAATGTGTGCTTAATGGATGAAAAATTGATCAAATGTATTCTTTTGATTACAAGGATGGTGAAGGCAATATTTGCCTTTAAATGTGAGCAGATCTTAATTAAATTTGCACTGTTATCAAGAGAATAAGAAGAAAAGCCACAAACTGTGGGAAAATATTTGCAAAAGACACATTTGATAAAGGTCTGTTATCCAAAATATACAAAGAACTCTTAAAGCTGAACAATAAAAAAGACAACTTGATTAAAAACTGGGTCAAAGACTTTAACTTATCTAAGAAGATACTCACCAAAGAAGATACGCAGATAGAAAATAAGCATATAAAGAGTCGTTCCACATCATGTTATCAAGGAGATACAAATTAAAACAACAATGAGATACCACTATACACCTATTAGAATGGCCAAAAATCCAGACCACTGACAACACCAAATGCTGGCCAGGATGTGGAGCAACAGGAACTCTCATTCATTGCTGGTGGGAATGCTAAATGATTTTGGAAGACAGTCTGGTGGGTTCTTACAAAACTAAGCATACTCTTACCATGCGATTCAGCAATCATATTCATTAGTATTTACCCACAGGAACTGAAAACTTATGCCCACACAAAACCTGCATACAGACATGTATAGCAGCTTTATTAATAATTGCCAAAACTTGAAAGCAACCAAGATGTCCTTCAGTAGGTGAATGAATAAATAAACCGTAACACATCCAGACAATGGGATATTATTCAGTGGTAAGAAACGAGCTATCAAGCCATGAAAAAAAAAAAATGAAGGAATCTAAAATGCATATCACTAAAGTACTTATTCATTACTAAAGTGAAAGAAACCTATATGAAAAGGCTACATGCTGTAGGATTCCAACTATATGACATTCTGGAAAAGGCAAAACCATAGAGACAATAAAAAGATCAGTGGTTGCCAAAATTTTGGAGGGTAGGGGTGAATAAACAGAGCACAGAAGATTTTTTGGGCAGACAAAATATTTTGTGTGGTACTATAAGAATAGATATATGTCATTATACATTTGTCTAAGCCTATAGAATGTCAACACTATTGGTAAACCTTAATGTAAACTGTGGACTTGAGCGATCGTGAAAAACAATTGCTCTGTTATTATATTATTTCATGTTTTGCAGTGATAATATGTAGGTCAATATGTAAACATTCATGTGTTCATATGTGTATACAATTGATTGAACGGAAGGGGAAAAGATCAATGGAGTAGAGAAAAGGTGATAAATGGAGAATGCAGTTGTCAGAAATATCA
This sequence comes from Pteropus vampyrus, assembly GCF_000151845.1. Classification (NCBI taxonomy): domain Eukaryota; kingdom Metazoa; phylum Chordata; class Mammalia; order Chiroptera; family Pteropodidae; genus Pteropus; species Pteropus vampyrus. Next base: position 12,683,870 of record NW_011888785.1, read on the forward strand.
ATAAAAAAAATGAACAGAGGTGTCTTTGTAGATCCATGGGTATTTCAGTCACTGGGTACCTGAATGAGCATTGAAATAAATTGACAATAAATATAAAACTGCTGAGTTTACCCTATCGTTAATCATTGACTGCTAGTGGCTTAATTTAATTTATGTATAATTGGTCAATACATTGACCATTAATTACTCTGACTGAAAGCTGTGGGGAACATAGAATAGATGTGAAACATGGCCACTGACCTGAAGAAGCTCATGGCTCAGTAGAAAGAGGGAAACAGTGAACAAATAAATACAATAAAAGACATTTACATTATATTCAACTGCTGGGTATTTTGGTGTTGAATAAAATTATTATAAAAATAATTTATGACTATAGTGATGTGGTATAAAAACCATCTAAAACGGTAAGTTATTCCGTCATCTGAGTCCATTACTAAATCGCCAATAAAAATAGGCAGACAGTTCAAAATATTAAAACCATTGTTTTTTAGCCTAATGATTTCTGACTCAATTACAATCAATGTGAGATAGAAAAAATATAGGACACTGTGTTTTCTTTTCTGTAAAATTAGGGAATTGAATGGGGGCTCTATCTGCAAAATACTCCTCAGCTATGATTTCTATGACTTAAACCAGATTTTCTCGTTGCCTTTCTTTCTTGTTTCCCACATATGGACTTTGATTTTTTAAAGGACCTAAAGACTTTATAAAAAAAATTAAGTTGGTATATTTATTTAATCACACTTTCTTGTGGTGCTGGCATCATACCTGTCTTCACGGAAAGCTCCTTCCTGGGCTTTCAGGGTCCTGTCATGCGTCCATCTTCAAATACTGCTTCTGGACACTTAATTCCTCCTGTCAGTCTTTCTCTCTCTTCTTTCTCTCTACCTATATTCAAGTTCTTTAATTATTCCTATCCTTACTGATATTGTTGTTTATTTCTTTGTCATTATTACTAGAAGTGCAAATTAGAAAGACATTATTTAGAACTTGCGGGACTAATGGTTAGACGAGTGTCCAAAAGGGTGGAAAACCATGAAATGTAGGTCGAGGTGTTTGAAATGATTAGGAAAGCAACCAGAGCCGTGTCAGTCAGAGTTTCCAGAGGTATGTTCCAAGGAACACTGTTCTCTCAGTATGCTTGGGTCAAAATGAGCTCCATATCCACAGAAGTTTGGGGATCTCTGCATGCCATATATCCAGCCCATTTCTGAGGAAAAATTTAAAGGGCCTCTCTGCTAAAGATACTTACTCACTTTATTTAACTTTCTGTATTGTTTTTAAATCATAGAACTCCTTCTCTACCTTAAAAAAAAAAAAAAAAGGCTTGTTAAGATTCCACAGACTGTAAACACTGTTATATGTTGTAGCATAAGGAGATGACATGATAAAAGATGTATTTTAGGAAGATTATCTAAGAGAATTATGTAGGAAAAATGAGCATGGGGAGACACCAACCTCACAGAAACTGGTAATGATTTTATCACAAACTTGATAGCCAATACATGGTCATTCTCTGCTCTTAAGGAACTATTTTTTCCAAACAGACTTTTTTAGGAGAGGGCATTCTTAGACCACAGTATGACTGTTGTAATTTATTTCAGATCTAGATTAACACAAAATACTGTAAGAAGAAACAAAATAACACGCATGCACACACTTATGGACATAAAGACACACACACTTCATTTTGATGATCTGGTTCATGGATTGCTACTTTAAAGAAGCAGTCTTTAAAAAGATTAGCAAAACTCAATTCGTTTACTGAACTTTCTTAAAGGAAGGTGAATGAGGGGGAAAAAACATCAAACCAATCAGGCTTAAGTTAAGTTCCATAGATGGGTGGGAGCCAAGAGTCTCAAGCAAAACCCTCTGGATTGGTCACTCATTATACCTCTTAATGTAGCTGGATCTGGCAGTGTGGTAAAGGGGAAATCTGGTTTAAAAATGAACTTTTTAATCATTAAGGGAGGTCCTAAGTGAGAAGGAAACTGACAACTTATAAGAGACTTCTTCTTACTTTTGACTTGGGCTTAGTTCAAGCCAATGAACCAGGGGACAGGAGAGAAAACTATTTCACTCTACCGCCAATTCCACAACATTCCTCTCCGGAACCTTCCACAGAACTGGTGAACGTCCAGTAGTAAACACTGAGGTCTGTTTCCCCAGAATTTATGGGAGGCCTGTTACTCTACTTTGGAAGGAAAAATGAGAGTTTTCAAAGATTAATTATATTTATTTTTCCTCTATAAAAACTCTTATTTATTCTTTACAAAGTACTAGAAGAATGAGAACAATCTCCCAATTTTTATCGTCCCAAGTTGATAAAACAGTAATTTGTCTTGATGGTCAAATTCTAATCATTCTATATTGTGTGTAATACTGGAAAACTAACATATATTAGACGCAGGATAAAGATGAACAAAGAAATATCCTACTCTGAAAAAAAGGGTGTATAAATGTACACCAAATTGTTAAACAAGAAATTGTGAAAGTAACTGATATAAGAATATACTAAGAAAAAATCTTTACATGTGTTTTCTTAAAAGTTAAGACAAATGAGAGTATCTCCATCTTCTTGCCATATTTAAATCCCCTTTGTGAAGTCAGGACTTGGGTGGGAGCAGGGCAGATGTGAAAAGACTAATGGGGTTTTGGGTAAGGATTAGAAGTACTAGTGACAATTTTGCGGGAACAAATAAGGATGAAGAAGGGAATATATATCTGGCTCAAAAATTTAAAGGCAAGTTGATAAAAAGAGAAGTCCTATGAAAAATACAATGGAGAAACAAGTAAACATAAAGCTAACAGAAAGGTCAGATAAGACAGTTCTGCAACAATCCATTCAAGATGGGGTCACATGACAGTATATTTACAAAAATATACTTAGAATTATGTGACCTCACTGGTACAATGCCAGTCACATGGAAGTATTCAGTTGAATGCAGCTTCTATTATTATTATGATTATTATGATTATAGTCTTTATCGCCATGATTGGGCTTCATCTGAAAATTTAAGTGGAGAGTGAATTAAGAGAAAAGTCTCATAAAGGGTTGCAAAAGTAAACATTCTGGTCAATCAAGATGCGACCATTGAATTTGTTAGAATGTGCGAGTATTCATTAATAATCCAACCAACTATCGTTGAGATAGGCGAGATCTATGGGTTGTATCCAGGGGTTAATGTGGAACGTGAGTATTGCTAGGAATCTGATGAAGCAGTGATCAGACGCAGAACATTATGCTAACACTGTGGTTCACAGTCCTGAAGGGAAGGTGACATGTCTTTAGTGCCCAGTCTCACTCTATATGACATTAAGCAAGAGGTGATGAGGGGCCACTTTATCATATATTAGAGACCTTGTTATTTTCAGAAGAAAGTCCACACTCCATCACATAGCATCACAGATTGCCTTTTACCATCTGGTCCCTTTTTGACTCCAAACCATCCTTTCATTATTCCCGTCCAGTCACTTTGCACCTACTGTTCCAACTCAGTTAAACTACTTAAAATTCAAATAATAATAGCAACAATAAATATATTTAAGAATAATAATAATAATAAGTATTGCCAATTAATTCATAGTACTTACTCTGCTTGACACTGTTCTAAGAGTTTACATAAACTCATGTACCCTATGAAATAGGCAGTGTTTTAATCCCCATTGTAGAGATGACTAAACGGCAATACAGAGAGGTTAAGTAACTTTCCTAAAGTCACACAGCCAGAGTATCAACTATCTCATGCTTCTGTTTTTTAATATTCTGTTCCTTTTGCTTAAATGCCGTTCCCTTTCTCTCTTTACCTAACTCACTCTTTCATATCTCAGCTTGGATGTCACCTATTTTGAGATTCTTTAGAACATTTCCCTTTCCATATCCACTCTACTGCTTTAGTTCACGCTAGGAATTCCTCTTATAAACTATGATTTAGAGAAGAGACAAGCCCTCTTCTCTAAAGGGAACCACATCCCACAGGAGACAGTTTCCCAGGGATATTTTTAGAAAGAGCATTCCTGCATTTAACTGGGCTACAGTGTACCAAGAGGTGATTGTCAGGCCTGTTGGGGAACCTCTTTCCTTACTCACTTAGATAAGTACTCACCCTTTTGAGTGGAAGGGGTGGCTAAGGACACACATTCATGTTGCCCAGCTCTTTAGATATTCTCACTAATTAATAGGAATTCTACTCAACTACTTTGTAAGAAAAATATTTTGGAGGCTACTCTATTCCTAGATGGTTGCCTTGGGTATTTTTTTCTGAAATTATAGTTTCTTAAATATATCCTAATAGAATTTTAAAAGCTTAACCTCAGTTTTCTAATCATTATATTTCTAAATTATGGCTATGAATTTTACTGCTCAAAACCACTGCTAACTAAATATTTGCTTCAGTATTTCTTTAATGCACATCTTTTAAAAGCCCAGGGATTATTCATTCATGTATTAATTGAATGATTTATGCAGTGCCTACCATATGCCAAGACTATGCCAGGTACTGGGGAGGCAGACAAAATGATTTGGGCCTGCTGTCAAGGAGTGCACGTTCTTATGCTGAAAGAGTGGAATTTCTACACATACTAAATATGATTCAGTGGGCAAGACAAAAGTATTTTTATTATTACATTATCTATACTATAAACATATTTAACATTTATTTCAGTACATGATCATTTTTAATGAATACATTTTAAACACAATAAATAATGTTTTTCCTTAGAAACAAAATTTTCTCGTTTCTTTTATTTATAAAAAACTCAAATTATATTCCTTTCTAGTAGCTAAGAGGGAAAAAAATCAGCGAAGATAGCCATTTTATATTTTAAACTTGGCAGAGGATAGAAAACTGAAATGATAATAATTATTTATTGATTTCACAGTAGTTGCTTGAAAATTGAAGATTATCTTTCTAATTTGTGCCAAGTCACCACCCTCGATCACTTAGAAAATTTTATCAGATTCACTGTTTTGTTAAAAGATTAGAGGACTGAGATGTATGTTGACTGCTAAGACAGATTATACAATGTCAAGATACATTTAGAGGAAGTCAGTGATTTCCATCAATCAAATGTGTGTCCTGAAAGGTTCTTGGATGATAGCACCCTAGGGTGCTGTCCAGGATCCACATCAAATACTGACCGATGGGTTAAATCAGGCCATATACCTGACCAGTCAACATAAAGGAATGGAATTATAGGACCCCAAAGGTCTAGTACAGAAAGGATTTGCAGAATATTATCAATATGAGCAGAAGAAACACAAGTCCTTTGAAGTCTAAAGGAAGGGACTGAGTTGGCAAATACATAAACAGTATCAAGAACGTTGATGCTTGTGAAGCTGTATCAGGACCAAAATAAATATTAACCCAATGTTTAACTGGAATCCACTGAAACTTTCCAAACTGGATGCAACGATAAAAAGCCCAAAGACTCATAACTTGTCTAGCCACTAAGCTAAGCTACAGTAGAGGAAAAAAAAAATTATCCAAAACCTCAGCAAACAGAAAAGCTGAGTGGAATAATGAATGTTTTCATCCAGCCAAGAGTTCATACTTTATTTCTAAGCATCAACTCCAGCATTTCTTGATGGATGGGAAATTTAATGTGCTAAGATATATAGTAAAGGTAAGAACTGGTACTCAATAGAATTTATTCAGGCAGTGCATTTTAAAATATTTTTTAAAAGAGCATCAAGGATAAACTTTTAAGCATGCAGCTTTTTACTGTTCTCTTAAAATTAGAGCTTCATTGATATATTGAAAGAAGAATGTGCTCAGATGCTAATCAATATTATTGAAACAGCAAAGTCGTGAAATGAAAATGGCAAAATGACCTTGGAAGTAGGAGATCAGGGCAACTTTTGAGAAAGCAGGTTTAGTGGTGATCACTGGGATAAAGACAGGTTGGAGGAAGTAAAACTGCTGTTTGGTGGGAAAAGGCAGAAGATGAAACAGGATGGAAAAGAGGTGACAAGGTGCTGTGTTTTGTCTTCAATATGTTGGAGGGAAGGGGAAGCTGGGCATACAGAGAAAAGAGAGAGATGATGCTTAATGTGGGAATTCACATGGGAAGATCTCCCATGGGAGGCCATCATGTGGATAGGCAGAGGACCTACAAATATCTTCCATGCCCATCCCTTCCCTACACCCTAATCAGCACACAACTGATTGTTTTGCTATTCATTTGGACCCTCCTGTTATATTGCCTATAAGCTAACCAACTATAGCAATACTAATTTCTATACATGATCATATTTTCACTCTATCCACTGTGGCAAGGGTCATATAGTTTAAAAAGTTAAATATGTTGATAATTAAGGTGATTAAAAAAAGTTAAAATATGTTGATAATTAAGGTGATAAACAAAGTTTCTCTCACTATCAAAAATGGTTGCATTGCTATTCTTAAAAAAAAGTATGCCTTTAATAATATTGCGTTAAATTTCTGACAAAATAAAAATAAAAACAATCTGCCTCTGTCACTAATATGCAACTACTTATTTTCTCTTATTAAGTCAACTAATGAAACTAATGAAACCAGAAAGAATCATTTTAAAATTCTATTTTAAGATTCTATAATATTATTATAGAATATTATTAGGTAGGTTAATTTTTCACCTGTAATCAGTGTGACTATTTGCTATTCAAGAACTAAACCACTCTTTGGGGACTATTTAGAAACCCAAACCTCCAAAAATATGCAGTATTATGTTCTTCCTTTAGCCTTTCCCAATTCAACCTACCCAGTCTTCATGAAAATTTAAATAAAACCATATATAAATTTAATGGCAATATTAAGTTTTCAAGTCACAAAGAGAATTGACAATGATTGTATTTTTTCCAAATATACTTTTTCTATTTTACAGCAATATTTCTAAAATCCTGTGTAGAGAAATTTCATTTTTTAGCTATCTTTAAAATCATAGCTTTTCTCTTCCTAAAAGTGTGTGAAGCTATTGTCTCTTTGCAATCACATTACTTATGCAAAGTGAATGGATATGGACTTGGCTACAGGCTTTTAGATTTGATTCATTTCACTCCGTGTGCTAATTCCAGCATAACGTTCTCTCCGAGAATACAGATTTTCTTTCCTAATATTTTAGCTTTATTTTAGAAATACAAATTCTTGGTCAGGAGAATGCACAAAATGCATGTCTGTATTGCTAAATTTTCCTGTTGGTTTGCCTTTCAACTTTTTTGGTTATCTTTTTAAGCTATACTTATTTTTATGCACAAAGTATCATATCGAAGTCATTTTTAAAATTTGACTTCTCACTCGTTTAAAGTCTTATTTCGTAGCATCAACTATCCACAATTCGAAGGACTCTTCCTTACATTATTTAATTTGCAATCTGCTATGGTTTGAATATTTATGTCCTCCCAAAATTCTTATGTTGAAATCCTAATCCCAATGTGATAGTTTCAGGAGGTGGGGGCCTTTGGAATGTGATTAAGTCATGAGGGAGGAGCCTTCATGAATGGAATTAATGTCTTATAGACGAGACCCCACGGGGATCCCTAGCACCTTGCACAGCGTGAGGACACAGCAAGAAGGTATCTGCTATGAACCAGGAAGAGGGCTCTCACCAGAACGTGACCATGCTGGCATTTTGATATTGGGCTTCCCAGCCTCCGGAATTTCAAGAAATAAATTTATGTTGTTTATAAGCCACCCAGTGTGGGATTTTGTTACAGAAGCCCACACTGACTAAAACATATTCTTCTTAAGTGTGAAGATATCACTAACTCAATTGTCTAGTATGGCTCCACCATAAACTTCACCTTTGCTTAAATGATCAAATGACTCCAAGTTACCCAATGAGTTTAAAATGAAGATAACTAAGGTAATTATTATTGTCAGGAGGGACTGAAAAATAATTACTTATCTTATTATTCCCTCTGCTCTATACCTATCTAAAAATCCTCATTGTCAACAAGACTAGAAAAAAATCTAAAGCCTTGATTTCCACTATATCCAAAATAATATTTGTATTTTCACTTTGCCCTTTTGTTAACATAAAGAAGGTTATTTTCAGTCATAGTCTTACAAAAGTGATTAGAAATTTTAAGAAATGTTGATACCGTTTCCTTTAAATTTAATGCATGTTCAGATTAAGAAGAGGAGAAAGACTCTGGGCAATGGTGTCAGGAGTATCAAGTGTAACTGTTGCTCCCAGCACATCACCACGAAAGGTCATGATAAATTTGGGGTTTCAGATGTATTCACAGTACAAGCCCCTGGCCAGAACAAGTAGGGTATTAATTATATCAGGAAACCTGGTTGGGGGGTGAGACATTGGTTTTTATTCTCCTGCCTGAACCCTGAAATAGCTTCCTGGTTTCCAAACACAACCCTGAAGAGAAAGGAGTGACCCCCTCAAACTCACCTATCTGTCCCAGTAGCTCTATAGGATGAGGAATTTGAAATAAAACTTCACGCTGGTTTGCAGCACAGCTGTTCAAACTTTAGCAGCATCAGAATACTTGGACTACTTGTCAAAACACAGATTGCCAGGCCTCATCCCCAGAGTTTTTGATGCAGAAGATCTGGAATGGGGCCCCGATCATTTGCATTTCTAATTAGTCCTGGGTAATGCTGCCCATGACAATCAAAGGGCACACTTTGAGAATTCTTTATTTTAGAATTGTAGAGAAATGATATATCTCCTACATCTGGATTTATAGGCCTGCTATAGTCAGTTGGGGACAGGTTGTGGACAACTTTGAATGTCAGATTCAGGTGGTTTCTGAAGACCTAAGAGATTCAACAATGGTAATTTTATGCAATTCCTAGTGCTCTTACAAAACTTAAATTAGCACTCATGAAATGCATCTTTGATATTAAGCCCCAGGTGGTCCTCAAGTTTGTGATGTTCAGACATCCTATGGAGTCAGGGCCCTGTCACATCTTACAGGACCTGGTCTAAACCTTTCTCTTCTCCCTACCACATCTCAGTTCTCCTCATTGCGGGCAGATAAGCATGCCTCTGACTTCACCAAGAAAATAGAAACCTTCTCTCATTCTCTGCTTCCCCTTCCACTTCCATATAGCTAAACCTATCCATAAGCATTTTTTTCCAGTCTAATTGGTGTCCTGCCCCTACTTCTCACCCCATCCTTACATAGGCATCTGACATCACCTTTCTCAATTTTTCAAACCACTTACTATCATCTACACTTTTCATTGGCTGCTTCTCTTCAGGCCACCAACATGCTCAAGTCTCTCAAAAAGTATAATAACCAAATCCGTCCTTGGCCCAGCTTAACTGGCCAGCCACCGCTCTATCTCCTTTAGTTCATAGCTGAATGTCTAAGAGAGTAGTCTATATTTCCTATGTGCACTGTCTTCCCTCCTCACCCTGCAATGACCACAATCTGTCTCCATTGCTCCACTGAAATTGCTCTCACCGTGGTGAGTGCCACCCTCTTCTTGCCTTTTCCATCTGTGGATTCTGTCTCATCTTGCAGCATCGACAGCTTCAAGGCTGCACCCTTGTCCTCTTCATTTCACATTCTACTCATAATTTTCTCTCTTGGATACATGACTAACTATATATGCTGATCACTTTCATAACTATCTTTTTAATTCCACTCTTGTTCCTGATCTCCAATTTTTTCAATTATCTTTTAGATTTTCCAGACATCTCAGTTGGACTATGCCCAACCGACTGCTTGTTTTCTAGTGGCAACCCTAGTCTATTCCTCCTCCTCCCTTATTTCCTGTTTCAGTCATTGGTACCTCCAGCCTTTCACTCACATGCCTAAGGCAGAAATATCAGAATTGTCATTGAATCTCCTCCCAAATCGAGTCAGTAGATCACTGCTTGACTTTCTCTCTCGGACCTGTTTTCTCCTGCATAAACTCACTGTACCTTGCCATTGCCAAAACTCTGGCTCTCACCTGGATGATTGAACTAGCCTTATAACTGGATTTCCTGTGTCGAGGCTTAGTGTGCCGGGGTGGAATACGGGCTTTGGGCTCACAGAAATCTGTGTTCCCAATCCCGGTTTCCCACTTTTTCACTGAGCATATCAGATACAGACATGACCACATCCTCAACTTTTCTTTTATAAATCACTGGAAATTATTTCAGTTGTGAAACGCTAAGTCCAAACATCCATTTTTAAATAACTATCTCATTTTACCAATTCTCATACTCAATTATTTCCTTCATACCTGTTCTCTGATAGGGGGTTCCAATCCCTTGCTCCCTTACTTTCTCCCATTTTCTTTTCCTTTCTGTTCCAGCTTAGAATCCCTAGTCTCTAACACCAAACGCTCTCGTCTATATCTCCAAATCCCACATCCTGTTGTCCTTCCATGGTATTCTCATAAAGCTCCGGCCCCAGATCCATCTAACTGTCTCCCTCATCCATGTCCATTTCAGTGCTGCTCAGCTGTCTTGGAGGAAGTCAGCCCTGAAGACTGATGCCACTAAAACATCTTGGTCTTCAACTCAGCTGGGTCCTCCACACGGCCCAGAGTCTTTGTCTCCATAACCAGTCTTTCCTCTTCTCTTCTGTGACCAGCTGAAACTTGCTCCCTTCGTACCTCTACTTCCCACTCACCTGAATATTTCAGCTCCCACTTCATTGAGAAAACAGAATCATATGAGAGTCCTCTCTGCTTCCATTCACCAAACCTACACACTTACATATATTTGCCCTCATTCTCCCTTTCATGACAACACAAGAGACATCACTGTCCAAATCTAAAATTCACCTCCCTGCCCACGCTATGCATCCTATTCACTCCAGCATTTTAGGGCCCTTTCTCAGCCTTACACTTTTAGATTTTCTCCTCTTTTCTTTTAATGGCTCTTCCACCACAACAACATCTTTGACAGTCTCTATCACCTTAAAATAAAAAAAGAAAGAATAAAAAAAAGGAAAAAATCCTCTCTTTACCTCCCATTTTCCTCTCCTCATAGCCAAACTTCTCCATTTGTCTTCAGTGCTTCCTTGTCTTCCACTCAGCCCTTAACCCATTGTTATTTGTGTCCCACCCTCGATACACTTTTATGAGACAGTACTTGCCATGGGTACAAGTGGCTTTGAGTTGCTAAATACCATAGACATACAGTAAGTCCTCACTTAATGTTGTTCATAGGTTCTGTGACTTTAAGTGAAATGACATAGAATGAAACCAATTTTACCATAGGCTAATTGATATAAACAAGAGTTAAGTTTCTGCTTTAAAAAAATGACGTTATTGGAGGATCTGCTGTATTTTCGTCTTGATGTTATTTTCCTGAAGTATTTGTTACTATTGATCATTCCTTCCTCTTTTGTTTTTCATTACAGAAAATTTCCAAAAATATTCAGAAATAGAATAATACCAATATCTGGCTTTGATATTTATCACTATATGTCCAATCTTATTCATCTGTATTCACAGGCTCACCCCTTCCCAATTTATTGTTTTGAATCAAATCCCTGACAGCATATAAGTTCTTCTGTAAATATTTCAGTGTGCATCCATCAAAAGTAAATGCACTTAAAATAATCACATCATCATTGCACCAAAAAATAATAATTCATAAACATCCAGTCAATATTCACATTTCCCTAATAGGTTTCTGATATTTTTAATTGGTCGTTTGTTTGAATCCAGAGCTATATAGGATCCATATTTTAAGATTGGTTGAAACGTCTTAAGTTTTGTTACAATTAATTTTGTTTTTATATATACTTTCCACCTCCATTTCTTTTTTCCCTTGAAAAACATTTTTTTTTTGTTTGCAGAAATATGATCAACTGTCCTATAAATATCCCCTGCAGTCCAGATGTGGTTGATTCCATCCCTATGATATTATTTAACATTTTGCATCTGTATCTTTTATTGCCTCTAAATTCAGGGATCTGGTGGATTGATAAGATTCAGTTTCAATTTGGGTGGCAAATCAAAAGTGGTATTATGTACTTCCATAGTCATGAAGGTTGTTTCTGATTTTATGTTATCAGCAACAATCATGGCCGAGATCATTAGGGGATGCAAAATGATGATGTTCAAACCCCATCATTTCTTCTTCTTATATTAACTGGAATATTTGTGTGAAAGAAAACTCCCCCTGGTCACCTATTTAGTATCCATGAAGTTCAAATCATACAGAAAAGGCAGAATAAATGTTTGATTCTTCTAGCATAAATGATCAATTGATCCTTTCTATTACTTAATGATTTTCCAAATGAGTTGATTTCCCCAGTGTTTTTATACACGACCAATGAATTAGTTTTTATTTTTTCAGCATCACTATGAACTCATGAATCTATTGTCCTTACTGATATTCTTTGGCCAGCAGGAGCTCATTCAACTTGGCTACCATGTCCCTGGACAAGAAACCTGGGTCTTTTCCTGATGATTTCCTTTCTCACCTTACTTGTACCAAATCGATCAGTAATGTGTCTCTTAAGCGGTTCACAAATCCGTCTACTTCTCTCTATCCCACTCTACTGGTCTAGGCTATTGTCATTCTTCCCCTGCACGGGCACTGCACCTGTCTTCTAAGTGCTCTGTCCTTTTCCTGCTCTCAAACATAGTCAGAATTACCTTTGAAAACACAAATAATATAGTGCCTTTTACTAGCTTAATCCTTCCACCACCACCCCCCCAAAAAAAAACTGCTAAACCAAAAACCCCAAGTCCCAAGTCATATATTTCCACAGGTACATATGTATGTAAGTGCATGTCACAAAGCTCTAGACTATCGACACTAAACTGATAACAGAGGTTACCTCTGGGTTGAAGACTGGGATGCTAGGCAATGAAGGGATGTCCTAGGTGGGGTTAGTGTTGGTTAAGGAAGACATCAGTTTTATCACTATTAGAAGTGTTCAAATTTTTCAAGTATTACTTATATATTTAAAAATAAACAAAATCGACCAAGAAAGGGAACTTTAACTAGCTCTGAGGCAGATGGGGCTCACCAGCAGGTGATATAAATTCCAGTGCCAGGTCATCTGGAAGAGACTTGAGATTCCCTATGACCTCCTCCAAGGGACAAAAATTGTCCTCTTTGCCTATGTATTACCTGCAAATTTCAATCAAGGTATTCTTACCTTTGTAGTCCACAGTTTGACGGTCCAGTCAAACGACGATGTGACAAACAGGTGTGAAAAGTCGATTGGGCCCACTGCCATGTGGCAGTTAATTCCTGTCACTGGCCCTTGGTGACCTTCGAAGACCTCACCAATACCTGCTTTGCTGCATGAAGACCAACATGAGCAGAATTTAAGTGAACTTTGCAAAGTCATGATGGCTTTAAAATAACAATTTCATCTCTGTGTAATTACTTCTCCAAATTTAGAACAACCACCATACACCACCAAAAATGAGACCACTTTCACAGTTATCTAGAGAAAAACAAAATGCTAGACTATTTTTGATAATTAAAAAACAACCAATGTATCTTTTGATAGATGATTGGGTAAAGAAGATGTGGTACATATACACAATGGAATATTACCCAGCCATAAGAAAAGATGAACTACTGCCATTTGTGACAACATGGATGGAGCTTGAGATTATCATACTAAGTGAACTAAGTGAGACAGAAGAAGTTGAGACCTCATGATTTCACTCACATGTGGGATATAAAACTGAAAGCAACAAAGGAACAAGACAAATAGACAAAAAACTCAGACGCATGGACGATAGTTTAGTGGTTACCAGAAGGAAGCGAGGGCAAGAGGGAGGTAGATAAGGGCAAAGAGGGTCAAATAGATGGTGACAGAAGGAGATCTGACCTTGAATGGTGAACACACAAAGGAATATACACTTAAAATAAAAAAAGAAAGAATAAAAAAAGGAAAAAATCCTCTCTTTACCTCTCATTTTCCTCTCCTCATAGCCAAACTTCTCCATTTGTCTTCAGTGCTTCCTTGTCTTCCACTCAGCCCTTAACCCATTGTTATTTGTGTCCCACCCTCGATACACTTTTATGAGACAGTACTTGCCATGGGTACAAGTGGCTTCGAGTTGCTAAATACCATAGACATACAGTAAGTCCTCACTTAATGTTGTTCATAGGTTCTGTGACTTTAAGTGAAATGACATAGAATGAAACCAATTTTACCATAGGCTAATTGATATAAACAAGAGTTAAGTTTCTGCTTTAAAAAAATGACGTTATTGGAGGATCTGCTGTATTTTCGTCTTGATGTTATTTTCCTGAAGTATTTGTTACTATTGATCATTCCTTCCTCTTTTGTTTTTCATTACAGAAAATTTCCAAAAATATTCAGAAATAGAATAATACCAATATCTGGCTTTGATATTTATCAGTATATGTCCAATCTTATTCATCTGTATTCACAGGCTCACCCCTTCCCAATTTATTGTTTTGAATCAAATCCCTGACAGCATATAAGTTCTTCTGTAAATATTTCAGTGTGCATCCATCAAAAGTAAATGCACTTAAAATAATCACATCATCATTGCACCAAAAAATAATAATTCATAAACATCCAGTCAATATTCACATTTCCCTAATAGGTTTCTGATATTTTTAATTGGTCGTTTGTTTGAATCCAGAGCTATATAGGATCCATATTTTAAGATTGGTTGAAACGTCTTAAGTTTTGTTACAATTAATTTTGTTTTTATATATACTTTCCACCTCCATTTCTTTTTTCCCTTGAAAAACATTTTTTTTTGTTTGTAGAAATATGATCAACTGTCCTATAAATATCCCCTGCAGTCCAGATGTGGTTGATTCCATCCCTATGATATTATTTAACATTTTGCATCTGTATCTTTTATTGCCTCTAAATTCAGGGATCTGGTGGATTGATAAGATTCAGTTTCAATTTGGGTGGCAAATCAAAAGTGGTATTATGTACTTCCATAGTCATGAAGGTTGTTTCTGATTTTATGTTATCAGCAACAATCATGGCCGAGATCATTAGGGGATGCAAAATGATGATGTTCAAACCCCATCATTTCTTCTTCTTATATTAACTGGAATATTTGTGTGAAAGAAAACTCCCCCTGGTCACCTATTTAGTATCCATGAAGTTCAAATCATACAGAAAAGGCAGAATAAATGTTTGATTCTTCTAGCATAAATGATCAATTGATCCTTTCTATTACTTAATGATTTTCCAAATGAGTTGATTTCCCCAGTGTTTTTATACACGACCAATGAATTAGTTTTTATTTTTTCAGCATCACTATGAACTCATGAATCTATTGTCCTTACTGATATTCTTTGGCCAGCAGGAGCTCATTCAACTTGGCTACCATGTCCCTGGACAAGAAACCTGGGTCTTTTCCTGATGATTTCCTTTCTCACCTTACTTGTACCAAATCGATCAGTAATGTGTCTCTTAAGCGGTTCACAAATCCGTCTACTTCTCTCTATCCCACTCTACTGGTCTAGGCTATTGTCATTCTTCCCCTGCACGGGCACTGCACCTGTCTTCTAAGTGCTCTGTCCTTTTCCTGCTCTCAAACATAGTCAGAATTACCTTTGAAAACACAAATAATATAGTGCCTTTTACTAGCTTAATCCTTCCACCACCATCACCCCCCCCAAAAAAAAACTGCTAAACCAAAAACCCCAAGTCCCAAGTCATATATTTCCACAGGTACATATGTATGTAAGTGCATGCCACAAAGCTCTAGACTATCGACACTAAACTGATAACAGAGGTTACCTCTGGGTTGAAGACTGGGATGCTAGGCAATGAAGGGATGTCCTAGGTGGGGTTAGTGTTGGTTAAGGAAGACATCAGTTTTATCACTATTAGAAGTGTTCAAATTTTTCAAGTATTACTTATATATTTAAAAATAAACAAAATCGACCAAGAAAGGGAACTTTAACTAGCTCTGAGGCAGATGGGGCTCACCAGCAGGTGATATAAATTCCAGTGCCAGGTCATCTGGAAGAGACTTGAGATTCCCTATGACCTCCTCCAAGGGACAAAAATTGTCCTCTTTGCCTATGTATTACCTGCAAATTTCAATCAAGGTATTCTTACCTTTGTAGTCCACAGTTTGACGGTCCAGTCAAACGACGATGTGACAAACAGGTGTGAAAAGTCGATTGGGCCCACTGCCATGTGGCAGTTAATTCCTGTCACTGGCCCTTGGTGACCTTCGAAGACCTCACCAATACCTGCTTTGCTGCATGAAGACCAACATGAGCAGAATTTAAGTGAACTTTGCAAAGTCATGATGGCTTTAAAATAACAATTTCATCTCTGTGTAATTACTTCTCCAAATTTAGAACAACCACCATACACCACCAAAAATGAGACCACTTTCACAGTTATCTAGAGAAAAACAAAATGCTAGACTATTTTTGATAATTAAAAAACAACCAATGTATCTTTTGATAGATGATTGGGTAAAGAAGATGTGGTACATATACACAATGGAATATTACCCAGCCATAAGAAAAGATGAACTACTGCCATTTGTGACAACATGGATGGAGCTTGAGATTATCATACTAAGTGAACTAAGTGAGACAGAAGAAGTTGAGACCTCATGATTTCACTCACATGTGGGATATAAAACTGAAAGCAACAAAGGAACAAGACAAATAGACAAAAAACTCAGATACATGGACGATAGTTTAGTGGTTACCAGAAGGAAGCGGGGGCAAGAGGGAGGTAGATAAGGGCAAAGAGGGTCAAATAGATGGTGACAGAAGGAGATCTGACCTTGAATGGTGAACACACAAAGGAATATACAGATGATGTATTATATAATTTGAAACTTACAAAATTTTATTAATCAATGTCACCCTAATAAATCTAATAAAATATAATAAGGGGTAATATAATCTTTTTAAGCTTCAGAATTTAATATCAGATTTTATCATTTAATTGTTTTTAAGGGGTTCCTCAAATTCTATCATCATTGATGCAGCTATTTTGATACAAAATGTATATTCTTAGATCTCAGAAGGTTTCATACTTATAATAAGACTATTCTATTATTGTGATGACATTTTTGTACATGTTCCATTTTAACTTCTTTTGCAGAGCCTATTGACTATAAAACCCAGACACTCTTGTACACATACCTTTATTCTTTCAAGGCAATTTCTTTAATTAGGTTGACATACCTGAAAATGTAATACTTTGTAGAAACTCTTGTCACCACAAAATACTATGCCTAACTAAAAAAGTAACATGGAGAAAATGAAAGCAGAAGAAAAATTTACTAATCTACTAACTTTAAACTTTATGAGGGTTCATGTCTTGTTTTCTTGTCGCCAAGCGTGTAGCAGGTAGTAAGTGCTCAATACATATTTGTTTAAAGAAACAACAAAGGAGAAGAGACAAACATGCTTTTTTTTCTAGCAGAAGCACAGTTGAGAAAGTGACATATATTTTGAAAGTTATCCACAGACATGTCACTTATTTAATTAAGCTGGGATTATTTCTAGCCCTCAATTATCACACAATAGTTTGCACACAGTCATACCCAATCAGAAAATATACCAAAATGCTATAATTAAAAAATCCATTTGTGTGAGGTGATAAATATGACAAGTACATAGGGACTGTAGAATCTAAATATTATGTCACTAAGAGTAAAAATGAACTAAGTTATTGAAACATTTGGGCTTCCAGAGCACCAAAAAATGTCAATGTGTTGAGCAAAATTTGAAAACATGAGCAAAGTACTGTAATGTGTGTTCTGTGTAACAGGCACTCAGAAATTATGCCCAGTAAAAGTGCGAACAGCAGTTCTACATATAATCCTTTAAATTTGTTCTAATGAACATGAGGAACTGATCTTTGAAGTGGCCCCTGGTGAGACTTCACTTGCTCTTAACAGCATCCTGAAAGGGTTTATAGGGTGCAAAATGAGGACTTCGTTTAATTTATGGAAGTAGATTTGCACCTTCTCTACGTTAGGTGAAAAATAGAAATCCCCCCCACCACCCCCTGTTGCCATATATGACCCATAAAAAATTACTACAAAGCCAAATGCTTGCTACTTTACGACTTTACTAAGATCTGCATTTCATATTTCAGATGAATGAACCAATGTAAAAGCATAATCAAGCATGCTGTATAAAGATTTGTGGCATGTACCATAGATATCTTTCTTTCGAACCACAGTGCATATTCTGATTATGTCTGAAAAGGACAATAGCCAAAATAATTTTACAAAATATTCATTATGTAAAAGTTATTTGCTACACAGAAACTAACAAATAAACCTGAAAGTTATCAGTGAACATGTTCTGTAGCCTTCATAGATCATTAAGGTCCTGGATTAAGTCAATTGAACCTATGCCCCATTGCTTGTAATAAATGTTTCCATAAAGCTGTGTGACTCCATGTTTGCAGCACTGCACTCTGTGTTCTCACGCCACTTATGACATTCTACTTGTATTAAAGATATTTGAGTGTTTACTTTTCCCACCATCAGTAGCTTTTTGAAGCTAGAAGCCGAGTTTAAATGATGTTTGGTGGGGTAAAGGGGATCAAATATAGGGGGATAGGGGTAGGGTGAAGTGGGTAAAGAGGATCAAATATATGGTAGTTTAAGGAAACTGGACTTTGGGTGGTAATCACACAATAGGATATATAGATGTCAAGTTATAATGTACACCTGAAAATCATATAATTGTATTAACCAATGTTACCCCAATAAACTTAAAAAACAATCAAACAAACAAACAAATAAAACCAAAAAATAAAAATAAAAATAAAAATAAATGATGTTTGCATGCCTGGCAGCATCTAGCAATGCACTTTGCTCAAAGTAGGTGGGCAATGAATATTTGCATAAATGAACAACTTTATCAGACCTTTTTATGCTTTGATAGGACTTTAATGCATGGTTTTAGCCAGTTTTATGAAGTAGGACCATGGGCCTGGAACTATGAGGCATAACTTCCTGGTCACCTTTAAATCATGTGATCAGGGAAAATACTGCTTGTTATTATTTGCAGAACAGTAGGAATATCACAGCTCACATTGCGTGAATGGAAAAATCACAGAGTTGGGCCATGGATGCTTTTTACTTCTACAAATCACAAAAACACTGGAGTACGAACTTGGAACAATTTGTGGTTCCTCATTACATCTAAATGGCCTAGGATGAGTACAAGAGATGAAAAATCAATTTAATTAGACCTACTAAAGTGAAAGAGAAATTAAGCACCTAGGTGAACACAGTGAAGCTTTCAAATGATGCAAGGCCGCTTGTTAAGTCTTACATGCAATTTTACAATCCAGCCTAAATTATTGGATTCCACTTTATCCTGATGGTTTTCCACAGGGCATTTGCCAATCTCTCAATCAAGGCAGAGTTCTTATCACCTGGAAACTGCAGAGTGGCTTGTGTATCTCATAATATTCCAGCCTCTCTGACTGGGAGGAAGGGCCCTAGGCATTTCTCTATATTATTTGGATATTGTCATTTCTTTATTCCTCATATAGATTTT
>NW_011888785.1:12703332-12779185 GCF_000151845.1 Pteropus vampyrus
GTGAATGGAAAAATCACAGAGTTGGGCCATGGATGCTTTTTACTTCTACAAATCACAAAAACACTGGAGTACGAACTTGGAACAATTTGTGGTTCCTCATTACATCTAAATGGCCTAGGATGAGTACAAGAGATGAAAAATCAATTTAATTAGACCTACTAAAGTGAAAGAGAAATTAAGCACCTAGGTGAACACAGTGAAGCTTTCAAATGATGCAAGGCCGCTTGTTAAGTCTTACATGCAATTTTACAATCCAGCCTAAATTATTGGATTCCACTTTATCCTGATGGTTTTCCACAGGGCATTTGCCAATCTCTCAATCAAGGCAGAGTTCTTATCACCTGGAAACTGCAGAGTGGCTTTTGTATCTCATAATATTCCAGCCTCTCTGACTGGGAGGAAGGGCCCTAGGCATTTCTCTATATTATTTGGATATTGTCATTTCTTTATTCCTCATATAGATTTTCAGTTCTTTACTTACTATGTGCCAGGCACCAGGCAGGGAATCAATGATAAAAAGGAAATAGTTTAGTTAAGAGAAAAATGGCAGGTGAGTGAGTAGTTGAGTAGTTGAAACAAAATGTGATTAAAGCTATTGTAGAAGCATATATCAAAATATATAAAATAGCAAACGTATCTGACAGCTTAAGTCCTATCCCATTTATTCTACTTTAATTTTCTCCATAGTATGTATCATCGCAAACCATATACTTACTTCTTTATTAGTTAATTATCTTTCACCCTCAACCAGAATATAAACTCCAGGTCTGTTTTTGTTCCTACTGCATCCTTAAGATGTGATGGTGCCTGGCACATGGAAGGTTCTTAGTAAATATTCCTTGAATAAATAAATGAATGAAGAAATAAAAATTCTATGGAAACATAAAGGAGGGAATGGTTTTCTTTACCCAACAGAGTCTGGAGAGGCTTCAGTGTGGAATGACCTCTGTGCTGGCTCTTGAAAGATGAGGAGGAATTAACCAGGACAAGAAGAGAGACATGCCAGACCCAGAGGAAGAAATCGAATGTACAAACTCATGGAGATGTATGGGAATAAACAATATTTGGGGACTGTTGTCGCTGCTGGAGCCCGAAGGCTGAGGCTGGAAAGGGGCAGGGAGTCAAGGGTCTTATATGATATGCTAAGAACCTGGGACTATTTTTCCTCAATGCAATTGTGAACTTTACAAATGGCTAACGACCAAAGCAGATGGATGCTGTATGATAATGAGAACTTGAGGTGGCACTTTGCATTTCTTCAGAAATGCCTTTCTCATAATGCAAGGTGGTTATAATCCTGAATGTGATAACAGATTTTCGGAAATGAAGAACACGTCACTGGTAAGAAAACAGAAAATCACCTTCCATGACGACAGGCCGTGTAGACCGTACCCTCCTCACTGCCAACCACGAAGTTATTGACGTCTCCCGTCGGGAAAGCCATTCCCGTAACAGCCACAGGCTTGGACTTATTGTACACCAGCTCCATGCTCTCCTACCAAAACACAGTGTGGTTACATTCCCTCTGTCAACTCCTTGCCATGCCAAAGACAGCATGGAAAAATCATTTGGCTAAATTGTCTGTTTGCTTTTCACACAGCGTTACAAAAGACCCCGGCTGTGCCAGAAACCACGCTTTACTGCCCCTGACATTCATGCTTCTGTGTATCTCTGGTTTCAGGCTGGCTGGAT
The DNA here is from genome assembly GCF_000151845.1 of Pteropus vampyrus. NCBI lineage: Eukaryota > Metazoa > Chordata > Mammalia > Chiroptera > Pteropodidae > Pteropus > Pteropus vampyrus. The sequence continues at coordinate 12,705,025 of NW_011888785.1, forward strand.
TTCATCAGTGTGCGCTGCTGCTTCTTAAGTCAGGCAGAGATGACAGGTGAGAATTTTGAAACTAATGGTGCAGAAACTAAAGATAATACTGTAATGGTTATACTTGTCAGCCCCAAGCTTTAATAAAACACACAATACCCTTGTATTTACAAACATTTTCAAAATCAATTGTTCGTGAGAATACACATGTATTAATATCACATGTACTAAGTACATTTGTCAAAGCAGGAGTGTGTGTCCTCCATGGACTAAAATTAGAAAGTTGTCAGTCAGGTCATAAAAACCAGATTTCAACTAGATTGGCTAGATTTCATGAAGGACAGCCATTGGGTGCATATGTGTTTAAATAACTGTTTAAAATAGTAAATGGAGTCTTCATATTATCTAAAATGATTTTCAAAATAGGGAATTAAAGTGTATTTTAAAGGACATTCTGCTGAATTAAATTTAATGACAGTGAAGAGTAATGAGTAATTAAGTATAACTAACTGATGTCCCTGATTATTTTTAGCTATTGACATCAATCAGCCTTCTTTGTGCACCTGAAGTAATTTAAAAAGTCATTCTAGGGCAGAGGTCCCCAACCCCTGGGCCATGAACCAGTACCTGTTTGTAGACTGTTAGGAACCAGGCCACACAGCAGGAGGTGAGCGGTAGGCAAGTGAGCAAAGTTTCTTCTGCATTTGCAGCCACTCCCCAGAACTAGCAACACCACCCCAGCTCCACCGCAGATCATCAGGCACTAGATTCTCATAGGAGCACTGGTCCCTGGTACCAAAAAGGTTGGGAACCACTGTTCTAGGGGATCATCATTATAGTTGCTTGGACATTTAGTCTTTTGTGCAAATAAATCGGGTCGCTCCAACCAAGGAGTCCATAAATCCAAAGTGCATGTGTGCTGTGGTCACATGACATGCTTACAGGACGTCAGAGTCACACAGAGTGAACACATCAGTGAGAAGGTGCTAGGACAATATAATACAGAAAACTGGACCATCCAATGGTTTGCTCCATCGATAAAATTAGCAGCAGGGAAGGCACTGTCTCTTTGTTACCCGCTTGGGACAGAGAGGGACCAGGGCAACTGCTGGATGCTCCCAAGTCTGCCTGTCATCCACAGTCTTGCCATAAAACCCCCGAGCTGTGCATAGAGACAGGAGTCTGCAGCCATGCTAAAACTAATAAAAACGGTCTTGTAGCCCCTGTATGACTGACTTTAACCTAAACAAATACACGTTTAATCAGCAAATGGGGCAATTAAAAATTCTTAATTAGAGGGTTCACTCTTATATCTGTTTATAATCTCCATGCTTTTAAAAGAAAACAACATATTGTTGAGAATTTTAAGACAAAGCCATGAAATACCCACACACAACTCCTGACTTGTATAATGTTAAAGATCAGCAAAAATAGAGGAACTTAAATTGTAAGGAGCTTATTAGCTCTTTCCTTCTCCCCCACCTAAATTATAAAAAGACTTATTCAGTCTTAGCATTATCTACATTTTTATAACGCGGAAACTTATGGGAGGTTCCTTACAGTTTCTGCATTCCCTTATGTATCTTGAAACTTCAATATCTTCTAAAACTGTGAGAGACATTCTTGGGTTATTATTCCAAGAAGGAATAAAAATGTTAAAATTAAGAATCATCTTCTAGATATGTTTGACAATTTTCTTGATGTTTCCTCACATTTTTGTCAAAGGCTGTAGCAATAAACTTTTGTGTTTTTAGTTGAAAGATGGTGAAGTACTTTTCCCCCACAAAGAAATGTAAAAATAGTGTGTAAAAGTGTGTAGTTATTTATCTTCTCATGTGTATGTGTACATACATATATTCTGCAAGTTGCATTCAGATGCTTTCCTCCAAAGGTCTCTTCCACTTATGCTCCTGTTTGGTTTCCATTAATGTAACTATTACTGGTTTGGAAACTTTGGAGCTCTTTCATTTTTGACTTCTCATTTGTTGATCGAGGAATGGCAGACGCCATACTAACAAACATTCCGGAGGAGAAAACAGATGGATTGACAGATTCTACATGCACACAGGCAATCGTGGAGGCTACGGATACAAGCAAGAGCTTGGGTTTCTGTTTTGCTGGGATACCTCCTCTCCAGGGACTGCTCTGTTGCACTCCCACCTCGTTTGAATCTGTTTAACAATGCTGTAGGATAAGTACAATTCATACCACAGGCAACTTCCATAATTACTATGCTTTAAAATGGATTATTTCATTTTCACTTGAAACTGACCTAAAGATTAACGTATTACAATAATTACATGATTTGTGGTAAAGGAAATGGGTTTTGGCTTCAAGAGGAGACTGCTGAAAGCAAGCCCCAGTCTTTCAAGTGCACCCATTGGTTTTAGCTCCTATAGGATGTGAGGGTTTGGCTTTTAGGAACTATGTTCCATTAGGCAGGCATCTCTTTTAACCAGGATGCTCTGATGTGTAGGGGAAAACAAACCCACCTGTGGAGTTGAGAGCATGTCCAGGCTCCAGGAACACATTTTACCATCAGTAGAGACAGTGATGAGGTTATGAGCATTCTGGGTCCCTACAACATTTACACAGTACACGGGATGCTGCAAAACATAAACATGGAGGATCAGACATTGATCCAGGAGGAAATGCTTCCATTTGCGTATCAAGCACATTACTCCAAAACAAGGATTAAAGAGTGACATAATCCAACAATAATATGAGCCTCAGGTCATTTGCCACTTTTGATTTGAACCTGATTTCTTTCTAAAAGCTCTGGAAGCAACATACTAGTGGAAATACTTACAAAGCTTCATCTTGCTCAGTCGGATGCAGTGTAATGAAGCTGTAGGAAGCTAGAGCCAAAGAGGATTGATGAGCAGACGCAGGGCAGAGAGGTGAATCTGGATTACTTAACTGAGTTCCCACTGCCTAGGTTGGCTTATAAACTCACCATGAGTAATAGAAAAAGCCAGTTTTCAAAAGGGTGGAACTATTGACTTTTGGAAGGAATAAGTGTTACTAAATCCAGAGTTTAAGGAATTACGGTCACAGTGCCAAGCATTTGTTAACATTCTTTATAAAAAAGTGGTTAATATTCATCAGCCTCTTTAATTTGAGAGAGAGATGGTGGTGGAAATTATTGGCATGACACATCTAGTGAGATAAAATTAGGTTCTTTTATGTTACTGCAAAATCTAGGATAATGATAGATTTATTTTTCAAAATATCATTTGGGGTAGTATGGAGGCTTAGATTTGGCCAGGGCCTTGAGAAAGGCCATTTATACATCTCAGGAATTGTATGCAAGATGCTCTAACCTTTTGTCATACTCTAGTAGGTTATCCCACTCTGTACAATTCTAAATGGTAGGCTAAAATCATTTGCAGCTGCACATTAAATACTAAATGGAAGGTTAGCGTAGCAGAACCTAGCAGTAATTTGGGTTAGATTTCAGGCAGCTTAGCCATCAGTGGCCAAACCACAACTCAGTTGATGCCTCTCTGTACAAATAGCTGACAGTCTAAGACTTACTCTTGATGAGTTACTACCCATAATACCTAGCCACAATGACAATGAAACAATCTTTAATATTAGAAAGTTGATGTTATATAAAGGATGGTTCCAAAACTATTATTATCATATAAACTCCTGGTCAGAAAGAACCATAATAATCATCTGGGGCAGCTGCTCATCTGCCTCTACCAAGAGGTGGTCCAAACTCTGATTAAACACCTTTCTTAAGGGTAGTCAGTTTTAGCACTAATTCCTGGGGAATTCTTCCCTCCACCAATGGGGATAAAGAAAGCTCAAGGAGATACTTTCAGTGCAATGTCCTCTGGGATCATACAGGTCAAGTCAAAACATTATTCAAATTATTGTTATATTATCCTTCCTCCCCCTAGTCTTGTCTTACCCTAATTACTTCAACTGTTCCTTGAATGTCTGGTTTTCAGTACTTTCCCCAATCTGGTCACTCTCTTTTTAATATACTACATTCTGTCTGAGTTCTTCTCAACATTGAAGTTCAGAGAATGAAACATAACTATCTACCTATACTCCGACCAAGAGAATTCAGAAATCCAGGGAGTATTGAATTGTCACTTCTCATGAGGTAAAAAAAAAAATGCCTGTATTAATGCATCCTGAGATTACATTTGCTTTTTTAACAATCACTTCGCCTTTTTTACCCATGCTGATGGATAGTCAACTAAGTCCCTTTGTCTTTTTCGTACTATGTTCCTACAGAAACTTTCAAATGAATTGGCCTTAGTGGATCTGGACATCAGAGATCTGAAACAAAATGTTATCCTGATCAGGTCTAAATATCAAGAAGACTAACTGGTTGTGGGACTGTAGATAATGCTTTTCCCCAAGTCTCTGGAGTATGTGGAATCTGCAGCAGTGTTTAAACGCAAGCATCCAAAGGAAGCTTTGTATGAAAATCAAGTGTAAGAATGGATGAAACAAATTCTCACCTAAAAACAGCAGACTTAGCAAAACTGAAGAACGGGAAAGCAAGGTCTAAAAATTGTCAAATTAAATCTATTTAGTATTTTTTAGCAAAAATCCAGTAGGGTTTCTATGTTAATCAGCGAACATCTATAGAAATCACCAAGACACTAATAGAGTGGGACTCCTACAGGTGAGTTTAGTAGGGAAAGAAAGCATCTAGAAGAATGTACGGAGCCAAACGCCTAAAGAAGGAATGTGTGTGGTAGTCTCTTCCTGGCTTTAATCAGTACTACTGGCCTGTGCTTTCATGAGTAATAAAACTCAATTTAAAAGAAAAGAGTTGGATGTAAAGAAACCAGAACAGAAGCAGACACGTGGGCATACACAGACACAAACATATACAACTCCACTTAATGGAAAGAAAAAAGCAATGGTTCGGCACATATTTCCAGTGTAGATGCCAGATTGTTTTTTATTTATTTTAGGAATAAACTTACTGTGTGGCAGAAAGTTTGCTTTAATTATAATTTCCTGTTGTCCCAAATGCATATGTGTGGTGGGTGTGAAAGGAAATTAGTTAGTAATCCGTGGTGGGCCTCTTTTTCCTTAACCACTTTGGATCCTGATACCAATCAGCCAGTCATTAGTGGAAGTTGAAAGACAGTCATGACATTTACTGTGAACTTTTTTTTAAAGAAGTGACTTCAATAAAACACAGCAAAAGAGATAAAAAAGTTGTTTTATTTTCTAACAGAAACAATGTCACTCTGTTCGATAATAATCGAATTTTAGTTTTGATGATCACATCCTAAGTTATTTGAAAAAGGAAGATTAATGCCCGGATTTCAATTCTCACCAGAATCTTCTTGCTAAATATTCTAACATTTGGATTTACAATTTTTTGAAACTTCAGAAGGCATGTTCACAAACACACCAGATATATACATACAGGCAAGAGGTGATTTCACGCTACTTGAGCAAACACCTGCATCAAGCCCGCCTTTTCCTGGGTCACAATTTTCTGTTATTAGTTTGGGGAAATGGGGTAGGCATGAGCAATTTTCCAAGATTCCTAACAACTAGTTTTACCTTCATATGTCTTATACCCAAGTCAATCAGAATTAAAGCTGACCTGGTATTTTCAGTTCCCATTGTCAATCTATCTTATGAGAGTGGAAGAATTTTCCTCTTTATGGTCTATCTAAAACAGCTAGCAGTACTTTTTTAAAGCTAGAGTGGTTTTGTGGCCAGCAGATGAAGCAAATGAGGCAACTATGTTAAGAAAATTGAAACAATAGTAGAGCTGTTTCCTTGGGCATAATTTGGGCATTTCAGAGAAAGAACATCAGTTACTCTGAATGTCAAGGTAGCACGGATTGATGGAGACATGCCTGTCTTCTCATTCCTCCTAACAATTGCTAAACATACCTGTCATTCTCTTAAAGGAAATGACAGAGTAGTTGTCTTCCAAACACTATACTGAAGCTCTTCTGCTAAATTATGGGTAATGGTTTTGAGATGTTGACTCTTAACCTTGGGGATTATATTGTCACTGTAGACTTTACCGTTGAGACTTACATCACGCATTCAGGAATTTAAAGTCATAGATTTCCTCTAATTACAAGTGGATAAGGCCTGTTGGCAAAAGTCTCGTGTACCATCCCTAGACATGAAATGGTTACTCTTCAGGGTGTGTCCAAAGTCATGTTTCCACCTTACAATGTAAACGTGAAGGGTTTCTTTAGGAAAACAATTTCACAGATGCCTGTTCCAAAGTTTCTCCCCGTATCCTTTTTTATTTTTAATCCATCCTCACTGGTGGCCTTTGAGACATCCACAGAGATCCTAAATATGTGCTAAAATTTGTAAAATATTAAGAGATTTCTCTAAACCCAGTGCTTCCTTCACCTACTTTTCCTCAGCTTTATTTCAGTCAGGCTGCAATCACTATAAATTAGATACTCCTAACTTAAAGTTAATGACAACCTTGTACTTTTGTCAATTATCCCCTCTTTCAGAGCTTGGATGGCCAACAGGGATGTAACAAAAGCTTGACTTACTGTGTGTGCAGCAGCTGACAAGGGTGTCCGCTGCACTGGCGTCCTCCGATGACTGCGATTATCCCACAGGACAATCTGGCCTGAGTAAGTCCCACCAACCACCAAGTTGGGATGGAAACGAGCAAAGCAGACTGACATCACAGAGGACTGTGAAAATAAAAGGGAGAAGGGTGCATGGTGAAATGCTGGGAGAAGGTTTGTTTCCTTCTGAACAGAAAACAGTTTATCACATAAACTCAATACATCCTGGAAAATATAAAGCAATTAAGTGCATAGTGAACAGAAAATTCTGTGCATAGATACAGACTTGCCCTTGAGAGAGTGCCAACAGTTACCCCTTGAAACCTGAAATTTAAAGTCCTGGGTGTGTCATCAAATAGGCGTAAAACCTATCTGATATGCATCATTGTTTTGTGGTCTGGAAAGCTTGGTTTATGGACATTTCCCCTTACCAATGCAATTGTATTAGAGCTAATATTAATTACCCGCTGAAGTCTTTACAAAGCAATTCTTTACTCTGAGGCCATGGCCACATCAAGTTATCTTATGTACAGTGTTGGCAAGGCTTTGAAGATTTTGAGATGGGGTGCTTTTTTGTCTTTTCAGCTTCAAGTAGACTTCTAGGAAGTGTACTGACCTCAGACTGATCCAACAGGTCCCTCCCCAAATTCCCTCGCCTCCCGTGGGCTTTCTCCTGACCTTTATCCTGTCCACTTCAGACAATTCTTAATGTTATTCTTTGCCTATTTTAACAAACAGTCAGAAATGGATTTCAGTTCAGCTCTGCCATGGCCTGTCATAGCATCATGAGTGTGGTTTCTGAAATTCCACAAAAGACTACTGGGCACTACATTTTATGGGAAATTACTTAGCTGAGACAGAACCATGATGTACTTAAAATCAGACAAGTTGACTGTTTCACATCTGCTAAAAAGTCCATTTTCATTCCTGCAGTGCTTTACATGTTCGTGTTTGTATGTAGAAGTAATTTTTTAATAAACACATTTCATCCCTTCATTTAAATTTAATAAATGATCTTATATGTAACAAAGGCATTGTACAAGGCATGATGGGAAGACAAGAGTAGTCACTGCCCTCAACAAACTCGTGCCCTGGTTAAAGAAGCTGAAAGGCATGCAGGCAGATGAACAGAGCTGCTGCTGGTCCATACGCATTAGTCCACGCCTTTGTCTGAAATAGAAAAAGGTGCCTCTCTACATGGACATAGTCATGTGGGTGGGTGCATGCCTTGGCAAGTGGAGACTAAGGGGAATTTTTGTGCTCACTTGCCCCTCTTAATTTTTGTCCACACTTGACATCCTGCAAGTGTGCAGGACACAATTTGTGCACACAAGTAGCAGTCTTGAATGTGGTACATGCTGTCACTAAACCATAGGACTGCGTGTATGTGTGTGTGTGCGTGTGTGTGTGTGTGTGTGCATGCACGCACACACGTTGATGTGTCTTGTATATGTGATAGGGGAAGATTTGTTTTTGCAAAGAGAGGGGAGAAAAAGAGGAAAAGTGTAAAGGGTGCGATGGTTAGACCTCACAAAAGAAAATGTATCACCCTCTGAAGTATATGTGGGACATTTAGCGAGTGGACAGAAAAAGAAACAGGCATTCCTGAGAGACGGATAAAGAGAAGAAAAGACTGGAGGCACCCAAACAGAAGCTGGTGAACAGCCTGCAGTCTGGTTTGGCTGGAAAAGAGCTCCCGTGGAAGAGGCAGGTAGCAGGAAATGTGGCTAAAGAGGTCACCTGGGCCAGACCAGAGAGGGCCTTGAATGGCAGGCACCTAAGGATGTTTTTCTGCGGGCAACACTGAGAAAGCACAGCTTTCTGACAAACAAAGTGAGAGGATCAAAGGTTGTAACTGATAAGCCAGCAAAGTAAAGAAATGACTGAAAAAAAAAATTACGACCTCTTTCTGACAGGAAGCTAAACATCCATTTCTAAAAAGATCAGATCTATTATCAGCCTAAGGCTTTCTAGTCAGAAACAGTCTCAGATACTCTGAGGGAGAATCAAGAATGTGGACTATTTTTCAATGTCATGTTTTCCTGGTTTGAAATGATTTTCAGTTCCAATGCCTTGAACATGATTCAATAGAGAACATGCGTGTGCCCCAATCTGGTTTTCATAAAGTTCAAGAAAAACTCTCAATAATGATACTGAATTAAAGAAAAAGAAAATAATGCTGGTCAGCTTCTTGTTTTACACATCCCACAGAAACGATTCTTAGTTTTCAATTGATGAAATTCTTATGTTGTTTGAGCTATGTTGGAAACATTTTCTTTAAAGCTTCAGAAAGACTTAAAATTATCCAGGTGGTATCAACAATTGAATTTACCAAAGCTCCAATCAATATGGATAAAGGAATGTCATTAAATTAGAAAAATCCAGAATTCAACCACTTGATTGCTTCTGTGTTTCAGTCAAATACCAGCACATACTGCTCCAAACCTTACACAGCTTGTTGAGAGACTAAACTAGAGCAAAATATAAAGTGTGGGTATTTCTATGAGGCTGAAACACATAGTTGGCCATCAATTAGACTCCAACCTCACGAAGTGAAAACTCTTAATTCCTACTTTTTCATTCATTCATTGGTTCACTCTTCATTCATTCATTCATGAAACACCTAGTGCCCACTAAGTACTAACTCGATCATTTCAAAAAATTTCAAATGTCACAAAAGCCCTCAGCTCGAATTCAGAATTCTGTTCGCATTTAATAAAACGTTCAATTAATGCTAAAAGAATTCTGCCATCATAAGCTATTCTATTTTGCTACAAACCAATCTTTACAATATCTCCATAAGGAATAAAGTAGACATTTTTATTTTATATTTGAAAGATTCGAAATGGAGAAGTAGCTATGTAATTCATCCATTTCACTTATTTTTAAGCTTAATACATTAATTATAGCATTTTAGAATATATATTAAGGTTCAAAACAGATCTCCAAGGTATGCCACATTTGACATATTACCATTCATATGGAAACATTAAGGCAGTATGATCTCAATTACCTAGATGTAAAGTTTAGAATTTGGTCATTTCTTGAGATGTTTCTAAGTACCCTGACGTTTGATGTAATGGTGGCAAACAGCTGAATGATAGAATTTTTTTATTTTTTTGTCCAAATACTTAAGTTCCTTTTGAACAGCCCCCAACTACAGCCCCGACAGAGAGAGCCCCTCTTCTAATTTGGAAAGTATGCATCAACTCCCTATGAGTAAAGTGTCTTGGAAAAACGCCCTGCAACCTCCTACTGTTCATATAGCTACTGATCTAGTTGTTGTCAATTGTCATGGAATTTATAGACTGTCAGTATAAAGAGCAAAGGATGATATCATCTTGTCAGTTACAACTATTCAGTAAAGGGTAAAAAAGCATTCCAGAAAAATTGATTGACACTAATAAAATATGTGTTTTTTTGTTGTTCTGTTTTTAACCATACATTTTCTGAAGCCATATTCTATGAAAAACATTAACAATAATGTTATTTTAAAAAATTCATCACTTTCCTAGGCATTTAACATTTTCTATTCATTCAGTTAATCAGTGTCACAATAAAGCCTTATTAAATTATATGATTAATACAATTTAGACAAAATTTATTAGAAACAAGGTTTCCCTACCTTGTGATCCTGGCTCAAAGAATATGTATCTATATAGATATTTTTGTAATTTTAACTTTGTACTTATTTTATACTTTAAAAATTAGAGAGTTAGAACTATTTTGAGAAACAATGTATGGCCTTTAAACATTCAAATCAAGTAGTTGACATGAGTGGAAAATCATGATGAAGCTGACAAGAAGAATTTTTGGATGATGTTAACTGTCTAATCAAAGTAAGCTTTCCTGACACTACAGTTGAACTCTGTTTTCTATGAAGCTAGTGATTTCATTGATGTGGGCACGTTGACGGTCAAATCAGGGGCCCAGAAATATAAGTTCATATGTTAAAAGCTTGATGTAAAACCGGCGAGCCTGACTAACTACATTCTAACTCAAGTAACATAGAGACAGTTTTGCATGAGGAACCACCATTTCTAACAGGATGAGCATCACATTCTGATTATTTGTATACTATAATCCCCCCAAACTGGGACAAGCAAGGTTTTGAGACTACATTTTGAGAATCAGTCATCTGTGTTGACCATTTCTGGTGTCCTCTGCAGCCGCAGAAGCCCAGAGGCTCCAGAGGAAATGGTTTGTTAATCTTGAGCAGACAGCCTGGATACCGGCCGTCCCTGGAAAGGCGGCACTCCTCTTTATCCACATCGCCACATGTCCACTTGAGCACGAGCTGACCCATTGAACAGGGTTCCACACCCTTATCATCTGTGTCAAGACAAGGCAGTTTATGTTACCCCATTCACCAGGGAAATTCCACAGAGACGAGACCAGTGGAGACTCCACTTTGAACGTCTCCCCCTGCTCACTGCACACCACCGCGTTGAATTCCAGTCGACCCCAAGCTCTCCTTAAGTGGCTGTGAAGGCTGTTTTCTATTTTATAGAGCTAATCCAGGCCAGCTTAGGGATGGCACTTCCCCTTAACCACAGACCAGATGCCTAGGACAAAAAGCCTTTGGTCATTGCTGGCTGGGCAGCTCGTCCCCTATGTTCACATTTGATCTGGTTTGTCCTTCTGTGTGTGGCATTCTGCCCACTCCCCAGCCACCATGCCTGAGTGAGAGAAAGAGGGGTTCTGTATTCAAAAGCATCTCCTATTTCAAGTACCATCTCTTCTGAGGAGAGGCTGGTCCCCAGAGACGGAACAGCCATATTGTTGCCATATGCTTTTTAATGATGGCTGACATTTTATTTGCCTAAAAGCAAATGCTTAACTGTCAGAGGGCTCTGAGGCAGACAGATCAGATGCTTCTGGCTACTAGCGGAAAAGTATATATTTCTGCAAGTACCTAAGAAACCCACAAAGATATTTCTTTTGTTAATGGAAATACATGTAATTGGAGAACACTGCTATCGAAAACCCCTCTCAAAGGCAATCACATAGCACCAGGCATCTGACTACATGCAAGGCGTAAAAGTGGTAGAGCCAAGACATGAGTCATGAGTTGGGCACTTAACTTTGATTGAAATGAAGGGGAAAAGTCTTGTTTCCTTCTGAGCTCTCTTTTCCTTTACCTAAGCTACTATCCCAGGGTGCATACTTCATTCTTCTAAACTCTGAGAAGAGTGACCATCTACTGAAAGTTATCAGCCCATTAGTAATGGGGTGCCCGGGAGCAAATATTGAATTAGCTTGCTTGCTACTTCTTGACTGAGTTTGTATTTTAAAAAAAAGGAGAAAAAAAAAAAAAAAAAGAGAAGAGCTGATTCTAAAATTTGATTTCCCAAAGATTAGAAACCACTCATTCCGATGACTTTTCTTAGAATTCCTTGGACTTTTCATGCCTTTCAGTACCGAGACTTTCATGTGGGCCTAGAGCTCTGTGCTGAGAATATAAACGTTAGTGCACAAATCACAATGAGATGCCAGTTCACATCTACTAGGATAGCTATATTTTTTAAATGTTTACATGTCAATTATGATCAGTAAAGCTGGGGGTAGGGGAGAAAATAACTTGTGTTAGTGAGGACAGGGAGAAATCAGAATACTCATACAATGTTGCTAGGAATGTAAAATGAGACAGCCACTCTGGAAAACAGTCTGGCCATTCCTGAACAAGTTAAACACTAAATTAACATATGACCCAGCAATTCCACTCCTAGGTATATACCCAAGATAACTGAAAACATATGACTGCACGGAAACGTGTACACGAATGTTCATAAGAGCATTATATTCATAGTAGCCAAAAAGTTCAAACAACCCAAATGTCCGTCAACTGAGGACCAGATGAAACATATATTTTTTTTATTATATAGATTTAAAATAAAAATATTATATAGATTAAAAATCCATACAACAGAATATTATTCATCAATAAAAAAGAATACAGTACTGATATGTGCTATAACATGGATGAACCTTAAAAATATTATTAAGTAAAACAAGTCACGAAAGGCCACATATTGTATGATTCCATTTATATGAAATGTCCAGACTAGGCAAATCCATAGAAACAGAAAGTAAATTAGTGGTTGCTTAAGGGTGGCGGTCAGGGGGAGGATGGAGAATGACTAACGATGGATATAGGATTCATTTTGGGGGTGATAAAAATGTTCCGGAATTAGATAGTGGTGATGGTTCACAACTTTGTGAATATATTAAAAAACACTAAATAGCATACTTTAAAAGGGTGAATTTTATGATATGCGAATTATATCTCAATTTTTAAAAAGGTAGTGTGCAGACATTGTCCTGATCTCATGGAGTTTACCAACCTTATTTCTTATCTTCAGGACACATGTCTGCACTATTTTGATCTTTTTTTCAAACAATTATTCAGTCCTCTTTACTTTCCCCTGAACATCTTCAGTTTTTACTCTCCAAGAGTCACTGAGGTGGAAAGGGAAGGCTGACACACTTGGAGTCCCTACAGTTTACTTCCTGCTGTGACACCTGTTAGCTGTGTGAATCCTCTAAGCCTTAATTTTGTTTTGCAAATTTTCAAATTATTTGTTTTAAAAAATTATGATGAAATGTACATAACATAAAATTTACCATCTTAAGCATTTTTAAGTATACAGTTCAGTGGCATTAAGTACATCGACATTGTTGTGCAACCATCGCCTCCATCCATCTCCAGAACATTTTTATCTTCTCCAACTGAAACTCCATACCCATTGAACTAATTTCCCACTCCTATGCTCCTCTCAGCTCTTGCAAGCTCCGTTCTACTTCCTGTCTATATGAATTTGACTACTCTTGGAACCTCATATAAATGGAATCATATATAATATTTGTCCTTTTGTGACTGCTTTGTTTTACTTAGCATAATGTCTTATAGCTGTTACCACACTCAGATAGTACTACAAGTATTACTACATCCATGTGTAGCATGTATCAGAATTTCCTTTCTTTTTAAGGCTGAATAATATTCTATCATATGTATATATCACATTTTATTTATCCATTCATCAGTCAATGGACACTTGTGTTGCTTCCACCTTTTGGCTAACATAAACAATGTTACTATTAATGTGTGTGTATAAATATCTCTTTCTGACTGCTTTCAATTATTTTGGGTATATACCTATAAGTGGAATTGCTGGATTATATTTTATTTTTAATTTTTTGAGGAACTTCCATACTGTTTTCTATAGTGGCTGTATCATTTTACATTCCTACTAGCAATAAAAAAAAAAAAAAATTCAATTTCTCCATATTCTTACTAACACTTGTTATTTTCTGCTTTGTTTCTCACATCCTAATTTGAATGAGGTGTCTAACTTTGAATTTTCAATTCATAATAGGAACATGATAGTTCTTGCCCTGCTCAGAAACAGGGCATTTTCTTTGCTTCTTTTCCCTGGGACTGCTGGAAGATTTTAATTAAGAAGTGCAGTTTAAAGACTGATAAAAAATATTCCCCAATATAGAATTAGAAATGACTACTTTGTGATTCAAAGAAACATTTCTAGAGAAAAAGAAGGTCCTGAGGACTCTTCATTTTGCTCAACGAATCTTTCCTAAACAATTCAGTTAGTAATATTTGATCCTGTCCTGATGACCTGGGTGAAGAAACTCCTAGAAGTGTACTACACCTTTTGTTACATGTTTAACTCTTCCGAGTCCTTATTTTTGACAACCCTTCCCCTCTGTCTGGGACATTGATTTTCTCTCTGGTTTCACATATCCCCATGCCTAGTTATAGCTCCTGTTGTTGATGGCAGTTCCAAGTCCTGACATTTACCGACTTTGGAAAATGAATTAGAGGAGAAAGAAGAAACAGTGCAAAGTTAGCACCAGAGATAACTCTGCAGTGAAAGCCGAGATTATATTCATTATTATTTATATGCATACTCACAGAGCAAGGACGGACAATTTAGGGGAATTTAGACTCTGTATCATAGTTTATAATCCCTTCGGTACAAATACTTTTGAATACAACAAAATTCTAGGGCAATGGGATAATTTGCACTCTATTTCCAAGGAGAGTTCCAAACTTTTTTTTTTTTTTAACCATATTTCACACCTCGAATCAGAGCTGGAACCTACTTATTTGTGACATGACTTTATGTCTGATTATTACTAATTCATCCTACACAGGTTCATAGTCTCCCTCAAGCTATTTTCTAAATCAGTGTTACTCTAAATTTGCCTGTACCTTAGCAGCATCTGAGGAGCTTTAAAAACTTCCCTGATGATCAAGTCATATCCTATATCAATTAAATCAGAATTTCTTGGGGGCGGGGAGGAGGGTAGGACCCAGGCATCAATATTTTCAGAAATTCCATAGGAAATTTGATGTGCTGTCAAATGAAAAGTACTGCTTTAAATCAATGGTTCTCAAATTTACCTGAATATAAGAAGCACTTAGAGAGTTTATTAATAACACAGATTCCTCCTTAAAAAACTAAAAACAACTACCATACAACCCAGCAATTCCACTTCTGGGTATTTATCAAAGAAAGTGAAAACACTAACATGCACTTCTATATTCATTACAGTCAAGATATGGAAGCAACCTAAGTGTCCATCGATAGATGATTGGATAAAGAATGTGTTATACACATACACAATGGAATATTACTCAGCAATCAAAAAGAATGAAGTTTTGCCATTTGAGACAATATGGATGGACCTAGAGGGTATTGTGCTAAGTGAAATTATGTCAGACAGAAAAACAAATACTGCATGGAATCTAAAAACATAAAACAAAACAGAAACAAATTCACAGGTACAGAGAACAAACTGATGGTTGACAGAGTGGACAGGGAGATCGGTAAACAAGGTGAAGAGGAATAAGAGGTACAAACTTCCAGTTATAAAATAAATAAGCCATGGGTATGCAGTATACAGATACGGAATATAGTCAATAATACCATAACAACTTTGCACAGTGACAGGTGGTTACTAAACCTATCATGGTGATCATATCATAAAGTCTATAAATGTCAAATCACTATGTTGTAGAGCTGAAACTAATATAGTATTGTATGCCAACTATACTTACACAAAAACAACAGCAACAAAGAAAAATACCCCACAGATTCTTAAGTCCAAGCCTGGAGCTACTGAATCAAATTTTGAAGAAGCCTAGTGGTCTGTGTATTTAACAAATACCCTGGTGCTTTATATCATTGAGAAATTTGGATAACCCAGATCTAAAATAATGAATTAGAGAATGGCCTAAAGTCACTATGGGATCAATTTCCTTTTCCATCAACATAGGCCATGCCGGGATGTTTTCTTCATAGGGTCGGTCATGTGCCATTTTCACAACCTGCCCAAATGAGACACACATGATACGATAAATATTTCTCTACTACAATGCCATCGCTCCATTTCCCTTCATTTTAGCTGCTCCTTTTCACATCTCTCTTTGCTTCCCCTCCCCTCCTAAATAATTAGGCTCTTAGAAAATAATAAAAAGGATAGTGAAGGTTTAGGTCCCCACTCCCCTTTAGCATCACTCTTCAGGCTGACATTGAACACCGGAGAGTTTTCTTGCTTATTACTAGGAGGGCTAATGATCATTATCATCGTTACACCAAGTGTTCATGATCATTCACTTGTGGCGGTGTTCCAAAACTTTTGATTACCTACTAAATGCCAAATATGTTGTATATATCACTATATCAATTCTATTAGGTAGGTAATTTTGCCTCCATTTTTTTTCAGATTAGGAAACCCAGCCTCAGGCAAGTTAAACCAAAAGTTTAAGAGCAAGTGAATAGTAAGTGGTAAAGCCCAGATTTGAACTGCAGCCTGGTTTATATTGATTTAGAAGCTAATAAACTGTGAAACGTTTCATCAGTTGAATGCAGGTGCATTTTCTCATTGAAATACACAGCCCCACCTCTTGAGTGTCACACTTGTGACATACTATGGGACTGGTAATCACAGACTAAACCTCATGCATCCCCATGTGGCAGGGTAGGCTTTGGGCTCCTTGCCCACTACAATAGCCTTGGCATTGCATCTCCAACCTCTCTCTAGTTAAACTTCTGCTGCTGATGTAGATAGATATTGGTCACCTGACTCAGCTCCTGGCCTACCTACAGGTGACAACAGAGCTAATTAGCACCAATTGTGGTAATATTTACTATAAGGCGAGTACTTCCTGCTGAGAACTGATTGAGACCAATTAATCGTTTCATAGGAGTCTACTGAACAGCTAGCAGCAGGAAACCAATTGGGTCACTACTGACAAGCTCTGTGATTATTGTCATTCTTTTGGGAGAAAGTGCTTTGTTTTCATCTTGTCATTATGCAGCCAAACCAAAAAAGCCATTTCAGTACAAGTTCTTCTTAAATGAGTATTTATCCCCCAAAATAATTATGTAAATTGGTATTAATTATTGTGGAAAGGGAAGAGTTCTTCTGCATGCTTTAAAAAAGAAAAGAGACTTCCTACTTAGAGACACAGACATAAGACTTGGAGAACAGTCTTCTGAACTCAAGAAATATGAAATAATATGCATGCATTTTTAAAATAAGAGATTCATTAGGAGATAGAGTCATCTTGGGCAAAATGGTAACATTTTAGAAATTAAAAAAAAGAATGGCCTATGTTTAAAAAAAAGTTCAAAAAGCAATCATCAATAAAAAATTTTAGGTGCATTCCATCCTCACTTGTATCTGAAGAGTCTCTTAAAATACTAAAATTCAAGGTGAAAAAGAGAACTTTACGAAAAAAAAAAAATTGGTACATTCTAGCTAAAAACTACCCAACAGTAAGTTGAAGAATCTTGATAACAAGATCTTTAAAATGCAAAGCCATTCTTAGAAAATAACTGCTTGAGACTATCAACTACACAAGGCATTGGAAGACTTCCTGGTACCAGGTGTCAGACTAGATATAACATATTACACTGCAGAATAACTAGGAAATTTCAATTTCCTTATTTGTAAAAGGACAGTTTGTTTCCTTAGCAAACTTTATAAATGGAAAAGTGGCTCTCAGTCCTATTTCAATTCTCACAGCTAGTATGAGTTCTGTAGAAAAATCAGCACAAAAATTATTTTTTTATTTAATAAACTTTTTATAATAGTTTTAGATTTGCAGAAAAGTTGTAATTGTAGTACCATTCCTCCATACCTCACCCGGATTTCCCTATTGTCAACCTCTCCCCTATTATTACATTAGTGTAGTAAATTTGTCACAACTAATGAACCAACATTGGTACACTATTATTGAAGTCCATACTTTATTCAGACATTCTTAGTTTTCCCTTATTGTCCTTTTTCTGTTCCAGGATCCCATCTAGAACACCACACTGCATTTAGTAATCATGTCTCCTTAGGTTTCTCTAGGCTATGACAGCTTCTCTGACTTCCCTTGTTTTTGATGACCTTAACTGTTTTGAGGCATACTGGTGGTCAGGTATTTCCTAGAATGTCCCTCAGTTTGGATTTGCCTTTTTTTCTCCCCTAGACAGAGATCTTTTTAGATCTTATAAAATATTAGACAAAAAAAAAAAAAAAATCCATGACTTGAGATCAGCTGCTGAAAGGGAATTATAACATACACACGCATTGAACATTTAAAAATTTGTTTACTTCAAAACTACTATGGATAAAGCAAGGTGAGGATACGCCATTGTATCTGACAAAAATGCTCACTGAAACATTCTCAGGTCAAAGAAGCTTTTGCAGTATAGACTTCTGACCCTTTACTAACCCTGTAGTGCCACTTTTTCAGAAAATACAAAACCCAGGTTGCTATGCTTAGGCTGGAATAGGGATGAGGTACAAGCTGAAAGCAAACTTTAACTTTATAAAAAGAACAAGAAAGAAAAAGAAGAGATGAATACATGGATTGCTTTATAGATTAAAAAGCACCAGCTTTCTTCAGATCAAATATTTAAATCCTGCTTAATTAAAAAAAAAAGGAAGTTGGTATTTGGATATGGCATGTGTTGACATCCAACACTTTGATTTAAGTGAGTATAAACTAGAATGAACAGATTATTTAAGAGAAGAAGAAAAGTTCCAATTTGACAGGAAAGAGAGTATAGGCAGTATTAACTCCAGCGCTTGTTAAAACATGAAGAATTAATAGCAAAAAGGGAGGGAAGAATTGTGAATGTCTCCAGTTTAGTATCTTCAAAAATGCTTGGGGTTTCTGAGACTGGCTCACCCAAACCACATGAAAGTGACACGAAGGGATGCAGCTACACGAGTTCTCCAAATCAAGACTGGGACTGTTCCACTTTTCCCATCAAACCATCTTACTTGAAGTGTAGCCACAAATTAAATTTACTTTTATTTTTTTGAAAAAGTACTAAGTCCTTGCAAAGGAGGCAAACACAGAATTCAGAAATATAGATCCCTCCCCCTGTCCCTGCCTCCTCCCCTTCAACTTGATAGAGTAAGCCATGTTTTAAAAAAAAAAAAAAAAAAGGAGCCAGCTTCTTAGTCTGTGACTTCTTCCTTGGCAATTTGGCTTTCAGCTAGAGAATCCAATAGAATACAGGTATTGAGTCTTTTTTTTATTTTTTACAAACACAATAATAAATAGGCTAATCTGATTTAGAACTGTTGTATTGGCGAGAATGTCTATATACCATTGTACGATACATAGATCTGTGTCTTGCCTCTTGGGCAATTTCTTCTTGAATTTATAGGATTCAGTTTGTGCTTGAGGAGGTAGAAAAAAGAAGGAAGAACATGCCGTCTCTATATGTCTCTCAACAGCCCCTGCTGACAAAATAAATGTACATTCAGAGGGTCTACCCAAAACGTTATGGAACATCCCACATTAGATCATTACCAAGTTACTTAGGTCAGAAATTATAGAGGGACTATTAAAAAAAAAAAAAAAAAAACAACCTACAGTGTTCCACTATATATAGACTCTTTGCTTTTTTTTTTTTTTTTTTGAGTTACTGTGGTGTTTTTGCCAGCTGTGACAGTACATGGAATCACTTAGATTATTTTAAATTTAGCAGGAAAATAAAAGAATTTGGTAAGAATAGGTTTTTTTTTTCCTTACATTAAAACTATATGGTGAGTATAGAACTCAGAGACACAAATAGGAATTGAGGTCCTATAGACAAGAAGCAATGTGGTTCAAAGGCAGAAGCAGTCTTTGTCTCTTTTTATCTGCCTGGAATTACTTAGTTATGCTTATGCCTAAGGCACGGAGATGAACCAGATGACCTCTCAGGACTGTGTCTAGCTTGGTGGTTCTATTGATAAACTGCTACTTTGAAGTACTGAAAGGACTAGAAAAAACTGGGTTTAAGTGCTTGCTAAAAGATCGATGCAAGAGACAAGGGTAAACTGATTTTTGTGACTGTCATCTAATTCCAAGTCCCACCCATCCCCCGATTTCTACACCAATGCTTTTTCCAATGAAGATTCTTTGATGTTTAACGAGAGACTCCAAGACAGAGTGACTAGAGTGTGGAAAGGGACAGAAATCTGTCCTGGTGGTTTATTTCTAAGCTGAGATAAATTCCCCCTTAACATGACGTTTACACGTAGTGGGAAGAATAACGAATAAATGGGTATTAAATTTCCCAGTGTTCAACATGAGCTAGTTTTTAAAAGAACTAAACAATAAACAAACTCAGAGACAAACGAAAATGTATGAACAAAAATTCCTTTGGGATTAAATTATTAAATTTACAGCACCTCAGAGATTTATCTCTGTCCTTTTTGTCCCCCAGGGGGAAAACCCCACCTCATAAGACTTAGAATGCATAAATTAAAGGCCATTTACATGGAGTTTGAAGTTCCCAGTCCTGGAAAAAAAATCTGGAGGCATATTAAAGGCCATCTGTCAACAGAATCCTGTCTGAACCATGTCCTTCATTGAACGATATGGGGGATAGTGCTGGTTAGCTAGAAGAATGTGATTATAATTCCAAAACACATATGTTAGAGTACACTTAATATGTGTGCCAGTCAATTATGATAATGGAATGGAATGTTTTGCATTATGCAGATCTAAATAAAAATACAAGAGGACAATATTTTTTCCTCCTTTTTCCTAAAAAAGATAATTTTATGTAAAGAACAGGAGCAATTTTCATAGCAGTCTTAGTTTTGTTCGTAGACTTGTGATGATGAGTATTTTATCTCTGGGATTTGTGAGATTCACAAAGTGCTCAGGGTTCTTCTTCAAGAGTTGAAAAAAGAAAAGTGTCCGATGTTCCTGGGTAACCAGGAACAATATGAAACCAAATAATGAAGAGTTAAGAAAACTTCTCAGCCTGCTAATGAACTCCATCCTGCCCTGGTGAGACCACCCTCCTTTTAAGTAAGAGGTAATTTAATATGCATCTAACTCAGTTGTGTTTGGGCTTCATCCAACCTAAGAGTATCAGTGTGATAAATTATAATGAATTGTCTGCAATACTTCACAGAGTGGCTATAACAGACCTGAAAAACAAGATCCCTAAGCCTGATTTTCTAACCCCTTTTATTCAGACCACTCCAAAACTTGAAAATGTTTCTTACAGCTCCCTGACACTGAAAGTTACGTGCTTTGAGCCCCATTTGATTAGATCCACAGTTGTTGGCTGTCTCTATTAAATCAAGCCCCGCACTTGAAAATGACACCGACGGTGAGACCAGCCAAATAATAAAGCGAGAGAACTAACATGGCTCTTCTAGTTTCCAAAGGGTTTCCTTCCATGTTAATTTCCTTTCGTAATCCACACGGTGTGCTAGGAAGTACGTTAGTGAAATGGATTCGATTCCTATTTCAGATTCTGAAAAAGTGCCTGGATCCAGGCACTTTAATGTCTGTAGGGAAAATGGGCAGAGACTGAAAAGGGGGTCAGGAAACTCAAGTTCTAGCAGGGCCTGTTACTACTGCTGTGTGACTTTGTTCATGTGACTTAACTCCTTTAGGGCACGGTTTCTTCATTTAGGTTAAGAACCACTGCCCTAGAGAAAAAGCTACCTTCTCTTCTTTGAATGGCTTTAGACATTCCAGTTCTTCAGAATGCAAAAGCAAGACTGTTATTCTATTAGATGATTGGATTGATATTAAGCTGCTTTCCACAGTGGTTAGAGGACAGCAGCCTTTAGCGTAACACACAAAATTTGTGTGGGAGAGGCAGACAGAATGCACCTCCCCCATCCCCAGTCATATGATACAGATGTTGTGTAAAGATCCCTGGGCTGGTAATCAAGACTGATTTTCTATGTGAAAATCATGTTAATTCCATCAGCTTAATTTCCTCACGGGCAAAATAAAATGGGCACACCAGACTTGGAAGCCTCACACGGCAGGAGATAAGATGACAAGCTTCTCTTCTCTCTGTGTTGTATTTTGTGCCTAAGACAGTTCCTGAGAACTAGTAGGTATTTGCATTCATTTCCTATTGCTGCTGTCACACTTTACCACACACTGAGTGGCTTCCAACAATACACATTTATTATCTTATCGTTCTGGAGGTTAGAGGGACTAAACTTGGGGGTTGGAAAGGCTGCATTCCTCTCTGGAGGCTCTAGGGGAGAATCAATTTCCTTCCCTTCTTTCCAGCTTTTAAAAGTCTCATTCCTTGGCTCATGGCCGGCCACTTCCCACCTTCAAAGCAGCAATGGCTGGTTAAGGCCTCTTCAGATCATATCACTTTGATTCTGCTTCCATCATCACATTTCCTTCTGAGTCTAACTCTGCTGCCTCCCTCGTTCACTTATAAGGACCCTTGTGATTATATTGGGCCCACACAGATAATCCAGGATAATCTCCCGCTCTCAAAATCCTTAACTTAATCACATCTGAAAAGTCCCTTTTGCCATGTGAGGTAACATATTCACAAGTTCCTGGTGTCAGGAGGTGAACATCTTTGGATGGCCATTATTCTGCCTACCAAAGTGTTCAATAAATATTTAATCAACCTATAAATATTTTGAGAAAATGATAAACACCTTGAATTATTTCTAAGGTTAGCTAATTCCCAGGGCTCATCACTAGCCGAAGTCGTGGTCACATGTATACTGTACATCTGACCCCTCCCAAACACACAAACGTCATACTCTTTCAACCTCAGGTTCACATGACTCTGTTTTGGCTTAAAAAATGCACTCTGGTTCCATCCTAGTCTCTTTTACCTGGGGGACAGACCATAATCTGTTGTGACAGATTTTCTTCAAAGTTAAGTGAATTGCTCACTGTCACAGAGAGACAACGATGTAGCCATAACAGAGATTCAAACCCCTTTTCCACTTTCCCTCTCACCTCACGCTAAACTCCTTTTTCCCCAATGACCATTGCAAACAGATCAACCAATAAAAAAGAGGAGGTGGTAATCTTCAGGCAGGAGTAAAGATACACAGAGCATACTGGAATCCTACCAGATAAAACCCAAGCTCTGCCATTATTAGCAACCTCTGAGTCATATACCTTCTCACTCCAAAATAAACCCCTCCAACCTAAGTCACAATCACTGAATTACTCTTACTCAAGGTGCTACTAACCATCGTGTCAAGCAAGATTCATACACCTTCTGTTGAAACTTTTTCAAATTTGTCCTCATGGCATTAAAAATAGATGACAATAAGCAACCTCCAACTGCCATCCAACCCTCCTCCCACCAATACAGATAAAGTTTCAGGATATTTTTGGCAGGCAACCTATAGGAACTTCAGTGATGGTCCATTATATATTTTCATTTTGAAGCTTTCAATTGTTTTGAAGCAATTGACATTTTAAGCCTGTTAGTGTGTGTCACTTGGGTAAACTTCCACCCGTTCTTGGTTAAAACAATTATGGGAACTCTATCTTGTTTTTAACTTAATCGTATCATTTGGAAAAGGATGACAATTTACTATATTTGTCCAATGCCAGTCCTATCACTGTATCATGTATAACTGGTGTCAAAGAGTAATTGGGAATAATTGGAAATTAATTAAGCACTGGACTTAAGTGTGTTGACAGAAGAAGATAAATACTAGATAGACACACAACAACACTTCAGATTTTTATAGTCCAGGCATCGTTTTCTTTTAACTCTGGCAATGATGTCATATCAGTGACAAAATCCACAGATTTACTGGCTATCATAAGTACAGAGTATCTCATCCTATGGCCTAGAGGAAATAATTTTGCAAGATTCACAAGGTCTAAATTCTCCTGAGCAATTTTCTCTGCAGTTCTAGCAAGTTATTAAATATTTAGCACCCAATGTTTGCAAATATAAACTTAAGGTAGGTTTAACATAACACTCCACTCTAATGGAAGAATGTGAATTTCTATGGGAAAATCCAGTTCAAAGGTAAAGAAATCTCTACTACACTTTTTTCCTTTTTTAATTCTGTACTCTTGAACATAAGCCTTAAATCATAAAGTGGGTAAATTGACATATATGAAATTAATAATATTTAATATCAAAAAGCAGGACAAATAAACACAAAATAAAGCTGAATTTCTAAATAACTACTTCTGGAGTCAGAAAATGTCATAACTTGATGGCAATAATGTGTTTCATATGGCAAATGCAAGGTACTGTGGAAAGTTCTGTGTCTACATTTGCCAGGTCAAATGAAGAGTTGAAGAAATTGGTCGAAAGGAAAAAAAAAAAAATTAAACTACTTTTTTCCAAGGCAATCAGACCAGGAAGGCAAAAGAGTTTCATTTTCCTGTATACCTAAGTTTTTCACCCCACCCCCTTCCAAGATGCAGACGAGGGCTACAGTTAGCTACAAGTTGTCACACATCTGGAAGACTATTTTAAAACACATCCAAAATGTTTTGACTACATGATGCCAAGCATCTGGCAATACAAATTTCTCTTAGGTATTTTTCTTCCATAGAATTCAGTCTTGTGTAGATAGTCATTGTGCCAGATTTTAAACTACACGTTTTATTTGTAGAATGACAAAAATATATATGCAAACGTAAGGTTTTCCTCATGATTTTGATTTAGGTAGATTTAAATGTTGTTAACAGAGTTGCCATTGATTCTTGCATTAGTTGAACTCTCCCCCCTGCCCCCAAAAGCCCTTCAGTGGCCTCTATTGGTCATTCCCCTCCCCAGGAACATTCTCTCCCAAATGAACAGCACTCACTCACTTGTCTAAATAGTAACTGACTTTATTGGTTTCATTCCACGGCAAAGATGAGGAATAGCGAGGCTTCTAGTTTTCCCTGTCTAATAGGAACCAGCCTTAGGAATACCTGTGGTTCACCAACCATCCCCAAACCATTTGCAGGGTCTTGATGTAGGAGGTAGGTATTCTTCATGTGAGGTCGCCTCCCTCCAAATGCAGACTAGCTCAGCTTTCCAAAGGCCTTTTCCACAAACCAACCTCACCATCCCTATCTCCACTTCACTTTCAACCTTTCACACCAAGTCTTAAGTCAGATGACACCATAGCGGGGGTGGGGGGAAGTGAGGGGGGTTGTTCTGAGTAAAATATGCACTAATAATATCAGGTTTATAGCTTGCAATCTACTGAGGATCACACATTCTTGCTTTTGACCTAGGGAAGAGGAATAAATTCCCCGTAAGCAAGGTACAGACCATCTTCATCATGTGGCTTTAGCAGCTAGCATGGGTCTAGACAAAATAAATGTTTGCTGAATTGCTCTGGATAAAATGCAATTTGCTCCAGTGTGAATGTAAAAATCACCACATTTAAAACTTGAAATAAAATCAAACAGGTAGTCAGGTTTGAGCCCGAGCAGTGTTCACAATTTGGGTAGTCATGAATAGCAGACTAGTGGGATAGGTCTGCCAGAACTTTACTTGCATTAGTGTGCTGCTGATAAAATATAAAGACTAAATGTATTATAAACTTTGGAAACAGTGAAGTACCAATTTGCAGTATTTAGGCTTCCTTGAGACAAAAACTATATACTTAGGGGAGAGGATCATTCTGTCTCCTTCATGGAACATTCCTTGACCAAACTACCTTCAGTTCTAGAAGTAACTGGGCTGTTCAATCAGCAACGATGGCACCATACCAATAAAAACCAGCACATGGTTGTGAAGCTCACTCTAGGGGTGAGTGAGGACCCTGGGGTGCCTGATGGGGTTCGGGCATTGGGGAAGGCAATGGGGCTTGGGTGCTAGAGTCCTAGCAAGGCGCCATTAGAGTCACAGGTGGTCCTTGGAACCTCATTCATGAACACACTTGCAACCTTCTTTGGAAGCTCTCAGAAAAGAAGTACAGGAATTTGAAGAGCCCAGAAATCCTAAATTGCAGATGAGGTGAGAACTATAGAAATATGGTTGATACTGTTAACGAGACCCCATTTAACTAGTCTGTTATGAGCTAGAAAAACCTGGATTTGATAGATAGATGGATTCACACACGAACAGAAATAGGGAAAATAAATACGATGGCCTCAAGTAACATAATCATTTGCTATTTTATGACATTTAACAGCACAAGATATTGTTATTTCACATTTAAATATAGTCTAAATAAGTATTTGAAGTAGTTTCACAATCCCCTGAGCTGAAAATAAACCTAGGAAAAATGCAGAAAGTGTCCTATAGGGTTAATAGTTCTAAAGTGGAGAATGTATTTTAACTCAGAATTCCTCAATAAAACCAGCTTTCTCTGTAGATTTTTCAAATAATAGCAATTGGTGGCTAATGTTTCTAACCTTTAGTCAGTTTTCTGTTTATAAAAAATCAGAATCAGGGATTACTCTTTTACAAAGAATGTTTAGACATCCTAGTGACATGATGACTATAAAAATATATTTCGAATTATCTTAGTTTAAACACTGACTATGACAGTTAGTAAAATCATTTAATTTTCTACTATGGAAACTATTTTAATAATAATTTTAACCACTTTTTAGATTATACCAATTCTTTGAGATGAAGTATGATGGAGAATCAAAATAATTTTTGTAAATTGAGCTCTATTGCAAAAAATGATTTCCATTCTTCAGTAGGGATATTAATGGATAACCTTTCAAGAGCCTCTTCCTTGTATTTCTCTTCTTCCTCTACCTCTCCTGTCTTCCACAGCTCAAAGAAAACCTAGCACATGAAAACAGATTCTACTTAATGATCCCCTTCTCTCTGCTTTCTCCCACTCTCTTTCATTCACATTCCCCACTTTGCATCTCTCTTCTCATTTTCCTTTTTTCTTTCCGGGGAATGACCACCTCAAAGGATTAATTCAGAACAGGCAGCAGAAAATGGTAACAAGAGTGGGCAAATCAGGATGTGGATTTAAAATCAAGAGTTATTTTAAAGGAGGAGAGTTACTCAAATTAAACATATGTTAAGAATATGGGTTTGTTGTTCATGGCATACCTGCTGCCTGTGATCCCACCCTCATCGGATCAGCCTTCAAGGGCAGAGCATTCCCTTGTGGAATAATAAATAGAGCGGCTTGAGTGGATACGGATCTTAGCAGCCCAGCGAGCTCCCTTTCCTCCTGGTCTGACTTCACTGTTGGAACACAGGTGATAACTGAACTAGCTGAAGTAGTGAAATGAATCATGGCCCCTCGGACTCAGAGCCAGAGAGAATAGAATTCAGGCTCCAAATAATAAGGCTCTGAGCATATATAAATTTTAATATGGGTCTTAGTGTTTATACCAAACTTTGTTTTAACTGATACTGCTGGTTTTCCAATGCATCGTCTTTCTTATGGGGATACATATGAAACAGGCAGTAAAAATCCATTAGTCTTTTTAAAAACATGCTATTCAGAACTTTAGAGTGTTTTTCTTTGGGCCAACATGCCATCGACCGAGGGTATGGCAAGTTGTATTCTGTAGGTAAAAATGAAAAGCCTTTCCCTATTTCTGCACTTCCATTTTTTCCAATGTATCATATTTTGCTGCTCTCTGCTGTCCGAGAATTACGTACCCAGACACTATTGATAGGAACTTGTTATTCCTATACTCATTAAAGGTTTTCAGTAGAAACTATGTAGAATAGAAATATAAGATTGATTTGCTCATTTTTATCCTTCTTTTCTTTAGAGGAGTTTTGAGGTTGAGAGCAGTAATGTAATATTTTAATGGTTCGAATTCATTCCGCTGATAGGCAAGATTTAACAGTCTCGGGCGCGTCGAGATAAAAATTCACAGCATAGACAACACTTAAAAATCCACAAGGGTTTTGAGCGAAATATCTAAATCAGGTATTGAAATAATATGGGTCTGAGAACCTCAAAGGGATCCTTTCCCATTTATTTTGGCATTATTCCTAGAACAAAAAAACTACCTAATTAGCTATGAAATTATTACAGAATAATAAAGAGCAACTGGTTTCCCTTTACACTATCTATAAAAAAGAGAATACTTTCTAACTAAATGAATAGTTTGGGGGAATAAATATTTTCTACATTTTTTAAGCATTTATGAACCATAATATACAAATGACAAAATATTCTCAACTCTTCATTAAAGCAATCAGGCCCTTGATGCTTGATTGCTAGTTCAGGTTATCACATACTCTCACTATTAATATATTTTCATTTAAGTAGCAATGTCCCAAATCAGCAGATATCATATCAGAGGACCTGATATATGAAAAGTTCAATTTATTCAAGTATACTTGGGAGAGTGGGATTATTTCAAAATCACTTTTCAAAAAAAAAAACCAAACATTTAGTTACTGCCTTTAGTAAGCCACAGATGAATGGAGAACTGGCCTTCTTTGTCCCTGTTGTCTGAATTTGTGATGTTTTACAGAACTTGGCTCAAATGTCCCTCTTACAAAGGGAACAGCATATTGTAATGTTCTAAAGGCAGGAGGTTTGTGTTAGGCCTGTCTCAGTAGCGCTCATTATATAAAGGGGAAAATCCAGTGAAATTCAGTTCCGAAATTTAGCAAGTCCTCACAATTTTAAAGGAAATGCCATGAAACATATAGAGGGCTTGACTAGAAGTCTGGTTTGGGGGTGGGGGGACAACAGTCAAAGTGAGCACCCAAAGTCAATTCTTTTCAACAATTTGAGTGCAATAGGTTGACAGAATGTTGTTAAGCCTTTGATAAAACAATGTTAAAGGAAGTCAGGTGAGGACAAAGATAGTACGACACGTGAGGAAGGTAGCAGGGGAGGGCAGGCAGTATTGTATTTGTGTGCTCATTCTCACCCTCAAAAACTCAAAGCCAATTTCTCTGCTCCCAGACGTGGTCCCCTTGACATTCCAACGTGACTTTGCCTTTGTTCGTGATGAGTAATCCTTTAGGAGGGAATGCAAACACACTCGGAAACTCTCTAGCACTGGCCAGAGATAGGATGGTTTGCCTTGGGACAAGAGCATAAGCAATGTTCAAGCAAGGCAAGATGATGACTTGGTAGGGGAAGATGAAATCAAGAGAATTCAGGGATTGAATAAGCAGAGGTCCAGAAAACCACAAGAGTTCTTTAAAGCCCTGAGATTCTATAATTCTATATAGTAATAAGTCTAATGAAAAAAAGTATTAAGTCACATATGAGAAACAAAAGCACACACACACACGCACACACACAAACAAAATAAAAAGCTAAAAAACAATATCCCTTCATTCTTCATATGGTAGAGTACAGTTAACCTATCTTAAAATAAGAATTTGATCTGGCTGGGGCTTGCATACCCATTTATTTAAAAAATGATTAGAAGATGAAACAAAACTACAATCTCTGGTTACAAATATTAAGTGGGTATGGATGCAGAACTGTGGATCAGTAGTTAAGTCTGATCAATACAATGTCTCTGTTACCAAAACAGAATTAAATAAATTCATAATGGAAATCTCCATGAGTCCACACAAATTCTGTGCACAGGGTCTCCTCCTCCACCCCACATTTCTCTTTGTGTGCACGCATGTGTGTATGTGTGTATATGTGTGTATGTGCACTTTCCTGCTAAAGGAGCACATTTGCTTTGATTGTGGAGCTCTTTCCAGACACTAAAAGCCACAATTCTAGTTTTTATACTTAGAAAATGTTCAAAATGTGTTCCTTTCTGGGGAAAGTAAATACCGTGCCACCTTTGAGAGTCAAGCCCTTTGAAGCCCATCAACTGTTGTTTGAAACCTTCTAATTCTATTTTTGCAGAATCTTTGTCCTGTGTTTTCTGAAAGGCTTTGAGCTCTTAGATGAACATTCTTATAGTGGCAATTTTAACATAGCCGAATGCTTTTATTTGTGCCGCAGGTAGCACACACGATAATATACATCATTAAATTAATACTGTTCCCATACATAAGCTCTTTCCCAGGAGTTGTTTGCCAGCCGCCCAGCTGTGGGATCAGAGGGTGGGATGCTTTTGATTTTAGACAGAAGGAAGGGGACAGAGGGTGCCAGGCCTTTAGTGATGGAGCCTTTCGGGGCCCTGGGGTAACTGTTGTATATCTTGTGCTGGAGAACACAGTGTGCGACATCACTGTTCACATAGAGCCCCCACCAAGGTTAAAAACCACATATAAGGTAAAATAATTTACTAAAATGTGGACCACGAGCACTTTCTTTTAGAAATAGTATGTGCAGGGGAAAAGGCTGAATAAGCCAAAGGGAAAACTTGGGCATAAGCAGCTTATCCGCTATTCTTAGCAAGGTGAGGAGATCTTGGCAACACTTAGTGGACTTTAAGGACATTCTGGCCTCTCTCTGCATCATGCTCTGGGATTTTTTCCCCTACTTTTTCATGCTGTCTCTGTAACACAACCTCTTTACATAGTTTATCTCAGGAAATGACAATTGGCTGTCGAATCCCATACAAATTGATTGGATATGACAGCTTAAAGGAATAAATCTTCTGCAGAGAAGAAAGCTTTTACTTATACTCTTGTATTTTCAATCCTGTTTTTTACCCCTTCTTGCTTAATTTTATTATTTCAATTAGATCATTTAAAAATCAACACATCACATACCAACCTCCCCTAAGAGCAATCATAAGATTTGATGATTTTTCTGATACACAGGCTAGGATTTCAAATTTGCATTATTTTATCTACTGAATTAACGATGAATTCTAAACCAAACTAATGCTGCCATGTGTTTTTAAACATCTGTAATCTAAACCATCTGGAGAGGCACGGTTTTGCAAAGGCATCCCTTTCAGGACACTCTGTGGATTTTGTCACTGCTTGAGGTTTTGGCAAACCATCAACATTACTATAATTCCCTTTTATGAAATATAGCTTTTGACCAGGATTTTAGAGTCTTGGGCGTGTGTGTGCATTTATGTGAGTGTGGGTACTTGTGTATAATTCTTGCTCCTGTCCCTTTCTCTTTTCAGAAGACCGTATTTATAACAAACTTTTACAGAAATAAAGATTTTTGTATCTAAAAAATAATGTTAATTTCAACTACTCAATATAATTCCAGATCAAGTCATCGAGAAGCAAAGAAGCAAAAAAATAACACACCTTTCTTGTACATAGGTGCTAGAAATGCTTTTTAAACAAGTAAAAAGGAGAAAACATGTCAGCTTTAGAGAACAACAAAAAAAAGTGTAGATACAAAATGATTATGGCAGCAATGATTTGAGCATTTTCTAAGTATAAAACTCAGTACATTTAGAAGGAGATTACAAATCAACTAAGCTAAATCTTTCACCTAAGAAAAGCAACATCTTATTTAATTCTTCATATATTAATAAATATATCATTTTAAAATTATAAATCAAATATATGCATGGTGAAAGTAAAATGCAGACTACTTGTTACAATAAAGGTTAAAAAAATACTTTCCTCAGAAGGATGATGATTCTACTTTCACAAATTCTCTTCGATGATAATGCTTTAAAATAACTGTCGAAAATCAATCACAAAAATGGAAAGAACAGCTTTTTGCTGAGAGCCACTGTCTGAAATGAGTTAAAATAATAATGTGACTACTGGGGAATATGAATGTATTTATTTATATTTATTTATATGAACTGTATTTATACAAACTGTATTTATTAATTACATGCTAAGTTCACACAACCCCTTTTATCCAATAATATTAGGCAACTTAAAGACACACACACACAAATCAGAAGCTTTTGGTCAAATTTGTAGGGAAGAAAAGGTTTATTTTTTTAAGAAATACATCACCTGAAGTCCAGAAGTGGGTCTATGCCTAGAATATAATGATGTCAAAGCAAAGCACAGGCACTGCCTCAGAGGTGACAACAGATTAGAATACTCTTGGCATGTGCTAATGGCCTGCGGCAGCACCCCAGCCCACCCCTCTGCTGCTCACTGTTTCCTGCCCTGGAAGGAGGCCACCATGCCCACACCTCTGAGGGAGAGGGCTGCCCCTCTGAGACTTCTCTTTCCATTTAGAGAATCTGCTATATTTAAAAACCTACTTTTGCCTATATTAAAATGTTTTCAGATAAAGAGAAAGTAAAATCTGTTCTCCAGAGAATGAAAGCACCACCTAGGGAAGGCCTGTAGGAGGGATAGCTCTTAACAGAGATGCTAATCTGGTCTTCGATGAAAGTAGAACATTCGTCAGCCCCATCTTCCTTACTTTTACTCCAGGGTCTACAGCATGGGTTCAGAATGGCAAATGGCCAGCTAGTCTACAAAGACTTCAGTGCAGCCATCTGAGCTATGTAGAAAACAGAGGGCTCCTATATGAAGACTGCGCCTGAGGCAACCAGTGTGAGTAATTAAGCCACAGAAGCAAATGCATCTGTGCCCAGCATATGGTAGAAGCAGAACATCAGGGATGATATACAAGCCATGCACACTAGTATATCACCAGTTACTAAAATATTGAGATCATTTTGTACTTGTTGTTAAGATGCTTTTCTCCAGGTCCTAACTTGTGCTTCCCTGTCACCTGGTCCCTCCCTCCTTCAGTGAGGAAGTAAAGATACAATGCCTGATACAATGGGGGCCCTCGTCCATGCTATTTGGACAGAGCCAAATAGATTGTTACATATTTCGAATTTCATTTCTGCATAGTAGATCAGGGGCTCCCAACCCCTGGACTGCAGACTGGTACCAGTTCCGTGGCCTGTTAGGAACCAGGCCACACAGCAGGAGGTAAGTGGCAAGCAAGCAAGTGAAGCTTCTTCTGTATTTGTGGCTGTTCCCCAGCACTAGTTACAGCCTCAGCTCCACCTCAGATCACCAGGCATTAAATTCTCATAAGGAGCACCTGTCCCTGGTGTCAAAAAGGTTGGGGACTACTGTATTAGATAACTGTAGCTGACATTTACTGGTTACTTAATCTGTGCCTGACACTAAGCGCTTCATAAATATTTATTTATTTCGCTCCCATGTATGACCTGCCCAAGGTCACAGAGCTTCTAAATGGTGGGACCTGAATTATAATCCCAGGACTCTGACTCAGGTTCCCTCTTCTCTTGGCAATTGTATATAAAAACATACAAGGATCTGACAATGTAAGAGGAACTGGCCAGGTGATGGGAATTAGGACAGGACACAGTGTGGACAGGGTCGAACTAAAATTCTTGTGAAGAGAGGACAGCCTCCTTTCAGTTCCAGCCAATTGTTATTGTGAGGACCTAGCCGTGGTGGGTAACCCATAAATACTCACTTAATGAATGAACGAATGAATGAATTGGAGTTAGGCAAAATTTCTTTGGGAATATATTCAAGCAAGAAAAATATATTCAAGCAAGAAAAGTAAGGATGCCAGGGTTTAAGCTTCCTCCTATGGGACTCTCATGCAATAATAGTGAAACAAGCAAATATAAAGAGAATATTTTATTTTCTCAAAGCATGTTCACCTATTACTATGCACTGAATTACATCCCCCTAAAATCTATATGTTGAAGCCCTAACTCCTGATGTTTGGTATTTGGAGATGGGGCCTTTAGGAAGTAATCAGGTTTAGATGAGGTCATAAGGGTGGGCCCTCATAATGGCATTAGACATCATCAAAGCTTGCTCTCTACTTCTGCCATTAGAGGAAATATCTAGAAGGCAGTTGTCTCCAAGCCAGAAAGGGAGTCCCCATCAGAAACCGAAATAGCTAGCACCTTGACTTTGGACTTACCAGTTTCCAGAACGGTGGGAAAATTACTTTTTGTTGTTTAAGCCACCCAGTCTATGATATTATGTTATAACAGTCTGAGCAAACTAATACACCCATATTATCTCTTGTATCCTCACAATAACCTTAAGAAGTAAGTAGAACCCATCAGCATTCAGCCCAGACCCCTGAGGACACCCATCTCCCTTAGATCACAGTTTCTCTGACCTCAGTGAATGGCTGAGTGGGATGATGGTGAGGACAAGGGGAGTGACAGGCCAGAAAACTTCTTGTATTGCTATCCAGCTCCCATTGCTCAGCATCAATAATTCCTGGGGCAATTGCTTGATGAAGTGCAACTAGAGAAAGTCCTGTCTGGACAGTTTTAGCACAGGGCATGGGAAGGGGGAAGGAAGAGCATTTAGGGAATCGAATAAAAACATTAACATTTGGGTTCTATGCCTCCGATATATGTGCACATTAATGGGGTAGAGTAAATGCTAGTAAGTCTCAGATAATTTTTGTAATAATATTAAACTTCAGCTTGATCACTTGCAATATGTCGTGGCAAGACAAAGAAAACAATTTAAAAACAGTTCGTTCAAAGGTGTATTCTCATGGCATCCTCTGCCTCAACTAGCTCCCTCAGTCACCTGTACAGTATACGGTCTCTGTCATTACTATTTTCAGATAAGGA
The DNA here is from genome assembly GCF_000151845.1 of Pteropus vampyrus. Lineage (NCBI taxonomy): Eukaryota > Metazoa > Chordata > Mammalia > Chiroptera > Pteropodidae > Pteropus > Pteropus vampyrus. Next base: position 12,739,171 of record NW_011888785.1, read on the forward strand.
ATCGTCTATGATACAACCCGTTTGCTGAAATCCTGCCGATATGATAATTCTCATTTCCCTAGATAAGTTTCAATGATCGATTTTGCTTCTTCTTGTGTTACTTTTTGGAGAAAATTCCAGAAAGAGGGCAGATAAAGAGTGAAAGTTGGCAAGGCAGTTTCTCTACTTCTAGCTTCCTGGGCCAAAAACAGAAAAAGAAGTTCCTGCTGTTTGATTTAATAAGAATCAGTGTCTAGCTCAAGCCTCGATCGTCAGACTAGTCAGACTCAATTGGCATAAAAGAAGTGTTTCCAAGCGTCTGCATTTCATTTCAGCACGTATGTTTAAACTCCCTTGTGCCTTTTCCTAAAGGCACAAAATAGCACTGCTGTTCTGCCGTTCCTCTCGTCTGATCCATATAATTTGCATCTTTTATGTCAGAGCTTAATTTTTACCTTTATGTCATGTGCATTCTTTAATTTTCCATAATTGTATACTTTGAAGTGTGTATCACAGTCTATACAATAATGGTTGAGGTTTCCTCTTCTGGGCTTCTCCATCCTGCAGTCCACCCAGCATTACATTTGAAAACTGTTTGGGTCTTGCACTCGTTAGCATGTTCTTGTCTATGGACTTCGTTCTCCAATTAGTAAGCACCTAGCAAGTCCTTTCGTTTGTCATCCCAACACATTTTGATGTGTAGCCCTAGTTGACAAAGAACTTTCGATTCCTTCACTCTTTCTCTTTTTCGACTCATACCAAGTAACCACTCCTTGCTACAACCAAGAGAAAAGCTTAGAAAATCAATTCCTTTTCTTCTTTTTATCAGCCAGGCCATCAGAAAATTACTTTTCCTTTAATTAAAGAAAATAATAAAAAATCTTTAAGTCAAATTCCAGCACTGCTCTGGTCAAAACACCTTGCAAAATGCATTTAAATTCATTTGTTTTGTCGATTTGGATTATGGGCCGCAATCCGAGCTGGAGGAGGGACAAAAATTAATGAGAGAAGAAATCAAGTTCATTGAAATAAATTTCCTGGTTCCACCAGAGACTAGAAGAAATCTTTCCATGACACAACAACAAAGCTTAAACAACACCTGCAGGTCATTCAGCAGTGTGGTCAGCTAAAAGCAGAGCTGCAAGTCATGACTTTCTGTCCCTTCTCCTAACCATGAGCCCATTTTCCCTCCTGTGTCACCATCACTCCTCACAGTGCAGGGAGGACTCTCTCCAAGGTCAGCGGAACCTCATGCAGACCCAAACGCTGGACGGCTACAGCTCTGAGTTGCAATCTCATCTATAACCTTTATAGAATCTTGATGAGAAGTGAAGCCAAACATAGGGAAAAAGCCAACTGAGGATTTTAAACACTGGCACAAATGAGGTTAGTTAATATCACCCCCCACTCCACATTCTGCTTTCCCCTTGAAATAGTGAGGGTTTCAGGTCATTGTCAGATAATCCTTAAAAAAGAGAATGCTAAGAACAAAGAAACCAAATCAGGAAAAAAATAAAAGTAAAAATAAAAACCTCTGACCAAGCCAAGCCTCTAAATATAACTTTTCCACTTACCTCAATGCAGATAATTCTAAGATATATATTTCTGATTCTATTCATTCTATTTAAAAGAGAAAGACCACACCAGGGTAAGCGATGCAGGGTGGTCAGAATGCATGATCTAATGACAGTGTGTGGAAGCCACTACAGAAGGCAGCAGGACCGCTGCCAGATTGTGTGGTGGGGCCGAGCGGCTGATTTCTATGCAGAGTCCACTGACATTTTCCAAGTATGGACAGCTCTTATTGAAATGAAAATAGAAAATGCAGGACCAGAGCCCACACTAAAAATTCAGTTTAGTAAAGACCAAAAAAAAAAAAAAAAAAAAAACTGCCGGTGGAAGTAGAAGGTATTTGGCCTTGCTATTCTTCACAGAGAGAAATGAGCCTTCATACTGCAATCTTTTTGTGATTAGGCTAAAAGCCTGTCAATCTTTGCAAAAGAACACTGAACTGATGACTGTTTCTTGTGCATTTGCTTTCTAGTGCTCAAAATGACACTTTTCGGAGCCAAAGGATTTGTTTGCAATTATACACTTTTGAAAAATACAAAGAATTCGCAGAGATCATCAAGAAATAGATAGCTAATGCAATTACTCCAAAATGATAAAGTACAATCATTGTAAAGTACCCATTGCTTCTCTCTATCCACAGTCCTCTTTCCTACTAAGCAAACTGTCTAATTTTGAAATTATTGCAACATCACAGGAGCATGTGGAAGCACATTCAAATTGCCTGACTTCAGTGAGATAGTGTCTAGAAGAGACCTGTTGTAATAAGTAAGTTTTACCAGAGATCAGAAAAGATGTAGAAGAAAAGTGATAGGTTGGTGAGTGAGGGGTTAGGTTTTTTCATATATGTATTTTAATTCTGTGGGGTCCCCAAGTTCCCCTTTAAGTTTAGAAGATATTGCTATCATTAATCAGGTATCAAGAAATGCATGTTATTACTGAGAAGTACTTAGCAATCAAGTTCTCCAACTTGCTGTTTTTATTTCTAGACTGGCAGCTTTAAAATTTTTTAAAGTTTTTAAATATATTCATCAAAATAGTTTTCTTTTAAAAAGCCCCCATTCTATAGCCATGCCACCTTAAACAAGTCCAATCCCGTCTGATCTCGGAAGCTAAGCAGGGTCGGGCCTGGTTAGGACTTGGATAGGAGACCACCTAGGAAGACCAGATGCTATAGGCGTAAAAAGTAAAAAATAAGAGATTGTAAGCTGACAAGGTCCTTGCAATCTGTGAGGTCAACCAAGGTTTGCCTCGCCTAAAAAATAAATAAATAAAATAAAAAATAAAAAGCCCCCACTGCTAACAGCTCCACTGACGGGTTCAATCTCATATTCCTCCTTAGCCTGGACACAGCCAGATGGGTCCTAGGTGGCCAAAATGTCCCCTTTGAGTCCTTTCCACCAAGGGGGTATTGAAGGACAGGAAGGAGAGTGCCCTGAGGTCCATAGTGGGTAGATGCTGCTCTGCCTAACAATTCTAGGCCCAGGATGTAGTTTATGCCTTGCACTAGGCTAGTGATGATAGGCTGCCAGGCTACCTAGTATCGAAGCCAATCTAGTCACTGCTTATACATGACATGAGGCCTCTCTCAATGGTTGCTGCACACCCTCTTGAGGTCTACCTTCTCTTTCCAGCAGCCACCTCTAGTACCAGGTCTAACCAACATCTTCTAAGTGGCAGGCTGCCAAAAGTATACCTTGACAGAACTGCACAGCCTTTGCGATCGAGGCCCACAATGCCCCGTCGCTGAATACAGCCTAGGGGAAGGAGCCTTGTTTCCAGCAGAGATTCTATTGCTCACTAGCTGGGGAACCTTTAAAGTGCAAACTCCCTCAACTGGAAAAGAAAAATAATAAAATCTTTTCTGCTGCAATGTTGTAAGGATCAATGAGATCATGAAGTACTGGGAAAATGTAAGATACAGACAAATGTAGTTATACTCACTGTAGTTGTTAGAGTTCAGTGCACGATAACCAAATTGCTTTTATTATTTTTTCCCTCTACCTAACTTCCATCTACTAATTCATCTATAACTTTCCTGGCTGCTTAAGTTGCCCCTGGTTTGGTCTCCCATCAGCTCAGGTATACTTAGGATTATAGACCTTTGTTTTCTTCTGGCAGCCATTAATATTTACTTAGCTTTAATCTTAACTTCACAGATACTAACTATAGCAAGGTATGTCACTATCCCCAAAGAAATAGTACTCTCTGACTCGCCAGTGAACATTGTCCTTATGTTATGTTCAATGCGGACTTGAGCCCCTTCCTGGAAAAATAACTCTGGGTCTTCTGACCATCCACCAACTGAAGCAGATCACAGCAATGAGTGAGCTAGAGGAAGTGAGCACATACATGTGTGTGTGTCGGGGATGGAGTTGGGGTTGGCGGGGAGGCTAGGTGGAAAAGAAAGGGGGTGTTGGTTAGGAAATTTCTCAAATAGGGTCAGGCAGGAGATCAGCATCAGAGTAATAAAGGCAAGAAATGCCACTCTAGTTTGAGCCAAAGAGGAACTGCGGGGCAAGAAGAAAAGTCCCACGCTTCCAAATGAAGAGGCCGGCCACTTTTGTCTCTTATCATCCCCATTCTTCATCTCTCTATATTCCAGTAGTTTCCAACTATTGCTGCATATTCAAACTACCAGGGTTCCTCAGAAGGGCTTCATAATTACTTTGGTTGTGCTCACTTCTTCCTTTTCCTCATCTCCAATGAGAGATCAAAGTTCTTTCTCTTTTTGCCTTCCCAAAGCTGGTGATACACTCTGCCCTCTACAGTTAAATAAGTTTAAGAGAAATAATCTAATCACAGAAGCAAGCTATTATAGTGGTATTCAGATTTAGGTTTTCATAAGATTTTCTAAATGTGTCATTTATGTAAACTACTTATCATTCATATCTAAATAGTGCAAGTATGATTTTCAATATCTTTAAAGATGTGTGTAGTTAAGTTGAGTAGCTTTTATTTGGTACCTAGAATCTCAGAGTCCTCCTGGTCTTTTGCACATGTCACTGAATCAACTGCAAAGTTTAAAAGTCTTAGAATTCTCACTGTTCTCCTAGTGAGAATGCTAGGTAGAGCTTAGAACCTCCATATGCTTCTGGTCACCAGGCAAAGTGAAGATAGTAATGGGAAGTTGGGAAATACAGACATTTTAATCAGCATCTTTTGGTAGGCTATTCAGAGCACTTATGACATTTTTTTGAAATCAGGAGTATATTTTCTTCTAAAATACATATATTATATCATTTAATGGAGAAACTAAAAATGAAATTAAATGCACGTTTGTGAGATCTTTAGTAAATGACCCCAAAGATACTAGGAGAGGAAAGAGAAGATGCTCTTTTCAATCAATACTGGTATTAATTATTATGTAATAAAACAGGCAATTTCAAAATGCCAGTTAATTACAAAGACCTTTGAAATTTGGTACTTGACTCAGCATTAGTACGCTCCTCCTCGCCTGTTTACTATGGATGTTGTGAATATTAAGCATATAATCAAATTTATTGTTACAGGTTACCTATAGTCAGTTAATAAAATATTTTTTTTTAATTTTGAAAAACAGCATGTACATCAACCAAAATAATATATTGTGTTAGCTTTCTTTTTTTTTTTAAATCAAGGTATGCTTTATTTAATATGAAAATAGTTTATATGGCACCGTTTTTCATAAATGTGCTTCTGCTTACCCCATAATCTTTTTAGTGTTTTCCTGGTAATTCAGCTAACCTCTTAAAACTGAACAAAATTAAGATTTTGTGCTTCTATGTTTACAGAAAGAGCATATCACACTGACAAATTTGATAATCTTAAAAAAGAAGGAAAGAAAAAACTGTTCTTATTTCAAAGGTTCAAAAAATAAAGGTTATTTACTACGCAGACCTAGACTTCTTGTTGTTTTTAAGATAGCAAATTAGAAAAAGATGGCCAGAGTTAGAGGTTACTCAATCAGGTTGAAGCTGAGACTTTTATTCCAGCAGCTCCTGTTCCCCAAATTATATCTGATAATGTTCTAAAGTCTAAACATATTTCAGTTCAAAAAGATATTCAGCTCTTAGATATAAAAGCACTAAGCTTCTAAATATCAACAGGTCTATCCATCCTCTTTAGCTGGTGTATTTGTAGTCAGAGTAATCTGCCACTCAGAACGTCTGAATCATAATATTTGAGGAACTGAAACTTTGAGCTGGAATGTTTGTTTTGCATTTTCCTGAGCATAATCACAGGATAGGGGCATTAATAAAGGGGTTGGTATATTGGCCACTGCTGAGGCCTATTATTTAAGCAGAGTCATGGCAACAGAGCAAAGCTGAATGTTTGCAAGTGTAACATAATTTCAGCCTGGATTGTGTTGAATGGAAGAGAAGACAAATGTGTCAGCAGACACAAAGAATAAACTATCTACAACTATTTTAAATGATCTCTGCACTTGCAAACCGGAAACAACATCTATATTTCTCAACAATTCAAGAAAGATTTGTGCTAGGTATTCCCCTAAACCAGCTACAAAACTATTATTATCTGTAAGCAAAATGGCGCCCGTAAACTTAAAATTGGCAAAATCCCATTGAACTGCATTTCAGAGAGAGCAGAGAACTTGAAATGGTAGTGCTCTGAGATGTCCACGTGGGTGGGCTAGCATATGTTGCTGTTAAGCAGAGGAAGTGGTACACCAGGAATCCTTCATAAGTGCGAGGTCTTTATAAACTCTTCTTTACGGGGTCGGTTTTAAATAGAAAGAACATGACACACAGTCCTCAACCAGGCTTCCTAACTGTTTGGAGAGGGTTTGGAGAGGGTTGCCACTTTCCCAAAACATTAGGTTACTGTGGGGGAATTTTCCAAAATTGTCAACAATTCCATTTTTAAACTTGGTTCTTCCTCTCCACATAAGACAGATGCAAGGCAGCATGAACTATATTTGGTCTAGTAGGAGATGTAAGTTATTTTTACTATGCTGACTCCTACCTGACAGTGGAAGACGTATTCTGGTGTGGCTTTCTTAAACTTCATGTTCCAGACCAAGGCCACTCCATCTGGTTCATGGGGAGCATCTTCATTGTTGTTGTAGGAAGCGACCATCAGCTCGGGGTACTGAATGAAAGAGGTCACATAGATGGATCATGCCAAGATGACAACATAAAGAAAACTTTCTTAATTCCTACAGACACATGCTATGCTACATACTTTACATGGCATTTTCTTTTAAAGTTGTGGCATACTTAATATCAACTTCCTGCCTCAACGTTCCATATATGCTTGCAAATAACTACCAAACTATACATGTTGCTGGACCTCTCTAATTATCTGACATTTGACATATTCCCTCCTTTCTTCTATATGGACTTCCAATACATCTATCATCTCTCCTGACTTTCTTCCTGTTCACTCTTTTTAGTTTCTACGAGTTCTCCTTCTATTATCTATATTCCAAGGGGGCTGTTTCATTCTTCCTTTTTTGTCTCTGTCTACACATTCTCCCTGGGTAACCTCATCTATGCCAATGGCTTTAACAAGCACTAATATGATGACGATGTTCAAATCTATCTATATCTTTAGGCTTGATTTCTCTCTGAGTTGCAGATACTTTATCTGACTGCCTATTGGGGATTTCCTAGGGCTCTTCATAGACGCATCAGATGCAATGCATAGAAAGATGAGGTCATTGCCTCCTACCAAAACCTACTGCTCTTCCAATGTTCTCTCTTTTGGCGCTTTGCACTAACATTCACCTAGCTGCTCAAGCCAGACACTCCACATTAATGTTTACTCCTTTCTCTTTCCTATCCCCATGCACCATGCTTTGCTATTCCCTTAATACATTTCGAATGCATGTTTCCTTTCCATGCTTAAGGTGAGAGCCTCCTAAACTAATTTCCTACCTGATAAAGGCAACCGCTTCCTAAATAGCTTCTTGCTTCTGAGCTCACCAGGCTCTACCCTCACCTACTCCATACTCCATCCTTTGTCAATATGACTTTAAAAAACATACATTCAGCTAAGTCACTCCTCTGCTTAAAACACTTTAATGGTTCATTATGACTTTCAAGATACAATGTAGGTCATATAGTATCTTTCATGATCTGTCATTTTCTGCCTCCTCTGTTTAATGTCTTACAACCTCCACTCCCTCTCCCATCTCACCCTATACTCTGTGACCCAGCCTCACTGGGCTAGTTCTGAGATTCATAGGTACTGCCTCTGTACCTATGAGTCTGATGCTTTCATTGGAATGCCTCTTCTTTAGTGTACACATCATTAACTCATTCTTTAAGACTCAATGCAGGCATCAAGTCCTCTAGGCAATCCTAACTAACCATCTATAACACCTCCTTGCCTCTCACTGGCTCCCTTAGCATTTTGTGTGTCCCCCTCCATTAATGCACTTGTCAAATCGTATTATCGGTTTTTTCCCCTCACTTATGTCTCTTACTATTTTGTAAGCTCTTTGAATGTAGGGACTGGTTTGTATTGACCTCTGAATCTAGAGTTTAGTAACTCCTAGCACATGATAAACTTGTGCCAAAAGCTATTGAATTACAAATGTTCTTTTTTATTTTAGTAACTGTGCTCATTGAAAAGTCCTTATATTTAATCCTTTGTTGTCAAATAATGCCAGCGATTAAAAGTGTAAGTGTAAGAAACACAACCAATAAAATCGCAAGGTCTCTATGGTGAGTAGAAATACTTACTCACCCTATATAAACTCTATGCTATGTGTTAATAAATAAACTGAGGGTGAGTCTCATGGGAGGTATTTATGAGTTAGACAACATTTCATGAAAAGGCCATTCCTAGTGGGATTCCTATAAGGCCATCCCATTAAAAAATCACATCATTATATATGCAAGTATATTAGGATTATAGCAGATCATATCACCCTTTGCTCATAACTTAATTTTTCCCCTTATTTCATTATGCTGTGTATACATTTAACAGATTATCCTTATAAATTTAAACATCAACTTTTTTTTCTAGCACAATAATTAAACCTAAGTCTTCCACATGGCTTTATACATTCTTTCAGCTTCCTCAACTTAAGAAAACTGCACAGAGCTACAACTTCATGGTAAAAAATGCCTCTGATTCAAAGCCCATTCAAAGACACTGACATTCAGATAAACACAAAAGTCTCCAGACTGTCCATCTGAAGTTTAACTATGTCACACGTGAAAAGGCAACTCTATAAACATGAGCAGCACTACTATAGTGGCCAATGAGCAGCCAGATGTGTCTGCAATCATATCCCACAGCTTCACATCTGGGTCTCATCATTGGCTCCCACTCGTAGCTTTTCTTTTTTCCATTAAAACATATTTTAAATTATTTGGGTTTAAGTCTCCTTTAGAAAACAAGGAGAGTTTTAGTAAAATACCAGTGAAATGTGTTTGGTGTAATTTTCATAATTGGGATTGTAAGTCCTAAAGATACTATTTTTAACTCTTATCGAATGTAAGTTTTTATGAATTCAAAGTCTCCTCTAGAATGTCTTTTTCTGTTGTTTGTTTGAACATGACTAGTCATATTTTCTTATTTTCCAATAAAAAGTAAATCCCCGAATAATCATTTAACCTTAAATGTCAAAATATGATTTTAAAGAGAAAAATGAATAATTATGAAGTTTGCGATTACTCATTGGGCTAGATTATCTAATATTTAAACTAGGAAAATTTTTACCAGGAAATTACCCGATCTTCTCTCAAGCCATTTATTCTTATAGAGAAATAAAATATGACATTTATTGGAGAGGAAAAAACCAACATGTTTTAAGGGCCCATTATGTGTCAGACATCGAACTGGGTGATGTTAACTCATTTGGTCCTTGCGATGTTGTAAAGTAGGCAATGGTTTTCCTATTTCTACGGATGAAGAAGCCAAGGGTCCCTGGGTGAGTAACTTGTTCTGAGTTTTATTGCTAATAAATGAAGAAGTGAGAAAGAACCCTGTTTAAAGTCTGGCTTTAAATTCTACATTCCTTCTGGTTTACTGTAGCAAACATCAAGTGCCTCCTATGCACATGTACGGTACTGTGCCAGGTGAAATGTGGGAGAAGAAAGTAACAATAACATGCTTTGCTCTATAGGAACTCACTGTTAAGTAGAGGGAAGTAAAGTACATGTATGAATAACTGTAATACAAACATAAAAGAACATATACTGTGTGCTAAGATGGAGGCGTAAACAAGGTTCTATACAAGTACAGAGGAGAAAATAACTACTTTAATTGAGATGGGGTGTGGCAGGAAAATTGGAAGAGACCTCTGAAAAGAAACAAGACTTGAATTGGGCTTTGTCCAGTGGGAAGATATTAGGAGAAGAGGGAGAGGAGAGTGTGGACAAGGGTACCAATATGGGTGCAGGAGCTTTCTCTTGCATATCAGCTGGCTCACAGTGATTCTCCCATCTTTGAAGATTACCTCAATAAACAGCTGTCTCACTACCCAGGTACAATTCATTCATTGCGGGATTGATACCCAGCTGGGCAAATCACATTCTCTAAGCTGGCTGTTGTAAATTTTGAATTGAGACACAGAACCATCAGGCTGGCAATTGACTCAGGTAGCAACAGCATCTCATTGGTGAGGTCCCTCAAGCTGCCCAGGTTTCTACTCTTCCTGAGTCCCAGTTCTTCATCTTTTCCATGGATTCCCTAAGTACCTGAGTGGCTCTCCAATAAATTTCCGCTTTTGCTTAAGCTAGCTAGCAAGAGGTAAAGTTTTCTTAACCAATGCAGTGAAGAAGAACAGGCTCAGGAGACCTTGGGTTGTAGCTGTGGACTAGGAGGCAGGGTATGTGAAGAGGTAAAAAAGAAGAAAGGGCTAGAAATGTCTCAAGGAATCCTCACAGAAGTTTTTGTGTACAGACTAACGATTTTAGACATTAGGGATGGCAGGAGTCATACTCTGAAACTATTTATACAACGACCCTCCTTACTGTCACATTTATTGCGTATTTTTTATGTACTAGAGACATTTTTTAAATAAAGTGCCTTAAATACCTTAACTCATTCAATATTCACAATAAATATGTGAGCTAGGTATTTTTTAAATCATTATTTTATGAATGAGGAAACTTAAGCCAAGAGAAGTAAGGCAACTTGCCCAAGGTGATATTGAGAGCATATAAGTAATCTTTACAAGTGTTAATCTGGCAAAAGTACTTATAATGACTCAACAGTGTAGAGACTTGAGGTAGGAAGACCAGTTAGAAAGTTATTTCCTAATATAAGCAAGAAATGGAGGGCATGACAGAAAGTAGGTGTCAAACCCATACGTTAATGGATTAGAATTGGTATCAGTGGGAGTCTTTTTGCTACTGTAAATTTGATTGGATTTGGCAAACAAAAAAGCTGTCAAAGATTACTCGGGTTTGTATCACAATGACTGAAAGATTGGAGAATGCAATTTACATGTAAGAGAAGTATATACGTGGGAGTAAGATCGTGAATCTGGTTTTGTGCAGGTCTGGAAAATCTGTCATATGCTCTGTGAATAGTATTATTGACCGTCTCTGCTAAACATTGTTCAATGACTGACAAATTTAATGTAATTCCCTAAGTGCCCAAATTTCTTCCAAGGAATAATGTTTGGTGGATATTTTGCAAATATTGCAAAGTTAAAGTGCTCTTATTTAAGAAGCTCAGGAGATCAAAGCAAAGCTATGCAGAAATCTCATATGGCAAGTCCTCAAATAACATCGTTTTGTCCAACTTCATTTCATTATAACAATGAGATATCACAGGAGCTTAACTCTTGTTTATATCGGCCTCTGGTGAAACTAGTTTCCTGATATGTTGCTCTGCTTAAAGTGGCAGAACCTCTCGACAACAACGTTAAGCAAGGACTCGTTGTAGTTATTCTTCCTTTTTCGCCCCTTTGTTCCATTTTGTCCCACTCAAGAAATCATCCTAGGCATGCAAGCCCCTATTAGATTCCGAAGCCGTGCCTCTATCCTCTTCTTTCTTAATATCACCGGATTGCATCTAGATCCATTCAGGAAGTCTCTTCATCCCATAAGCATATACACCTGGTCTTTTGAACCCTGCAAAAGTGTTATGATGTAGGAGCTGAGGGTTCTAATTCCTTTTTCTCACACTCCATATAAAATAACATTTTCAGAGTTGTAAACCTCTTCCCCACCCCCACCCAGAGTAGATGAACAGCTTACACAAAAATGGGGAAAAATAAATGTGGTGTCTCCATGGTGGAATTTCTGCCCTTTATAGTTTCACTTCCTGCAACAAAAACATCACACGGAACCCTGACTGGAAGCAAATCCAACCATGGGTAAGATGGCCCATCACACGCTGAGGCCAGGAAGGACCAGTCTCGCTGATGCTGGCTCTGCCACCTCCTCAGGGAGCATGATCAGCTGATCCAGGAACACAGTAAAAGTGGCCTTTGAGGAATGTGTCAGATAAGGTTCCTGTGTAATTTCCAGACTCTGAACAAGTGAACACGCCAAGCTAAGTGTTTCCTCAGGCTTGGATCTGATTTCTGTGCATACACCCGAACGTGCTCACAGACCACCCACACGCTGGCAAGAAGTGGCTGGGCAAACCCTGCTTATATTCGTCTCTGCACTGTGTGCTTTGTTGCTTAGATGTAAAAGGAGATTCGAGAGGAGAGAACACTCACCCACTTGGTGGCTGATGACAGTCTGGTTGTGGAGGATTACACTCCTCTTCAGTTCTCCTGTTCTCCAGCAGGATTAAATAGGGGCTCTTCACATCATCTGCTTCACTGCTCTGCCTAGAACACCCTCTTCTCCCCTCCATCTCTCTAAATCTCAATCTTCTGAGAAGGCATGTCTGACCAGAAACAGATCCCAACCTCCACTGAACACTGAAAGCACTTGCTATCTGCCCCTATCATTCAGCACTTATCACCACTCTTGGTTCTAGATTCATGAGCCCTTCGTGGGAAGCCGTGGTAAAGAGCATATGCCCTGAAGTGCTAAAAGATTTGGGTTCAAATCCCTGCTCTACCACATCCTAGCTGAGTGACTTAGCAAATTACTTAGCTTTTGTGAGCTTCAATTTTCTCAGCTACAAAAAGGAAACAGTAATAGCGGTTGCCTCACATGATATTATGAGAGTGAAAAGGGATAATGGCATCAGAGCCCCTGGCACAGTGCTTGGCATATAAGAAACACAAACTAAAAGCTAGCCATGGTTATCATTTTTAATAAAAACACAGACTACGAGAAAGTAGAAACTGTGCAATACATAAATAGCCAGGACTGGCCCTTCCTATTTCCATCGTTGTTGTTATGTCATTGTCGTTGCAGTAGAGAAGATAGTGTAGTTGTCAAAAACATGGACTCGGGGGTCAGACCACCTGGGTTCAAATTCCACCTGCACCACAACTAGGCTGCGTGCCTGTCTGCACATGATTTGACTGCTCAGCACTAGATAAATTGTCAACTAATTGAGTTGGTCATTCAGTGAACTGGCTTTTGATAAATTTGCCTGCTTTTACTCTGAAAGCCACACTAAGGAGTGTAGACTTTTTTCTTATAGACAATGGAGAATTTTAATCAAAGAAATAAAATGATCAGATTTGCAATTTCGGAAGATTACATTTAACCCTCTGTTACATTTAACCCTCGAGTCCGCTTACATGCTGATTTTTTTTTTTTTTCAATAAATATACAATTGACCCTCTGTCCCTAGATTTTGAATCTACAGCTGGGAATCTGCAGTTGAGGGCTGATTGAATGCATTGCTCTACACCACCTTATATTAAGGACCTGAGCATCCACACATTTTGGTATCCGTGGAAGTGGTGGGGTAGGGCTGGTCCCGAAACCAACCTCTCAAAGATACTGAGGGACAATTGGAAAATCAAAAGTTATATGTAGATTTTCGACTGTGCAGGGGGTTGGTGTCCCTAAACCCTGTGTGGTTCAAGGGTCAACTGTATTTAGCTAGTTGTCCAGAAGAAAAACTATAGGTGGACAAGTATAGATGTAGAAAGACCAGTTAGAAGGTTTGTAATGTTATAGATATAAGATAGTGAATATACGAATGCAGAAATGGGCAGTCCTGTCGATAGACTGAGAGATAAGGGAGAGGAAGTTGCTAATGTGAATGATGAAAGTTTTGCTTTAGACCCTTGGGTATGGCTTTACCATAAAGAGAATGTAGTGGGCAAAAAAGGATTTCAACTATGTGGCAATAATGAGTTAGTGATACATTTGAGATTCTGTGGTACACCTCCGTGGATCTGTCTGGTGTGTAAAGTGGAATTCAGGAGGATGATTGATTGGGTAGGAGAGATAAACAGACTGTCCATGCGGTAGTGGCATCCATAGCAACGGGAGAAATCTCCCACAGAGAGCATGTCGGGAAGAAGGGTAGGGAGTGAGGCCATAAGCACGAGGACCACAAAGGTGGAAGAGAAAAAAGGAGTCTTGGAAAAGTCTGAGAATTAGAGAGTTGTAGAACTGAATGGAAGGCTATTGTTTTTAGAAGTGTAGGGACGTTAAATAAGCTGGATCACAAAGAGCGGTCAGGGCCTCTGAAGGTTTAAAAATATCCAGAGGATTTGACAAGTAGGAAATCATTGGTGACCTTAACAAGCCCAGTTTGTCCCATTCTAGCAGTAATTCTTACCTGGAGTGACCAGTCCATACAAGTGACCACTCGATGCTTGGACCAATGTTCATCATAGAACTGACGATTAAAAGAAAGGTTGGCTCCAGCCTGGACATCCCTAGGAAGGTTTAAACATCAAAGACAAACATGATGCTTTAGGATGGGGGCTTTACCTCTGCTGCTCATACTGAAAGAATAAAATGGCTAAAGCATGGCACACAATACTCTCTGCAGTCAAAGCATCAAATTCTGATCACAAATACATGAACCAATTAGGCTCTCCTTTATGGCAGGCTCTCTCTAACCTGGCCCAGAAAATGTTTCCACATGTTGTTTCGAGACTGGTGTGAAATGTCAAATTTGTTTCAGGTTCTCATCTTGACCAGTCCTAAAGGATTCTCCTTTTCCTAATAAGTTCTATCTTGAAGCAGAGTTCACTAGAAATCTCTGAGCTGTCAAGGGAGATTAGTTCACTTGGAGATTCTTTGATATCAATGCCTCCTTTTCTAGCCTTAGACCAAAGATAATATGCATGTTTCTCTATCTGTAATTTCTGATTGACTATAGTGATTACCTCCTTGCTCAATGGCAACTGGGAAGTTCTGCCATGAGACAGACATGGTGAAGAGGAGGGAATTCACCAAATGTATCAGATCCTTCACAAAGACCCAAATGGCATCTGGTTCTAGGTGGATTACACTTTGGCCAGTGTTTATTTGGCTGATATTCAGCTGGCCACAAAACCTCTTCTGAAGAACTCTGCACTGGTCATGCATTTTCTCCACAAGATTGAGTGTTTAAATTAAGTAATGCTTGTTCTGTGCCAGCAGCTTTTGGATGTGCATAAAATGCTGCATAAAATCTTAGGCTTCAGTTCACTCACTTTTTTTCTGTTTATTTGCTTCATTCAACTGGCTTGCACCCCTGAATCACTTGTCTTATATAGCCCTTGTTCAGACTGGGTGAAGTGGCTTCAAACTATTTTACTCAAGCTCTAATCAGCAGACTTACGAAGTTTTTGTCCTGCTAACCCTTCTTCAGCTCGACCACTGCAAACTCAGGCATGGGGTACATGCACCCAAGTAGCTGCCAAGAAGCCAGAATATCACTGGGCCAGGCACCCAGAAGGAAATAGGACCCAGAAAATCAACTGAGCCACAGAACAGGCTTTTTACAAAGAAAACAAACACCTCAGAACATGTATATTCAAAATACTGTTGTCTTTTTGAAGTAAACAGGATGCTGTCATTTGTTTAGAACATTTTCAGAACTCCCTTTTGAAACTGTATTTGGAGTCTCTATGACATTTCTTTGAGTGTCTTCAGTGATGATAGGCTGTCCTTTGAGAATGTATTTGAATTTTAGATATAGTAAAGTCAGATCTAATGAAAAAGGCAAGTGATCTTACCTTTTCATATTGTTCTTAGCCAAAATAAATTGGCAGCTAAAAACCAGCTATTTCTATTTCTTACAAAGTTCACAAAGTACCTCTTATCACCCCTATGATGATGGTTGGCAGACACTGCCTTTTACAAGATATATGTTGCCATCACAAAGAAAGTCCTTTGGGGCCATATGCTTTATTGATTAGTTTTTTGTTTGTTTTATCTATAAATATATCCTTGCACAATGTGTTTCCTAAAAGGTATACACACATAATCTTACAGTATCAAAACAGAAAAAAGTTTCCAGTCTCTGTTCACTGTCTCCCACATCAGTTAAGGTCTCTCGTATCTCGTGTTTATTTTCTTCACCTTCTTGTTTGCTTAGACATAAAAAATAAATCTACTGGATGTAACACACATCTCCTTTTGCTGCTTATAAAAATGTTTTCTCAAAGGACGATGTACATGACTCTGCCAGTCTCTATCACCTGGATTGTTTCCCAGATATCAAGTTCAAAAGCATTTCACGGAAGCACATGATAATTACAGGGAAACGCTAAGCCAGAAGTTATAACCAAAGTCCTTAGTCAAAGCTGTTTAGCAAGATCAACCCTGGAATTTCATCCTCCTCTGATTTGTTAGGTTTGGGATTTACCTGCTCAATACATACATGAATTTAACATCAACAGATAATCTATCACTGTTTTTTTGTTGTTTTATTTTTTGTTTGTTTGTTTTTCAAAAAATGCACACAAGAAACTAACCCATCTTTTTCCTCTAACTCTCGACCGCTATAGTCAAAGAAGATGTCAGAGTCTTCTGCCAGTGCTCTTTCGATTACCCGTATGGTCCGATCAAAGAAGATGAGAAATTCCTCTGAATGAAGGATTTGCTGTTTTTCTTCCTCCGTCAGCTCCCTCGGAGGTGCTTTTTTGTAACAGATTGTCAAGAAAGAAATAAAAGGCAATTAAAAACATTTCACAAGGAATCCAACTCTTGAAAGAGAATGCTTATCAAAGGAGTGATAAGACACAGTGAGAAAAGTCATTGTTTATAATATGCAGTCTAAATCACTACCAAATTCACGCCAAAGGTTTTTGCAGATGTCTCCACTGCTAGTTTTAGAAAAGGATTTCATATCTGGCCTAATTACTGTTTGGAAGAGTTAAAAAAGATTACAAGTGGAAATAGCTAGGTAGATTTTTTAGCAATTGGTTTTGAATAATGTCATTTTCTTTAGAATTGAACTTGAAAATAACCGAAATAACATATAATAGAGAAATCTAAAACTATATATATTAGACACTACTATAAAGCTGCACATATTAAATAATTAAGAACTATCTATAATATGATCCAGATAGTATCTTTCTTCTTTCTATGGAAAAATTCATTTTATTTTACATGAAGAGTTGGTAAAGTTGACATGATTGTTGTAAAGATTCCACTCAAAAGCTGAAATATGTCCTTCCATATCTGCTTTCACCCAAAATATCTTGTTTTTAACGAACACATGAAACAAATAAATACTTTCATAAGACACTTCACAATTGCTTTTATGCATTACTTCCATGGCATAATTAATCTCATTAAACTAATTTCGAAGATGCAAAATGAGGCAAAGAGATAAAATAACTAGCAATATGTTATAGTGTCTGAAAGGAAGTCAGTTCACCTCAGAGTCACAATTGTTTTACATAAACCGTTTTTACAGTCGCTGTCTTACATAAAAACACAGATAAAAGATTAAGAACTCCCCAGACTGAGAAGCTCTCAAGGGCAGAAACTGTCAGCTGAATCTTTGTGGCTCTTTAGGAACTACCCCCCCCACCCCACCCCACCCCGCCCACCATTCAACTCTCATACACAGAGCCTTCAATAAACGTTTGATTGATGACTCTTTCAGTAGGACCAGAAGTGTCTGTAGTTTAAGCTACAGGAGGAGGGTAGTGCATCATAATCACAGGTGAGATTCCTGATGGAATGCTCACCCACAGACTTTCCCCAAAACTTCCACCACTATCCCCATAACCAAGACTGATTCCTACCTGGCCATGTGGTCTGAGGAATCTTTTATGTACAGTCACCCATAGCATAATGTTTTGTGGAAATGTTATTTGATTCCATTCATGATGTCACAAAGCCATTGTCCTGAGAAAATGAAATTGTCCAAAAGCTCCTCTGTAGAGCCATGGCAGTACATCTCAAACTTTTAAGGTTCATATTGTCTCTCCCCTTCCGATCTCCCCTTTCCTGCCCCAGACCACAATGCAGGAGGTCTGAAAGGACTCCCAAGCCTGTATTTATACAAGAAACTGGAATGATTCTGATGTAGTTGGTTCACACCTTGAGAAATGCTCCTCAGGTAATATAACAAGAAATGATTCATCTGCTACAGAAGAAGATCTCCAAAAACGGTCCATCACATAGTTTCTAGCAGCCCCAAATATTGCAATATTTCTTTGCGCCAATGTCTCCAGAGCCCTAAATATGCCAATGTGTGTGGAGAATCTCCAAGAACCCCCATCAACTTCTGCTAAGCAGTGTTGCCCAGACACTAGTTTGAGAAATAGTGAAACAAGCAATGTGTAGACCACAAGTAACAAGAACACTACAAAACCAACCTGGAATACAACATTTACTGTGCCATATGTTAGTTTTGATTCTTTAATCAATTAAAGCTCCCTGAAAAGCAGTTTTATCTATAAAATGGAGTAATGATACCTAAACTTTAAGTCTGGGTTAAGAGTTAAAGATAAATATATAGGACAAATAGTTAAGCATTCAATAATTAGTAATTAAGTAGTAATTTATTAGTCTACTTTTTAAAAATTCCCATAAATTAGGCATTTGAATTTTTTGTCCTTAATGTAAGTTCAAGAAAACAGTAAACTATTAAATATAATTAGGCAAAAGAAAAAAAAAAACACCCTACAAAATATTAGGGTCATTTTGTTTTGGTTAGTGCTGTTACATAAATAAATAAACTTCACTGAACAAAGATACTATATGGCCAAGAAAAACGTCTTATTTTAAAAGTCTTGTTCAGCCTTAGTCACTGTGGATGGATGACACACTTGAAATTAAAAAGAGGAATAGGAATTTTCCCCTTTATTCCTTCTTTTTATAATATAAAAATCTTCCTATTCTCTGTTTATCTTTTCAGCTACTTCTATTTCACCTGTATCTTTCCTCACAGGTCCATTGAATAAAAAATAGTATCACTGTAATTTTCTGTAATTTTTTTCTTCCCTGTAGCTTATTGTCACTTTGATCTCGGCTTTCAAGACATACAACTTCTTCTCCAAGAGAAACATAAATGGCTGATCAAAGTGTATTTGCAGAGGCCAAGTTAAGGTAAGTGAAGCAGTAGCCTATCCAGATATTATATTTACAATACGATATTTGGCTTGAAATTAAATTGTAATGAAGCAAAACAAAGGATATCTTTTATATTAAGCTTTGATGTCTAACAGGGATCAAATGATCCCTGTTAGCACAAAATAATAAGATGTATGTGCAGACAGCATTTCTTTAAAGTCATAAACAATGTTCATTCTAGGAGTTAAACAGGGACATAGTTAGTTTTGATAAAAACCCCAAATGTCCCATATTTAAAAGTCTTTAAATCGATGTGTTGTTACAATGTAATGAAAACATAATGGAATATCCAGGACCACAATCAAAAGCTGAATTCGAAGATAAAACCTCTCCATACACCATATTTTATGAAAGAAAATTGGTTGATTAATGGAATCCACAAGGTTCGAAATATAAGCATAAACAATTAGAATTGAAATTGTATTACCCTAGGAAAAGAGCTCAAATTCTCCTGAAATATGTGTTTCTGAAGCTTTTCCCTATCACTGGAACCTAATGAATCATATTTAGCATGTTCATTGCATAAAAGGTAGGGATTAATTTAATAGCAAAAGGTTTATCATGGCAAAACATGGGAATTGATAATATTTGATTTTTATAAGTTAAGCAGAAAATGCTATTGTAGAAGGCTTGTTGTTTGTTTTTGCAACAAAATATTTAGTATTCCTGCCAAGAGCTAACAATACTTTATGCATTTAAAGTGACCTTTTTTAAAAATAAAGGTGTTTTATGAATAGTAGAACACATGAATATGACTTACAAATGATCCAAATGACATGACACATTTCCAAACTTAACAGAATGTACCTGACCAGTTATATTTAGCTCGAATAACAAGTATAAAAACAATTTACTGCCTTCATGAAATTCAGAATTTAGAAGACTGCTAATTTTATGAACTCATATACTGCAAAATTAAAATCTAGTATAAATTTTATTTTAGGGATAATTTTTTATCCTATTTATTATAGAAGTGTTAATTTCTCTTGGTTTTACATATGAAAATACTATCTTACATCTTTCATGATGATTTTATCCTATTTGTTCTGATTTCTTGAGTTTTCTTTAGACCTTAAAGTATACTTTTTCAGTTTCTTTTTAATTTATTCTATTTACAATATACTCCTTCTCTTGATTCCTCGGGTTCTTGAAATTTTTTTCTCTGTAAAAATGTAAAATTCATAATAAACTTCACAATTTATATTAAGTATTTTACAATCTCATTTTTAGGTTAAGTTTTTTTTTAATCTACTTCAGAAATATATTGCATTCTTTCAATGATGTAGCTTTAAATTTCAACATAAAACATTACAACTTTTAATATTTTCCAAGAATATATCTAAAAGAAAATAAATAAATAAATAGATAAGCAAATAAATAAATAAATAAATAAGCCCACATAGCTTAAATTTCAAAGCAGATTAAATAAAGTGGTTCTTATAAGAACTTTTTGGTGAAATCAGTTCATAAACAAGAGCAAGAAAACCAAACCAAACTAATAAAGACGAATACCCTTCTCTGAAGTTCACGTGAGGTTTATGAGCCGATGTGCGTTTACAAGAGTTAGGTTTCCGGTCCTGCTGTTTTAAATCTCCAAACATGAAGCTACTACGACACTTACATAGAGAAATTCCCTAAATTTTGATTAAAAGCTAAAACGTGTCTGCTGTTTTCCTCTACTTTGTTGTGGGAAAAAAGAGTGAAAATGGTAATAAATCAAACCCATATTTCTTTACTATTTAATGCATTTTGATGTCACACTAGCAAAAATGTCAAAAGCTAGTGAGCGCTGACTTTTTTTCCCAACTCTCCCTCACTCCCTTTTTTTTCTTAACTCCAAAAAAGGCCAGATTTCTCAAAAATGTGTTCTCTGGTTTAAAACCATGTATGTCAAGTTTCAGCCCAGAGCAAATTTTTATGGCTGAGTAATAAATGCCTGAAACTCAGGGTTCATAATGGAAGTGCTGACACAGCCCTAACTACTATGCAGCCGTGCGAATGGCGCCACGATTATATCTGCTAGAGATTCTTTTAAAAGTTTGCAAAATACTGTCTTGCTTTAAAAAAAAAAAAAAAAAAAGCCAGAGAGAGTTTGATGCCAACATAAACATGCTTTTAACCCATTATGTGCTAATTTGCAGAAAACTCATTAATAGAGAATAAGGTGCACAGTGCAGCAGTAATAGGAAATGTCCTCTCAAACTTCTTTCTGACTTTTACCAGAACTTTAATCAATTCCATGAAGCATGAGGAACAGTTAAAACCTGAGGGTGTTTTTTACTCAGGAGTGAAGAAGGAGGCGCAATGGTTTGCCAGAGAAGACGATTTGGAGACGGGTTGTGGCGGGGTTGGGGGTACCAAGACACACAACACATAATCTGGCTCCTTATCACCCAATACATCTTAAGGATATTTTGCAAAAGAAAGAAGAGAATACTTTAACAAATCTGACTTATTTTGTTTTGTGCTACACCTGTCTTGCTTTAATGATCTACTTACCTACTTTAAAAATATATATGTTCTTTGTAGGTGTTCAAAGGTAAAATTTCTTCAATCGTATCCATTTATAATCTCTTGGAAAAACTAACTCTTGTGCCTTCTATGAATGCCACTGTTAAAGATGCTGAATTCTCCCCCTGCCCTCAGTTGTACCCCAGAACTTGACAGTTATCAACCTTGCTCAATGCCTGAGAAGGCTGAAGTGAGTGCATATGACCAGTACATATTCATTCCTACAAATGTTCCCAGTGACAACTATGTGACACGCTGTGCCAGAGCCATGGCATCTTTAAAGTTTTTAAATCGAGTGGCCTTCTAATTAGAATTATGTTGATCAATATTTGGGACACTTAGTAGGAAATATGGAAGAATTTTTTTAATCTATACTCTGTTCTCATGGATTCTCCATTTGTCAGTAAGAAAGACAATTTCAAAATTCTCTTTTGTTTCCAGGGCAGAGAATCTCAAAAGGATACAGAGTTAGATTTTTAAGGAAACATCACCTGTAGTATTATCATCCCCTTTCTTTACTTTTTTCGTTTTTGTTTCTTGTTTTGCTTTCTTGTTACTGTTATACAATGGAGTGAACTAGATAACACAACAATTGATAACAAGTGTCTTATTTAATCACTACTTAGTAATAATTTTATTGGAATCATGACTGGACTTGTTGCTGGAAATGTGGATGGTTTGTATTTTATTTGCTTCTATCAGTCAGTCAGAAAAACAAACAGCTTGCTTTGGAGATTAAAGTTTATGTCGCTAAATGTAATGTATTTAACAGTCACAAAAAACCTTCCACAAAGTGGGTGTACATTTAATTTTTTCTTACCTCTATAGGCCCTTAACCCTTGGTTAAAAAAATAAAATAAAATGATGACTCAATTTATCTCTCACATCATACCTTCCTTCACCTCCTGTTTTTTGTCTTGATTTTCCAGTTCTGAATCATGGCCATTTTTAGGTTCCACCATTTCTTCATCTTCCTCATCCTCTAGAAAAAAGAAAGAGAAAAATGCGTTATTATCGTTCCTTCAAATCAAAGTCTTTGGTTGATGGTGGGAGGTAGGGGCAAAGGGTAAAGTTCCAATCATTTAGGGCAACTTCTAAGTAAATCAGTCCACAATGAATGCCCAAGATATATGTTCATGAATATATAAATAAATTTTCTCCGAAAGGGGTCTCTTTGAAAGTCCCCCCAGCTGCCGAGAAAACCGCCCTGAGTCAGCACCTGCTCCGTCCACCTCCAGGCCCTCACCACATGGGATGTCTTGGAATTGCCTCCCTGACCTCTGAAGCTTCTTTGGAGATGGCCCAGGAACAGATCTTAAAATGTTTCCACCTGGGGCACATTCTCCACAGGGGACACCTGCTGTACAGACGACTCATTTCCAATTTAATTCTCACCAAATTAATTTAGTTTTGACCTACAGGAAAGGGTTAAATACAGGTCTGACCCCAGGTCAAATGCCACTGGCAAGTAAGCCTCTGGGGATAGGGCCCCAAAAGTCACTACCATTGGCCTGGGAGAAAGCAACCAACCAACATGGCATTTACACATTCAGAGCAGCTCATGCATTAATGTGAATTTAATGAGCACTAACAAATGGACCCAGTCGGCTACCACTGCCAGATGTTATAGTGCCCTTCCTGCCCTATGCTAATGTGGGCTTGCTCACTTGCTCTCTCTGCTCTCAACCCGCCTTTCTTAGAGGCCCCTTTCTTGTAGTGCCTAAAATTTCAGTCATAATGTAGAAGATATAGGGGAGAGTCAAGGTGTCACAAAAAAATCCAATAAAAAATTAAAACTTGCTTTCACAAGTTTTTAATGTATTATTTCCACTCTTAAGTATTATATTCACTGTAGGTTATTGACTTCATTCAAATGGAGTTGGAAAAAAAACAGATTCACTTCCTCCCCCCATATATTCATTCATATATTCATTTATTCATTCAACAAATATTTATAGACCTTCTATAAGATCTCAAGCTCTATGGATAGTCCCATTTCCATCACAATAAATCCTGAACTTGACATCAACTAAAATTTCAGCACCAACCACTTAGAGAACGCATTACAAATGTACACTTAAATGCCCAAATAAATAAATATGCATAGACTGAAAAGCAACTCCAAAAGTTCTGACTATATTAAGCAAGTCATTTGTGGAAGGAATATCAATTAAAAAAATATGAATATATAAAGTAGAGCATTGCAATTTAGACATTATTTTTTTTAAATGTAACTTTTCATTGAAATATAGTACTCTATATGCATGTCTGAAGATCGTGGAACCAACCTTATTACTTTATAACCACACTATATACATATCAGAAAAAATGTAAAACAAAGGAAAATTGTCATTTATTATTAACATGTTAACACATTTATTAACACATTATTATTAACACATACCTATGAGATTAAAAGTTGCACTTAAAATACTGACAAGAACAGTGAGTTATACAGATTTTTAGACAAAGCCTTAAAATGTTAAGTTGTAAATAGCACAGTTAAATGCATACCCACATATACAGATATTACTGCTATCTATTCATTAAAAACCTGTTTGGAAAGTCCTGAACAAAGCATTCACCTCCACATGATTTTTCTTCCTGATCCAAAGATCTAACACAAAACTCAGCAAGGCACTAGCTGGAGGGAAGTTTATTCTGGTAAATCTTGGATGGAGAAACAATTTTCAAAAGTTCACCAATCTGTTTGAAAGTGGCTCCATTTCTGAACCTTCTAGAGACATTTCTTCAAATGTAATGGATTCAGCCGCAATGCCCTGACATTTACCAACTGCAAGTAGATACGAGTGCAAAGATAAGGCCCATGTTATGCACTGAATTGTGTCCCCCATCCCCAAAATCATGTGTTGAAGACCTAACCCCCAGTACCTCAGGATGTGACCATATTCGGAAGCAGATGCAATTACTTAAAATAAGTTCATACTGGAGTAGAGCAGGCACCTAATCCAAAATGACTGATGTCCTTATAAAAAGGGGAAATGTAGACACACAAGGAGAATGCCATGTGAAGATGAAGGCAAAGATTGGGGTGATGTGTTGATAGGCCAAGGAACATCAAAGATTGCCAGCAAATCTCCGGAAACTAGGGAAGAGGCATGGAAAAGCTTCTTCCTCGTATTCCTCAGAAAGAACCAATTCTGCCAACACCTTGATCTTGGAATCCTAGCACCCAGAACTGTGAAACATAAGTTTCTATTTAAAACCCAGTTTGTGGTACTTTGTTACAGTAGCATTATTAGCAAACTAATAAAGCCAGTAAAGTGCCTTGCTTTCTATGATTTCATGATCCTGTAAGAGAGACACAGGCAATATACAATAATAATAGCTATGGCAGTGATGAATGCTTTACTTGTATAAATCTAATTTATTTATCAGAATTTGGTTCCATTAGGCTAATTTTATAGATGAGGAAACAGAGCAACACCATCTCCACCCACACACAAAAAAAGCAAAAACAAAAACAAAAAAACAACTACCAACCACATCTAGCTTTATGTTCTGTGTGGTTCTGACTGTTTTCAGGTCTATGACCTTTAACCATTATGCCTCCCTACCCACCGCATGGCATGAAACAGAAATGCAGAGGAGAAAGACCTAGAGCACATGCGGGTGTGAGGGCCACTCGCAGTGCCAGGCGGGGTTCGTGGGTGCTCTTTAAGGCAGACGTCACATGGCCTCAAAGCGAATCGCTCATCTACACATAAGGCTCAGCTGAGGAGAGTTAGGTTTCACGTCCTTGAGAGCCATCCCTTACGTGCTGTTTCATTTGTCAAGAACATACATTCTGCATCCAAAGTCTGTTCTCATTTTCACTTTGGAATCTACTTCCTTGAGACGTGACCAGCAATGCTTAGTACAAAGCACTAACTCCTCCTGCCTGACAGATTCACGGCCTGGCTGGGAGCAGGACATCAAGGGAAGTAACTGACCTGGGTTCAAGAATGGAGTCTACTTGCTAGCCTCTCAATTTTACTCCATTCATAAAAACTCTGCGGCCCTGTTTCCTCATTTACTGAATTGAGTAAATAATAACCCTTTCTTAAAACACAATGTCGTTGTAAGAATGATCAAATAAAATAATTGATGTGAAACTGCTTTTAAACTACCAAGAGAGTTGGGAATCCCCGCACCCAGAAACCTTCAAAACGGCATTGCCTTAGCTTGTATGTGAATGAAGATTTATTAAGCACTTACTATGCACCTGGTGCTGGGAATATGACAGAGAACAAGACAGACCCCCAAAATTTCTCTGTGCATGGAGCTTCCATTTGAGTTAGAGGAGAAAACCCACAAAACAATAAACAAAACTTACACTGTAACAGATAAATGCTGCAGGGAAATAGCAAGCTGAAAAGGGAGATTGGGCATGACAGTAAGGGAAGGAAGAGATGAAATTTAAAATAGAGTGTTCAGGTAAGGCGCACTGAGGGGACATTTGAGTAACAGTTTTAAGGAGTTACGGGAGTGAGTTGTGTGAAGATCTTGAGATAGTAATACTAATAACAAACAGATTCTTCCGTCTTGTTGTGTGGACCCAAGGGGTAGAATGGGTCAAGATCTAAAATTAATTTATTATCAGTTCCTTTGACTATGGAAAACAATTGTGCTTTTATCAGAGCCATCTAGTCTGTATATTCACATTTTCTAGTTCTCAAAATGTAGTTGGTTTCACCAATGACTTGAATTAGTCAGCTTTAAATAGCATCAAGTTCTCAGCTTTAGCAGATATAAGGGTTTTTATTTTAAACATTAATTCCTGGAAGAGTCAAAAAGCAACATCATGACAGAAAGTGCCACGTAGAGATATTGAAAAAATATTATTCTATAAGGGCTTGGCTATAAAAAGGGCTGGGTTTGTGATAGCAATGTATTAGTCTGTGCACGAAGTGTGTGGGTCAACAGCAAGTTATCCTTTTCTTCAAATAGAAAATCCTTCCCCAAAGAATATGTTTTTGATGTTTTTTTAAAAAAAAAAACAACAAATATTTATTGTGTTTATAATATGTACCAAGTCCCATAATGAGATACTGTGAACACGAGAGAAACAAAATAAAACAAAAACAAAAACAAAAAAAGATACCTGTCCTTTTAAAGCGGTTACAAACCAGCTGTAGGCATTCATCTTTAGTGACCACAGAATTCTTTGTCTACCAGCCTTTTAAAGACACAAAGTAAGTGTTTCAGTGGATTTGCTAAGGAAATAAAACACAAGAGACTGGTTTGTTTCTCCACATACTGATATGTTTGCCTTGCTCAGCAAAGAGAGCATATTTTTCTTTAAGACTCTGGTTTCCTTTCTGGTGCAATTGGAATTACTTCTGTTGAAACCATTTTTAAAACAGTTAAATAACTTTAAAGAAAAGGATTTATGTAGACCTGTTACAGACTACTGATATATGAGTTGTGCCACTAGTTCATACCCAGTTACATTTCCTCTGAGATTGGAAGGGAAAAAAAATTACCACCCATGCATGGTTTCCTGTACCAGGTCCACACAAGAAATTAAACTAGTGGCAGAACTTAATGACCTGTCAGTGAAGGGGCTAATTTCCAACAATGGCATCTTTGGGCCACAATATTTTATTTAGCACCCAAACGCTGCCTTCTGCAGTTGCTACATTGGTTCCATCTGAAGTCGGAAAAATCTTTGGTAACCACTGTCCTCTTTCCTGAGGATTTTCTGAAGGTCTAATAATGAATAATTGCGTGTTCAGCAGCAACCACATGTAACACAGTGAGCACAGGCCTGACCCTTTCTATGAGCTCCAGAAGGGTCAGTTCCTCTACCAGGCTGTGTAGTCAATTTGAGTATGCCACAGTCTTCTGACTGCTGAACTGTTCTGATGGTCACGAATTTGAGACACTGGGAAGGGAGTGGAGTGGAACGTTTGTCAGTGTTTGGAATACAATATGACAACCGCTTTCTGTCTGCGGGGAATCTCCTAGCAGTTATACTGTATTGATGACATGCTGGACCCTACTTTCTTCTCCTAAAGCCAAGGGGAGACATTTTTCCGCTCGCCATCTCTGGTAACCAGGGAACAGGAGGATCTGGGAAGTCAGACTTAATGCTCCAAACTGTGGCTTTGTCTTTGGATACAGGAAGCAAAGCTGAGGGGACAGTTAGGATTAATTTGGGGCAACATGCCATAATAGCAGTGGTGTCCAACATCCTGGCCAGATTGCTCCAGAGGACCACGGCCTGGGTTGGTTCCTGTCCATTTCTCAAGCCTGTTCCTTCTGCCTCCTGTTGATTCCGTCAGCACCAGCTTTCCTTCCAGTGAATCTCACTGAACTTGGTGCCTCCTGCTTGCAACCAAAACCCTGAGCGGTGCAGGGTGGCCCTCTCTGAAGACGAGGACTTGTGTTTTATAAAGTCAGTGGTTTCTCACTTTGCTGTGCTCTCTCTAGGGCTTGCAAAGCCCCAGGATAAAAGAATCTGAGTGCCCGGATGGAGTTCCTGCTGCTCTGCTCCTGGCTTTTCAGGAGGGGGCTGTGGTCCCTCCATCTGCCACCTCATGGAAGACCACTAAGTCCGGTCAGATACAGAAGGGCAGCAGAAAGCAGAGCAGGCCATCTCACTCCATCCTTCTTGACTCCAAAGGCTAGCTTGCTGCTGCCAAAAAGGGGAGTCACAAAGCGATTACCACATGACTTTGAATCAAACAAGCCAGCGACTACAAGATGCACAATTACTTTATGTAGCACTAAGAAAAACAATTATTGCTAATTAAATCATAACATCATCAATTCTAATGTGAAAAATTGTGAATGTTGGAATTGATAAAATAATTTGTGGCTTAGGAATAAATAGAAACAGATTTCCAAAAGATAAAAGGGCGAGCAAGAACACAGAGTTACTTCTAAATCAATCTTATAACTGTGCTGTTGGTGAACAGATGTAAAGAGAGACAGAGGTACTTTTTTGGGGGCAGAGGACAGTAATTAGATGTATTACTTTCAATGTAAGAACAAATGCCCTAGCCGCTTTTCTATAATTTTATATATATATATATATATATATATATATAAACATTTCAGAGAGTGATTCTTTTTATAACATATTTAATTTTTTTCAATAGAAAAACAAGCAAGGGTCTCTAAGTCCTTTCGATTCCTCCTCCAAAATGTCTCAAATTCATCTCTGTCTTTACTGCACTGCCCTAGTCCAGGCCATCACCATCTCTTGCCTGGAGTATTATAACAGCTTTTTGACTGGTCATCCTCCCACTAAGTCTTGCTCTGTATTTATATAGTTTCTTTCTTTTCTTTTTTTATTTTTAATTTAAAAACACATCTATGCATGCTTTCGCCACCAAAAAAAACTTCTGTAGTTCTCTAAAAAATTTGGTATAAAAGCCCATGGCTTCTTCTCGTCTCTCTCACCTCAGCTTCCTCTATAGACGATGCACAATCCGGTGACATCCCAGCAGGATGACGCCTTGAAGGCATTGCACTTTATTTTTTTCTTCTTATGTTGGTCTTCCCTCCAACACCCTGTAGATGATTATTACTGGTCCTTCACGAGGCAACTCCAGAGCTTTAGCATTTCCCCCCAAGCAGACTTGTTGACCTTCTCTACTGTTCAACCACCCCTCCTTTTTATATATCTCTATGATATCACATCTCAGACCACTTGAAATTAGGTTTATGCATCTATCTCCACAATCAGATGAAAAGTCCCTCAAGACCTACTTTTATTAGTAAAATCGATGTCAAGTACTGAGACTAGAAACAATGAGACAGGTGATTGCTCTGAAAAGGTAGGAGTTATGAATCACACTGTTTAGGACCCTGCATGACAGAACGAGTTTGGACTTCTTTCAGGAGATCAGTGTCCCCCTTTTAATAAACACAGGTCTCATTTAGTCCATAAGAATTAATTTAAATTTCAGAAAGAATTCAAGGCATTGATGATGCTAAATATAGCTTCTGGAACCTCATTTATCTCCTTCTCAGCCAGCCCTTTATGCATATTCGGATATATCTCTTTAAGGAGCTGCCTGACTCTTGATGAAAATACTGCTGTCAACCAGCCCTGTAGAGAAACTGGAGACTTTTAAAAACACAGGAGACAAGGTCATATTTTGTTTAAGAATACGGAGGCGATTTGGAGGCAGTATGAAGGCTGGAGCAGAGTCAGGAAACCTGGAAGGAGGGAGATAGTTAGAAGGTAAGCTATAGCTGTAGTCCAAGCAACCAGATGATGAGAACTTGACCTTGGATGGTTTAGTTACCAGTGGGTGTGATGAACTGAACTGTAAATTTAGACCCGTGTTTGTACAGCAGACAGTGAAGGCTCTCGGACAGAACTCACTCAAGTCACCCTATCCTTGGACCAGCTTCGTGCATGGTTTGCCAATTTTGCCAGGAGTTTAAAGAGAGCCACCCTCCCAATATGTATCATAGCGGCCAAAATAAAGTATAACGTGCACCACTGAATGCTTACACAAACCAAGGTGAGCGCCTCTGTGCTTTAAAAATATGCAGGAACGACATATTTTGTGGGATTTTCAGTAAGCACTTTGTTAAATATACTACATGCTAATATTTAAAAAACCTTCACTTTCTGGTCTAGAAAAATCTGGCCAGAGTAAAGAAAACATACATTTCTCATCGTACAGAGCGCTCCTGTTAACACTCTCGGCCACATCAGTTCTCTCCTAAGGCTCTAACATGACAGTACTTGGAAAGTTTACTTCCTGATGGAATGTCACCCAAGACATTGCAAATGAGAGGAAATGAAAGAAAATATTCTAAACGAGAGAGGAAGCCAGAGAATAGTACTTTTTAGCAGCTGTTTCTGAAACTTGTAATTGTACTGATATATAATATGTGTACAGTAAATATGTGTTGAATGGAGCTGGTGTGGATTAGTCAGCTTGCATGGAGGGACAGATACCAGGAAGAGAACAATGCTCTTCTCAGAGATGTCCAGGCAGGGCCCCATGTGTAACTTCAGCATTTGAAGTTTGGGATGGGAAGGCTTGATTGACCTGTATTTCCATACATTTTCCTCCTTAAAAACCTTTAATAGTTCCCTATTTCCAAGATTAGATCAGCGTTTAAGGCTCATCATCATCCGACCCCCAACTTAATTCCTCAGCATTGCTCAAAGCAGAATAGCCCTTGACTCAACTGTATATGAAATAGGCCAAGTTTGTTGTCAGAAACCACCCCTCCATCTTCCCTCTCCTTAGTTTTTTGTAGTTTTCAGACTAAGCTTTTGTAGTTTTCTCCCAAGTTTTCTCAGGAGGTCATGGAGCCTTCAGCCATAGAAGAGATCAACTGGATGAACTAATTCATATTAATGAATTAGAGAACAGTAACTCAAATAAATTAATCTCTAATGACAAACTGCAGTTCTTGCAGGGTAGATTTTGAGCAGAGCCACCGCTCAGATCAGTCCTCTGCCCTGCATCCTTGGACACTGAACCATCCATGGGACAATTCCAGAAAGCAGCACTGCTATCGCACTCATGCAAACAGGGCCTCTGGAGCTGAACAGGGCACAGACTCTATGTCTGTCCTTGGCAGCCTTATTTATATAGATCTACACACACGCACACATACACATTCTAGGCAATAATTCAAAAACCCTTGAAAATGTAATTCTTGGCTACTTGGAAAGAGAAAAAGAACTCCTAGCTTTCTTTTTCTGACTTAAATCATTTTTGCCGCCTACTTTTGAGTTTGGCCAATCCCACACCCTATTCTTTGTTTCCTCTACCATTTCATCCAAATGTGCAAATCCACACATCCTTTCAGTGGAATAATTGCTTGTGAAAAAGAAAATTCAGATCACAGAAACAGAGATGTCATCCTATTAACTTTCAACAGTGACTGTAGATACATCCCAAGGAAGGTAAAACCTCAGGTCTTCAAGTACTAAACTGGTTATTGTTATGTTAGAAACCATTTAGAAACATTGTTTTACCTATAAAAAAATTGTTCTGAAAGAGAAAGTGGTACCTTCCGTCTCTAAGTATTGTCAACTTTGATGATTAATATCAGAGCAATTGTCGCATCAGTTACTGCACATATAGGTCATCTCAATATTACATGTTCTCTAGCATTCCTTTTATTAAAAGGATCAAATCTTGTTAATTCTCTTTGTATCACCTCCACTTGTAAAACCCTTTATCCTTTCCACTTCCTTCTCTTTGGTTAAGGCCTCTATGGCTTTTTATGTAGCTTACTGTCCGGGTCCCCTACCTGGCATTCCTACGTTCACCCTCTCTGTACATGAACCCTTGCTACAAACAACACTGTCAGATTAATCTCTTAAAATAGAACTTTGGTCATATAAATTTCCTAGTGAAAGCCTTTGATACCATGACATGCAGAACATAAGCTAGATTCCTTGGTCTAGTCTCCAAGTCTTCTAGAGTCTGGCCCCAAAATATGTTTCTGGCCTGAATTTCCTCTACCATGTTCGTCTCACTTCACCCTTGCTTCTGTACACACTCCACGCAGTCTACACTGATACTGCGTTTGCTGCACAAATGTCCACATTCCATCTGTCCCTTGGTTCACGTTGCTCCCTCAGCATTTAATATGCTGCTCAGCATTCCAAGTGCTGGAGATACAGCGGTGAACAAAATAGACAAAATTTCCTATACTCATGGAGCTTGCAGTCTAGTGAGAGAGATAGATAATAGCGAAGATAAACAAGTAAGGTATTCAGTTGGTTAGAGAGTTGCAAATGCTAAAGAGAATAGCAAAGGAGGGAAGGAGGAGGAAGTGGTAGCTATCACCATTTTACGCAGGTTGCTAAAGATGTCCTTACCTAAAGGTGGCATTTGAAAAAAAGACTCAAGGAACTGAGGGAATCAAGCCATATGGATACCTGGGGAAAGCATTCTAGCCAGAGAAAACAAAAGTACAAGGGCAGAATTTTTCCTGGAGTATTCAAGGCCTGGAATACTTTCATATCTTCCCACAAGTAAAAACCAGCTTTACTTCAAGATTTGATTCAAATACCCCCAGTTCCCCATCTCTCTCCTGTTCTTCATCCTTGGAAAGGCTTTCTTCCTCATTGAACCCTTCATAGCACTTCAGCTGGGTTTCTCTTAACCTTTATTCAACCAATCAAAGAATGCTTATGTTTAAGATTATGGCATTTATCATTCTCTACTTTGTTTACTACGTTTTTATTTTAAGTAGAACACGTCCCTGTGCATTGATGAGTTTTCTTCTCCATCCAAAATTCTAAACTTCTTGAGAGTAGGATGGATTAATTATTCATATTTATTTGCCCCAACATGGGTGTTAAATAAATGTTCTTGACTGTTTTAAATGTGAATTGTCTCATCTACATGGTAGTTCTAAAAAATACATTTTCTCAGTGGTTCCCCCAATGTTTTAGCTGGATCACAAATCTCCTGAACTTAATTTCAACTTCTAAGATTCCTTTTCCTGATCTCTAGGTCTCATCATCATTGACAGCAAACTTGTCTAAACTTATCTTGAGACTCCACACACTCACTGTAAAATTCGTGGTTCTTTGTTTCCTGTCCTTGTCACTGGTCATTAGGTATTAACTCACCACCTAACGTGTGCTCTCAGGTCTATTCTAGGCATCATGGGAAAACAATAGCTATTGATTTAATGTTCAGATATGTCAAACTTTGTGGTAAATGTTTTATGTCCATTATCCCATCTAATCTTCATAAGAACTCACAGAGGCTTACACAATTAGTTTTCCCTATATGTGAAGAAAGTGACTTAGAAAGGAAGATGATCTGACTAAGTCATAGAGCTAGAGGAAGTAATGAAGCCAAGATTCAAACCCATGTTTTTCCAACTCCAAAACCCCACAATTTACTGCTAAACCATACCAAACAGCATAAAGGAAGAAAAGGGAATGGTAATGGACATTTGTAGCTTTGACCACCCAGAATCCACCACCCCACTTCCTGGAATAAGAATCCCCCTATTGTTCTTGGGTGGACCCCTCCTTCCCCTCTCTAAGCTAAGTAAATCCTTCTTAAGGTTTAAGGGGAAACTTTGTATCTGAGGCAATGGGGCCAGATTTTTATTTGTAAGAGCCAATTAACTTTCTTTTGTCTTAAGTAATTTAGGGTTAGTTTCTCTGCCACTTTCAACCAAAAAAAGTACAAATGGTCAGGAACTAATAATTATTGAGTACCTACTTTGTGTTCTGTATTTTCTCAACATAGTCTCTTTCAGCATGCATGCTATCCTGCAAGGTAGCACAGAATTGAATGCGTGAGTCTTTTCACCATGCTGTTGAGATTCAAATCCTGGTTCTAATACTTAGTAGTAAACTTGAACTACTTAACCCCTTATGCCTTAGTTTCCTGGGCTGTTGATTACAGAATTGCCCTCCTTGAATAATAGTGATTCTTTAACTGCTCAATATACTTAAAGAATATTTTATTATTATTAATGAAGACATTGAGACTCAAAAGAGGTTAAATAAAGTGCTGAAAGTCAGACAGCTACTAAATTATAAAGGGAGATTTTGGAACCCAAGTTTCGAGACTTCAAATTTCATTCTGTTTCAGCTTTGTCCATACTGTCTCCCAGTTACCTGATGTAGGCTGTGAAGTATGCAGATGTTTCAGTGCATTCGAGAGTGAGAATAAGCACGGCCAATGGAGAAGAAAGATCATGAAGTGGCAAAGCCATTTTGGAGCAGAGATGAAAACAAAGAAGCCGCCCATATTCTATCAAACAGACCCCCAGCTTCTCTTTCCTTGTCTAGTCAGTGTAACACCATCAGTGGGCTGTTGCACAATTCATGTGTAGTTTCAGAAGTGTACCCGCCTGCTGCAGAGTGGTCTACTTTGGACAGTCTTGTCTTCTTCAGTGCAAGACCATGTCTACAGGAAGTTCCCTGCTCCATAGCTTACCCCATGAGTTACACTCTCCCCTTGCTGATCCTGCTTCAACTGAGCTAGCTTCTTAGCCTTTTCGTGATCTTGCCAAGAACTTTAACTTTCGTGGCTTTTGCATTTGCCATTCCCTCTGCCTAGAATGCCATTTTTCTGAATACTCACATGTCTTTCTCATGACCTTTTTAGGGTCCCTGTTCAAATCCCACATCATCTTTGAGGTCTTCCCTATCCAATCCATATACTATATCAACATGTCTTGCCCCATTCTGCCCTGGCACATAGCACTTGTTTCTCCTTTAGCTTGATGTGTGTGTTGTTTTTGTTTTTGTTTTTAATTTCATAGCACTGATAGCTACCTAATTTTATACATTTAATTACGTATTTATTATCTCCCACTACTAGACAGGTAATTCTACATCAGTAACTATATCTCTTCTTTGCTGTATCCAAAACACAGAAAACTGCTGAATATGTGGGAGGCGGCAATAAATATTTGTTGAATGAAAAGATGACTGAATGCACAGATGAATAGCGAGGCAGCACTGTATCTTGAAACCAACACACACACAATTCCATGAGCCAGCAGAGTAATGGCATTCCTGCTACGGAAATCAGAATTCCCCATCTTGTCATAGGGGCTTACAACCCTACAGATCTGGTTTCTTCAAATGGGAATTTTCTATCTCTTTTGCATTCTTATTACTTAGAAAATGGAAATGAGGTCTTCTGAGTGCTTTGTGCTGACTTTCACTTCAGCATTTTCTCATTCTAGTGTCCAGTCCCCAGCCCAGAGAGAACTGATATATTTTCCATCTGGAAATACATAAAAATTCATCACGGTCCAATTCTCAGGGAAGATCATTAGCACATTTGTTTGCCTTTTCCTGACATTAACAACTCTATTTGGGGCTAAATTATTTCCCTGGTTTTAACGTCAAATTTTCCCATTGGCCCAAATATGAGGTCCCATGTCTGTCAATGTAATAATTTTCTATTAATTATCAAAGAAGAAAGCTAGCAGTTTGAGAATCTTAAGAGAAGCATTTGTCTAATCCAAGAAACTGATTTTCCAGTGACTTGGATTATGTACAGCTCTCAGTTGTGGTCAGGTTCAGAGATTTCAAAGTGCCCCTTGTTTTTACTTTCTGGTCAGTCTAGACAGACATGGTTCTTGCCTTCATTTTTCAAGCTGTTGAAACATTAAGTTGGTTGAAAGACTCTGAATCTCTAGAGGATAAACTGAGCAGCACTTCACCAGAGACTCCATAACTTTCTACTGAATATCCCTCCAAACAGAAGACTAACCTCAGTGGTGCTAGGAGAGATTTTACTTCAAAGGCTCAGTGTGAGTGTGAGAATGAAACTGTGACAACAAAAATAATGACCATGCTTGTCCTATTTGGAATGGAAAAATAGTCCACTGGTCAGAGCATGAAGGCCTGAAAGTTTTGCCTGTTCTCAGCTTTTTCAGTTTCATGTCGAGTGTCCTCATCCAACCTAAATCGACCCCTTTAACAATAATTCTTCCATTCATTGTAATTGGACACATGTTCTTGAGAAACTGCTATGTACAAGGCGTAGGCTACATCTTATGAGCTCCACAGGAATGAATCAAGAGAGATGTTTGACCTCGGAGAAGTTGGCATTTGAGCAGAAAAATGACAGCTATATGCAAATATCTGAATCAGAATGGAGACTGCTTGGAGATGGGCTATGGGAATTCAAGAGGGCCGAAGTTAGGG
Source organism: Pteropus vampyrus (assembly GCF_000151845.1). Taxonomy (NCBI): domain Eukaryota; kingdom Metazoa; phylum Chordata; class Mammalia; order Chiroptera; family Pteropodidae; genus Pteropus; species Pteropus vampyrus. The sequence continues at coordinate 12,775,219 of NW_011888785.1, forward strand.
AGGGAGACTATAGGAAAAAAGAGAAAAAAGGGAAACAGACTTTTTTACAGAGTTTAATTTGAGTTGGTTTGAGGATTGGTGGGGTCTAGACAAGGATGTAGAAATGGGAATTCAGAGTATCATTCCAAGAAGAGGAAAGAGCATATACGAATGTGTAACAACGTAAAGACGTGTACAGTGCATTGCAGATATAGGTCAACAGAGGAAATAATGGAAGGCCTTAAACACCAGGATAATTAGGGTCATACACATTGCTATTGGATTCACTCAGCTCCTTTGAGAAGAAGCACTCTAAATCCTCATTGCTTCAATTTATGTCAAAAGAGGGTTTTAAGGATCCTTAGACAGTTAGCAATACCATGACCCAGGGGGACAGTTTTCCCATGAGAAATTTTGTGGTAGGTAAATTACCTAAATATTTTTTCCCCGAGAGATAGCATAAGGAGAATATGGCCTTATTCGTGACCTTTTATTACATATGTAAAAGATAGGTTTCTTAGTTCTTTCAAGATTTATTTTCTCATCTGTCAGTCAGGGATGGTAACTCTGTGCTACTAATATAACAATGAGATAATGAATGTAGAGATGCTTAGTGTGTGGTAAAGGCTGTAATGTGTTAGTTATAAAGGTAAGGTCATTGTAATAATAATTACAGGTTTTGATATCCAATGGCCTATCCAGACACAAAAATGTGCAACGTAGCAAGAGAAGAGAGACATTCCAGTTAGGACTCGTCATAGAAACAAAGGGCTGAAAAGATCCACACAGACAGCTATTGTTGAGTTGTGCTAGGATTTAGAGATGAGGAGTATAAAGCACCTAGTAAAGGTCAAAAAAACATTATACAAAATCATGGTTCAAGTTGTATGAAACAGACTCTACATCCTATTGGGACTAGAGAAAGCATGTAAACTATGGGTCACGGATGGACATTCTGGTAATACGGGGGCCTACTGCAGGTATGAGGTGGGCTTTAAAGGACAGGTAGGAGTGTGATGGGCAGGAGAAAAGCTGTTAGCATCTATCTCATCTAGGTGAGATGATCTGGGCTCCCATCACATCTTATACTTTATCTTAAAGGCACAGAAACATGGAATAATCAATTAAGTATTGATAGAATTCTCTCTGTACTGCCAGTTCTTGGCCTAATGTCTGGCCCATAAAGGGCGGGACTCCTTACATCCGTGTTGAATTGATCTGGGTACATGATGAAGGAAGGTGCGAAGTCAGGAGAAAATGAGCACGGCAAGGAAAGAAAAGCCACGTGAGAGAAAGCAAGGGACAAAACTGGTGCGAAGGTGGAAAACTATGTGACAGATAGCTTGGAAGCCAGGCTAAGGCCTTAAGTTTTGATAGAGCGGTGAATCAGAAAAAACAATTATATTTAAAATAAGTATTATCTGGTAGCCATATACTTATTACACTCCTAGCTGTAATGCAGTCTTCGGGAGAAACAAACAAAATCACGGACACTGTGATTTGATCATGGTGCTCCAGTGAAATCGATCTTCTCCTCTACGTGTGCCAATCCCTACTCGTATCCTGCTCGTGGTCACTGGAGAGGCAGCCTCAATATTTTAAAATATCTCCTCCTATTATACAGGAAGGCTTCGTCTTCATCTTCTGCCATTCCATATTATTCCTAGAGCTTTCACATCAATGCAGGATCATAAAAACATATAACTGAAAAAATTCATAAAGAGCTAGGGAAGTATTGCTGTGAGATTTTAGGATGAAGTGTGTAAACCACATAGCATGATGCTCAGAAAATTAAATAAAAAACTAGGTTAGTGAAAATTATTATTTTCTTCTTTTCCTCCTCTTCCTTCCCTTGCCCCTCCTTCTCTTCTTTCTCCTCCTCCTTAATGACCTAGTTTAGTCTTTCACTGAATGGGTGAGTTATTGCCATTCACAGAGTTGCAGGCTCCCCAAATTCACACAGCCAGCTAGTGGCAGAGCTTGGACTGGGGCTCTCTGCTGACTCTGTCTTCAGAGCTCCCCACCATTCCTCATGCTGTGGCAGCAAGACTGTCATACAGAGGAAGAAAAGCCCCAATTCCAAGTAGATTTGCATCAGAAATGAGTCTCAGCAGAGGATTATCTGACACACTCTCAGCAAGCCTCACCTGTCAAGATGGCTACTACCTCATTTATTTATTCATTTTCTCTAATCCAAATTTTTCTTTCTGAATGAAGTCATTAAATTATACAAAGTCATTAAAGCACCACCCTGGCTTCTGGCCAAACCACTGCGGGCCATCAAACCCTCACTTCTAGAGACCATGCCTGGCAGAAGGAAGTTTGCAAGCGCAACTATGTACCATTAAAATTTGAAGATTCTTTTTTGGACAGGCTAATTAGACCAACTTACTCAAACAGGTCTAGACGATGATGAACAGAGTTTAGTATCTGGATCGGAGCCTGCTGTGGTCCCACAGGCTTGGCTGCTCCTATCCGTCTGCAAAGGCACTTCCTTTCCTGCTTTGCACAGCATGGAGCACTGGCCTTTTAAGGCAAAGTGAAGCCTTCTGAATCCACAGTACCTACCTGCAGCTGTGAAGACCAGGGGAGAGAAATATTTCATGCTGATATACTTGGAACACCTCAAGTTTCTATCACCATTTTCTATCTTCTCTACATAGAACCAAGCAGATCAGGATGGCCAGCTGAGTTTTCTATACACTTGGAAAGGAAACAAGAAAGAGGAAGAAGTCTCATGGGCCTTTTTCTCTAACTTCTTCTTATGGTGTTAATTCATCCCTTCTACACCACTGTCGAAGTGATAATCATAAAATGCAAATTGGGATATGGCATCTCCCTCCTTAAAAATCCCAGCATTTCCTCATTCCTCACACAGGATAAAGGCCAAACTCCCTAGCCTGGCATATAAAGTGTCCTGTGATCTAACCTTTGCCTAGTTTGTCATCCTTATCTCACACCACTCTCCCTAGTGTAGACTAAATTGCAACTATTTAATCTATGTGAACACACCCCAAAGAAGCAGTCCTTTGGAATGGTTAAGAGTATAAGCTCTGAGTTGGGCTGCCTGGGCCCTGGGATGCTTCACTGCATAACTCCACAGAAATCTTCACATTGTGACTAACTTCTACTGAGCACGTTCTAAGCGCTAGGCACAGTTCTTCCTAACGGTCATCTAATTTAATTTTTTCAATTATACCTATCAAGTAAGTACTATTATCAACTGCATTTAACAAGGGAGGAAAACCAGGCTTAGGGAAATTAAGCAAATCCAAGCACATTCATGCAGCTGGTAAATAACAGAACTGGGATATAAACCGAAGTTGAATTTCAGAACTCGAGGTTTTAACCACTCCGCCATGCTGTCTCATTGTTCTCTCCTCGAAACTGGTCTCATTCCTGGATTCTCTTTTCTTTGGGATTGAGAACCAGCCAATGAACCACCTACACAGGAAGCCTGGGATCCATTAGAAATGTCCCTTCTATGTCAAGCCCCCATATACAATCAGCAGATCGATTTATCTCCTTAATCTCTGAAAGATCTCTTATCCTCTCCTCCTCCTTAACCCACTGCCACAACGATGATTTAGGTCCCTCTTGAATTACTGCCGCTGGCTTCTAACTGGACTCCCTCTCTGTTCCTGGTTTGAGTCTTTCCATCTATCCCCTATAACACTGCTGGGAGGAGCTGCCAAAAACGCCCTGTCCTGCCCCTGCTAAAATTCTCCCAGTGTATCTCCACCGTGGCTTTAGGCTCAGCACCCAAAGCCCTGCCAGATCTGCCTGAGACTCTCTCACTTCATTCTATACCCCTGCCCCATCTCTGCACAGACATTCGGAGTCTCTCGTAGTTCTCTGTGTCGCGCTACTGCATCCCTCTGAGTCTTCATACACATTCCTCCCGCTTCTTGCAGCATCCTTACTAACTAGTCATCCTTCCAAACACAGCTTCAAAATTCACCTCAGGAACACTTTCCCTTATCCCTGT
>NW_011888785.1:12779235-12858758 GCF_000151845.1 Pteropus vampyrus
CCATTCCTCATGCTGTGGCAGCAAGACTGTCATACAGAGGAAGAAAAGCCCCAATTCCAAGTAGATTTGCATCAGAAATGAGTCTCAGCAGAGGATTATCTGACACACTCTCAGCAAGCCTCACCTGTCAAGATGGCTACTACCTCATTTATTTATTCATTTTCTCTAATCCAAATTTTTCTTTCTGAATGAAGTCATTAAATTATACAAAGTCATTAAAGCACCACCCTGGCTTCTGGCCAAACCACTGCGGGCCATCAAACCCTCACTTCTAGAGACCATGCCTGGCAGAAGGAAGTTTGCAAGCGCAACTATGTACCATTAAAATTTGAAGATTCTTTTTTGGACAGGCTAATTAGACCAACTTACTCAAACAGGTCTAGACGATGATGAACAGAGTTTAGTATCTGGATCGGAGCCTGCTGTGGTCCCACAGGCTTGGCTGCTCCTATCCGTCTGCAAAGGCACTTCCTTTCCTGCTTTGCACAGCATGGAGCACTGGCCTTTTAAGGCAAAGTGAAGCCTTCTGAATCCACAGTACCTACCTGCAGCTGTGAAGACCAGGGGAGAGAAATATTTCATGCTGATATACTTGGAACACCTCAAGTTTCTATCACCATTTTCTATCTTCTCTACATAGAACCAAGCAGATCAGGATGGCCAGCTGAGTTTTCTATACACTTGGAAAGGAAACAAGAAAGAGGAAGAAGTCTCATGGGCCTTTTTCTCTAACTTCTTCTTATGGTGTTAATTCATCCCTTCTACACCACTGTCGAAGTGATAATCATAAAATGCAAATTGGGATATGGCATCTCCCTCCTTAAAAATCCCAGCATTTCCTCATTCCTCACACAGGATAAAGGCCAAACTCCCTAGCCTGGCATATAAAGTGTCCTGTGATCTAACCTTTGCCTAGTTTGTCATCCTTATCTCACACCACTCTCCCTAGTGTAGACTAAATTGCAACTATTTAATCTATGTGAACACACCCCAAAGAAGCAGTCCTTTGGAATGGTTAAGAGTATAAGCTCTGAGTTGGGCTGCCTGGGCCCTGGGATGCTTCACTGCATAACTCCACAGAAATCTTCACATTGTGACTAACTTCTACTGAGCACGTTCTAAGCGCTAGGCACAGTTCTTCCTAACGGTCATCTAATTTAATTTTTTCAATTATACCTATCAAGTAAGTACTATTATCAACTGCATTTAACAAGGGAGGAAAACCAGGCTTAGGGAAATTAAGCAAATCCAAGCACATTCATGCAGCTGGTAAATAACAGAACTGGGATATAAACCGAAGTTGAATTTCAGAACTCGAGGTTTTAACCACTCCGCCATGCTGTCTCATTGTTCTCTCCTCGAAACTGGTCTCATTCCTGGATTCTCTTTTCTTTGGGATTGAGAACCAGCCAATGAACCACCTACACAGGAAGCCTGGGATCCATTAGAAATGTCCCTTCTATGTCAAGCCCCCATATACAATCAGCAGATCGATTTATCTCCTTAATCTCTGAAAGATCTCTTATCCTCTCCTCCTCCTTAACCCACTGCCACAACGATGATTTAGGTCCCTCTTGAATTACTGCCGCTGGCTTCTAACTGGACTCTCTCTCTGTTCCTGGTTTGAGTCTTTCCATCTATCCCCTATAACGCTGCTGGGAGGAGCTGCCAAAAACGCCCTGTCCTGCCCCTGCTAAAATTCTCCCAGTGTATCTCCACCGTGGCTTTAGGCTCAGCACCCAAAGCCCTGCCAGATCTGCCTGAGACTCTCTCACTTCATTCTATACCCCTGCCCCATCTCTGCACAGACATTCGGAGTCTCTCGTAGTTCTCTGTGTCGCGCTACTGCATCCCTCTGAGTCTTCATACACATTCCTCCCGCTTCTTGCAGCATCCTTACTAACTAGTCATCCTTCCAAACACAGCTTCAAAATTCACCTCAGGAACACTTTCCCTTATCCCTGTTTGATTTAGCTGCTTCTCCTTTGTGAAGAGCAACCAAGCCATTTATCATTTGTAATTAATGATTGTCTGTCGGTCTCCACTCTCCTCTAAACTCCTAAGGGCAGTAGTAGTGTTTTCTTTGTCCATTATTGCCAATGCTTAGTCAAGTGCTTGGCACATAGTCGATGCTCAATAAATATTTCTGCATGGTGAATTAACAGACAAATTCTTTAAGGCATATTTTAAGACAGAGTCAGTGTCAATTTCTACTGATGTATTTTGAATATGATTTATCTCTAGATTGTGTGCATGGCAAGAATTATCATTTGATTGGCTTAGAAGATTTATGTTTAGAGGAAAGTTTTGATTGTTTTGTTTAGAACTCAACTGAGTGTCTCATATAAGTGGGTGCTTACATGTACTTTTTTGGTTACAACATGAAATAAACATTCCTTAATCATTTTCCTAGAGATTCCTAGAAAAAAAGTTACTGAACCTTTCTGAGAAATGGTGGTACATCTGGAATCCTTTCAAAGTCTCCATATTTTAGTGGTTCTCAACCCAGGGCAATTTTGCCCCTCAGAAGACATTTGGCAATATCTGGAGATGTTTTTGGTTGTCACATCTGGGGGTGGTTACTACTGGAATCTAGTGGCTGGAGGCCAGGGATGCTGCTAAGCATCCTACAATGCAGAGGATGACCCCCGCAGCAAAGACTTAACCAACCTAAAATGCCAGTAGTGCTGAGCCTGAGTAACCCTGGCTTACGATGCATCAGATCCATTCACTCTCTGTAATTATGATGCACTGGGTATCACTCAGCCTATTCTTTTTCCTCACCCAGTGGAATCCCTCGTGAGTAGTGATATTTCCTGTGAGTGTGAATGTGACTTAAAAACCACAGGTTGAGCTCTGTGGTGTTGGGGATGGAGAACTTTTCTCCATTCAGAGTGTACCCCTATATGTGTCCTTTCCTGTAAATCGCATGACAAGCAAAACATTTTGTCACTCTAAATGAACCTCCCAGCTCCTGACTACTGCCTCCAGATGAAAGTTTCAGGCTGTAAGAGTCATTTCCTCAGTTCTGACACTTCCAACTCATGCCAGGCTAGTGGGCAAAGAGATCAACCACATATCTGCAGGGCCTCAGTATTCTTCCTCCTCAGATCAATAGGGCCCCCAGTCAGGAACTCGCAGACAAGAGCCAGAGAGAGTAGGACCATCCGGAGAATGAGTAACGTTGAAACCCTGAGTTAATGAAGAAGCAGCGCAGACAGTAAAGAGCTTGAACAATTTATTTATTTAAGGGGGAGTATTGACTTTAGGGGTAGTTATGTGATACAAAGAAATGGAGGGGTGGGTCAGGGAAAGCAGATTGCCCTGAGATCCACTTTCCAAGTGCCAGGTTTTATGAAGATGCTGCTGATTCTGAAATCCTAAGCAGCAACTCCCAACTTCCTCTGACACTTGGAAGTTTTAGAGAAAAAAAAAAAAGTTCTAATGAATTCTGGCTAATTTGTAGTAGAAATATTTCATGGAATGAATGTTTTCACCTTATCTCACAGTAAAGTAGTTCACAATCATTTGTTCATTATATTGCCTCTAATGCAAACCAATATTTATTATTATATTACTATTTTAGAGCTAAGGAAGAGCAATAACTCAGAATAAGAGTTTTCTGATTTTGCAACAAGCCATTCACCTAGCTGTAGTTTAAGCTCAGCATATCCAGGATGACAGAACAACCAGATGAAGCAAATGTCAAAGCAGTGATTCGGTATCATATTGAATAACCTGAATAACTGACTCGATCATTAAATGTTTGTTTTAATAGCATCTTACAGTACCAATTGTTAAATGGGTTTTCGTGAGCATCCACTGTATAAGCCGACATGGCTAAATACATCTCCTTCCCTTGGAGAGCTCGGAGTTTAGAGAAGCTAGCAAATAAGCACTTACTACTACACATTATTTACTTAGCAACTCAACATGCACGTGCCATGTACACTCTGGTCCTTGTGCTTAGTGCGCTGACACGTGGCCTGGTTTGCAGGGATGGAACTAAAACAAGGCTAGGGATATTCCTGTTGCACGGTACCAGTTCACATCATGGGGGACATCTCCTTTGTGCTGATGCAGTCAGTAACACATACCGTTTTTCAATTCAGATACTGTAACACTCTTCGAATAGTAGCTACTTTTATTAGCCAAAGCACAAATCTTTCTAACTTGGCAAGTTGTACTAAATAAGTGCCACATTCCTCTCAAGACACACTCATTCCCCCTACTTTGGTCTAAGCTCCCTGAGATAGAGAATGTTACATAAAAGTGTCGTTACATTTATAGAAAAGAGCACCCAGAACTGAATCTTTTATATACACTGAAGAGTGAATGGGAAAACTACTGTAGCTTATATTCAGTCATGTCACATAATTATACTTTTAATAGAATTTTTTTACTCTGAATTGAGCTTTTGTTCCTTTCGTATAAGCTGGTCTTGCCTGAAATCCTTGGGTGAACTGATTAATGTGTTTCCAAAGGAGAATATTTTCATATATCTTTGCTTCTTAACTCGCTGTAGTAAAGGGGCAGTTGTTCTTTTTAAATAATTTCTAATCTGTCTCAGACTGATCTTTCCATAAAATACAATCATCATGAGTGACTGGAAGTTGCACAATGCTGAATCTTTATAAAAAACATCTAAATGCTTACTCTTTATTTCTCTACCTACTTCATTGATTGGTAACTAACAATGTGTGGACTGGATCCTTTGGGGAGTGTATGTGACACAGCACTGACATATATGATATTCAAAGACATTTAAAAGACATAGCAAAGAAAATAATCGTCCATGTATTTTAACAGAAACGTAACTAATACAAAGTCAATATATTCAAAGTGAAAATATGCTCACGTGTTAGCATTCAGTTCTTACTGGTTATACCTTTTAAATGCCTAATCACTGTAAAGGTGTCACGTTCTGCCAACACTATCTAACCAGCACTGTCCAACAGAACTTTCTGTGACAGTGGAAATGTTCTCTCTGTGCCGTCCAATACTGTAACCCTGAGCCACGTGCGGCAGTGGGCACTCGAAATGCAGTTAGTGCAAGCTGAGGAACTAGATTTGAAATTTTATTGTTTTAATTATTTTCAATTTAAAATAGCCTCATGTGGCTAGTGGCTCCCACACTGGACAGCTCAAGTCTAGCCTGCGATGATAGTAGCGGAAATACTTTAAAATAACCTGTTTTTAAAAATAGGTAACTTGGAAAGTTTTAAAAAGTAGAGGTGCCTCTTCCAAGAAGGATAACGGTTTTGAATTCACTAATCCCACCACTCTCTCCACCGTACTCGGCTGCACCCTCTGGTCCTCACTGTTCTGGCTCCATCACTGCCTTGGAGTTCACGGTTTCTTTCAGCATCCACGGAGCTGTTGCCAGAGCAGTGAATGACGACCAGAAAGCATGTGAACCACTTTTCTTTGTAACAGCTTGAGTTAATGAGATCTCTGCTGCTCTCAAGACAGTCAAGGCTGCCTGGCCAAAGTGTTGAACCAAGGTGTGTGTGCCTGCATAGAATTAAGTCACAAGTAAAGCACTTATTTCTGACAGCAGATTTATAATAGGAAAATCTCAGCAGGAATAAAAAGTTGGAGACCCCAACCACAGGCTTTTCATAAACTTTGCCTTGATTTAGTGACTCAAACAACCAGCAAGAAAGGCAAACTGCAGAGGTAATCCTATCATCTTTTCTCCAGCCAGCACTATTCCATCTTCTTGGCTTCCTCACGCTGCTAACATGAATTCAAATCATCTGTGTTTAAAGTTAAACTCAGTGATTGACAGTTCTTTATAGTCTCAGTCCTATTGAAGATTATTCTAGATATCTATCAGTTATTACTACAAGCGCAGTATGATATTCTATACCTACAGTGAAAATTGTTTTTAACAGTGTAATGTCTGATCTGTTTTGAAAGCGATTTTAAAATAAAGAACTAACCATAACCAGGTGGTGAAAATCCAAACATGTTTCTTTTTTCTTTTCTTTTTTTGTTTCTTTTTTTTTTTTTTCCCGATAGGGGCAAGGAAATGGGGGAAGAGAAATTAAAACATGTTCTGCAAAAGGCTGTTCGACTCACATAAAAAAAGACAAAACATATTTTACTTGATTTTATAGCATTTGTTTCTTGAAAAAAATGTATAAAACTGAACAAGATGCTTATGGTCATTAAAACTTTGGGGATTTTATGTCTAAAAGATACTAGAACCACTTGTAAAAACAGCTATTGCCTAAGAGTTTATGAAAAGATATTCTAACATGTGAAGGTACATGTAAAGAGACATTTGTCTGTTTTGTTCTCTACAGTATCCTCAGAGCTAGAACAGCCAGCCCACGGTAGGTACAAAACAAATATTTGCTAAATGAATGCATGAATTTTTTAAGATATGGACCTACCGTCGTAATTTATAACTGCGCTCAAAGAAGGCCATTAGCCGCTTTGACCAGTAGAATGCTGTTCCATGGAGACCAGAGTGGTTTTGTGGTCTGGCTTTAAGCTGAGCTCTGCTGGACAAGCAGACCCTGAAGGTCTGATGTGATCAATCACTCCCTAAGCCCCACTCAGGACTCAGCCACACACTTTAGCACATCCATAAATAAGAAAGGAAGAGACAAATGTCACCATGATGAGTAAAAGAAGGACAGAGGAAGGACGAGAAAGAGGAAACACATTGAAACATTATTTTTTCTGTAAGCTTATTTTATAGCACCTACAAATTTTATATTTCCATTTACACAGAAAAGTTTTTTGCCTAGTACAGAAATAACATAGTGTTCACTCTAAAATAGACTGTGTGTGGGAGGGAACGTAAAAGCACTAAGCAGGCCACGCACACCCTTGGGCTTGTTGAGGTTTTCAGTTAGACCCTCCAGGTCAGGAAGTAGGAAGAGGTTACTCAGAATTTGCTAGTGGGGTGGGGATAAAAGGGAGGGAGGCATCTGGGGATCCAGGCTTGAATTCACATCTTTGTCTTGATGAGGCAGCTCTTGTTGCTGAGTTCCCAGTGGCATTTTCAAGATTCCTGTAATCACTAGTTGTCACTCTCCGCCATTAGTGAAAGAAGGGAATTGCAAAGGGGAGGAAAATATAAGCTAAAAAAATCTACCACCTTATGTCAGAAGTGATAAATGCGTTAACAGAGATTTGGAACAACTCTAAGAGTCAGAAGGACAAAAAGATTCCATCGTGAGGAAAAGAATGTAAGTGGATAATCTGGGGAGCAAACTGGCCTTAAAACAGATAAAACAGGAAAGGATGAAAAGAGAAAGGGAAAATGAAAAGAAAGAAGAAAAGAAGAGAGGAAGCAGAAAGATTCTTACAGTCTATTATCAGACTTATTCAGTTGGAGCACAGAGCGCACACATTTCAGAATCGAGCAGGCGACCAAAGGCTTATTAAATAAAAGAATTCTTCCTGTTTGTCAGTGTGCTTTTTTTTTTTTTTCCCCATCTGCAAATAATGAAACGTAAATGATTCCGAGAAAGACTGAAAGGAATATGTTCCGTGAGGCGGTGGAGAACCACAGGGAAACATACAGAAAAGCAGCATCAAGGCGGGGTTCTTCCTGACCTCCACTTGGCTACAGTCTGAGTGAATTCTCCAAAGCGAGAAGCATAAAAGCCCTTACACAAGAAACCCTTCAGAAGTACAGCCCTTTGCTGCATGAATGCCACAACATAGAGAAAATCTGCTGTGTGGGCGTGCAGTCCTCCCACTGGAAAAAAAGATGGTGATACCATCGTGTCACAGAAAGATTTTCTCTCATTTTGTGAGCTGAAAGCATTCGAAAAGTGGGTAAAGCGTGAGTTCAGAATTGTGCCAAAGAAAACGCATTTTAGACTTAACCTTTAATAAAAAGGTTATATTGGATGTATTGTTTAAAACTGTAACAGACAGGTATGGGTAATGAGGGAAAGAAAAAAAAAAAAACTTCTCAGGTTTCAAGCAAACTTTCGAAAGCCAAATCCAAAGAAGACTATTCCAGATGGATCATTAATTGGACTACTCGATGCTTATCGTAACTGGGAAAACATAAGCATTATTGCCTCTCTCATAGTACATCCTAGCCTTTGTAAATACTGCCCATGACCTTTAAGGACTTAAGAGCCATATTAAGGATGAGATGAAGTAAAGTTATGTTTCCTTCACCACAGATTTGGGGGCGGGCATGGGGAGGAGAGCTGGAGTCTCATTGAAGAAATATCAAACGCGCTGCTTAGCAAAAAAAATCAATTTCAATTATCTCACACAACTTCTGGAACTGGTGCTGTCCACTGAGCAGAAAATAATGATAACAGTAAAGTGCTATTTATGAAAACTTTAAAAGGTATAATCATTGTCACCAATACACGGGTCTATTTTATTCAACCCTGTTCATTCTTAGTTCAACAGACCATTTTATTTTGAAGAGTTATGAGACTAGTCTCAGAGAGAGAAAGACTAAAGGAAACGGTGATGTTTTGCAACAGGTAATGAATTTTTCACGTACCCTGAAGTAGAGGTGATTCAAAACTTTATTGTGTCATGAATATTCTATACTAGGTTAATTTCTATGATCTTTATTGCTGGACATTTTATCAGTATGCTTCTGTTGCTATTTCTAAGTTAATCTTCTTCTTGATCTTCACTTTTGTTTTATGAGTATGGTTGTAGATGCACCTTTCCCAACTGACAATGGCATTGCTTCTCCATCTTTCTCTTGTCTCTTGGACTGAATGTGACCTACTGACTCTCTAGTCATGACTCAATTCAGATTTGCCAAACTCTGCTGTGAGAGTTGCAGATGTCAGAATAGGTCGAAAAGAAAACTCACGGTTCATCATTCTTTACTGGCAACAGAAGCTACTTACTTATATAAGACTCGATGTCACATATTGAATAGATGCCTTAATAAGATTTTTCATTGGTTTGTGCACACTAAAGTATATTTTTGGTCAGAAGGGAAAGAAGAAGTAGATGTGGATGAGTCGATGAAAATTGATTAATGTGCATGGAAAAAGCAAGTAATCAAACAAAACCAACCAACCAAACAAACCAAAGCAAATCAAAGCTTTCAAAATGTGCCTGAAGAATGGTGAGTAGTGATATCTTCATATTTGAAGAAATGGCAAGTGTTTATCCTTATATGTCCCTAATGTTCTTTTAATAGGAGTCCTTTTAGAAATATAAGTCTCACAGGGCCCTTAAATTTTCTAAGCAGTCTTTTTTTGTTTTCATTTCCTTAATGGGGCACTCCTCTCTATAAAGGAAATTTCAAGTTGCCTATGAGTGTGATAAACATTTACCAAGGGGAAAAAAATGGAAAGAATTCAAAGTGAACACATCTAAAAATTAAAGATTTTTAATATACTAGTTAAAGCATTTTGTAGATAAGATTATTGAAAAAATGAAAGATGAGAGATGAATGGCAAACTAGTCCAAGATCCTTTATTAATCCTCAGGCCAAAAGAAAAACAAACAGGTGCACTGTTTTTGTGGATTTTCTGTCCATTTGGACTTCCATTATTCCAGGTCCACTCTGGTTATGATGGATATGGGTTTTTAAAGGAGGAGGATATTTAAATAAGCTGAGGAAAAAAATCCATCTCCATCTCTCTCACTTATCTGTTAATTATAGTTCCTGGCAGTAGTACAGAACAGGAATAAAAACCTCTTAAATCCCCACTAGTGAGAGCTCCATGCTGAATGACTTTCATCTTAGCATTTAAAGGAAATCCAGGCAGGCTAGTGAACAGGCTTCAACTACCAGTTCTAAAAATCTTCTGGGATTTACTTTTTCCTTTTCCAAAAAAATCTCAAGAATTTTTTTTTTTTTTTTTTTTTTTAAAAAAGCAATTCTTCATTAAAAGCCGGCTACTCCGGTGAGTCAGGCTCAAGTTAATGGCCATCAAAAGCCAAACATTCAAATATGCAGTAAATTAGCTTGACCCAAAGACAGAGTTTCCAGCAAGTATCAGCATCACTTTCCCCGACCCCTCGCTGGCCCCACCCCAGGCAGTAATGGGTAGCTGGGCTTCTAAGGATTCACTTGCATGAGTGAATGTATAAATTCCATAGAAGATGTATATGCACACTGTAAGACCAGACTCCGAAATGGATCTCCAGAGCTACATTGTGGACGAAGTACGCATACAAACATCTGCTTTTAAACAGACTCTTTTACCTTGACCACATTCGCCTTTGGGTTCATCTCAATTTGATCTTTGCTCAAATTCAAAACTTGCTTATTTCTCCACAAAGCCCAAGTTTTCCCCAGTTATCATCACCATCATCTTCCACTCTTGCCTTTAATGAGCCACATACCTGCCCATCCAGAGTGGAGTTGCAAAGACAGAGGAAGACCTACAGCCTGAAAAGAGCTGACTTGGGAGTCGTCATGGTCTAAATGAAAACATCAGACAAACGCAAATGAAATTACACTGTCATCCTATAAGCCTGACGAAGACACCAGGCATCTGTATAAAGTTAACAGCCCATGTGCTATTAAAGAATTGCTGAATTGGATGCTTCTTTAACTCTCACTTATCCTCACAAAATTTCCCCTCAGTACTTATTTATTCCACATGCTCTAGTTTCCCAAAACCTGTATTTGGGTCAAGTTATGCCTCCTCGTTTAGGAATAATAATAATAGTAGTTACCTCAAAGAGCTGTTGTGAGAACTAGATGATTTAAGTGCACAAGCCTTTCCTCATGCTGGGTACTCAGTCAATGTTAGCTTTAATATTACAGCTGCCTTATATGCAGCCCAGGATGGATACGGTCCAAGGAAGTTACCCCAAACATACTCCCCTTCTGTTCTATGGAATCAAAGATGTTGATTCAAGACTAAGCTAGCGAACTAAGCTGGCAAACAGAGCCATTCTCAAGGTGTCACTTCTGAATGTCGTCTTGGGACCTCTACAATGCAGCTTAAGCATATACACTGGTCCATTCAAGGACACTGATAAATGTGGATGTGTCTTAACTGTCATACCCATTTCCTGGAAGGCCCAAAGTACCTCTCAGATCATCAGCCTGAATTTCATGTTACCACCCCAGAGAGTTCAGTCTTTGTTTGGGATGCTGCCTGAAGTAAGTGTCTTGTACATGCACATGTCAACTGAGGTTATCCTGCTCCTAAAAATCAATATACTATTGGCTTGAAATGCTCAATGTCCTTGAGAGACTTCTGAGAATTTCTCTGGGATGAACGGGTGGTCATTTCTGGCTCCTGCTTCCTTCTTCTGCAGAATTCTTACTTCCTTACTGTTGGTCACAGAGCTTTTCATTCATTTCTGCCCTGATGTTGACTCCATAATGGAACTCACTCCTTTTCCTTGACTGCTACCCAAAAGAAGCCATATACAAAGACCAATTTTGTAGGAGACTTTATCAAAGGTTTGAGGAGATGGAAAGAATTTATAATGCAGCAGTGCAAACCGCTTAGAAATGCATATTGGTCTTTTCTATTCTTAAAAGCTTCTCAGCCACTCTATCATGATACTTGAAGTGTTTTTTCCTCTCTCTTCTCTCTGCTCTCCCTTTCAGGTATAAGCCCCACTCTGATCCATATTTCTCTCACTCTTTTACACAGAGCATTTCAGCTCTCTCAGCTCCCGTGCCTGCCTATGCTGGAAAAAAAGAAACTAGAGAGAAAAGTAAGGGTTTAGAAAAGTGGGGGCCAAGGAATCTACCCCACCCTCTTTACGAGGACATGAGTTTCTCAGGGAGAGAGTAACAGAGGGAAGGGAGCTAGCTAATCTGGAACTATCTTGGGCGTATGCCACCTCCAAATCTGCCATCACTAGTATAAGATCTCAGCAGCAGGAGGCTCTGGGGTGGACCTATGGTGGCAGGATCTGAGAAAGACAAGTGAAACATGAAGACATGCTTCATGAAGCAGTCCATGGACATCTTTAAACTGCATAACACAGGTGATTGCCTTAGTGTTTTCTGTAGCACAATTCGGTAATGATTTTGGCCTTAGTGTTTAAAAGACATCGCTTTCAAGGAAGAGAGACCATAATGATGCAGACAAGCACACATACACACATGAACAGATATTTACAGAAGAAATGCACTGAAGATTTACAGAATACTCAGTACATGTGGCTCTTTGCACACCCTATTTCATTTAATCCTCGCTGTAGTACTGTTCCTTCCATTTTGACCACAGAGGAAACTGCAACTCAGAGAAGTTCATTAACTTGTATCAGAGATAGCAAGACTGCTGCTTGCCCCAGGGCCTTTGCTTCACCTCTGCTTGGAATCATTCCTTCCAGTCCTCTAGGGCTGTCTTTGCTCCTTTCCCCATGCCTCTGTTCTGACTTCAGAAGATCAGTGAGGTCTTCGCTGTCCGCTCTACACAAACGAGTACCCTCCTTCCACTTGGCTTTCTCCATCTCCTTTACTCTTCTCTTTTATAGCACATATCATCATCTGACATACTCCCTCTACTTGTTCAATATTTTTATTGTATTTCTTCCTCCTCCCCTGAACCAAGATATAAGTTCAATGAGGGAAGGGACTGTGCCTGCCTTGTCCACTGCAGTGTCCTTAGCAACTAGAATAGGGCCTGGCTCAGGGTAGACATTAAAGGTCTGTTGAATAAATGAATCGATGAATGAACTGTAAGTGGAATGGACCATGACTCTTTCTGCTCCACTCCAATTTCTTTCCAAATGGCACCCTCATGTTCTATGAATGAGGCTCAGTGCTTAGATGTATTTTGCTTACATGTTGAATACGCAGTGGATTGCGAGTGACCAGAATCAGATCTTCTTACAGGGTGCTATCAAAGATTATGTGGAGAGCGTGGGATTTTAAGAGAATTATACTTATTTACATGTTTATGTCAGTACCTCATATACTTATGTGCTTTTCCAAACACTCAAATTTGAGATGAAACGATCCTAATAGGTAGGAAAAAATATCTTTTTTTTTTTTTTGCCTTAAATATCATTCTATATTTTGATGTATTGGTGCTTTTTTAAACACCCACCCCACTAATTCTTCACTAAAACAACAAAACAAACATCTACCCCATTCATCCTCCACTATAAAAAGAACTGTGTTCATCTCTTTTGTATTATGTGTCTGTTGGGTCACACACACACAAAAGCTGGTGTATAATGCTAAGAAAATGAATGGTGAGAACTTAACGCTTCAGAAATGTATCCTTCTCCCAAGAGTATCTTTTAGAATAAAGAAAAAACAAGGATATTCTTAAGTAAACTTATTGTATGAGCCACCTAATCTTACATACAGCTATTTTGTATCACTTATAAAGAGTACATTTTCTCCTTTATAGTCAAAACTTAAGAATGACAACAAATATGAATTTAAATTAAAGGAATACTTATGCAAAATTAGGAATCGAGCAGAGATCAGAGATGCTACAAATCTAGCAGAAATACTTTATTTAGAAGACTATTATGAAAATGCTATTGTAACTTACAATAAAACTCTTTCCATTGATAATAAAATGTAGAATAAACATAAATTTTCAATATCATATTTTTGAATCAAGTAATATCTTTTTTTCCCTCTACTTGCAAATATATACAAATTATTTTTTACGGTGGTCTTTGGAGTGTCTGAAAAGACGCTATAATAAATGCATCTGATTAAGATCAGCTTTTTAATCCATAAAAAAGTGTCTTAAAATGTAAATATCTCGAATATTTGTATATGAGATAAGTATAAAGATAAATATAAAATAGAAATTAAAAATTTGTCTTAAAATATAAATATTAAAATGTAGATATAAATATCTGTAAATAGAAATATAAATATCTTAAAATATAAATATAGATATAAAATATAAATATCATATTAATGGTTTACTATTATCTATTAATAATAGTTACCCATTACTAATATTCTCCTACTTCTGTTACTATTTATGCTACTGCTACTAATTCTACTACTACCATCACGATCCTCACTCCCCCATCACCAGCTCTTTATAATTTACAAAAAACTTTCATGACCTCATTAAATCTTTATAACAGACCTATGAAATTTCCATACATACTTCAGGATCGATGTTACAGATGAGAAAACTAGGCAGAGAGAATCATACCCTTGCTTGCCAAGGTTAAAAAGTAGCAAAGCCATTATTTGAAGCAGGTCTATTTGATGCCAAGTGCCCTTTTTCAAAATGAGGATATTACAATAAAAAGATTCTACATTCCAAAGCAATAAATTGCCATATGTGATTATTCTGCATTTGCCCCTAATACGCTAACCATCCCCTTCTCCCCCAGTCTTTACCTCTTCACTATGAAGAGTAATCCTTTATTGCATTAGCTAAAATGTTATGTGGCCGCAAGCAATCAGCTTCTGTCTTTGGAGACTTGGAACCTCATCAAGTTCACCACCACCATGAATGTTATTATAACTTGAAAAATAGGTAGTTTATCAGATTAGCCTGTTAAATAAAGTACCAGTGAGCAAAGATATGCAACCAATTTGTTATGTGTAAGATTACCCATCAAGATAAAAATGCTCTTTGCCCTCTTGGGCTAATGTAAATGATGAAAAATGTCATTGACAGAACAGATGATAAGAAAACATAACAAACCAGTCAGGTCTCATCAAGAGGGAATTCAGAAGCACTCTAAGTCATGCACACTAAATTAAAACCTCAGCCACAAGGAGGAAGAGTTGTGCCTGCATAATAATAAGTAAAACTCCTTTCACTGGAGGAGACAGGTACAAAAAATTAGGGTCCATGCACACAGTACAATGCTACATTCGTTCAATCACTAAAAGGATATTATATGATTAACATTTTTAATGTAAAAGATATATTCATATTACTATAAATAACATATGTATTATCATGGGTATATACATACATTATGTGTTATATATGTATGTATTTATGTAATAATGCAGATGTTATATTTTAGTACCTAATATATATCATGAATATATTCACACACATATACAATACTAGAGCGTTAGCAGTGCTGGGATGAATTGTATTTATGATTGCTTGTAAACATTCTCCTCTTTTTCCTGTATTTTCTATTCTACATTGAAATGGACTGCTATTGTAAAGAAAAAATAAAATGTAATAACATTTTTTGTGTATTTTTTATTTTTGTGAACCATTTAGAATGTTTACTATCATGACACTTCATTCCTAATTACTTCAGCAAGCATCTCATAAAACAAGCACATTATCCTAACCTCAATACTATTATTACACCAAGAAAATTAATTATATTACCCCAGTATTATCTAATATTCAATCTATGTGCACATATTTTTAGCTGTCCTTCAAATATGTTTCATAGCTGCTTTCTTTTTTAACTAAATCTAATTAAGGTTCACACCTTGGTCTTGGTTTTTCTGCCTTTATAGAATCTTTCATCCTAATAGAGCCATATTCCCAGTCTTCGCCCCACCCTTCCCACACAAACCCTTTTTTTTAGTGGCATTCACTTGTAGTAGATTTTCAAATTATTTGAGAATGTTTCGTATTCTGGTTATGTCTGATTGCTTCCTCATGGGCCTATTGTAGCTTTAATTTGTAAAACTCTTTTTGTCCTCTGCTTTTTCCACAGCATTTCGTTTTCATTTTATAAGTATCAGATCACCTCTTACTACTCAAAATATATTAATTATAGCACTCTTTCTTGGTAATTTCTTTCTCTTGCTTGCATTATCGTATTCCTCCAGATTATTTTTTTCTGTTTGTTTTTGTCTCTGGTTTGGGTTTGTTTTCTAAACATAACTTGTTTCACCTGTAAACCAGCTACAGATGAAAACCCATCGTTCTGTGGTTGTCTCTATAAATCAGGGCATTATCTTAATGTCAAATTTCCAGAGTCTGTGAACATTCCAGGCTCTTAGCTTTAAGAACGGTTTAGCTGTAGCTATTTTATTTGCGACTGTCACTGAGACAAGTCCAGGGGAAAAAAATAGCTACCACTTTGGTATTTAGTTTCCTAATCATTTCTCTTTCATTCTCAGCATATCAGCCATATATATATATTTGAACACTTTTAGGTTCCTTATTTATATGGCAAACACACATATTATATCAATTCCTCAATAACTACACTTTCCTATAATAACTATTCTTATTGCATACACACAATTCTTGACTTTAAGATTAGCCTGCCTATTTAGTAGCTAAACGCATCGTATCCAGGCAAATTTGAGGTCTATATGGTCACATCTGACTAGCTCCTCTAATGGAGAAGAGAGAATAGAGTATCTGTGCAATTGTATACTTTGGCTAAGATAAAAACAAAACAAAACAAAAACAAAACAAAAAAGCAAACAAACTAAAAGCTTCAGTTTTTTTTAAACTTTGAGGTGCTATATGCAGTTTTTTGTAAATTATAGTTTCATGTATATTTATCTTCTTATATTTTTCTTATGCTAATATTAAAACGGGTTTGTATACTTAAGTGATGGTGTGAGGTAGCAACTTTAAAATTCCAGTAGAGGCTAGGGGAATTCAGGCTGGGATTTTAAAAATTTATAAGTAAAATCCACCAGGTGGATAACATTTTTGATGATATTGGCATTTGACTCGAAGACCTTAAAGTCCCTTCTAGTTCTGGGGATTCTTCATTCTATGACTTCGTTGTTTTATTCTATAACTTTGGTTTTATTCTATGAATGGTTGCCTTTATTCTCTGCCCACTTGAAGCCAAAACAACAACAGAATTGTGTTCGTAAGAAAGAACTATTTATCAACCCATTTTATTTGTGGATACATAACTGATTAGTTTTCAATGAGCTGTTTTAGTATTTTATATGTTCAGCTACCGTTTTAAATAATGGAAGCCTTAAGAGTCTTGCTCCTAGACCTACTAAGAAGAAATTCCTAGTTGGATGTTGATTATGGTTTGCTTGTCTTGCTTTTCCTAGCAAGGGCTATAATTTGGGAAGTAAAGCTCATGTCTGTAATTTCATATGTGCCCCCTCAAATATCTAATAATGTACCTTACAGGAACTCTAGAAATACTTAGCGACCATCTATTAATCTGACAAAATGTATGGAATTGTTTCACATCTTCCAGTCATTGAGATTGGTTATGATTAGTTGTTTTAGGACTGTTTTCTCTGTCTCTCCAGGGTTTCTAGGCCAAGAAACTGAATAGCAGAGTGTGTTCTAGTCATTTCCCTCTTTTTCTCTGTTCCAAGACCACCTGGCAATTATTGCTTAAATAAAAACAATTATCAGTGGCAAAAATCTTTTCTATTCTACTGCAAAGAATATGGACTACAATTGTTTTCTAGGCCAGTCTTTCAATGGAAACAATGGTGACCCCAGACTGAACTTATGAATAAGAAACAGGTAGTTCTGAATATCGAGTTTCATTTTATGTTACTTCTTTTACTATCATCAGGCTCAAAATAAATCTAGCTAAGAATAGTAAAGGAGAAAGGCTGTGGCAAGCATAGTAACTTAAAGGTGAGAGTTTCATTAACATTAAATAGTTATGTAATTTAGGTAAGGTTTTTTTTTTTAAAAAAAAAACACTTTTAGTGCAGTTTCATGTCACCTCTGCAAGAGTCTGCATTCAAACAGTATATCTATCATGAACAAAAATCTTGACATATTTAAAAGGCATTTCTTTGTGCAAATGTGGGTTTGGCCAATTGTTGGTGTAATTTCTAAGCTGCCACAAATGTTAATTCATATGATCAGCAATTATTATTGTTACTTCATTGGAAGCAAAAGAAAATTTTTGCTCCTGTACTGGATTAACCCTTCGAATCACAGCATTGCGCTAGAACAACTTCAGCTGAGGTCGCCTGTTTCCTTTCCAGTGATTCTTCAACATACATGAACTAATGGCCGGACAGGAACTTTCGGACCGCTCAGGCACTGGTCAGTGTGGGTTCTTCTTTGCTGGGATTGCTGAAGGAATGACACCTAATACATTACCAGAAATGAAACTACTGTAATGTGAATGTTCATACCTAAATCGTGTATTTTAAATACAAATACTCTGACCAACTATAAAACATATAAATGATGCGCTACTGTAAGTCTTCTTCCTCCTGAATAACAAAAATCAGGTCTTTCATGTCTAGGCCATTGGAGTTGAAGTCACTTGACAGGCTAGGTCATGATCAAAGCCAAATATTATGATCTTGAATAGATCATTTAACCTTTGTTAGTCTTGGTGTTCTCAACTAAAAACTGAAGGGGCTCAACTTGATCACTGTGGAAGTTCCTAGAACCTTGACATTCAATGGTTTTATATTTCTAGCACATACACTGTAATCTCGACATTTTCTCAGACTATAGTTCAAGCGACAGCAAGCTTACAGATACCTTGCCGAAGGACACTTCTGTTCCCTCTTGTGTCCTTTAGGGGAAAGCACTTGCAATTCCACTCGGGCCTTTTCCCAGTGTAGGCACAGCCTAGCAATGGGAAGCATAAAAATGTGTGTCCTGGGTGTTGCCCACTGTCATGTTTTAAGTCCCTAGCCAAGGTCATTAACCCCCTTTCCTTCATATTAGCCATGATTATTATGAAACTTCTGTTGTGAAAATATGCCAGCATATTGTATATATGATTTTCTGATACCGGTTAGAGAAAAATAGAGATTATTGCCAGTTTTTATTGCTGCATTCTTTTTAATAGTAAAAGCTGAAAGTAAACTACATGCTCACCAATAGAGGATGACAGAATAAGTTTAACTCAGTCCTACTGTGGACAATATGTAACAGCTAAATAAACATAATGAGGTAGAGCCACATGTTTTGATATGGATGACAGTTCATGAAGGCAAATAGTTAAAAAAAAAGTGAGTATAGAACAGTATGAACTATATGATGATTTCTGCAAAATAAAAAACTATACATACATATGAACACTGCAAATAAAATTTCATATTACTTTAAATATACAAAATTGCAAAGAAAATAAGATCTAGTACAGGGGCCAGCAAACTTATTCTGTATAGGGCCAATCAGTAAATATTTTAGGCTTTGTGGGCCACGTGATCTTTGTTGCAACTACATGACTCAGCCACTACACTATGAAAGCAGCCAGGGACATGTAAACAAAAGCATGGTTGTGTTCCAATAAAACTTTATTTCCAAAAACTGGAAGGGAGCTGGATAGGCCCTTGGGCCATAGTTTCCTGACTCCTGACCTATCATAATACTTACTAACTGATGAGAGGGTATCCATTGAGAGGAAACTAGAACTGATGTAGAAGAGTCAAGGAGATTTTTCTCTTTATCCACACTGTTAGATTTTGCATTTACATTAAGAATGTATTCATGAACTGCTATATAATTGAAAACATATTTAAAATAATAATAATAATTAAAAGAATAATTTAAAACTATTTCATCTGCCACTTAAAGTAGTAATACTCTGATTTGAGAACCTTCTCTAAGATCGTCCCCATTTTATCCCATGAAGCAAAATCTTCTGCCAGGGCTGTGTTCTCCTATCAGCTCTCTGGGGCACATTAAAGTGTGGCAGCCCAGAGTCTGCAAAGCTAAGGGACAAAGAACACCGGGGCAGAACCCCACTCTGAAAAGCCCACAGAGCAACCAACCTCTGCAGTAAATGAGGACAAGCTGCCCTGTGTTATGTTTTCTTTTCAAATATTTTTTTTTACATCAAAAACACATTGCTGGGTAGTGAAGACTTCAGGGGCATCCTACAAAAACAGGCTGCATAATTCTGATACTGAAAGCCAGCCTAGTTTTAATTAACTGCCAGTACTTAGCCACATCCTCAAGGTCCAGATAGCCAAGAACAATCTTGTAACTTCTAAATGTGAACGCCACTCAGGTGGAGACCAAAGAGTGAGGGTTTCAGCTTACCTGTTAAAATATCCATAGCAACCGGACCTCCCTCCACCTTAGACACCTTCTTCCCAAAAAAGGCGGGTGTGGGGAGCATTTCTGTGGTGGGTGGCATGTAGACAGTTACCCATTAAAACGATAACATCGAAATATAAACAGACAGGCCTTTTCATCATTTATTGACAAACGATTTATAAGACTGCTAGTGAAATCCTTTAAAAACCTTTTCAAACATGTTAGAAATTCAGACAGTGGCAACAAGTTAGATTGACAAGTAATTACAATTAATGCCACCACAGTCATTAGTAAAACACATTTAGCTATATATTTGTATGTCAATATTGAATAGCAAAACAGAATCCTAGGAATGCCCCCATGCCCAAAAGCACTCTGATTTTTACCAATTTAGCAATCAGCCAGGCTAGAGCAGAATAAAGAACTCTCGTGGGCTGGGGAACTGAGGTGTGTCGAATCTGAAAGACCTTGCCAGCTCTGGATATTGGGAGTCCTCAGTCACTGCTCTTCCCAAGTCGTGAGAAATCAGGGCTGCCTTTCTAGTATTCATGAATTTAACCTTCTGACCTGTCAGCCTTCCCTTGGGAAGTGTTTCTTAAGAGCCAGACATCAGTATTCAGTTCAGTTCACAAAATAGTTACTCTCCAGTGTAACATCAGCAAAATGGATAAACGATACATTTATATAGTGGAATACTAGGTATGAAAGTAAATGAACTAGAACTACATACAATAGTATGAATGAATCTAACACATAATGTTAAGTGAAATACGCTAGTGGACAATTAAAGACTGTTCATCTTTATGTATTCACTGAGGACTTTGCAGTTTTTCAAAGAGCATTTTACTCAAATCCAGTTGCAAGACTCTCATCTTCAAAGAAGCAGTGTCTCTAAATACAGTTGAATCGACTATGCAACACCAATAACTTTGGGGAAAGAAGAAAGGACAGAAGCCAGGCTGCGAACATTAATACTCGTGACACACACAAAAACGACAGCAATAACCACCATTTACATTTCAGACTTGATATGCACTGTCTGATGTATTTAATCCTCACACCAATTCTAGGAGCTCAGGACTATTATTATCTCCATTTAGTGGGTGCCAAAACTGAGGTTTAGTGAGGCTCCCTGACTGCCCATGGCCATGTAGGCAGTAAGCAGCACAGCCACTGCTGGAACCTGGTGAGTCTAACACTGAGGCCTGGCTGCTCAGTGAAGGCGCAGAGCTGTACGTGGCCCTTGGGCATCAGGCATAAACTCTCACTGCAGCCTAGGCAGCGGAGAGAGCCTGTGTGGAGGGCCAGCTCAAGACAGTTACAAACCCACCCCAGTCAGGACTGCAGCTTCTCTAGCCTTATGGCTTTTGAGCGACCAAGTCCCCAACTTGGAGTTACTGAGAGACACTGGTGGATAATTTCCTGCCCTCAACACCCTCTATTTCCACCTTTCCCAGCCTGAAGGAGAGAATCAACTTCAGTGTTTCTAATTCTGCTTCCTGGAGCAACTAGCGGGGGTGGCGGAGGCGGGGGTGGTGGGAGGCACAATGGAGACTGTACGCAGCTCCTCCGGGCTGCAGCAACCATCCCTCTTCCAGCTAAGATGGACGTGAGCTCCTCTCTAGGAGCATTGTCACTCTCACTGCTCTCACGCTGCTGAGGGATCCTTAAAACCTGCAGCACTTTGGAAAATGTGTTTCTTAAATAGAGGTGTCTTTGCAAGATAAAGTATGTGAAACAGCTCAGGTCTGAGCCATATTGGAGGAGGTTACCCGGACACCAGAAATGAGGACTTCGTGTCCTTTTGCTGAAACTCCAATTTAACAGTGATGACAAGGAAGTGACTGGAGTGCCATCTGAGAAAACATCTTTAAAGAAACGTGTGCTATTCTGAGGAAAAAGGAAAGGCAACATTCAAATAGAAGGCGAAAAGCTTTGTTTTCTAAGTCATACACTCCATCTTATCTGTGCTGGTTGATTATTGCACCATGAAGGGTCTGATAGCAAACTGCTCAGAGCAAGCCAAACGCTGCTGGGCAGGGCACCGAATCCCACCCCACTCACAACACAGCTCTCCTGCTATTTCAGGCCTTGGGTCCTGTAAAGTAGATGCCGCTGCCCTCCATGTTGGGTTGTGTGAAATTATGCGGTGGTTTGGTGAAGTCAACAAATAACTAGAACGAACCACATTTGGGGAAATAAAGCGCTGGCATCAGGTCAGGTCTTCGGAAGTCAGTAAATAAGGACAGTCATCCTCCGTTGCCTCTTATCTGAGAGTCAGTTTTTAAAAACTTTTTATTGGGAAATTATTTCAAATGAGCAGGTAAGTTGCAAAAATAAAAATAGTACAAAGAACATCCATATGCCCTTTATCCGGATTTCATCTATTGTTGATATTTTACCCCATTTACTGTATCACTTGTATTCTCTCTTCCCTCCCTCCCACACATATGTCTTTGCGTATTTCCTAATTAAAGATATATAGTCACACAGAATAGTTATGACTTCAGTAAATTTAACACTGATATAGTTTTAAATAATCATTCACATTCAATTTTGTCATTTAGCCCAAAAATGTCCTTTTAGCTCAACACAAATGCTACTGCTGCCATTATCCTAACCCTAACATTTCTCTCTCCTTTGTGATACTCGCTTAGCACTTAAATTTACTTCTCTTCTGACTATTATTATGTCCTACCTTGCGTTGTATGGTCATTTACCTCCTCTATCAGACTGTAAGCTTCTTGAAGGCAGAACAAATATCTATTCGATGAATTGCCAAGTACACACACACACACACACACACACACACACACACACACACACACAAATGGCTATAGAGTTCATTAATTTGTATTAGATATTTTAAGACTTCCATGATGTCATTTACACAAATGAATACTTTTTCCTTCTTAGTCTAAGAAGATTCACATACTATAATAACCTTTAAATAGAATTATTAAATCATAATAGTCTTTGCTCATGAGGTGAGTTTGTTGAAGTATTTACAAAAAAGTTCATAGTATTGTCATTTATTTTGGACATATGAGAGGACGGACTACAATGCCAAAGCTTCATAACAGATGGAAGAAGTAGTCTGAACAACACAGTCCATATCTGCCTATGCATCGAGCATTAGATTAAAGGTAATATGACATGAGAACGATGACAAGTAGTGTCTATATTGAAAGCTCCTCAGGAGTGGGCAGGTGGATCATTATGATTATACAAGACCAAGATCAACAAGATAGCTATTAAGGCAACTACCAGAAGAAACAGTTGGTTTGAATAACAACGGAATTCCTTACATCCCTCACTTGTGTTTTATCCCTAGTATAATTTTGGCTTTTATTCATCTTACCACATATGGAAGGATGAGGAAAACTCAAATATGCTCAAAAAGAGTTTCAGACCACTGTTCAGGAAGCCAAAGTTGTTATATCTTCTCAAACACGAGTAGATTAAAAAAAAACAAAAACAAAAAACAAAAAAACCTCCAGAGGAAACTAATATTAATGCTTGGGTGTTACGCTTCAGTCTTACCTACGCATATGTATAAAACAGATATTTATCAGGATAAATCACATTCAAATACATTTTTGTAAGCTGTTTTTTATTTTGAAACCTATTTTATTTTTTATTCACTTAAAAGATGTCATCTTTAATAGCTAAATAGTGTTTCATTGTACAGATGCATCTTAATTTATGTAACTACTTCCCTAGTAATAGATACTTCTAGTTTTTTTATTTTGCAATTGGGAAATTAAAAAAGCAGCTGGCATCAGTTCTGGTCTTCAGATGGCAGTGAATAAGGATAGTTATCCTCTGTTGCCTCTTATCTGAGAATTGGTTTTTAAAACTTTTTATTAGGAAATGATTTCAAATGAACAGACAAGGAAATAATTCAAAGAACACAATATGCCCTTTACCCAGATTCATCTATTGTTATTATTTTAAATAACAGTGCAATGAGAATTCTTGCAGTTTAGTGAAATCTTTTTTTCTCATTCTTAATTACTTCCCACAGGAACAATTCCTAGAAATGAAATTGCTCAGTGTGAAAGCTTACGATGGTTAAGTATTGTCAAGCTGCCTCTCAGCAATATTGTGACAACTTTAACTGCTGTAGCAAAGCCTCTTCATCCACACACCCTTGCTAACTCTGGACATTATCTGTGACAAATATATGCAAAGTGGCTCCTTGTTTAAATTCAGATTTCTTTGATTTATATATCAGGCTAAACATTAAATAACTCAACTGAAAATCTGCACTCTCCTTTTAGAATTTTGGGGCCATAAATATCTAAAAGATAAAAAAACTAAAAGAGTTAAGACAATATTTAAAGCATTATTTCAAATCAAGTAAAACATAATCACTCCATATAATAAAATAGGCAGATAAAGAAATAAGGAAGGTTTGTTTCGAATTTAAGCACAATGCCACTTGTGAACACAGCTCTTAGAAGAATCAGATCATTTTGTAAAGCGCCTGTCAAATTTTGGCTATTTTCTATTTTCTAGAGAGCTGAATGCTAAAAATCAATAGAAATGTTACAGCACTCATGCTGCCTTTAGAAGGGTTAGACAAACTCCTGCCCGCAACATTCAAAGCCATTTCTGTTTAGAATCTTGGGAAGGAACCTATTCCAAACTTCCAGAATCACAGCTGGCAGGCTGTAATTTAGAGTTGCATACAGGATAATGTGTATTAGTCCATTACTAAGCTGTAAGTTGACACCAACCTTTGGAATTGCTTTCTCCGAGGAAACACTGAAGACCCAATGCCTCAATCATTTCCAAAAGGGCTGGGAAAAACATTCAGACAATCCATTAGATCCTTTCATCTCACATTTTGATGATTTTCATCAAAAGGGAGGTGGAAAGGGGGTGATTAGACACAAATTTTCACTCTGGTGAAAATCCAAACATATATTTTTAAGCTCAAGACATTGATAACATATTGGCAAGTTCTTGTCCCCACTTATGTGAACCACACAAGCCACCCAGAATATCCTAATGGTAATGAACATGTTCAGAAAGAGGAGATGGTGAGCAGATACTAAGGCAAATATTGCGATTCATACGTGACAATCAAGGGGCATTTTTGTGAATACCAACAGAAAAGCCTTAAGTCACCAAGGATTAGGTTTGAGATTTTCAGTTGCTGAAGTCTATGTGGAATTGCATTCTAGCTGTGAGATCAGAGAGTTGTTCGCTGTATGTATCAGAGAGTGCGGTGGTTACACAGATTTGGCTAAGATCACATGAGAGTCAACTGAGGGGCTCTGGGACAGCCCGCCTTGAGATAGGTCAAAGATGTGGGATCCATCTCTGCCACGCAGTCAAAGTCGCTTCTGCCACAGATCGGGACCGGCCAGATACTCTGGCTCCAGCCACTACGAGCTAAACCACTGTGCTGCTTTCCACATTGACTAGCTCCAAGCATTGACTATGAACTAACGAGGTGTTCTAAATCTAAGCCTCCCATCGAAATTAGCTGAAATTTAACGAATACTGAAAATGTTTTCCAATGTGTGACTTAATAACTCTCTTCATTCCCCATTCTCATCAAAAGCAGAAAAATGCTGACTACTATCTATCTCAGAGCTATCCGATGGAAATATGATGAAAACCACAACCGTAATTTTAAATTTTCTAGCAGAAAAGATGAAATTAATTTTAATAATTATGCTATTTAACATAGTACATGTAACATTATAATTTCAATACATAATCAATATAAAAATTATTGATAGTCTCCATTTTTTTCACCCCAGGTCTTCAAAATCCAGTGTGTATTTTATACTTACAGTGCATCTCAATTTGGACTAGCGGCATTTCAAGTGCTTAAAAGCCCCACGTGCCCAGTGGCTACTGAATCAGAAGGAACACAGATCTGGAGGTTAAAATATGGATCAAGACTACCAAAGCAAAATAAGGACAATTCAAGACACGAAACACAAAAAGACTGTATCTCATGCCCACTATGCAATGAGCCTCTCATGTTTTCCCTTGGCAAAAAGCATAACCGTAAAGAGGTGCCAATGTGAAGAACATAAATGTGAAGAACATAAAAAATTGTTTCCATCCTCTCATGGTGCCAGCTCCTGATAGCCATCATGCCAGCATTAAGTTCCTGTAAGTAACTGTCATGCGGGGCCTGGATTTTAAAAATGTATTAGTAAGTAATGCTTTATTATAATTTCCACTTTCGCTCAAATGCCCTTTGTAGGATAAAGTTATATAATTTTCAAGTGTGTGCATCTTGTTCAAAGCAATTAAAAGAATGGCGAAGAGATATTCTGAGAGTTTGAATTATGTACCCGTAAAAACATATCATTGTTTTAATCATATAGAGAATGTTTGCAAATAATCTATAAAATGTTGCTCCCACAGAAATGATTCTCGGAGTACAGTCTTCCTGCACAGAACTCAACCCATATTTTAATAATAAGAAGAAGAATACTTTACATGTGGACAGTCCTTTACTGTTTATAAAGCATGGTCTGTCTCATTAAGCTTCACAAAAATCCTTGTGAAGCGCAGATGTCAAAATAAGCAAAACACAAGTTCTTTGTCATTGGCTTTTCCCCTACATTTTACTGCCTTCAGGCACACTGACTATGTGCAAGGTCAATATAGGAGACTTCTCTATTTTTTGAAAAAAATATTATCAACAAATATTTCAGGCTGAATAAACTATGTCCTAATGGTCATTTGGTTTTCACACTGAATAAGTCAAAGTTCTTGTCCTGGTCAAAAAAAATCCTACTAACCAAAGCAATTCCCTTATTATTCACTTAATTCTAATGTTTAAAAAATGGTAGGCTGAAGTCTTGTCCCAAAGGCTGATCTACCATTTAAGTCACTTTATATGTAGTCCTGCCTGGTGTAGGAACAGTTAAGCCTCTGTTCCCACAGAAGAGGCGATTGCCTCCTCTTGCCCACCCCCAATAATAAAAAAGATATGAAAATAAAAGGCCCATGAAGAAATTAAAATTCTGAAACCAAAAGACTACCGTTAGGTTTTGAGAAAAATCTGCTACCAGAATAGAGTCAGGAGAGAGGTTTGATGAAAAGAAATAATGAACTAAAATAAAAGTCTTTAGAGGTGACAGGGGCTCAAGACCAGATAACTCAAGTTCATTTTCAGGAAGAAAAAATATGTCAAGAGAGAAAATAAGAAGGCTTTTGACATTATAAAATAATTAAATAGCCCCACCTTTTCAAAGTATTTAAACATTTTTGAAAACCTGGAGTCCTGGCTTGACTGGGCGCTGCCTTTCCTTGGTGTCTACACCTAAAAGTCAAGGAGGAAAATCAGAGGGAACATGTTTGCGCATGCAGTGAAAAGTATGCCATTTGGCTAATTATACATCTGCTACATATGTCCCAGCTCGCTGTCTTACACATAAAAGTGCGAGGAAGACTGGGTATCACAAAAATAGCCCTTCTCCCCCAGCCTGGAAACAGGAAGGAATGAGAAGAAGGACCTGAACTTCATGTGTGGCTTTTACTTTCTCTTCTTGTAAATGCCACACATGGAGTACGGGAGGAACGGCAAACCGAGCAAAATAGGTTTGGGTTTCCTTAGTTAAACAGCTCAGTATAGTTGGAAGTCCCCTCATGCCAAAGCAAGCTAACCAATCAGTCCTTCTCCAAACACTTTTGCCTCTTGTGTCTTATAGAAATAAAAAGGTTACTCACTTTGGAGTCACACTGTATATACATTTCAAAATGTACTAGAGAATGTTTAAGGAGGTTTTTGAATTACTGAAACCACCTTTCGACCCACTAATATTAAAAAGAAAAGAAAAAATTTGGAAGAAAAAAATCTGATTTGCCATTTGATTTGGATGAAGTTTAAAAATATAACATAGCAGCTGTTCAATTTTATGTCATTGAAATTCCAGTTCCATATTTTTTAATTGCTACTAGGAAAAATTCTTTGATTGCACTTGATGAAATTAAGTTTTGCCTTTTTAATAATTAAACATGGGAAAATTCAAGTGTGTTCTAGTTAAGAATTTAAATTATTATGTGTTTAAAAGATGAAGTAAATCTACTGGGACATTATTTTATCTCAAGGCTAGATACAATACACGGTAATTGCATACAGTACTTGCTCACTCTCTGTTCTTTCAAAATGACTGAAATATTCCTTCAAAGAATAAGACAGCAAGGATTTACTGGGTTAAAGGAGAGGAAACTGTAAAATCACACTGCTCATAACCATATTGTGACAGGAGTCACTTTAGAGAAGGAAAATGGCATATTCATCATCAGTTGTTGTGTGATAGTCTCATGAGTCATTGGTCAGTCAACACACTCACAAATATGGTGCACATTCGGCTCCCAGAATTTCATTTTGGAAGATGACCAGGGTGTTTGCAGACAAGAGGACAACCGGGAAAACCCACTGGCTCCTCAAAGACGCCCAGGTCACACAAAGACTTTTAATGATGAAGCCAGACCATGTGTTTCTTACTGCAGGCAGAAAAATCTGTACCAGACCATAGCTGAACACTAAAATGGAAAAAGTAAAAGCAGTTAGCCTTTAAATATGAGGGGGAAATGGATGTGGAGGGGATCGCTGGGCCACACAAAAGGACTCTCCTAGAAAACGTTTAGTGATATGTAATATTTTTGAACTTTTTGCAGTTATAATAACATAGTATTTATAGTTACGAAAAGTAAGAGAACCTCAAAAAATTTGATAGGTTTATCGATATTTATGAGAAATTTTACATTTCTTGTGAACGGTTACAATTTTTGGATGAAAAATTCATTACTTTATCTGAAAGAGAATATATTTTAATTTTTTTTAAAAACACTGTACTTATCAAAGGAAGAAAATACAATGCCATTTGGATAAAGGCTATAACAAACTTGATTTTATGAAAGAAGCTATCATATTAACAGGGACTGTGCACAGAAGAGAAACTATTTGATTATTATTTCTAAACTATCCATTTAAAATTATATAATTCTTGACTGAATGGTAAAGTGGCCACTCACCACTAAGTTACTCAGTTTCCTCCTCCGTGGGTGGCCATGGTAGTCCTAAATATAGGGAGCAAGCTTTCTCATATCTTGGATCCCTAATAAAATTCATAAAGTAGAATATTGAGTCTATTTATAAGCAAAGGCAATCATAATATTCATAGCTCTACAAATGGCACCTTTAACAATTATAACTATATAATAGTAATATTTGAAGAACATATTTCCTTTTATCCAATTTAATGTTGTCACTTAAAAATCAACCAAGAGTTAGGAAAATAATTACATTGAGATTCAGGGCTAACATATGATAATAAGGATTACTTTTTGAAATCTTTATATTTTAGAATAGTTTCAGTTTTACAGAAAAATTGGGAAAATAGTACAGAGTCATCTTGTATACTTCTTGCCCAGCTTCTCTTACAGTTAACATCTTTTTACTATGTCATTTGTCACAACTAATGAACTAATCTTGAAACATTAGTATTGCCTAAAGTCCATCCTTTATTCAGATTTCCTTAGTTTTTCCTTGATGTCCCTTTTCTGTTTCAGAATCCCATCCAGGATACTGTGCTACATTTAGTCATCATGTCTCTGTAGGCTCCACTAGACTATGACAGTTTCTCAGACTTT
This sequence comes from Pteropus vampyrus, assembly GCF_000151845.1. NCBI lineage: Eukaryota > Metazoa > Chordata > Mammalia > Chiroptera > Pteropodidae > Pteropus > Pteropus vampyrus. Next base: position 12,808,677 of record NW_011888785.1, read on the forward strand.
CCACAGTTTTAACAACCTTGAAAGTTTTGAGGAACACTGGTCTGGTGTTTTGTATGATGCCTCTCTACTGGATTTGATGTTACTGTCATGATTAGACTGGGGTTATGGGTTTGGGGTACGAAGACTACAGAAGTAAAGTGTCATTCCCATCGTATCACACTAAAGGCACAGGCTATCGACATGATTTATCACTGTGATGTTGACCTCGATCACCTGGCTAAGACAGTGTCTGTCCAGTCTCTCCATCGTAAAATTAATCTCCCCCCAACCCCACCCCATTTTCCACACTATACTCCATAAAAGAAAGTCACTATGCGTAACCCATCCTTAATGATCAAGGTATGCTCCACCTCCTTGAAGACATAGTATCTACATAAATTACCTGGGATCCTTTTATATGGGGGATCTGTCTATTCTCCTTGATTTATTTAATTACTCCATCATTTATTTACATCCTTGTGAACTCATAGATATGTATCGTACTCTTTGAGTTATGATCCAATACTCATCTGTTATAAACCCAATGCAATCCAATCCAATGATCTACGATTTATTTTGTCACTCAGGTTACTCCAGATTTGGCCATTGAGAGTTCTTTCTATTTGCTCCTAAATATCACTTTTTAAAAAGATAGCTACATTTTTCCAGTTTTCAAAGTATATTTCCAAAATTATATATGAGAAGAATATGACTGTTTTCATGTTGACTTTGTACTGTTTTAAATGCCAAGCCCAGATTCTTAACTTTGGTATGTGATGGCTCATACAGGTCACCAGGCTGAGCTCTTCCTTTAGTTGGTGGACTATCAAATTCTTGCCTGGAGCCCAACAATTCCTCAGAATGAAGACAATAGACTATTCCAGCTTTTCTTGCAAACTGTCATCATATTTTTTTTTTTTTACATATTTTCCTATTATGTGTTGGTCATACAAAGAAGCTGATTTTTAAATGTTTATATATATGAAACAAAATGTCAAACCTAATTAACCCTGTTTGTGAAATTAACCTATATTTGTGAAAATAGAATGGAAGTCATGTGATACGTAAAGCTGAAATTAGCATACCATATTTTTAACTAGATAATCTAGAACTAGCTTTTTTGATTTGGGGAGTTTTTTACTTACTCTTTGAAAAAATCTCTAGGTTGGTGACATTGAGTTAGTAATCAAATTCTATGTCTGGGTTTCATTTTACTTCTTTGAGATAGTGTAACTTGTAGAAAACATTATTTCAATATTTCAGTAGAATTAATTGCTAATTTATCAGAATGCATGGCCTTATATAAATATATAAGAATACATAGCAAAATTCTGAGTTTACCATTGAGAAAAATATCAGCCTGGATGGTATATGTAATTTTCATTTCGTGAATATTTCTGGGTTGTCTGCTCTGTGCAGAAATAACAGCTTTTTCGGTGTCCCTCTCATCTCATCTTTCAAGGTCAGAGTAAAATGAGTTTCTAAAACTGTGGAGCAGTACTCTTTAAGAAGATCTATCAAGATTGACATTCAGATGCACTGCATATTAAAATGGAAAAGGCGTGAATTCAGGAAATTCTAGACTGTTCCTCAAATGAAAATATTTATGATAATTGTTTAAAGGGAAAAAATGAGAGAATGGGGAGATGGTGAGCAAAAACTTAGTCCTAACAATAAAGAACTTAAAATAAGCAATACCAAGCAGCATAGAGAAAAGTCAGCTCTACATAAATGCCCCGCAAGGCCTCCACAAACTTCTCTTCACCTCTAGGAAGTTAGTTCATTCTTTTTCCTAAGGAATATCTTCAGGCTGACTGCTTTTAAAAGTGCCAACAACAACAAACCACCACAAAAAGGCCAGCTGCTAAAAGAGACACACACAGACGTATACATGTGTGAGCTCGTGCATGCACACATACATGCACACGCGCACACACACACGCACCCAGTCCCTGCCTTTCTCCACTCCCTCACGAGCCAGGAGCCGTTTTGCCACTACAAGAAAGGGTGGGAGCGCCTCATCCTGTCTTCCTTGGCTAGTAGGTAAAAGTAAAAGATGAAGAAAAAGGAAAACTAAAACCTTAGCAAAAAGTAACACTAGGGAGAGATCACTAGCAGACACTTAAACCTCAGGGTAGAGAGTTTATAATACAGTCTATAAGGTGTGCAGAGGCATAAAGTAAACCTGGCTGGTAAAAATTAAATTAATTAGATCACCTCACACTGGTAATCAAGTTAAAATGATTGTTCCGTAAAACAGAAAAGTAAGGTTTTTTGCCTTTTTTTTTTTTCCCAATTTCAAGAAAGGGAAATGGAGGCAGAAAGTTGAGTCGGCCTTCTGAAGGCCACCCAGAGAGCCTCCTGGGCCTCAGCTTCTCTTTAAAATAAAGGTTTACTTTCGATACTCAAATAGACATTTTTAAATGTTGTGCAAATCCAAAACCTCAACCACTGGTCCCTATGTTTATAGTTCAGGATTATACAAATTTCCCTCCGTCCTCTGAGGCCTCATCTAAGAGACTTGATTGATGCTCTCCTGCAGCCCCAGGCCAAGGGGCAGAATGTTTCACGGAGAACACAGCCATTAGCTAATGGAAGACATTTTTCATCCCGTGGAAGGACAGACGAATGCAGCCAGCTACAGGGCCAGCCAAAAGTGGCACCTACCAGCTATGAAGGACGGCAAGTGCCCAGTTCCCACATGGCAAAGAAAAACCACATTAAGCAGAGTTCGGATTCACCAAAAACTTTATCAGGGTGTTTCTAGCACTCCCTAACACCACCATAAAGGTGAATCGCAGATGTGATTAGTGTGATATTTCGATATTTTCTATTTCACCACAACATCTTCAACAACTTGTAAATGTCCCTAAGAGGGGTGAGGGAATTCTGCAGAATACCTATATTAGCGGTGGAGGTTCTAGAATTTCTTTGTAGGAAGGGCTTAGGTATAGCATTTTCTTTGGAAGGAGACTAGGGAGAGAGTTGGCTAGAAGTTTTAACTTGAGACTGTGTTTGCATAGGAGTTTATAAAATATTGAGGGGCTGTCACTAGTTGATCTGTAAGAATGGTGGTGCTGGTAGAAATGCAAAGTTTCCTCCTCAGATCACTTCCTAGCATTGCCACTGTATTTATAGGAAATGCCTGCGTGAGAAGAGAGAATGCTTTTGCGTCCGTAAGATCATGCCCATCTTCCACCAACTTCTTCCTACCAAGACCCCCGACACAGCCTCCCAAGTCCACACCCCGGACGGTGGAGGTTGCACAGATATGTTCTCATCATTATACCAGGTCAGGGGATAACTTACTTGGCAAGGCTAGTTGGAAAGTGAAAGCGTAAACAGGTTTTTATTTTCCCCTTCTTTTGGCTCTCCATGAATAGAACTTTCACACAAGAACCTCAAGCTGATGGAAAAATTAGATAATCACAGCCGGTTGCCCTGAACTCATCCTTGCCATGGGTCAGCTGAGGGCTCTGAAGATGAGTGAAGAAAAACTCATTGCCCAGTTTTATTGATGTCTCTGGGGTGGCAAGTGACACGAATGAACAATTTTTGACAAATTTAAGACAGTGTTTTCATTCTGATTGCTTTGACTGAATAAAAATAATTTCCACGTATGTTTATAAGTGCTGAAATAAGGCAATGAGTTTTCGCAAACGTAGGCCAGCAGCGCCCTCTCCTGGCTGTGTTTTTGAAGCGCGGAGGATCTAAAATAGGGCAAAGCGGCAAAGCTGGGTTAAAGAGACAGGAAAATGTTCAAGGGAAGACTGTGTATGTCGTGGAAAGGACTGATAATCACATATTAAAGGTTAACTGTGAAATCGTAGCGATTTCTAAATGTTCAAGTAAATACTCTGCCATAACACATATGAAAACTAGGCCCTTATAATAGAAAATACATAAAGAAAATGGAGAACACGTATTTCTAATAGAATACAAATGTCTGCTGATTATTCTATCGTTCTCATAAATAAACATATTCAAATATTAAACAAAATTTTCCCCTTTAGAGGAAACTATACAAATAAATACACAGTGATATTTCTGAAATTCACATAATTTAAGCCAGTTTTTCCACTCATATCCAAGCTCTGCTTACATACTTCAGTTTCAAATTTAAAGCAAAGAAAGGCTCGCCAATCAAAGGCTTTTATTGGCAATGGAAAGTCAAGTCTCAAAGCCCACAGCTAACTGACTTTATATGGGAAATATTTGATTTTGAGAAATGTTTTTATACTTGAGAAAGATAATTTTTAGTTAGAAACATTTCCATCTGTGTCTAGTTTCTTTTAAATAAATATTTTAAATAAGGGCACCAGTATAACTTCTAAATGTTCTTTGTTAGGCATTTCAGACACAATATTGGAGTACTGAGCAAACAGTTCTAGAATAAAATCGATTCTCAAAGCTTCACAAGCCCACAGATTCTCAGAGTAGGGAGAGCTGGTTATTTACTCTAAGGCACATCAATCTTTTGGTGAGCTCACATTTCTTGTTGTCGGATGGATCCCAGTGAACTACCAAGCAGTTTCATTTTCTCTGCCGATGAAGTGGAAAGGGGAACCCTTTTATGGACTCGGCCCAACTTAAACAGAAGAAATAGTCTAACCTAAATGAAAAGCAGACAAGCAAAATATTCTGACTTTGTTAATTTAGGGATTTGTATTATATAAAGGTACAGCCTTTTAAAGAAGTGAAATTTTCTGATTTCATTTCATTGACGAAAAAGGAATTCTCGTCTAGGAATTTATGAATTTTACTAGACTGCAATTTGCCACAAAGTTTGGAGGACAGTAGGCATTCAAGAAAATACATTGAATATTTTGAAAGTTTCACATACAGGTCGGTCTGTGTAATTTCGCAGTCATGACGGAAGGACCATTTGGTCTAATTCTGCTCCATCGGATTGTGGCTTCTTTTAGTAACCAAAAAATTGTTTAAAAAAAAATTAGCTTTTTCAGAAGTATAAAGAAATAAAACATAAATACTCATTAATGACTTAGGTTCATGAAATACAAGTTAAATTAAAAAGTAAAAGCTTTTAAAATCCCAGCATTATCTCTCTTTAAAGCTATGTGACTTTGAGCATGTTAGATAAACATTTCTCACCCTCCAGTTCCTGATTTGTAAGTAAATATTTTTCAGAGTTGTTGTATTAGAGGTAATACATGTAAGGCCTCTGGCATATAAGGGTTCAATGCATGATAGCTATTACTGTATTTACTATTATTTGTGTGTCCTCCCTGGCTCTCTTTGTGACTATACAATCTCATGCTTTCTGAATTATGCCAAGCTTAATTATCTAACATGGAAATGGCAGCACATGAAACAGAAATAATTCACTTGTCTCATTAAGGATATAACTGAGATCATTCAAGTCACAGAATGTATCTTGAAGGACATAGAGTAGAACATAAAATGCTACAAGATTTTCTTTTGAGTTAAAAATCAAAAATCTCATTCTGATTAAAAGGAAAAGTGAATCCATTTAAAAGAAGTACATCGGTGAATTTATTTGCTCAGTTTCCCTTTTAGGACATGATCCCCTGACCTCAGGCTGCTTGCTGTGGGCGGAGGCTACAGGACCACGTGCCACAGGTGGGCACGGCTGACGCCCAGAGGAGAAAATGCAGCACAGGTCTCCTAAGGTATTGAAAGAAAGCGTGAATCAATGCAGATGCCAGTTCCTCACAGGCAGACTTCATTCTCAAATTGCACCCAGTGGAGCCGCTAATAAATTATTAGGTATCTTCATTTTGAAAGGCTTGCCCAACATTAACTAATTTGACCATATGATATTTTCAAAGGGATAATTATCATTCTCATCTTGCAGATGGGAAAATAAAGCAGGATGATCATCACATTCAAAAAGGAACATCATTTCACATTATGACTAATATATTCAGTTGCCAATGTTATTAAAGGGTGAAAATATTCTGTCTGCATACAAAAATGACATGACTGACCCAACATGGGCAAGGCGTGGGTTTTGAGTTTTCTTTTTTAATTATGTATTCCCTCCCTTATCCACAACTCACAAAGAGGATTCGAGCGGCTTATAAAAAGAACCAAAATATGAAAGGATGAAATAAACAACCAAGGAAGTCCTGACGAAGGGAGATACAAAGCCGTGGACAAGACGCGCGGCCCCATCCTGTTCAGCCGCTGGAAGTGGCTCAGAGCTTCCTTATAAGTTAAGGAAATAAAAACGTGATTCATGGTGGCTATAAAACAAAATATGCTTTGGCTTGTTTTTTTCTAAGAATAGACAGGTCAGCCGCTTCTACCAGGCTTTCTGTCCTGGCATTTGCAGTCACCTAACAACCCAATGCCTGTCTTGGCTAAAGTATATCGTTTGGGCCATGAAATGAGTCAAAGCTAATAGGTTGCACATGAGCCAAATGTATAATTCTGCCCAAGCTCAGAGCTTCTGGATGGGTGTGTCACTTACGCGTCACAAGTGGACTACTGATCTCAGCCTGACAAGGATGGGAGTTCCCCCTCCACTTACTCCAGAATGCCAAGCCAATATTGTTAATTTTGATGTGAGGAATATTGGGAAGCACAACTCTAGGAACTGACCTAATAAACCATAGCTTTATTAGTGAATAGACTGAAAGTCAAACTCATAACTCAACGACTGGTGAGGATAGTTTCTCGTGTTATCTGTATCTGTCATACCCTATGAAGCTCTTTTTTAGTACTTGAATTCCCTCTCTTTCAAGTTCTCACATCATGACCACCTTACTCGGAGGCAAGGGTAAGTTTATGCGATAAGGGTCGAGGTTCAACTTCATTTCAAAAGAACTCGCAAATAATATCAATCTATGAACCTGAAGATACAGCCACATTAACATCTGTTTTTCCTACCGAGGACAGAGCCATGAACCGGGCTCCAGCTCCTAACTAGAGATGCTAATTAGAAAAGAGACACTCATTCGCCTTACACACACACAAAAAAAAACAAATGAAAAGGCTTGCATGAAACTATTAATGTGGATAGAGCATGAATCAAGGGAATTTAATTAGCTTTCTTTTCTACCAACCTGCAAAAGTTGGTTTTCATTTGGGGAGCACGGAAGAGTGGCTGTTTCCAAGGATGCATGAAACCAACCCAGGGCCAGGGCAGTAACCCCAAGAAGTCCAATCTGTGCCCCACAGTCTCCTGCTCTTAGGACAAACCTCCCACTGTTCAGAAGCTGATCCAAAGGCAGAGGAATGCTGTGGGATGTCAGCCACCGATCAGAGCTGTGCTAATGAAGGTCAAAGCTCAGACAAAGGCTGCATCTCCTGCTCCTGCCTCCAGAACTGACTGGCACCTCACCTGGCATTCGTCCAACATAGCAGACCTGGTTAGGACAGTCCTTTCTACTAGAGAGCTGCCTCGAAGGAGATCCTTCTGGTGAGAAAATCTTCACACGATCAAAATTGAATCAGTCTCATCATTAATTATGCACTCTTTCCGTCATTGCAAATCAAGGGGCGAGAAATGTGCACATTCCAACCAGAGCCACGTGCACGCACAGCCTGGACGAGAGGGATTCGCTGTCACCTACATTGGATCTTGCATGCATGGATAAAGGGCTCAGAGACACAGTGAGGCAGGCCACAATATGTCTCACTGGGAGAGGAGAGAAGCAAGAGCGTGGGCAAACATTTCTTCGTCCAGCAGCTATTTATTGAGCACCTGGTAGATAGTAGACGTTGTATTGGGTGCTCCAAGCCAGACAGACTCCCTGTGTTCATGGGGCTTACAGGTGAATAACAGAACAGGTACGATAATTATAGGTTATGATAAATGCTATGACAAGTAAAACAGAGTGATGCGACTAAGTCTTTAGGTGGTGTAGGGTAGAGGGGAGAGGAGGGAGTGTGCAAAGTTAGGTTGAGAAGACACTACTAAGGAGGTGACGTAGCCTGAGAGCTGAAGAATGAAAATCAGTGGGCAATTCTGAGTCCTGGAGAAAGAGTATGTCAGCTGGGGTGGAGCAGGGCAAAGGCTGTGAGTTATGAAAGGACTGGGGGCATTCAGAAGAAACAGAAAAGAAACTGGCAAAAATGGATTATATTGAGCAAGGGAGAGAATTATATGAAATTAGGATGAGATGGAGAGCAAGGTTCGGATCAGGTAATAAAAGATATAGTTTTGATTTTATTTCAAGGGCACGCAGAAACCATGGAGGAGTTTTAAGAATGGCATGACATTTATATTTTATAAAAATCACTCCAGCTGCATCCCTCCTTCTTCTACCAGTTCCTGGTCTTTCTCCTTCCTCTCTCCTTATTCACGGTTCAGGATCCAAATTCCTTTGCCTATTCCAGAGAAGCAGGGCGTGAGCGTGCCAGCATCGTGCACCCTCCGTCCCCAGCAGCAACACAAGGGAGGCACGTAAGAGATGCTCAATAAACGTGTGTTCAATGAATAAGTGAAAACCTGAAGCTGGACATTTCTTTGGCTTACATGTAATCTGCAATAACAAGGTTCTTACGGCCAAGGATGTGGTTTCAAAAAATCCTCATTTCTACTAGAAAATACAACATGAATATTTTCAGAGCTCAATTTTTTTTTCTCCCAAACTCCTCTAGTTTTCGGCTGTGCTCACTTCGCTGTTTAATTACCGAACTCCTCGTCTGCTCCCCGTGAACTTTTGTCCCGCCATTCTTTCCCTTTCATTTAGAATTGTTTTTAATCTCAAGTCCTCCCTTGGGTATTTCATCATTCTTTACATCCTCCCTTTTCTTTCTGTTCCAGTAACAGCCCTGGTCCAGACACTGTCTGGAGAGCTATGCCCAACTCTTTAATTTTTCCCCTTGCAGTCCCATAGACCTGCCCTCAACCCCTACTCCCTGTCTTGTAATGCAGTTTATGCCTCATCTTAAAAGTAGTCTTTGGCTTTTTTAGGGGTCAAGATCACATTTAACAAGGTATGCTTTACTCTTGATAATGCAGGATGCTAGCTTTCCAGCACTGCTCTGCTGGCAGTGCCGGGTAGAAAGCTCTGCTTGCAGTGGATTTAAGTCAGGCAGATCCCTTCCACACCAGATGCCACGGCAAGTCACACCCAGGAACCCTGGATTCCTGGCCTGCCTGTGAACCGTCGATGGCTGTAGATGCTCTCCTACATCTGGGTATGGAAACCTCCCCCCGCCAAAGAAAAAAAGAGCTTAGATCACTGGCTTAAATTCTACAGATCAGCTAGAAATTTGCTAAGGATATCAGAGTCGAAGAGTTGTTCAACCAGTAACATCTAGCAATTTGGTGTATTACTTTCTTTTAAAGGACCACCATGGGTCATTTATTTTTTTTTTATTGCTTTCTGACAAAAAAGGCTGCATCTTCCCCAAAACTCTTTTAATTATCTCATCAGTAGTACCTACTATTGCTTTTAAAATGTTAGATATTTAAGGGTATAACATAATAGATGCTAAACTTATTTATAGGTCGCTATTCAGGTACTAAATGCTTGCTTTTAGATTGAAATGTGGAAAAATATCTCACATGCTAAACTAGAATTCTCCATGATATAGTTCCATAAACAAGTACTTTTAACGTCTTATGGAACTATACACAAAAATGTATACATTTATATTAAACTTCAGAGTGTTATCACAAACACCATGTTCATGCATGGTTGTTTTAATAAGATTACAGAGAATAGTTCATCATTTTCTTCCTTAAATAAAACATTCATAGACTGCTTAACTGAATTTATACTACCTAGACACCATTTTGTGTCTACTAATACATAAATCATATAAAGTAAAACACATTTCAGTCTATTCATTAAAACACATTACAAAAATTTCCATATATCACATTTAGTTGAGTGTTTGCTTGCATATTTTCCAGGCTGTTTTAATTCCTTTTATTTCTTACCCCTTACATTTGATATATTTTGTTTTTAAAAACTTGGATTCAATTTGCCTACGCTTTTCTAATTTCTCATCTGATAATTCTATTAAACAATACTTACCGAATGTTGAATATATAAAACACTTTCTGAGACGAAAATAAAAAGTTGAATAAGACACATTTTCTCTCACGTAGACTGCATTCTAGTTAAGAATTCACAGAACAAGAACCAAACTGCTCCTTGATGGCTGATTCGGTCTTGGCGAAAGTCAGAGAATGAGGACATGAACTTGGACTGGGGAAGGCAAGCAAATCTTTGTGAGGCGATGGGCCTTGGGTTTCGAGCAATGAAATGGGTAGGGAAAGGCATTTGGAAAACAGAGGAAAGAGCAAGACCAGAGGCACAGGGACAGAAATGTATGCTGACTTTAGTCAAGAGTGTAGAAACCAGGCTAGCAGGAGCCAAGGGCTCGCATGTGGGGAGTAAGAGGAGGTTGGATGGGCAAACTATAGGAGGTTTTGAGTGCTGGCGTATTCGCCCGGAAAACAGAGCCCTGCTATTTCTTTCCAAAATGCACAGTCATTCTGCAAATTATATGGTATTTTACGAAAGCATTTAATACATGACCTTATCTCATTTTCAGGTATTCACTTAAACTCATGAGAATAATGCCCCTTAAAACACTAAGACATGGGGCAAGAATATGTGTTTGCATCCAAATATTTCCCAGCTTTTGTATTACTTGAGAAGAACAGGACAAGAAAAAGCAAGTAGCTCAGAGCTCAACAACCCTGTCTTTGAGCCACAGATTTCAAAGGAGATGCTCTGCAAGCAGATCTCAGTATGGAAGCTGGGAAGCCAGCTGCTTGCAGAGCTTAAGTGATTTAGCTTAATTCCTCTGTAAACTGTATTTTAAATGACTAGGAAACCACATTTCTGTGACTAGTATTGTTTAAAGGGATAGAAGTCCAGCTAAAATGCTCTGGTTTTCTTTCATAAATATTCAGGTTTATTTTTCTGAGATCTTTTTTTCTCCTGAGCAGTCTCTGGAAATCAACTCCTTGCAACTCATGAAAAGACTGAACTGCCCACGGGCTCTGTGTTTGGGAAACGTTATCTTATTTTCTTGGAGATCTAGTGGCCTTCCTCTGTCAGGTTGCTTGATAAGGTGGCTTTCTATAAATAAAAGAAGTAAGAACAAATTCACCCTTACTTCCACAAAGATAAATGTTAGCCTGCTCCCCGCCGCCGCTCCAATATAAGAATAAAGCTTAAAGGTCTGTTTCTTATATGTTGAATATGGCAACCCTAATTCTTGATTTTATACTGAGGAAAACAAACCATTCTAGGAATAAGTGGAAGTAGAAGATAAATCCTTCACCATGATCAGTGAGTCACTGTAAGCACATGGTAAAAAACACAAAACCCTCTAAAGGTGGTGTTTCTAAAACCATCAGAAAAGTGTGATTAAAAAAGAAGAGCTACAAAAGGGGTCAAATATGTGGTGACAGAAAGAAATCTAACTATGGGCAGTGAACACACAATGTGATATATATATATGACTTACTGTTAAATTGTACACTTGAAACTTATTGGATTTTGTTAGCCAATGTCACCATAATAAATAGATAAATAGATAGATAGATAGATGATAGATAGATAGATAGATAGATAGATAGATAGATAGATAGATAGACAGACAGATAGATAGATAAATAGATAAATAAATAACAGGAGAAAAAAAGGAAGAGCTACATATATCCCAGTATCGTAGTCATGACAACACGTGAAGGTTTCCGTAAATAATAGAAACTTCAACACATAATTGAAAAGGGCTACTGATTGAACATGTCTGTTAGAAAATTTAAAAATTGTTCTCTTTCCAAAAAAAAAAAAAAAAAAGTATGTTTCATGGAATAATCTGAAATGCATCCTTAGTGGGAAGCCTTGTTGATAAGAGGCATGAAGTACATGAGCTAAGTGGAGAGCTTAGATGTAGGTAGATTAAGACATGGGCAGATTAAAAGACAGTTTATAAAAGGCAGTATCATTAATATTGGAATGAGTGGTGCAGACTATAAAGTGTTCTGGTTGAGATGAGGGAGAGGGTGTTTTGTTTTGTTTTTACATTGGGCAAAATAATAAAATGTCATCGAGGAAAAACAAAAAAAGCCTGGACAAAATGGAGTGTTATCAGGACCCCTATCTCTGCTCTGAGAGACAAAGCCCTCAGAGAATGACTCAGGCAACAATGTAGAAGATAAGCCTTTAGCATGATCAGGGATCCCAAGTCAGACCAGAAGAAGGGCCAATATGAGAATGAATCTCTTAATCTATAGTTGATAAGCTTGGGGGGCAAGGGAAGAGAGAAAGTGGCCTCTTTAAGAGAAAGGGCCTAGAGAGTATGGGTCTGTAGCTGAGTAGGTCTACAGCTCAAAGTATAGATCCCTGTCAGAGCTTGAATTTTTGTTCCTGGGAGCTATCCAGGGTACTGACTGATTCCACCCCTAATTTCTGACCCAGTGGACCAAAGTCTGTCCTAGTGTTTCTGTAATATCACCTTGTAATGTAACACAAGAATCTCTTTATTTCAACCATTCTGAAGCCAACTGCTATTTATGACCTCAGGTACTTACCAAGCCAACTTACACCTTATCTGCTGCCTGCTAGTTTATAATTATAGGCCATCATCAGCCTTATACTACAAATGACATTTCACTAGGTAGAGAAAATACTGGACACATTATAGGTCAAAATAACATTTTAAACAAAGGTCAAAAACAATAAATTGATCCATTTTTTTAATTAAATCGATAGAGAAAGTTGTAGAAATGAAGCTTGAAATGTAGGTTGAAACTGACTTACGAAAAGTATTGATTTCAATGACAAAGAATTTTGACTTAATGCGATAGGCAATTTCAAAGTTCTGAAAGTTACTGAATAGGACATTGATGTGACAAAAAGTGCTGGGAAAATTAAGGTGGAAATATTATGCCAATGGATTAAAGAGGAAAGATTCAAGTGGTAACTCTTTCTTTGGACTAAAATGCTATATATATATAAAATATATATAAAATCTTTAACTAAAAAAGGTATTTTCGGGCATTTAGGATTTCAAAAAAGGATTTTCCAAGAATTGAAGATCACATTCCATTCTTCTATATACAAAAACATTTCTGAATCTAAATCGTTAGATTTAATCAACTTGTAAATCTAAAAATAATGTTCTTCTGTTATGTCCAGTTGTATCCTGTCATCAACTGATAATGCACCTTTTCATCCCGTCTCCTGCCATTTTTGTTTCAAATAATCTGACCAATATCTCCACGCTGAATCATTCACTACACTTTCACAGATTTGTCCCCAGGCAAAGCACATCACTTACAGCTCACTGCTGCATGTTCTTAAAACATAGCTTCCTCCTCTATCCAGCAGTTCATCCAGCAGTTTCTTTAAAATTCCACTGCCTTTATCTCCCACAGATGGCCAGGGAAAGAGAAACTGGGAATTAAGACCCTGAGGCCTGGCTGCAGTCCGAGTCCTTGTTAACAGGACTATGGAAGTGACGTAGTATGGACTCTGTGACATTGATGACCCTGTGCCATAAGGTAGATGCCATATTTGGGGTATTCTGAGTCCTACATATTCCTTAAAATAAAGGGCTAACCAAACTTAGTTATCAGCTCAATGGTATCTATGTCTCCCACACAGCAAGGCAAAACTGAATTTGAAATCTTTTATTCTAGCCACAAAAGGTTGCCCAACTGTCAACATGTTCTCGGGACACTGCTGCTGCTCCTGACTGAGTTTGTCTCTTTGGCAGTTGCGTTCTGCCCTAAGCCAAGTTCTCCTGCAGGAGCAGCCACTACTGCCTAGCATCCTGGCATGCAACTAACTTCACCTGGTCAGTGATGCACATTCCCATTCTTTGGAGTCGAACAAAGAAGGACTGAAACGCTGCTTCTACAAGTTACTGGTCGTGCCCTTGGAAAAGCTGTGCAACCTCTCTAAGCTTCAGATTTCTTATCTATCAAAGAGGAATGATTAGCCTTACCTTACAGAGTTGTGGTGAGGATAAAATTAAAGAAGGGATACAAAGCATTTAGCAATGTCTGAAAAGGGGAAGCAGTCAATAAACTGTGAATTGGCGTGGTAATGAAATAATGATGATGATATTATATCATTTCTGTTCTGACAGAATAGTCACATGAAACCCGGTTTTCCATGGGCTGAAACACTTCAAACTTTAAGTCTCTCCAAGTGGTGCCACCTTCATCTCAGCTCTGTACCTTTTCTTCACTTTTGCTTCATCTGGGATCCAGTCCTTGGCAGGGGTTACGACTCAACTAGAACCAAGTATGACTAGCCTTCCCACTTTCTGCTGGAGATAGATAGGAATGCTTTAGAAAATATGAGGTGCCTCGCTCTCCAAAATGAACACTTTACCACACAGGTTTGAAGCATTCGAGTAAAATAAGGCAAAGCACTCTGCAGCGATGAAGTTTGACCTAAGCTCAAAAAATGTGAAAAAGGAAGAAGGTAGATATGTTCTTCTTTCTCGCCTTCAGTATACTTACTATCAAAACAGGAACTATATTGAACTTCAAGTTTCGTCTCATTTCTTTTTTTGGAGGAAAACGCAAAGGCATTAAAGAATCTTGCTATTAAGATATGGCTGTGGACACAATGCAATATATATCTAAACTGTACACTTGAAACTTATTGGATTTTGTTAATCAATGTCACCATAATAAACATAAAATAATAATAATTTTTTTTTAATAAAAGGTATGGATGTGGATGACTTTAATACTGTGCATCACTGAGATGTTTCATCTCCATTAGCGACTTCACAATGCTCAATGACACCAAGGAAGTTCCCCAAGTCATCCTGGAAACTGCCAGGACGTTTTTAAAAACAAAAACACTGAACTGACCAGAAAGATAGCTTTCATACCGTTCTCCATGGAGAAAAGTCAGGATAAAGTTTTCGCAAGTGAACTAAACCAAAATGCAATAAGATGGCCTATTGTTTTAATAAACTGAGGGTATGCAGCTGGGTTTTTCCTTGGCAGTAATTCTAATAGCCTGAATAGAGACCATGTTGAACTCCCTACTTTGGGGAGAAATCACTTGGAATATTTCGTTAGGAGAAGGAGACAAGTGGATTTAAAACGTACCATGTTTTTAGACGACCGAGTTTCCCTTGAATGGAGGCACAGTATAAATATTACTTTTTAAAATGCCATGTTTCTTAAAATGCTATGTTTTCCCCAATATATAACATGAATGTAAACAAGATGTCTGTCAAGCATAGCTATAACATATTGCTTAACACACCAAACTTATAATGTGCACCTATTATTCCTGGTTCTCTTAATGAAAGAAACTAAGGACACTGCATAAATTCTTCAACACATGTTTCATTTCTCCAGCTGCCTTGCGCTGTAGAACATCATGCTAACGAGAAGTGATGCTAACAAGAAGCTAAAACCAGTGTAGCAAATGGGGCATTTAAATATATATAAACATATTGGCATGCACAAAGAAAGGAGCTATTTGGGGGGAACTAAATGGATCCCTAGACAGACGTATTTTAGTTTAATATTCCATGTATTTTTCTACATGCTAACTATTTTGGTTCTTCTCAATGGCAGAAAAATACTCTGTTAGAAAACAAGATGTCAGCAGTCAATTATCTCCTGGACTCATATATTAAACACAATTAGTTTGGAGGAAAGGTAAAAGGCAGCCACCTGAATTTTATCAAGTTTTTTGGGCACCTCAGGGCCACTTTTTAAATACCAATATTTGCAGACATCAGCTAAAGAAACAAAAGATAGCACTGTAAAATCTAAACAAACCACCAGGCAGCTCGTGGCCATTTTATGCACTCATTGGTCCACTAGAGCTGGAGGATCAGTTTGGGATCTCACTTCTACCTTCCTAAATACTCACTAGGGAAATCAGTTCTCGTGTTGATTGAGACCAAATCTATAAAGCAGTAATTTCTGGTATAAATTTAGAATGAAGAAATGACTAATATTTTCACCAAAACAATCCAGGTATTTGGCCAGCCCTTAAGCAGATGATGACCCTCATCTAGCCATGCAAGGCTCCATCATCCATTCACGTCCTCTAGACTCCACAGCCTCCATCAGTGACACTGTCAGTAAGCAGCTTTGTTACAGAGAGTTGAACAACTTGAAAATGGTATCTTTTGTCAATTAAAGCCAGCTTCATATTAGAAGGAGGATTTAAGGT
Organism: Pteropus vampyrus; assembly: GCF_000151845.1. NCBI lineage: Eukaryota > Metazoa > Chordata > Mammalia > Chiroptera > Pteropodidae > Pteropus > Pteropus vampyrus. The sequence continues at coordinate 12,824,777 of NW_011888785.1, forward strand.
TCATAAAAAGACAATATGCAGAACACAGTTCGAGAGCAACTGCTAAGAAAGAGTACAACTATTCTTAAAGCGAAACAGCCTATTCAACTTATAGACTATTAGATGTGTTTAGTGTACACTTTGCTTCAGCCTAAAGATTACAGTATAGCCTTATTTGTTATTAATTATTCTTGAATATATTCAATGCAGCAAACAGATGCAATGACACATTCTATTAAACATTCAGAGAACTCTGCCCCTTTGACTACAGCCAGCATAATACCTTAGGCTCCAGGAAACCAGTTTGATCTTGGCCCAGCACTCACAGGCAGTCCAAGTTGGTCTGAACAGGTTCCAAAAGAACTCTGCTCCAACCCAACTGGGCATTGGTCAATTACGGCAGAGCATCATTTAAGCTGAAAAGGGATAGTTATCTGGGCCTAAAATCAACTGGAAACAGAGTTGCTGCCATGTCAGCAGTCTGCCTTTCCTGGAGGCTCCAGCACACTTAGTTTGACTCTTTTGTCACTAGTCATTTGCATCCAAGCTGACGTGGTTGCTTAAAAAAAGAGGATGCCAATTTTGTTTATCACACATTATTTCTTTTTCTTCCCCCACCTCCAAGAAATAACCAAAGAGAAAATTAAAGATTCTCTTAATATGTTATTTTCTTTTTATAACAATCCAATTAGAGAAAATATTTTATTAAATATACTCAGTTTCTTTGGAAGGACCCAGAGCAAAGTAAAAACTGCGTCATTCTTTTAACATGTTATAGATCATTCCTTATATATTATTTGTAATGAAAATCCCATGGAAGACACATGGGATGTATCTTCCCAATAAAACTTTTCATTCAACCGTTACTAGGATTTCTTTTATGAGTGAAGGATGGACAGCAAAGATTACATACCATCAAACCTCTTTTCCAAACAAAACAAGACTTTAAGAAAAGCCCAAGTCTGTTTTGGGATCAAACCCTTGTATTTTTCTGCTCTGATATCATTCAAAATGAGTTTTAATGGTGAGTGGATAGCTTCCATGGGACAACCATATTCCACACAGATTTCCAACTCCAAATCTCCTTAGCGATGACCTCAGCTTGACTCCAAACTTAACTGTACACATCTAACCTCAAGAGCAGCCTCTCCAGCAAACCCCAGGTTGTCCTTATTTTGCTTTCTAAAGCAATGTGTGTATTGTAACCGGTCCATGATGATGGTGATTATTATATTAATAAAGCTACTGTTCCCTAGAGATGTGGCTTTGTGGTTTTCAAAGAGCCTTCTGCCCTAGCCAAGACGGAGGCAAAATTCTTGTATGGGTTGTTTTGCAATGGTTTGTGGCAAAGAACAGCAAAATGTCATAAGAAGGAAACAAGAATTAAAAGGAAAGGGAAATTTGAAGAAAAACACAAACTAGGATTCCTTTCCAGTGGTATGCTGAACATAGGCTATGGAGCACAACTGGAAATAAAGTAGGATGAGCTTCCAATCCATGTAGCCTCAGGCGCCCTCTGGAGATGAATTTCCCAAGCTCGTGTCCCTCTAGAGAAGGCGACAGAAATACTTATGCAAACTCTTCACAGATCATTATCAGGGCAAAATCATGTGCTCCAGGGAACAGATCTAATATCCTTGTGTGCATAAAACAGACGAGCCCCTAGCACGATAATACGTGTATCATTTATCTGCTATTTCTGCCAGCTGCTCTAAAATCAAGGAGTTTGGGGGAATAAGGTGAGGGAGATACTGAGGTAGAATAGAGGTCAGACAACTATGAGGAGTTAGAAATATCCTGGGATAGTCCTAGGAAAAAGTAGAATATTCAAACTTGCTTTAAAATTAAAATACAAACAAAAAACAAAAACAGAAAACAAAAAACACTAGTGATGTAAATTTTCTTCCCCCTGCTCTGAATATCCTAACATGCTAGAGACCTTGAATAAAAGTAGTGGTTTCTAACATGCTCCTCATGTAAGGTTATCCTTACCTGTGGTTTACCTGTGATTCTCATTCATTCTCGCTCTCTCTCTCTCTCTCTCTCTCTCTCAGTCTCTCTCTCTCTCTCTCCTCTCTCTGTATGTGTGTGATTTATATTCTATACTTTTAATAGTGGACATCAAAACATTTTACATTGGATTTTAAAGAATACCTGTGTGTTTCTTGTGATACACTTTGCAAAAACAGATAGAAGAAAAGCAGGCTAAAGTAAGCAAGTTAAAATAAGATTTTTCCAGCCTCTCAGAGGTGAACTGTGAAGTGAGATGAAATGTCTTAAGTATGATAGTAAGTGGAAGCAGATACCAAGCAAGTGCTCGTCCCCGATATTATTATCTAACTCCTAGTCATTGATTTGATTTATTCTTCTTTTATTATGTAAATTTGAAGTGAACTTTGTTTAGAATATTAGATAAGTTTTTAAAGATGGTTGATATTTAATGACAGAATAAAATAATTGAAAAGCTAGGTTACAGACAAGCTTTCCTTGTTGACATTTAATATAAATTGTACACTATCCAAATAATATACTGTCAAATTATTTTATGGTGGAGATCAATTTTTAGGAAAAGAGAGAAAAATGTATCTTTTTTTCCTTTTAGCCTTTTGACCTCCTTCACCCATTTCCCCCATTCCAACCCTGTGCCCCTTTCTGGCAACCACCAATCTGTTATCTGTATCAATGAGCCTGGTTTTTCATGTTCTGGTGTTTTGGTTTTTTTGTTTTGTTTTGTTTTAGATTCCACATAGGAGAGATCATATGGTATTTATTTTTCTCTGCCTGACTTATTTCACTTAGCATAATGCCCTCACTCTCTATCCATGTTGTCAAAATGGTAAGATTTCATTCTTTTTTATGGCTGAATAATATCACATTGTATATAGTCATGTGCTGCTTAATGACAGGGATACGTTCTGAGAAAAGTGTCTCTGGGTGATTTTGTCACGCAATCATCATAGAGTGTACTTATACCGTACTGACCGAAACATTGTTATGTGATGCGTGACTGTATATACCACATTTTTCTTTATCCATTCATCCACTGATGGATACTTAGGTTGTTCCCACATATAGGCGATTGTAAATAATGCTGCAATAAATGTAAGAGTGCATGTACCTTTTCAAGTTAGTGTTTTCATTTTCTTTGGATAAATACCCTGACTTGGAATTGGCTAGATCATATATTAGCTCTATTTTTAATTTTTTGAGAAACTTCCATACTGTTTTCCATAATGACTGCACCAATTTACATTCCTATCAACAGTACACAAGGATTCCCTTTTCGCCAAATCCTCACCAATACTTTCATTTTTTGTCTTTTATATCATAGCCATTCTAATAGGTATAAAGTGCTATCTCATTGCGGTTTTAATTTGCATTTGCCTAATGATTAATGATGTTGAATATCTTTCATGTACCTATTAGCCATCTGTATGTCTTCTTTGGGAAAATATTCAGATCTGCCCATTTTAAATTGGATTGTTTGTGTATTTTTTGCTGTTGGTTGTATGAGTTCTTTATACATTTTGGATATTAATCCCTTTTCAGATACATGATTTGTAAATATTTTCTCCCATTCAATAGGTTGCCTTTTCATTTTGTTGATAGTTTTCTTTGCTGTGCAGAAGCTTTTTCATTTGATATAGTCTCACTTTTTTATTTTGCTTTATTTTTGCTTTTTGATTTCGGCGTAAAATTCAAAAAATCAGCACCAAAACCTATGTCAAAGAGCTCACCATGTAGTTTGAAATCAGGGAGCGTGATGCCTCCAGTTTTGCTCTTTTCCTCTAAAGATTGTTTTGACCATGTGGGAGTCTGTCATTCCATATGAATTTTAGGATTATTCATTTTATTTCTGTGAAAAATGCCACCGTAATTTTGATAGGAATTGCACTGAATCTGTAGATTGCTTTAGATAGTATGGACATTTTAACAATATTGATTCTTCCAATCCATGAGCATGGAATATCTTTCAATTTATTTGTGTCCTCTTTAGTTTCTTTCATTAATGTCTTAGAGTGTTCAATATATAGGTCTTTTGCCTCCTTGGTTAAAATTATTCCTAGGCATTTTATTATTTCTGATGTAATTGCAAATGGAATTGCTTTCTTAATTTCCTTCTGATAGTTTGTTATTAGTATATAGAAAGCCAACAGATTTTTGTGTATTGACTTTGTATCCCGCAATTTTAATAAATTTGTTTATTAGTCCCAGTAGTTTTTTGACAGAGTCTCTAAAGTTTTCTTTATATTATGTCATCTGCAAATAGTGACAGTTTTACTTCTTCCTTTCCAATTTGAATGCCTTTTGTTTCTTTTTCTTAATTGCTATGGTTAGGACTTCTAATACTATGTTGAGTAAAACTTGCAAAAGTGGACATCTTTGTCTTGTTGCTGATCTTGGAGGAAGAGCTTTTAACTTTTCATCACTGAGTATGATGATAGCTGTGGGCTCATCATATATGCCCTTTATTATGTTGAGATACATTCTCTCTATATTCACTTTGCTGAGAGGTTTTATCATAAGTGGATGTTGAATTTTGTCAAATGCTTTTTCTGCATCTACTGAGATGATCATAGGATTTTTATCCTTCATGTTGTTAATGTGATGTATCACACTGACTGATTTGAGGATGTTGACCCATCCCTGTTTTACCTGTGATTTTTTAATTTGTTTGTTCTTTCATCGCACAATGTGACTAAGGGAGTAGTTTTGCCTTCCCCACCAACTGCTGTTTCCATCTTCATTTTTCAAGAATTGATTGAGAGCCTCAATTAACAAAGTAAATATGTCCTGTATGATTTCTGGCTTGCTGGGACCAACAGATCAGACCTGGCAGTCTGGAGTGGAATGGACCTACAATTCAACCTCAAGGGTGGCTGGTATATAAAGAAGGTGACCTTTGGTCTTCACATCATTTCAGCTCAAGAGTGACCAGCAAAACATTCTGATTTAATAGCCCAGGGAGGGGTCCAGGCATCAGGTTTTTATTTTTAAAGCGCCCTTGGTGATTCCAAAGTATAAGCAGAACTGGGATCCCTTGTTCAGAGAAAGGTCACTATGCTTGGAGACTCTCTGCCTCCAGACATAACAACAGTCCTCTCTCTGTTGCTTTGACACTTTAAGGAGTCTAAAGGAGTTCATTCATTTGTTTAATATATATTAATTGGGTGTCTATAATTTGCAAGGCACTGTCCTAGGTAATAGAGATAGGCAATGAACAAAATGAAGTCTCAGACTCATGGAGTTTACATTCTTGAAAGATAAAATATTTTAAAACTACTTGGAGAATCTCATATCTAAAAGCTTATCTTTACCTGGGGATAAAAAAGAAAGAAACAAACAAACAAACAAAAAACTTGCATATGAGTAGCTAGATTGTTTTCAATAAAGAATTTTTTTTTTTTTTTTCAGAGATTCCCATTCCCAAGAAGAAACATTAGGACCCAATCACTGGTATGAGCAAAGTGTCTTTGTTGTTCAGGGCACTGAATGTAGTCAATCACCTCTTCAAGTTCATAAATTTTTTCTCTTTTACCTGCCTCAACCTGAAAATAGTCATTTTAAACAGATGATAAACTCAGTTCTAAAACTGAGAACTAAATAAATAATTCCTCCGTGTAATCAGAGGTAAGTCAGGGATTCCCTTCTTTGTAAAAAGCAGTAATTTTATGGATTTTTCTTTCAGATATAAAAACAAAACTACTAAGGAAAATTTAGATCCTTCCACTGCCTACTACAGATATACCTCAGATATACTGGAGGTTCAGTTCCAGACCATTGCAATAAAGCAAGTATCACAATAAAGTAAGTCATAATCTTTTTGCTGGTGGAGGGTCTTGCCTTCAATTTGTTAAAAACACAATATCTGTGAAATGCAATAAAGAGAAACACAGTAAAACGAGGGTTGCCTGTATTTCACCCACATCCTTAATTTTTGTAGTTATCTTGATCCACAGATGTGTAAGAAAGTGCCTGCTAAGGCACAGTTCAGAATCACCCATCCTTCAAACCCAGTCACCCAAGATGGTGTATGTAAACAGCATATGAGGCACAGAAAAGATTGGGAAATGGGTTCGAGAAAATTCAAACTTTTTAGTCATATTGTCTAAACCAGGGACAGATCAGAAATACAAGAGCTTTGGGACAAGAATCCAAATTCAACAGTGAGACAAGCAGTTGGAAACTGTGGGACTTCCCAAATTAACACAAACCCAGAGCACCCAGCAGGTGGCCAAGTTTGATATTCAAATCGTTAACATTTTGCATTGGAGTTTCCATTAGGACACGTTTGCCACGTGAGGGACAATCTGTATTATTGGTGTGTGTGGCTGTCAGACCTGCGTGAAGAGGATAATTCCCAGCAATCTCCACCTGACTGCTGCTGAAGGCAATGTCCAATGAAAGGGCAGAGCTCAGCGAATAAATGAGTTGCTTTGACAGGAAATTCCAACAGCAATTTTAATTCTGATCAGGCTTCAGGAAATGGAAAGAATAAAAACACATCAATTATAGTGACAGGAAGTTTTAACTCACATGGCGAGCAGCTGCTGCCAGAAGATGTGTCTGCCAGCTTTGTTAAGGAGCCCGGTATTTTGGTGTGACCAAAATTTTACACCAAAATGTTATAGGCTGACATCACTCCCTAATTGCATGTTATCTCTCTACAAGGGTAAAGAAAATGACACGCTACTAAAAGCATATCATTATTACAGGAAAAAAAAAATCAACTTGACTGTTAGGGTTTGGAATGCATTAAAAAAATGAACACATACAAATATATTCCTTTGCACAGAAAGCAGGTCTGCCTGCCAATTACATCACGACTGTCCACGGCTAATTAAAATCTTGTTTAATCAACAACCAAGGATGAGTATTCATTCCATTTCATGACAAAGGGCTAGATTTTTCTTGCCTGCCTCTTAGGCCTCCTGTTGTATAGGCTCTTCCCTTTTATAGTGTATTTCTTAATACTTTTAATCTAGGTGCAAAGGAAAGGATATTGAGAGAAAATCACAGCAACGAAGAACAAGTCAACACAGAACGGTCCACACTGCTTGGAGCGAGGGAGAGACGTGATTTTCCACGTGGTATATCGAGTAGGCTCTACCTTCAAAAGAGTTCTAACTCAGAGTCACTCTGAACAAATTATAACATAAATTTATTTTCCTAAGATTTATAAAGTGCCTTTCTATAAAGTTCAAAGGGGGCTCAGAACTTTCTCTAGTTTGTTGCCTTTCCTGCTTCCTGCTTAGAAACCTGGGGATAGATGTTAATGACCGTGTGCTCATAAACGGCCCGTGGAAGAGGTTATAACTCAAATTCTACTTTTCCTCACCCAATTAGAGGCTTCCCTTTTCCCTAAAATTCCAAAAACCCTGGCATAGTCCTCCCTTTTTTAACTGATAAAATCCTGGTTTATCAACCTGCATTGATAAACCCGAGACAAATTTTCCATGTTGGTCTTACAAGTTAGAAGGAATCGACCATGTATTTAAAAATCCAACTTTTAAGTAATTTTCACTATTCTCAGTATGTTACACTAATATAATCAGTCCACCTAGCAATATTTACTAACATTTGACATACGACAGGCTCTAGAAATTTAAAAATAAGCCATTCAGTTGGAAATGAACAAAGCCAATTTTACTGTTTTGCTTTTATGTATGAGGCTAAATAGAACATAAACAGAATTGATGAGAAAGATCATGGATTGACACTCTAGGTTCCTGGAGGGTAGCGGTAATAATTTACAGCCATTTGTGGTTCCCACAACACACATCAACGCCATGAAGTAATAACCAACTTGCCTTTTGACTTCTCACTGGCCTTCCCTGTGTTTGTTTTCAAGCCGCATGATTTAGTGAAAAGAGTGTGAAATTCTGAATCACCGAGCTGTGTGCAATCTCACTTCCAAGTGTTTAGTTGCTGTGTAACTTCAGGCAAATTTCTTATTTTCCCTTTGTCAGCTATCTCATTTGAAGTGGGAATAACAATAGTACTTAATTCATAAGGTAGCTGAGAAGGTCAAATGAAACATTGAATTTAAAGTGTTCAGTATAAGACTTGACGTATAGCAAGTATGTAATAGACATTAGATTATATTATCATACTTATTATTATTAATTTTGATATTAATAATCCTCTCCAGTTTACCTCTTTGCCTCTCATCTTGCTGTGATGTTTGTGATGTGCCAAACTCGGTACACTTCTTCACAAAGAGCTTCCTTTTAGCTGAGTTAATACTAGCTAAGGACTCAAGGCTCTTCACTGGACAAGCCTGAGCAGATGGTCTTCCTGTTCTAGTCCCACCAAAACCCCCAATAAGCTGTTTCTGAAACTGCCTGAAAAAGCAGCCGTCTCCATTAAGCAAGCTATTGCCAGCACTAGTTTCTTTCCACCGCCCAGCTTCTGCTATAATTAGCCCAGCAGCCACAGCTTCACAGGCTGTGGAGGCTTAGTGCCTTCTGCTGGCTCTTCTTGCAAATAACGGCCCAAGGAATGGAAGAGTGGAGAAGATAGTTTCTCTGGCCTCCCTCACTAGTAGATCCTGAACTCAGAGTCCTTCTCCACAGCCAGCCAGCCCTGCTTTCATTAGAAACCTCTCAGGTCAAACAATAGGAGTCTTAAACTATTATTACCTAGAGAAATCTAGGTCACATTAAGAAATGGTTACTATCTAGGTTTAAAAGAAGACACACACTCGTACACCCTGCACTTATAGTGCTAATGGATTTTGGATCTCCAAGGATGCTGGGTCTGGATAGATGAGGGACAGGAAGGTTACTACAGCATCACATGATAATAGTATAATACCAACATGTTAAATAGTCAGCAAATTTATTTATATGCAACAGCAAAGAACAAAACTCAAGGCTTCATCAGATTCTATATTGTTTGGGAAATAGTTATCCACTGAGGGACCAAACAAATTTTCATTTCACTTCAAAATGTATTTCAACCCTTCACAGGGCAGATTGTTTTAAGAGATTCCAAACCCAATTCTCCAAGTCCCAACCCAGTCAGCACACTGCTGTTTTATTTAATATTTTTGTTTCCCGTTCTTACCACTTGGCTTTGTTTGACATCTGCTTATATTAACTATATTTTCCATTGACATTCCTAGCTTTGACAGCTCAAAGAAAAAAAAAAAAAAACCTTTGAGTCTGGTTGTGCTATTCTTCAGTATTTCCTCGATCTCTAGGTTTTGAACCATCAGCAGTCTTTGATACCAAAATGTATAAGCTTCGTAGTTGACATTCGTGGAGTGCCAGCAATGTGATGGACCCCAAATAGAAACAGGAATAGGACTCATGTTCTCAGCTAAGCAATTTATGAGACTCGAAAACCCAGGCAATATTTCTCATTACATTGAAGGGAATTACTGGGAATGATGTTTCACTTTGTCATTTTTAGAGTCTTAAACAAAAGGACTAGATATTTACTAACCAAAATGTATGACGCCCAAAGGGCCCTTTTATACAGTATCATTAATATTCCTCCTAAGCAGACATCAAGTACTTCCCTATCCTTCCCTTCTTTGATTATAAAAATCCAGGGGAAAAGATCAAGAAATGTATGAACAAGACTTTCTCAAGTCACAAGTCTATACTGCAAAAGCTAACCAACGAACTGCCTAATTTTTCTCAAATTATTTTCATATAATAGGTGAATTTTTCCTCTGACTTCTCAATATCTCCATTAGGATGAATAAAGGTATGTTACTATGGAAATTAGCCTGCTATGAGAGAATTCTAAAACATGATAGTGTTTAGTAGTCAAAATCGGGAGTTATTTTTTAACACTCCTTTCAAAATCCACTGTGCCAAAATACATAAAGTTATTAAGAAACTAAGAAAAGATGAGGTATTGGGCCACTATATGAATTTTGGGGGTGACAATTCATTCCATAATAACTACTAAAAAATCCTTTGTAGGTATACCTTCTATTACATCGCAGATTTATTTCTTAAAGCTATGTTCAGGTGGAATTTTAACAAACAATTCTCAAACTGTGGTGCCTAGCAGCATAGACTTCACCAGAGAACTTGTTAGAAGTGCAAATTTTGGGGACACACCTCAAACCTTCTGAGTCAGAAATTCTGAAGGGAGTAGGGGCTGAGCAATCTGTGTTTTAACACACCCTCCAGGAGATTCTGGTACATGCTAACACTTAAGAACCACTGGAATTAACCAAATGGCAATTTTAACATACTATAAGAGGTATTTGGAATGGAATATTGTGGTAGATTCTTTTGTAAAGCAAAAAATCCTTTTAAAATTATGACTAATTACCTCCTAAGTTTTGTATTTTGGAAATTCTGAATTTTAATGCTAGCCTTTTTGCATAGGAAAGCACATCAGTACTCCACTTAAGGCTGATGTTTATTCTTCAAAATTATTTCAAAGTGTATTTATATGTATACATACACACACATACATATATATATACATATATATATATGTATTGCTAAACCATATCTTTAGCTTATTAATTTAAAAGATTCATTAGTTACTGTCTCCCATGTTCTGTTTCTACTGATTCAGGTCAAACCCCAATTGCAGCTCCCTCCAAGTACTTCTCCCAAACGTTTCTTATTCCTTGGAAGGAGATCTCCCATGCCAAACTGAGCGCCGATCAAAGTTCCTTCCGTCACATCGCTTCAGAATCACCCAAATTACAGATTTAAGTGGAGGTTCTTACAGTTTTTTTTCCTCTTACCTTCTAGAATTACAAATCAGTGCAATTGAGAAGACATGCTTTTCTGGCTCTTTTGTGCCCGGGAATAGAAAAATTACTTCTAACAGCTACTAAGTCATGTTTCGATTGTTGTTGTTTTAGTGCTAAATATTTCAGCAGCAAGTAGTGAAACATAAGAAACTCAGAGGTGGCCCGTTGAAATAAATTTTATTCCCTTTGCAGACAACCAGATTGTTGCCAATTTTTGTCAAAGAAAAACTATATTTTGGTAAAACATTCATACGACACACAGACAACACATACACACTCACTCACTCATACCTTCACGTGAGCACTTTTCTCCTGTGACTTACTGGAAGACAATGGCAGGGCCACTATGCTTTTATTTTCCAGTCAAGTTAGAAATTTACAGCTTTTCTGCGCCAATAACAAAAGAGGCTTTAATCTGATTTTATTTTTCATTTAAAAATATTTAATCATCCAAATGATAGATGCTATATGCTTGATTAGTCTTTAGACTAATGATTTTTTTCATGAAGGCATTCAACCTAAATGGAGATGTGGTGCTGTGCTAGCATGGCAGAAAGAGAAATGGAACTTTAGTGACCAGCAAACAGGGCCACTGTTATCGCTGCATGCTGAGTTATGGGGATTTGTTCTCGAGGACACTGGCTCTTAACCAAGTCAACAGATCAGAGATGGGTACCTTTGAGACTGTAACTATGGAACCTCTCCTGAAAATAACACATTCAGGCCCATACGCCATTCTAAATACTATGTCAGGGGGCCTGCAGACCCTAAAACAAGAAGTCTCATTATTATAGGATACACCTTGAATGTAGACTTGGACTCAATCCAGACATCATCAGAAATGAAGGATGATATTAACTCTTTTCTTCAAGGATCTATGTGAAGATTGGTTGCAACATTTGAAATATTTGTACTTTTTTATTGAGCCTGTAGTGTATAAAGAAATCAGTAAAACCTAGTTCCTTCTCATGGAGAAGGGTGGCAAGAAGCTGGGATAGGAGCTGTAGATGCTGTAATAGGGGCATAAAGACCTTGTGTTTAAATGACAGAGAGATGACATGCCACTAAAGGGGGAGGGGTGGAGTAAGAAAAGCTTCCAGGCATTTGATAAGGGCCCTATAGAATGGGAAGAATTTAGAAGATGCAGTTGGCCAGAGGAGGTAGAAGGGGAGAGAGAAAAATGTGTTTCAAAAGAAAGGAAGAACCTCAATAAAAAGCAGTCAGGAGACTGAAGCAGTTTTCAGAATCTCCTCTGATTAGAGCAGCAATCCTTAACCCTGACTGTGCCTTCTAATTACCTGGAGAAATTTTGAAAACTCCACCCTAAACCAATTAAACCAGAATTCCTTGGGGTGAAGCCCAGACATCTGTATAGTTTTAAAGCTCCTCATGTGATTCTGCTAGGCAGCCAGGGTTAAGAGCCACTGAACCTAGAGCATAGAGACTGAATTGTCGAGGATGAGAGATAAGGCTGGTTCTGTAGGTTAGTGTCACGCACTGGAGGGCCTCCTATGCTCACATGGCATTCCACTCTTAGCCAAGAGTCACGAAAATTTTAGGCGGGGTGGGGGTGGTGGTGGTGGTGGTGGTGACATGATCAAAGCTGTCTTTTTGAATTATTTTTTGTTGAAAACTGCTCTGTCATGTATGTTAAACACATACAGATTGAAAAATAGAAATGGGGCACCAACTTACTCTTCTATGTCTAGTTACCATAGAAACAGAATACCATCACTCATAAAGGGCATATTTCTAACTTGTTCTCTGTGATTACTGCTGCTCTCTTCCATATGTTCTCCAGTGAAACGGAGGTATCTTTCTGGCTATTGAGTCTCAGCTATCTTCCTTTTCAACCTTTTCTTCCCCGCTTTTTTTTCACTTTACCTTCTTTTGCCTCCTTGGGGAGGGTTTGCTTGGTCAGTCAAACAGTATAGTTGGTCAATTCACTACTATCAACATAAGATAACCCTGAAAATGTTTTTAGAAATGTGTTTTCTTGAAAACAAGAGGTTTGAGGCACAGTGGTATCGTGGGAAGAAACTTAAAGTCAGGAAGCACAGAGTGTGAATCCTGGCTCGGCTGTCTGTCAGCAAGTTAAGCTCCCTGAATCTTAGTTTCTTTATAAAATGTGGAATAATGCAGTCTGTTTGGCATAGGAATGAGAATTGTGGAGAAACATATGTGGATATGATATCCCACTTGGCAAGTCATAGGAGCTCAATAAGTGATAGCTGCTATTGTTAATTAGTGTCACCCAAATCTTGAAAGTAGGATTCATAATATGACTTTGATAGCTCATCTTTTCTATGAAGAAATTGTTTTCATCTCCCCAAATTGAGGGACAAAAAATAAAGTCCAAAGAACAAAAAAAACTTTAATGTTTTTCTTCCTGTCATTCAATGAAATGTTGAAAGAGAATACTGCTACCTAAAACTATTTCGGTTTTAAGGAGCTAAGATGAGGTGTGTTTCTCAAAATAAAAATCCTAAAATGACATGCCATTCTGATCTGGAGAAGAGATGGGGGTACTAGAAATGAGAGACTATTTGGTGATTTTGAATTAATATGTGGATTATTTATGAAACTGTTAAGACACCTAGTTAGAATAAGTATAAATGGTCATTTTAAGCCAAAAATTCATGAGCATTTATAACAAGTATTGTGCTAAGCATTTTATATGGAATTTTTTCTCCATGGATTACATTTGATCTTCACTACAGCCCCAGGAGGTAAATTAAGAAACTGAGTGTCAGAGAAGTAATCGAGAACACTGCTGTGCATGCAGCCTGTAAGCTGTCTTTGCCTCTATCATCCCTTTAGCCTCTCTTCATTGTTCATGCCAATTGTCTATTTCACTGACTTCTCAAGAAATCACAGTCCAGATTCCATGACCTTCCTTTATCTCAACTCTCTTCCCAAGGAAAGTTCATCGTTCCCCTCAGTGCTCACTGGACTTCTTCAATCTGAGTTTATCTCTCTTCCCTGTCAACTTCCATGACCAGGAATCTGTTCCCCATTCTGAGGCGCATCTACCTGGAGCTTTCTGCCTTCCAAGGACCACTTCCTCTCCATAATCTTACAAAACCCTTCTAACCTTGGCCCTGCTGGGTTCTATAAAATCGTTAGACATTTGTTATGTACTTAATAGAGATGATTGAAAAGGTTCCTCAGTAGTGTTTTGACATTTTAAAAGACTAAATATGAGGGAACAACACTCAAGATGAGTGTTATTTCCCTGCAGTTCTCTTATCATTACCATCAAAGATCAATTTCCAGAATTAGAAACTGAGTCTATTCAATCAGAGGGCTTCACTGACCCCTTCCACAGAATTTTATTAAATAATTTCCTCTTTAACAATATTAAGAAAATACAGTGGATGTCTTTATTTTTAAAAAAGACAAAGTTCTATCATTGATGTCTTCCAAGACTGTTAAAATTGATGCTGAGAACCATCTTTCCATATAATTCTTGTTCGTTAAAACTAGTTGGCCAAAATGAACTAAATATTAAGAGGAAATTCCATAATGGCCTTTTTTTACTACTTCAAAGAATAATACACATAGCAGATCATCCAAAGTGTTGCCAGATTTGAATTTCTTAAAAATCTTTCACTGCCAACATATTGCTGGTGTTGAAATACAACCCATGTCTCTCACAGCTTCAACAAACATATTTAATACATTTGTGCATACATTACTTAGTGTAAACATGACTCACTTAAGTAGAAAAGTTTTTTTTATTATTTTAATATTTCATCACCATGTCATTCCGTGGAAACTACCTTGGGGCTACTATGAAGGGTTTCAAACATCTCTCACAGAAAACATCATTATGCATTAGCAAGAACTCCATTCAGTCAAGAAGAATGGCATATTGGCTAGAGGCGACTGTATAAACCGCATGCAGTTTTAATTAAATTCATTAAGAATGCTGTGTCTCTCAGTAGATTTGAGGGCAGATAGAACCACTTAACAATAGCCAAGACCTAATCCAGTTTGTCAGAACTAATAATAGTACGAACACAATTTCTCACACAGGGACACATCCAAAAAGTTCACGAATGAGCAATTGTGGTGCTATTTTTTAAAGTAATATTTATAAATTATTGCAAGATGTTACCAGCCTCAGACCATGGTTGTAATGTCTAATTCCAATGAGTTGATAAAAGGTGCTATTAATAAAAAGGCACATTTTGGGCAGCTGACATAACTAATTGATCAAGTAATTTGAGTAAAAATAAAAGATTTCACTAGGAAACCCGGACAAGGATGAAATCACTCAATTTTCCAAAAGCCAGAAGGCCTTGAAAAAAATAGGAGACCACAGAACACTTTTATGTCTAACCAAAACCAAATAAAGTGATCCCAACGTACAAATAGGCTTCAGATGATATAATGTGACGAGAGATTTCAACTATGTAGGCAAACCTTTCATTTTCTTACCCAAATATGCCAAGCCAAGAATTACCAAAACAGGGAGGGGAAAAGTCCTATTTCCTCTGTGTGTTGTCTCTGTAAGGGTGGCAAGGAACATTTTTTCCCTCTTCAAATTTCACCATACCTCACTAAAGTAATGCTCAACATAACACTTGAATCTCAAGATCTGGGTTAAATTAAAACGAAATAAGATAAAATGAACCCAGATGAACATGAATTTACCTAAGCTGACACTTGTAATAATGCTTATTGGAAGATGCATCACCACCAGCCCACCCAAGAATCCCTCTGGCAGCCCAAATCACGGCTTGTCTGGGGCACCTAAAGATGATTGGACCACTACTTAGTTCTGCTAGATGACTCTGCTGAGGTTAGTGCTGTGCATGAACTGAGGATCCAGTGAAACAGCTGCTCAAAATCTCTATCCAAGTACTTTAAGAAATATGGTATTCTTTTCTTGGGAAAACGGGCACATCCTTAAACTCATCACTACTAAGAAACCCCCAATTTTGGCAAGAACACTGTCCTGATCTATTTTATGAGGGGAAGATTGTTATTACATATACATTTCCTCTGTCCTCTAGCAGCAAAACCAATCTCTATCGTTGAAATAATAGTTTAAGGAAAGGCATTTTCCAATCATTTTGTCATTTATCTTTATAATATCCTCTTAAGGAAAGGGTTGAAAAAAAGACATGAATTTTGTGGTGTCCAAACAAATCAAAATGGTTGTCCAAGAGAAAGACAACGGTTTCCTAAGTGGAGGTTACAGTGGAGAAAACAGGAATGGAAGGAAATTTTAAATGGTACTCCCGAAGATAGGAGAACACACGTCTATGTTTGGCCCTCAGCCAAAGCAAGTATGGAACCAATGAGAATTATAAAATGAGTGATACACAAAGCAAATCTCACCCTCTGTGAACAGTTAATAAATTATGAACTCATACAATTTCATCATAGTAATACACACTGCATCATATTTTGCTTCTTGCTTTGGAACTATTCTTGCCATCATCTAGCATACCATTCCATGGCATGACCATTTGCCTGACCCCAACTGCTTATTTAATCAGGAAATGTGAATGGGCTGCCACAGCCTGCAAACGATACCCAAGAATAATTAGGTAGAGGGAATGAAAGAAGGAAAGGTTATTCTCATTTTCTTTGAGCCATGAGCTCAATCTCTTTTCCCAGTACCAGAAAAACACATTAGCAACATCCCGAGTCTTCAGTATGCCACACTCACAGTGAAAATGGCCACCTGCTCTATTGACCACAAGGACACAAATTTCACACAAGTTTTAGGCTGTTAAATAAGATCAACTATTCTCCTGTAGTTCAAAAAACTATCTTATTTTATGAAAAGGAAAACTTCTCAGTCAGATACATGTTTGTTTGTTTGTTTGTTTGTTTGTTTGTTTTGACAAAATCATCCAAATTGTTATCAAAAATGGAATCCTGCACTGATGATTTTATGGGAAAACTTATTATACATTAGGGCTCTATGATGATAGTGATCAGAGTTTTTGTTGTTCTTCATTTATTTGTTTCTTTTTTAACAAGTCACCAAGCATAACAACCTCCCCAGATCCCTGGTCTCACAAACCATTTTCTAATTTTCATAGCTTATCCTTCACTTTTCCCCTAAATTCTAGGCCCCAGAACAGTTCACATGTGGCACAGCAAACACTCTTACTTATGTCAACACCTCTATCTGGTCAATAGTGTAAAATATATTATCTGTGACAATAGTATAAAGAGACTAAATTTCCCATGCTTAGGACCACTGATAAATTAGTTACATCCAATTAAGAAATACTGGCCAATAATTATCGTCTGCCAGCCTTCCTACAAACCCACTTCTCTGAGGAGAAGAAAAGAAAAGCACAAGCGTCAAGGGTTTTGAGGGGAGCTCTTTCTTCCTGGAAGGGAACGGAAGGCCCTTCCTTCACACTGTACCCTCCCACGAAGCCCAGGTCACATGGCTGAATCTCCAATGCCTTTAACTGGATGCCCCAGATTTAACTCCATGGCCTGTCTAAAATGTGTGGAGACCACATGGAGCTCTCCTGCCCCAACTTCCACGTCCTTCACTATCTCTTTGTTTACAGCTTTCTTGCTTGCTTTCTGCCACAAGGGCCGAGCCTCCTTCTCTTTCACTTTTTGATTACCATTACTTACTCTACTTCTGCAGTTCCTTCTCCCTGAAATTAATTGTTCTTCGCTTCATTATTACCCCCAAATGTTTCTCCTTTTCATTTAAGAGTTTTAATGCTAGCTACTGTAGACTATAGAAAATCAGCAAAAAATAAATAAAAATAAAAATAATAAACATTGGAAAATTTCTTCAAATAACAAAAGTATTGAAAAGAGTTATTCCATAGTCTATATATAATAAAATGTAAATGATAGCTGTGATTCTCATTGCTCCAGTCCCGTCCTCAGAAATGGTTTCAGCCAGTGTTTGATCACAATAGGCACGCCTGCTTCGCATCTCACGCCCATGGAAGACATCTTTCATTGGGATGAGGTAGAATGGAGCCTCAGAATCCTCAATACAGCAATCTAGATAGTCACTACCAATAGATTTCAGTTGACCCTCAAGATATAACATATTTCTATTATGGATAATATCCTATTATCATTTTTAAAAGTTATCTACTATCAGAACTTCTTGACACTATGCTACCTTCACATGCCATTATTTTCTGCCACCTTCAAACTGTCTTCATTTTTTTTTCCCCCACCACTTTTCCAACACCTTCTTCTACTGCAAACTCCATTTTCTCCTATATTCAACTATGTTCCAGTCCTAGACATCTCTTTGTAGGCCACTGCATTGTCTTTTTGGATTAGAATTTGCCTGCCTGTACAGGCATACCTTGGAGACATTGCAGGTTTAGTTCCAGAATAAAGCAAGTTGTAATCACTTTGCTGGTGGAGGGTCTTGCCTTCGATTTGTAAAAAATGCAACATTTGTGAAGTACAATAAAGCAAAGTGCAATGAAGTATTTCTGTATTGCTACTATATTCCCTTGTTACATACACCTGCTGCCTGGTCTTTGTATCTTCTGTAGCCAGCACACCTATAAGTCTCTGTGTGGCAGGTCTGGTTTTATCAAGGTGCCCACTCCCATTCCCATCCCAACACTCACTAAAATACAGTGGGATTTATATCTGCCATTTTATAGTGGGATTTATAGCTGCCATTTTATTTTTGTTTTCTGTATGTTTCATGTCTTTTTTGTTCTTCTATTATACTTTTACTGCTTCAACATTAAATGAATATTTTATAACATCTTAATTATTTAATGATTTTTTTCACTTTTTTTTAGTTATTTCCTTTGTGGTTGTCTAAGGTTTACCATATACATCTTAAATAATCAGTCTGCTTCAGATTAATACTAACTTAATTCCAATGATATATGAAAATGTTACACCTATATAGCCCTATGCCCTTTCCTTCTTTTATGCTATTATTGTTATATATAAGATATCTATATATGTTACAAAGCCAGCAATACAATGTTGTAATTATTAGTTTATCTGGGAATGTCTTTATTTCACCTTCATTTCTGAAAGAAAGTTTCGTTAGATTCACATTTATTGGTTGAGTTTTTCTTTGAGCTTGTTATGTATGTTATCCCACTGTCTTCTGGCTACCATTGTTTCTGATGAGAAGTCAGTTATTAACCTTATTGGGTTTCCTTATAAGTGAAAATTCATTTTTCTCACATGTATGCTGATTTATTGACAGTATCCCACATCTCTCTGAATTCATTTTTCTTCATTCATTCTTTTTCTCTAGTCTTCAAATTGACTACTCTCTTATTGATATATCTTCAAGTTTGCAAATTCTTACTATTATGCCCTTCATTAAATTTTTTCAGTTGTCCTTTTCAAATCTAGAATTTATATTCAGTCCTTTTTTATAATTTCTGCCTCTTTATATTGATATCCTCTACTTGATGAAATATTGCAATTATACCCTCATTTACTTTTTCAATCATGGTTTCCTTTAGTGCTTTGAAAAAGCTCACTCTTTTCTTTCTCTCTGGTGTGTAACCACTACTTTGAAGTTTTTATCTGTTATATCCAACAGACTGGTTGCTCTCATAGAGAGTTTCTTTTGCCTCCTGTAAAGACTTGCCAGTTTCTTTGTATTCCTTTTTCTTTCTTTCTTTCCTTTTTCTCTTTCACTTTTTGTGGAAACTGACTATTTTAGATAATATGTTATAGTGACTCTGGGTACAGATTGATCCCCTTCCCCTTCCTCAGGGGTTGGTTATTGTTTGGTATTTGTTTGTTTGTTTGTTTAGTGACTGGACTGCTTTGGTCAAGTTTGTTCTTCCCTCTTCCTCTGATATTGCTCCTGGGAGGGTGCAGCCTTGGGCATGGACACTGCCATCCTGGAATATCGATCTTTTGTAGTCTCTTTAACTGTCCCTCTCCCAGACCACACTGAGCTGTTAAGTTCCACTAACAGCTGGCTGACTGCTCTGTTGTTTGCAACAATGCCGTGGGGCACAAATTTCTCCACAGATTGATTTAATTAAATTCATGTTCATTCACAGGGATAGTTTTTGAGATCAGTTTTTGAGATTTGCCTGATCCCAGGAAGGGTCTTCTTAGCTATTTGTTTCCCTGGTGCTGTCTGGTAAACTAGCTGACCTGTGGTTCAGCTTATATCTCAAATGCATCTATCAGTTGCCTCTTAATACCTCACACCACAACCTCCATTATTTTGAGGATGCCCTTAGGATTAAACTTGCCCATGCACATCTTTGGGATGAGATTCCAAGCTTTTTTTTATGGACTGCTTCTTCTCCTAGGCAAAATATCTGAGCCAAGACTCTAAAGCTAGGGGAAGGGACAGTGGCATACTTCTCTCTGAGTAACACTTCTGCTCTCAGAGCTGGTGCTTGGCAAAGTGGGGTGCTGCTGTAGCCTCTATCTGGCTTGCCTCTCCCTGAATGGAACCTCCGCTTTACACATGAACTTGGGATGAGGGTGATTGGGGCTCCAGTATTTTTATCATGTTGAACCCAAGGTAAAGTTGCCATCCTTCAAGTCAGGGCTGGGCAGAAGAAGGGAATACCTACCTCTCAGCTGCACTTGCTTGGAACTCAGGCTCCGAACTCAGGTAGCTAGGGGCATAAATGCTAATGCCCTGCCCCTCCCAGTAAGAAAGATACCATAGCCCTACAACTGGGAGCTAAGGGAGTGGCACCTCTGTGAACCTGTTTTTGATGTACCTGTTTGAAGTGGAATTTGCTTCTAGTTGAACTGGGAAGAGGAAGAAAATGAGTGGGCTGTGGTTTCAATGCCGCAGACTCTTCCTGTTCTTACCAAGTTTTAGTATGTTTCCTTGAATAGATAGTTTTTTCATTTGCTGTATGCCCTTGGGACCATTTCCAGAGACTTAAAATAGTTTTTTTGTTTGTTTTTTGGTTTTGGTTTTTGTTTTTTTTATAATTTTTATTAGTTTTCCTGGGAATCAGATCCACACAGTTCCCCATGTTGCCATACTGACAGCGGAACCTTTCCATACTTGTTTAATTAGTCAACATATCAACTGTAATTCTCGAGGGAATGAAAGGTTCACTACCCTTCAGTATTCTGTAATCCCTGTGTTTTCTTGACTATATCATGGATCAGGAGAAATGAATGGAAACAACATCCTCTTTGTTTTGGTGTACAGTGGGAGTTATATTTGAAAATTATTAATGTGCTTTTTATTTGTCTTCCTGAACATAGTTGTCTTCACTCTAGTCTACCTAGGGCATTCATTTGCTAGGAGAAAGATTAGTATTTGATACAGAAGAATGAAAATAAAACAGCTAAAGAATCAGTTTCCATCTAAAAAAAACTGGATTTTGAAACAGTAAGGTGAAAGCTAGATTTAACTGAGAGAGAAAAGATACTCTAAATTCCTTTTTCTTACCATTTAGAATGTCGAAAGATCATTTTAAAAAAAGAAAAAAGAAAAACCTTCCCTCAATCGATGGAAAAATTAAACAGAGGAAGTTATTTCCATATAAATGGCAAGAAAAGGAGCATTTAGGAAAAAGAGAAATTTTCAGATAAATCTAGATATCCACTTTCTGGAGAGAAGCATTGGGAAGGATGGCGTGTTAAACAAGTGAGAGAGGCATGAGCACAGGGACCCTTGAACCACATTCTTTGTCTGGGAACCTAGGAGGAGACCATTATGCAACAGGTCTCATGCCCAAGGCAACCCAGCCTCACTGGGGTTGGTCGGCATGACAAGACAGAGAGAGCTGGTGAGTGCTTGTGAACCTCCTTTAGATCATATGAGGCATGGACACTGAACTGACTCTGGCGTCATGCCTGTCCTTGACAGTACGCTGGCTGACTTCTGCAGCTCTGCCAGGGGTCTGCTGTGGTGGAACAAGGGATTAGGTGGCAGGAGCTGGGGATGAGCTCCTAGCCCACGGGCTGGATAGAGAACAAGGTATTGATTGACTCAAAGTCTGAAGATGATGAAAGCTGAGAGGAGACCAAGTCACCAAAAGGGAAATGGCCCATGCTCCCTAGGAACACTACCAAGCCAAAAGAACAGACACAAGTTTGTCAGCTGCATGCTGTAGCACTGGGTGCCAGAGCCCAGGTGGGCAAAGACCATTATATGAGAGAGCTGCAGAAGTCAGCCAGCATACCGTCAAGGACAGGCATGACGCCAGAGTCCCTCTTACCCCTCCCCACGTCCCCAATGCCATGAGATCATGGAAACCTCACCTCTTGTCCCTCTATACTTGGATCTTAGGGAGAAAACTAGGTGAGAGTGAGGTTCCATGAGAATTTGAGCATTTCCACCCTATTATAACAAAACATACCAACGGAGTCTGTTTAAAACAAGAGATTGAACTAAGGTTGTTTGTTTTATACATTTTTCCTATTTTCCCCTGATAGCCAGTAGTGTTGTAGACAACGGAAGACAAAACAAGGAGTTATATTTTCTTTGCACTTCTGATTTTAAAGTTGAGTAAATTTTGTAGCAACATCATAAGTGCAATAATGTATGAGTGTGCTAGACACATAATAAATATAATTTCCTATAATTTTTCTCTTTATATTTCCTTTTTTCTTCTCACACCAGAGTGAGCATCTTTTAAACATATTTTTTTTGGCTGTCCAACATCCACACAATTTTTTTTTGGAGGGGAGTATATAAAAATAGATCACAGTAGAGTCATAGCCTCCCCTGACATTATGGAAGTTGAGTAGAGACAGTTATTCCTGTACTTGGCTCCTCATAGCTAATGCTGGGCATGTAACCTAGGCCCAGCGAGTGGACTTTTACACCACTGTTTAAATCTTGAGGGAGCACTGGCGAGATGCCAGGAGAGGCAGAGGTTTTCAAGACAACAGTGAGTACAGAGTTCAAATCCTGAGCATAACAGTGGCTGCCTATGACAAGAAGTCCAGAAGGTTCAGGTCTTCTTACCAGGCTGAACAAGTTCAGTGGCATGACCTTGCTGTGTTAGCTGCTGTCTCAGTCGGCTTGGCTGTCAAAGGAAAATACCATAGACTGAGTGCCTTAAACAAGAGAAATTTATTTTCTCACAGTTCTGGAGGCTGGGAAGTCCAAGATCAAGTTACCAGCCTATTCAGTGTCTTGTGGGAGCTCTCTTCCTGGCTTGTTCACGCCTCCACACTGTGTCCTCACATGGCCTTTCCTTGTTGCATGTGGAGAGACAGATCTCTCTTCTTCCTCTCATAAGGCCATCAATCCTATCAGAGTAGAATACTACCCTGATGACCTTATTTAGCCTTCATTACTTCTTATGAAACCTGTTTCCAAATGCAGTTGCATTGGGGGTGAGGGCTGCCTTTTTTCCATTTCTGACCTAAATCTCTAACTTTTCATCAATTCTATCAAGTATCTCATATCTTTCCCACAAATCCCTTTTCTGTTTAAATTAAGTAGAGTTAGTTTCTATTATTGGCAACCATGAATTCAGACTGGTATAGAAATTGCTATCAAAAGACAGTCACACGGGGAATTGGTCCTGGTTATTTATCCTAATAGGGGCTAAAGCAAATGAAAATTTAGTAAGAGTTCAGGAATGGTAACCTGCCAGCCGTAACAAATAGCTAGATGATTTCTCTTCTGTGGCAGTCTTTAATGAAGTATCCACAGGAAAGAAGGATTTAAGGGATCAAATTGTCACTGCATTGAATAGTGTGAATGGCATGAAGAATTTAAAGATGCTAGGGTGAGGTGGCAGCTTCAAATGGGACTAGACAGCTTGAAGAAGAGATGACAAGCTCAAATTTCAATATTCTAGCTCAAGGCCTAGGCCCAGGGAATTTGCTGGTTGTGATAAATGTCTATGTAAATGTCTGCCAAAGTCAGATGCAAATTCCAAATTCTGTTCCTGACTTTATGCCATTGAATTGCCAGTCTCACCAACGTACTTATGTAAAAGTGACAGTGCTGATTGGGAAATAACAGAAAACTGAATTCGGAGAAGATATGAAGGCCTGCACGTACTCCCAAACCACATTCTATGCTAAACTTTGCTTGACATCCAAAGAAGAGCCACCTCATTTCTCTTTGTGTCTTCATCATCTTACATCAGGGTTGAGCCAGCTCTGTGATTCTATTAATAGACCTTGATCATCTTACCTACAACGCAGGGCATCATATCAGCAGGACCTGGAAGATAAGCTGGATTGGTACCTTTAATATCTTGTTAAGACATAGATAGGCTAGAGGATGAGAGAAAAATATTTGAAAACATAAGGACCTGCTACTTTAGGAAAGTTTCTATGGGTCTAGCAGTAAATGCCAAAGTATAGTGCAAACATCTTGTTTCTTCAATGCTGAGTCATAGTGCTTGGTGGGCCATGTTGGCTTTTGCAGACAACATAGTCAAAATCTGCATGTATTTATTCAATCCATTTAACAAGTAATTCATATGGCTTCTAAGTGGCTAAACTATTTAGACGTTATAGTTAGGTGATTCAGTGATGCCCAAAGTGTCTGTGGCAAAGCTCTAAAGGAAATTATAGAAGAGGTCCTAGATTTTAGAGCAATAGTGTAGCCACTTCATTATGTTACTATTCTTTTGAGACATAGGTGTTGGTTTGTCACTGAACCCAATAGAGATTAAAAGCCTTCTCTTCTGGAGTATCAAGACTGGCTAGACTGTAGGCCAATATCTTTAATGTCTAACCCAAATCAAGAAAAACAGGTTTTTTTAACCAGAACATTTTGACTATTTAACACAAATAATATCTGAAAAATAATACCTGAAATGTCTATATTCCTTAGGTAGCCTTTTTTTTTTTTTTGGTCTTTCAAGAGTCTTGCCAAGATGATACGAGATTAACATTGTGTAAAGAAAACTAATCTCCCAGGATAGGATCCCT
This sequence comes from Pteropus vampyrus, assembly GCF_000151845.1. NCBI lineage: Eukaryota > Metazoa > Chordata > Mammalia > Chiroptera > Pteropodidae > Pteropus > Pteropus vampyrus. The sequence goes on from NW_011888785.1 coordinate 12,849,324, forward strand.
CAATCCCCAAGCTTATTAACATGGGCCTGGAGGCTCTACAGTTTGTTCTAAAAGAGGATTAACACTTAAACAAGTGTCAAAGGGGAAATAGCAGGCGTATTTCAAGGAAGCAAAACACGGCAAATGTCAATCTGTCTCAGGAAAAGTGTCAGTTCTTATCTAAGAAGCAGAAGCTAAAAATAAGAACAGTATGTGTCAGCTTCACTAGGGATTTTTAATTGGCATCCAGATGCCACCACGGCTTGTCTCCAAACACGCGGCTGCTTTAAATAACAAGTTCAGAGAAAGAGTATAAGGTCCAGGAAATTGGGAACCAGTTGAAGAGCTTGAGTCAAGGTTATAACACCGCAGCCTGTTTTCTCTCATTTCATCTCTAGGTGTTTCAGGATTGGCTTTCATTAGGGAATTATTTTATATTTCTAAGAACTGCTGGATTTCAAATTTAAGGTTCCAAATAAAAATTCCACTTAGATTCTTTGGAAAATTTTGAACCAAAGAATTATGCTCCTAGGGCCACCAAGATGTAGGAAGATTTAGAATTCAACTGTCAGCAGTTTAGGACTCAAATCTTAATCCTGATCTCTCCTGACTTCATGTAGTGGAAGAGGGGAGAAGGGAGCGGCAGAGGTGCAGATACCCAACCAGGAGGTCATACGTGGTCTTCGGCAGTCCTTTGGGCAGCATGAAGACGGAGTAGAAGGAATGAATATCTCAATGTGTAAACCATGGACTGTGAAAGAAGAGCCTAGAGGGGTTCCCACAACTGCCTCTGGGATGACAGGATGAGCCTTATTTTGAACTTGCCCTGCTGAGGGTACAACTTTGCTCTGTCCAATCATTTAACAAGTGTTATGGATGACCTTGGATTCAGCTGGCCTCACAGAAAGAAGGAGTTCTTTACAAGTACGAGAGGTCTTCTCACCCCAGCCCCTCTGCCCAGCCAGGGCAAAGTGAAGATCAGGCTGGTTTTGTGGGTCTTTGCATCTGAACCTGTGCAATTAGACCCGAGCTGTCCAGTACAAAAGCCACCAATCGATGTGGCTATTGAACACACGAGATGTAGCTAAGGCAACTAAGGAGCTTCATTTTTACTTTTAATTGATGTAAGTTTAAAATTAACAAGTGATATTTGATATAATTATTTAAAAGCTTTTAAATATATTTGGAATGACAGTAGTATATGAATCTACATTTTTTAAAAATTATATTATCATGGTTTATTTCTTTATTGACATTTAATATTATTTTGTATTATGAATCTATATTTTCAATTGTAAATTTTATGGAATCTTACGACAGTGCAAGTATTTCCAATGAAAATTTAGTAACTGAATTGGGATATGCTGTTAGTATAAAATATAAGCCAGATTTTGAAGATTTAACATAAAAAAAGAATGTACCAAAAAGAAAGAATGTACAATATCTCACTGATAATTTTTATACTGATTAGCTATTGAAATGATAATGTTTTAATGTATTAGGTTAAATAAAACATTATTAAAAATAAAAATGGCTCATTATGTTTCTATTGAACAGTACTGAACTAGACTATTCTGGGCAACTGTCTCTATGCCTGCAGCTTCTGTATTGAGTATATGCTGGAGAGAATGGGAACCAAGGTAGAAATTCTCCTTAACCAGCCAAGAAAATATTTTTTTTAAAAAAATGCAAAGGTGAAACAAGAGCCTTCCTTGGCCGCCTTTCTGCACACCTGTTCCAAACTCAAAGTAGTTTAAATAGTATCTCTGCACAGTAGAAACTGGATGACTGCTTTGCTCTATCCTGGGCCAACCCAGGCTGCCTCTGTGATTTCTCCTTTAGTTTTCATAACTGTGTCACGTTCATGGGCAGGCTTGCCTGCATCGGCCGAGGAAGTGAAACAGAGGCTTGGCTAAACTCCCGACACAATCTTGCTCTCACAACTTTTCCTTAAAAAAAACATCAAACCTACATAGCCTTCATGCGTGGATCATCCTCCATCCTCCCTGAAATACAATGAGCATTTCGTCTTCCTTCTTTCTTATTTCCCAGGATCACCTCATTCTTCATCTCTTCCAGTGATATCTATTGAGCCCTTCCTTTGTGCCAGGCACTTCGTGGGGCATAGAAGTAAAGAACACATGCCATGCCCTCAAGGAGATCACAGTCTAAAAGGCAGACATTTGAAAAATAATTACATACAGTGTGAGAAGGAGACAATGGACAGTGCCCCTGGTGTGAGGAGGGATGTCTACTAGAAGAGAAATTACCAAGGAGCTGACCCTTGATTGTGGTCCTGAAGGAAGGGAAGCAGGAGAAATGGCATTCCAGGCACGGAGACAGTATGTGCCAGCAAGTGCAGGCGTGAGGTTGCACGGCACCTTGGAAAATGCAAGCAAACTGGTCTTTCTTGGATATAAGAAATAAGATATGAGAGGGAAGTGAAGGGATGTGGGTAGCCAACACGAGGAACGAAGTTCCCATTTATAAGCTATCATGACGAGAAGAGGAAGATCAGAGAACTCTTCAAAACTATGAACAAGTTGTCTTAAGTTTCCTCCTCCTCCCTCCAGATTGGTTTACATCTTTCCAACAAGTTAAGAAATTCTCATTTTTCCCAGGGGTCATTACGGAACCTGGAGTTTCTAAGATGTCCGGCATTATCTTTGTCATTCAACAGCATTTGTTAGGTGCCTGTTATGAGCTAGTCGCTTAGCCGCTATAATAAAGATGTAGGAGACTCAGTTCTTAACTAACCTCAGGACCTCATGGTCAGTTCAGGGAGACAGTAATAAGAGGCAAGGCAGAGGTAGTTTGGTAGGAAACTATATTTTTTTTCCTTTCTACGACGTGGGAATATAAAGCATGTGTTTAAAATGTTATGGAGTAGAGAGATCCAGCTCTCCCTGAAATCAGTGTTTCCTATTCTCAGCCTTCTTTCTTTGCAACTACTGATCTAAGTAGAGAGGCAAGTTCTAAATTTGCATTGGAAAAACAGTGTTCATGCAGATGTCGTTCCTAAATCTTCCTGGTTTAAATCATTCCCTGAAGTGTTTCTCGTAACAGGTCATTATGATCACAAATTAAGAGGCTGTTCATTTTAGTACATAGTGGTGAAAAAGGCTTGAGCTTGGGTAAATCCCAGGTACCTTCCCCTTCATTTAAAAAAATAAAATGAGAATACATAAAAAACAGAATGCGTAAGAACTCCATTGGATGTAGAACAGATCAATGTTCTGAGATCATTAGCTTAAATATTATTAAATTTTCCATAGTCCCATAATGACTTAAAAAACAATTGTCATTCCTTTACATACTACGGGAAATAAAGAGATAAAGTGGATCTTATAAACTCCACAGCTTTAAATATTATCCACCCAAGAGCCTCATTGTGTCATAAAATTCAGTAGTTCATTGTGTCCTGCCTCTGAATGGCTGCGGTTGTCATGAAAACATTGCCATGCTGAAGACCCCAAAGTGGAAGCCAACCGAAACGTGTCATGCGGTAGATCCTTGCTGTCAGCTGTCTGCTGCTGCCCCTGCCTCTCCCTCTGCCACCTCCCTTCACATAGCAGGTGAAAGGTGAGCACTGAGCACCCTCATCAGCCAGATAGCTGGGGAACTCCAGGCAGCCGAAAGTCAAGGAATAGTCTGTGGTGAAAGAACAATTTGCTGAACCCATATCCAAAGTTCTTCCTTCTAAACCCACTGGGGATTGCTTTAATGTCTAGAGCAACAATAGCTAGTTTTGAGTTCAAGTCTGCATTGTGGAATCTGAACTACTGAAATACAATCACCACAAAAAGCTCTGTGAGTCTTGTTAACAAAACAGAAAGTACTTCTGCCAATAGCTAAGAAATAAATTCCTTCTTTCCCGCTGCTTGGACCACAGCATAATGAGAGCTCCCAAGCTCTCTTCGCAGTAATAAAATGGCATATACAGGCTTTTCCTTTTGATGTATTCCAGTTTAAAAGTTTAGAGTTGATGCCTGTTCATCCTTAATTTATCTTCCCCTGTAAATATTTCTGTATGATTGCCAATATCTGCAGTCTACAAATTTTCAAAAAAATAATTCACTCCTTCTCCTATTTCAGTTGTATAACTTTATGTTATGAGTCAAATTTTAGGCTAAATAAACATACCTCAGGCTACAGCTCTGCAAATACCTCTGGCAGCAAATTAACTCAGACAAATGTTTGGGTTGGGTGGTGAGGCTGTTTTTTAACGATCTTCCTGATCTGCCTGGAGGTCCAAGGATAGACTAGGTGAACTACCGAAGGCTTTTTTAACTTTGCATTTTCTGCCACATTAATGTACTGGTCTCACGTTTGTTGCAGTGGGTGGTTTAAAATTTCACCACCAGAGGGTGCTACTTGTTTGTGTCTAAAATTCATTTCAATATCGGACTTGAAAAATAAAGGCCTTGCTACCAAAGAACCATCCAGGATGGCCAGCATTAGGGAGGAAAGGTTTTCGGGAAGCTGGCAGGCAGCGCTCTACCTAAGGAATCAGATTTCATGTTGCTTATGTGTGTAGAACCAAAATTGGAAAGCTCTACAGTTTGCACAAACCAAATTGTACTGATTTACATATTTTCTGTAAACCAAGTAGGAAATGTGAAACATTTTTCATTCTTAAGGCTTTTGTGCAGTATTTACTACATAACAACAATGAGACCAGAATTCTGACATCCTCTTCATCACACTAAACAATAAAATAACATAAAGTAAAAAGAGAATGGGCTTAGCTTTAACAATAATGCTATTCTCAAACAATGAGACCTTCGCTTATCCTATTTTAAGTATACACATATCCCTCTTCTGCTTTGGTCTAATTTTTGACTTCCAGGAAGCATTTTGATTTATCAACTTCAACTTCTCTTATCAGTGTATTGTTTTTGATCCACTAAGATTTGCATGTGGATTTCCCACTTGATGTTTTCCGGTATGTATGAAGTTCAACTCTCATTCACCTAGGCTGAGCTTCAATTGAAATCTTTTTAATTTGTTGTAAGAAACTCTAATGTGTTGTCTTCTAAATTGGCAAAGCAAATCATGGGTCAGCAAAGTTTTTCCGTCAAGCATCAGGTTATATAGTAAAGATTTTGGGCTATGGAAGCCATAAATTCTCTATCACAACTACTCAACCCTACCTTCATAGCCAGAAAGCAGCCATGTAGAAATGAAAAACTGGATGAAGCTGTATTCCAAAACGGGTGAGAAATAGGTGATAGGCTGTAGTTTGCTGACTCCTGCAAATGATGAATCTTAACATACACACTCTTCTTACTGATAAAATCCAGAAAAGTTTCTGTCACATCACCTTTTGGTGATCATCTCCCTCCTTACACAGTTTGACAAAGTGTGACCTCACTAAGTCATCCGCTATAAATTCCCTGGGTTCTTTGGAGGAGTACCAATGGGTTCCCTCGCCACAGTTATCAAAGTCAGAGCCAAAGGAGCCCTTAAGCCTTCGGCGTGTCACTGTTTGCATCCTGTGAAGATCTGTTATTGTAGGACACGAAATCAATAAGAAGGATGTGACTCTGGCAATTTCTCCAGAGATCACACGGGAAGTAAACAAAAGACACAGTTCACCTTCAGACTGATGCGTAGCCAGAGGAGTCTGGGTCTCCTTGGAGTAGGACACCACTTCCCTGGGCAGGAAGTCCACTTGGGTAACCTTCGATACGCCCAGCTTATGCAGTCTTCGTCTGTAAGTAACAAAGGACAAATGCTTAGAGAGGGAAGGTATTCCTTGTAGAAGAGCTATCAGAATTAAAACAAAGGACTGAAACAAACGAACCCCAAATACCCTTAGCTTCCAGTACAAAGGTCATGGACAGGAAGTAGAACTGGCCCTAGGCTGGAAGTCAGGACTGCTAGTCCACTTTGGCCCTAATTTGCTGCGTGATGTCAGATGGGTCCCTCATGCTGACCCTCAGTTTTTCTATCTGTAAAACAAGATCTTAGTCCAGCTCAGAAAAGACTCCTTCCATTCTGAGCATCTCTGATTTTGCTTGAGTTAAATTCATAAAGGGAATTTTCATTTATAATATAGGATTCTAGACTCGTAGGTGAAAGGGACAAAAGAGAAGTATGCTTCTCGAATGTGAGGAAAGAGAGATGATTCCTTAGTGAAGTTGCATGTTCTCTACAATAGCAATGAGGGGATCATATTCTAAGGCGGTGGGTGGGGTGGTATAACATGCCTCATTCCTCTAGAAAGGAACTAGCATAGATCAATCAGCACGTGAATTTGTTTAAAGACATACTGACATAGCCTAGGTGAGTGAAGAGGTCACTGGGCTAAGAGTGATAAAGTTTTGGCTTGGAATTAACGGTAACCATGTAAAAAAATCCTTTCTGGATATTTATGCAGCACGTCAAATGTTTTCAGATGCCTTTCACTTCTATCATATCATCTATCTTTCAAACACCTCTACGAGGCATATGGGCAGATGTTATCATCTCCATTTGATAAACGAGGAGAGTGAGAACGGGGCTAAAATACTGTCGGCCTGACTCCTGGTCCAGTGCTTTTTCTACCAACCCAAACTCCATCCTAAGGTCCTCAATGGTGATTTGTGAGTTACCACAACAATCTGAAGTGCCCTCCTGGGCCACCCAGAAAACATCATGGAGGCAGCATAGTCTGGTGATTAAGCACATAAACTCTAACTGCAGCACCTACCAACCGTGTGTAATCTTGAACGAGTTACCTAACCTCTCTGTGCCTCAGTTCCCTCATCCATAAAATGGAGATATTATCAGTACTTACAATTAAGATTGTTATGGGTAACATATATGTACCACAAAATATAATGCATATGCCACATAGATATTGTGTATATACATGTACATAATTTACATACATATATATCTTATAATAGTTTCTGGAACATTATTTTAATATGTAAATTTAGTATTAATATTGGACATATTCTATTTCTTAAAAATTTACAGGTCTAGAGTATGTGTGTGTCTCTGAGAAAGAAATAGAAAGGTAAACTAATCATTTAGCCAAAAGCCTACATTCCCTAGCTCTCTAGGATCAGTAGAAGCATACCCTATTCATATTATTGTTTTTAATTATTACTAGGAGATGGCACAGACTCATTATTTTTAATAGTAGTAATAATAAAATGAAAGTAAATGCATAGCACAGCTAGGAATTTCTATGCACAATTTCCCAAGTATTCTAAGAGAATAAATTTTTTTTTCTTTTCTGAATTATTAAAAACAACTGAGATGAGATCTAAGATATGAACAAAGCAGACACAAACAAACCAAGGCTGGTTTAGAGAACAAGCCTAGGGGCTGTCTCTGCAGCCCCAGTAAGTGTGACTATGCCTCCAGGCTCCACGCAAGCTTGGGCCACATTCGCCAGGAGTCTGAACCACAGAGTGTAAAAGAAGGTGAAGCTGGGCCCCCAGCCCTTCCACATAGGCTGCTCACACAGCATTATGGGAAAACATACAAAATGTACTAGAAACAAGATTACCAAACTAGGTAAAAGGCTCAAAGTATCAAAGAAATTCAGGTACTATTTTAAAGCCTTTTTGTGTCAGAAAAGAATGTTTTTCTTCATGAAATCGGACTTTCTTGAAGCATCTGAAGGAATAGACACCCAAGGTCTGCCTCAAGCAGACCTTGGGTGTCTATTCTCTTACTGGCATGGAGGGGTGACCCCTGGCATGGAGAGATCACCCTGGACCTTAGACTTTGATGGACACCTGGGGGAGATCCAAAGATCTCCATACTCCCACTAAGAGGTACCTATTTGTGCAGGCAGAGATTCCAGCACATCTTGCTAATGGGACATAAGCTGTAGGCCTATCTTCACGTGTGACCAGCAGCAGGCAGTGGACAACAGGAAGCTCATCTGTAATTTGATAATCCACTATGGCAAACTGAAACCAACTAGGGAGGCAGTATAGCATAATGGTTAAGTCATGTACTCATAGAAAGACTAGGTTCAAATCCCTGTTTTGTCACCAACCAGCCAAATAGTATGTGAAAGCTTTGGACAATGACAAACCCCTCTAAGCCTCACGTTTCTTATTTGTAAGATGGGGACATATCATAGTAATTGTGAAGATTAAATGAAGCTAATACTTATAAAGCACTCAATTTAGTGCCTGGCACATAGCAAGCTACTCCTGGTTCAAGCATTTTACCTTTAATTTATCCTTTTGACTGATCATAATAATGCTTATATTTAAAAAAAAAAAAATCAGACAAGGCAGATTTATAAATGTTCCAATCTACAGATTCTTTTAGATTTGAAGATAAATCTGCCAATAAAACATAAGAATCACACTCCTAACTTCTATGTATGGGCATATGGTTGTGTTGGCTGCTTGAGAATCCATTCGCCTTTTCTTTAACTAAAAGAATTATCACCATGAAACTTTTCAGTTTTCAAAACTTAGTTTGAAGAAGTGATCTTATTCCACTAAACAAAATATTTTCTTTTCTCAATAATTACTGAAAAGTTTCAACCAGTTCCTCATTGATGCTATCTATGTTTGTGAGTTCAGGTCCCAACTCAACTCAAGCCAACAAAAATAAATAAAAGTTTAGTTATGATCATGTGATTCTCTCAACATGCCAATCAGCTGATACATTAATAAACTTGTGGTTGTTCTGGCTTGAGGGTGATTCTGTCTCAAATGACTTGTAATTTTAAAGCAACTGCTTTGATGCTAATTATGGGGTACTGATAGATTACCACATCTTTCCATGCAATATCTAGATTGATTAAGTTGCATTTATAACAAATGATTTTATTCTTTGTGGCTATTTTGCCATTGTTTTAGTAACTGTGTCAACGCTTTTCATGTATTATTTTATTGTTATTAAAATTTTGCATAGTATTCCGATTTTATAGATGAGAAAACTTAGGCTCAGTGATGTTAAGTAATTTGCTCCAAATCACAAAGGTGACAGACCTAGGCCTTGGCTCTATCTATAGTCCAGGGCTATATTCTTAAAAACTGCGCTAGGTTGACCTTGCTCTGCTTTTTTCTAATGCCTCACATTCATTCTCTCATTGAAGCACAGGCTTACAACCTAAGATAGTAGAAGTCCAAGCCCATGTGCTCATTTTATAAGCACGAGACAGGGTTCCTGAGAAATAGCCATACCTGGGTCATTAAGACTTGATGGAAGGACCGTATTTCAAGGTAAGCACTACAGTTAACTGTCCCAGCTCTAGCTAGTTTAGAAAGGCTGGCCAGAAGGTGGCGACATTCGACGGCAAAGACCTTCCTCTTAGACCTGTTCTCCAACTCAGTCCTCACTTCTGAGTCTCTCCTGAAAGAATCCTCGGATCTGCATGTCTCAGCTGATCCAGAATCCATCCATTTACACAACCCCATGATAGAAACCTTCTTCGACTTCCCTAAAATACTCCTACAATTTAATCAGCTGACAAAATTATTTTATAACTAC
>NW_011888785.1:12859493-12866912 GCF_000151845.1 Pteropus vampyrus
CAAATTCACAGGCCACACCCAAACCTCCTGAACCAGAAACTCTGGGAGTAGAGTCCAGCAATCTGTTTTAATTAGCCCCCTTTCCCCACCCCGAGATTCTGAAGCACACTCAAGGCTGAGTACCACTTATTTAGAAACACTACACTGTAGAGACAGAGACTTCATTATTTAACTAGATTTGCTTGGACCTCCCTATCCTGCAGCCGAATCCTAGAGCATGAGGCCTTAGTCTCACTGAGGAGGGAAGGTGTCTCTGGGATCAAGTTGACAAAGCACTATGAGATAGGCCAGGTGCAAAGATGAACAAAGATGAGTGACAGGGTGAGAGGATGACTGTCAAATGAAGGAGTTTGCAGTGTACAAAATATTAAGGCACTGGCACAAGAGTCTGTCCTAGATTTAAAACTAAAAACTCAGCCTGAGGATGCCAGAGACACTAGGTGATGGAACCACAACCCTTCACAAGCTGACTTGGCATGTTGCTAAAGTGACAGGAGGCTCACATCCCCCCAGGGCTAGAGCTAGATTCCTCACTCAAAGTCCCGGAAGCTTCCTCTCCACCTGGTCCTATCAACTTGGCTGAGCAAGCTGGCTGAGGAAAGCCACATTGCACCATAGCTGTAATGTTTCTTGGGAGGAAAAAAGTCAGGTTTTGATAAAGAATAAAAACTGTAGGTACTTGAACTTTGAGAAGGTTACTTGCCAGTGCTCAGGGTGTAAATATTTCCAGTCCACCACTAGCACAGTCCAATCTACCCAGGTGTGTCCATTTGTTCTTGGTTAGACGTTATGAATCACAAGAATGCTCCCTTGCAGGAACCACTGTCCTTAATCCCCTTTCTGTTTCTGGCTCACTTGCGATGTCTGTATCCATCTACAAAAAGGTTAGCACGGCTTTGCTAGGTAGGTACTTACAAAGTTTCATTATCCAAGGAAGATAAAGTCCAAAGTGTAACTTAAGTGTCATTATGATGTCTACCAAAGCTAAAGAGAGTTCAGTTATGCAAACTTACTCCCAAATAAAAGGATTTTGTCCTATCGTTAACAGCATGAGAAACGTACATTGCCATTGGAATTCTAATAAATATACACTAACTGGCTCTTTTCCTATTTCAAAGATGAAGGAAATTCAAAGCTGGATACCTTTGGTTTGTCTCTATTTTTTAAAAAGACCTCCATTCCTTTCAAAGCCATGAATAAGAGAACTTCAGCTTCTGAAGTCATCGTACCTGTGACCTAAACATATGGAGAGCCATTGTTTCGTGCCTGCATGTGGAGTGCTAAAGAAAACCCATTGGATTTCAAAGAAACTATGATCTAGCTGCCTTTAAGAATAAAGGTAACAAATTTAAATGGAAAAATAATTTTGACATGACAAGGACATGGGTGGTGGGGGGTTGGTTATGGATGGCAAAACCCCCTTTAAAGTATAAGATTTAGTGTGTTTTAGTATAGTTGCAAAGTTGTGTAAACTCACCACTACCTAATTACACCTACATTTTGTTACCTCCTAAAGAGCCCCTGGCAACCACTAACCTACTTTCTGTCTACTTTCAGATATGTGGAATAATACAATACGTGGCTTTTTGTGTCTCACTTCTTTCACTTAGTTTAATGTTTTAAGGTTCATCCATGTTATCACATATACCAGAATTTCATTCCTTTTTAATGATGAATAACATTCCATTGTGTGAATACACCACATTACCTTTAATCTATTCAACAGCTGGTGGACATTTGAGTTGTTTCCACTTTTGTCTATTATGAATAATGCTGCTGTGAACATTTGTGTACAAGTTTTTGTGTGGGCGTCTGGTTTCAATTTTCTTGGAATTTATATATACCTAGGAGTGGAACTGTTGGATTATATGGTAATTCCATGCTTAATTTTTTGAGGAACTTCCAAACTGTTTTCCACAGTTGTTCTATTCTACATTCTCACTGGCGGTGCACAAGGATTCCAATTTCTCAACATCCTTATATATCCTTATTACCTGTCTTTTTTATTATAGCTGTCCTACTGAGTGGAAGTGGTACCTTTGTGATTTTAAATTGCATTCCGTGATGCCTAATGATGTCAAGCATTTTTTTCACATGTTTATTGGCCATTTGTATTTCTCTGGAGAAATGCCTATTCAAATTGGGTTATTTGGTCTTTTTATCGTTGAGCTGTAAGAGATTTTTATGTATCCTGAAAACTAGATACTTATCAGGTATATAATTTGTAGATATTTTCTCTCATTCTGTGGGTTGCTTTTTCACTTTTTTTTTCAATATACAATTTTTATTGCATCTTTAAAATATCACAAATAAGTCTGAGGAATCATCAGATGTCTTGGTGCTTTTGTAGCTGGAAAACTTATTCATCAGCCTGCTGAACTGTTCCTTTTTCAGAAACACAGATACCATCCCAAAACTTTCTGATATCCTTGTTTTTAACTGTTGTAGCTTGTTGAATCACCGCAGCTGAATATGACACAAGTTCAATGTTGTTTCCTTCAAGAATCAACTCATCTTTCTAGGCTTGAGATACTGAACAAGCAACACTTGACCTCATCCAAACCCTGTAGATGTATTTTTTGCCCAAGAAATTTTGGGTTTCAACAAGAGAACCACTCTCCTGAATAACGACATTGTGGGGAATGTGAGCATACACAGACCTCACCTTGTAATGGAAGCCCAGTGTAATACCCTTGATCATGTTCTGTACATGACTACAGATAATGTGAACAGTAGCCAGTTCATTTCTATTTCCCCAACACATCAGCCAGAACCTCCTTTTTCTTTCCAAGAAGACTGAGTTCTACATTGATGTGACCATGTCCCTCTACACTGATGTGACCATGTCCCTGGGTGTCTCCAGGACCCTGCACAAAAACTGTGTGTCCCTTCAGGGTGATAACCACATTTTCTGGAATGTCAGCAGTCTGATTGCTGAGAACGGTCTTCATCTTCAGAGTAGATGCAGCAAAGAGTGCCTTTTCACTTTCTTGTTGGTGTTTTTTGAAGCACTAAAATTTTAAATTTTAATCAAGTCAATTTATCTAAGTTTCATTAGCTGCTTATGTGCTGTGTCATATCTAAGAAACCACTGCCCCCAATCCAAGGTCATAAATATTTATATCTATACCTTATTCTAAGAGTTTTATAGTTTTAGCTCTGATTTTTAGGTCTTTGATCTATTTTTTAATTAATTATGCATATGGTGTGAAAGAGGGATCCAACTTCATTCTTTTACACAGGTGGATATCCAATTGCCCTATGCTTAATTTTTCTTAATATTCAGTGGCAAGATTGAGCAGGGGAGCTGAGGAAGGTGTCTGCCATGAATAGTGATCCTCACTGTGCCCACTGGCCCCAACCAGTAGCCGAATCTGACTGTGGAAGGATGGATTCTAGAAAAGGACCTCATCACCTAAAAGCTTCCCAGTGCTCATGAAAGCTTTCAGAGATCCCGAGCATGTCTTCAACCACTGGCATAAGCATCATCAAATTCCTCCCAAATCAGTTAAACACAGTGCAACTTATATTCTGGTGCTCTAATTTCAGACCATAATTAATTATATAGAGCAAACTCGATGTTTCTGCATTTCATATTCAAGATATGTGAAGAAAATTGCATAAATACTGCATAAAGGAGCCCAACAATATCAGAGAACTAGCTTCAGACAACAAAAGTTTTAAGCAAGATGGCTGCCTTGAGAATTTCACAGATCCTGTCAGCTAATCCTCAAAGATACACTTATATCAGGGTGAATGATTCATTTAATGACCCATCATCAATAGTGGGAGGTAAAACTGCAAGATAGGCTGAGCCTGACATTAGTAGGATTTTCTTAATATCACAGTACAAGAGCCTGTGTGAAGATACAGAAAAGCCAGAATAAAAATATAACTCAGGCATCTAAGAACCTTCAAATTTCAGAAATTGTGAATCACAAAAGACTCTCAATATGGTCTTTAAATAAGTCTCAGTGTTCAATGACTGCAAATTCTAATGTTGAGGGTATGTTGGTTAGACCTGGTGGCAGGAGACGAGTGTGGGTAACTAAGATGGCAGATTCGGGAGCTTAGGTCAGAAGCCAGTGTGTGGCACTCAGAAGGGGTCAAAAGGGGTCATTGTCACAAGGAGTCATCTCCAGAGCAGGGAAGGGACATGGGAGTAAAGCAGATAAAACCAGGAACAGATGTTCTCAGAGACAAGGAGTTATTTGGCCAGATGCCAAAGTAGGTCAAAGCCAAGGAATAAAAGAATGTCTGCATTGGGCCCAGACTCAATTCTGTTGGGTTTTATCCCTGTCTATTTGCATGTTAGTATTTTATACCAAGATATATTAATGGTGCTACCGGAGACTTTCTCTTAGTGCTGCTTGTAAATTCTTTGAGGTTTCCCACAGAAGAGCCCCCTAAGACAGCAAGAGTGATAATAGTGCTATTTTCTTCCTGTCCAGAAATATGTGCATACCTACTGTGCCCTTGACAACTGGCAAAAGCACTTCACCAGCCAACATCATTACCACCAACTACAAACAATTTTTGAAGCACGATAGTTTGGCAGATCCTTATAACACAGGGAGAATGAGGATATTGAACATATATATCAAAAGGCAAAGATAGGTAGCAAATAATAAGAGCCATCATGAGAATTCACATAATAAGTGGGACAGGAGAGTACAATGGGCAGATTATAATGTGTTTGGGGAAACAAAGCGAGTTTCACTGAGAATAGAGGTCGGATTTGAGTCTTGAAGGCTAGGGGGGACTCAGTCTAGTGGAGAAGAATGAGGCGGTGGCCCCATATGTGCAAAGATCTAAAGACTGAGTTCACATTTTATGCTCAAGCGACCAGTTTTTCAGAATAGAAGTTTTGAAGATGGGTGATAAATTTAGAGAGCTACATTGAAGCTAGATGGCTAGAGAGCTTTAAATCTCAGGCTAAAGAAATTAGACTTTATGCTGTCGACAATGAGAAATTATTAAAGTTACCAAGCAAGAAACTGACAGCTTCAAAGAGACATTTAAAATATATTAGTATAGCAACTATGCAAAGAGGAGTAAAATTCTCCCTCTTTGACAAATGAGTGCCCAGAGGCTATGTGTAGGCCCTTACTGTGGAGAAAAGGGGGGATTGAGAAAGAATCTACAAGAAAAGGGTGGGTGGCTTCAGTTACTAAACAGAGAAAGCAGGCAAAACCTTAATTCAAAGTGGGCAGCCGTAGAAGTGATTGAAATTTGCAACCAACGTAGAGACTCGATGAGAAAGCCCTCAGTAGTGATGATGCTGGGAATAGAAAGGAAATGCTCTGGTTTGGTGACTCTAGAAAAGAATTAAGGGTAGACGTTAGCAGTTTACTTCGTATGGAGGGTGAAAAAAAAGAAATAGACTGGAGATTATTTCAAGGCTTCATGCCTTATGGGAAGAAGAGTGAGTGGTATAACTGGAAGACGGGAACCCAGAGAAAGACCTACTTTGGGGTGGAAATGAGTATCTCAGTGGGTGAGTTTGTGGCGAGGGGTTTCTAACTATATGAGATGTAAGATCAATGCTCAGAAGAGAAGACAAAAGAGAAAATGTGGCCCTGGGAGCCACCCACGGAGAGTCATATGAGATAATGCTGCATCGATAGAAAAAGAGAATATAGAGAACTAAGGGCATAGAAACTCATGTAATATGAAAGAGGTTTTAAAAAAATAGTATAAGATTAACTTGCTTCCCCAACGCCATACACTAGTGTAATTAGTTGTCAAAGTATAACATCTCAGGGACTGAGTCCCAGAGTTGGGAATGGGACAGCACACAGAGGAAGTGAGCCTGGCATGGCAGCCCCCCGGCCACATTCAATTTACTCTTTATGTTCAGAATGGGTATTTCCCTCCAAGGACTAAGACACAGCTTGATGGTTGATCTTTTCTGATTATCTCAAGAAGGATAAATTTCCATTTTCTATGTTAACATTTAAAAAAAAAATCATTTAAAGAAGTATTTATTTCATTTCCATGATATTTGCTTCTTACTGTGCAGAGATATTAGTCTGGCAGTTAAAGCATTTTTCCTGAACAGAAGCAAATGTCAAGTCTGGATCAGTCAAGGCACAGCCAAAAGGTTTGCTTGGAATTGTAGAACACAAGCAAATCTTGCAACTTTCCGGGAAGAGAGATGAGTCAAAACAGTCCTAGCTATAATAGAGTTTGGCAACACTGGCAAGGGTTCTGCCGTTAAGTGCTCCCTTTACAAAGGAAATTAAAAGTTCAGAATTAAAAGGACAGAAGGTACAGAAGTGTGTTTTCTCCAATATTACATAGAAATAACAATGATAATATAATAACTTTATAATGATGGACTTTTTTGACTTGATATTTATGAACTACTGCCTACAGAAGTTGTAACATAGAGCTATAAAACTATGGAATTCTTCAAGACACTGAGTACCAAGGTATTCGCACACGTCCTTACCAACTGGTCATATTCATTTTTATGAAATGGAATTAAAAAAAAGAATATTGTTTTTTGAAAATCAAGTTGCGGGTGTGGAACAGAACATATCCTATAATTGCTTTCTCAAGATTCTTGAGGGCAGAAAACAAAGACCGGCTGATAGCAGCTTCTCAAGAAATGTTTGGAGACTGAATATATGACTATTTTAAGAGGTAGGCAAAGTGCTTTCTCTCACTTTCATGACAAAATTTTGAGTGGATCTGTTAAAACTAATTTATTGAAGTTTTTTGTGGGTCTGAATTTATTCTCTATTTATAATACATTTTACCATTACCTTTTGATTTGCACACATGTGTACACACACACACGCACTACAAGATGTTGTTCCATACTTTAATTTCTATAGAAAGGGTGATTAGGTGTTACTGAACAGTCAGAGACTGTCAGTTTGCTCAAGAACACAACCAACATCATTGTCAACAAAACACTAGGCGCTGTTACATAGGAAACCTTTATAAATTCATTCAAACCAGTGATTTAAACATAATGAATAAGAATACATGACAAAACTTGGAGAATAAGCCAAAAGAAGATGACTTCATCAAAGGCTA
Organism: Pteropus vampyrus; assembly: GCF_000151845.1. Lineage (NCBI taxonomy): Eukaryota > Metazoa > Chordata > Mammalia > Chiroptera > Pteropodidae > Pteropus > Pteropus vampyrus. Next base: position 12,866,541 of record NW_011888785.1, read on the forward strand.
ATGAGGCTATTACTGTTATGTTAAACAAATGGAAATAACTTTAAAACATGAAAAAACCTCTAGAACTGTCTAGCTAGATTTCTCAAACACCTACCACAACCTTGAAGACCATATGCTGTTCTGGTATCTTTATAGAGTTGGTTTAACTTCTATTATTGACAGTGATCTCTCTATTTCACCACAGCAGTTGGGATGGTACCTGGTGGGTTCAGGAGTGATACCATCTCTTTCTGTTGACTGAGAGAAAAAAAGAGGTCACTACCTTCTAACAATGTCTCTCAAGGACTGAAGGAATCTCTAAGTTCCTCCTTCAGGACAGAAGCAGCCAAATCCTTGCTCACAGCCTCAGTTGTTCCTCATCCTCTTTTGCTT
>NW_011888785.1:12866962-12876987 GCF_000151845.1 Pteropus vampyrus
GACTGTCAGTTTGCTCAAGAACACAACCAACATCATTGTCAACAAAACACTAGGCGCTGTTACATAGGAAACCTTTATAAATTCATTCAAACCAGTGATTTAAACATAATGAATAAGAATACATGACAAAACTTGGAGAATAAGCCAAAAGAGGACGACTTCATCAAAGGCTAATGAGGCTATTACTGTTATGTTAAGCAAATGGAAATAACTTTAAAACATGAAAAAACCTCTAGAACTGTCTAGCTAGATTTCTCAAACACCTACCACAACCTTGAAGACCATATGCTGTTCTGGTATCTTTATAGAGTTGGTTTAACTTCTACTATTGACAGTGATCTCTCTATTTCACCACAGCAGTTGGGATGGTACCTGGTGGGTTCAGAAGTGATACCATCTCTTTCTGTTGACTGAGAGAAAAAAAGAGGTCACTACCTTCTAACAATGTCTCTCAAGGACTGAAGGAATCTCTAAGTTCCTCCTTCAGGACAGAAGCAGCCAAATCCTTGCTCACAGCCTCAGTTGTTCCTCATCCTCTTTTGCTTCCAAATATTGCAGAATCCCTACAAAGAGTTTAATATACTAAGACATAGAGGAAATACAATTGTGAGGCTTCAATAAAATCAGAAGTCACTAAATATTCCTATATGTTATTGGGTTTGGGATTTGAAGTGAGGGGCTACAAAATACTCTCATGTCTCACTGACAGCTGCTCGTCACTGAGAGTCTTTGCCTCCCTCCTGGCCCCACTTCCCTTTTACTGACTCAGCACATCTCCTTAACGACCGGCAACCTCATGGTGGCTTTTCCACTTACGTTTCTTTCTTAAGACAACAAAAGACATTTAAATCGTAATTCCTCAAACGTGCCCATTGCAACCCTAAATTTCAAAGACATTTATTCACCTCCCAGCCTATACAGACTTTTTCTACCTTGTGATCTTTTAACTTACTCTATTTATCTTATTATTTCATTTTTTTTACTCCTGCTATCTTCAATCCACTTAATTTATTATAATAGTCTAAGAAAGCAAAGTGTTTTGGGCACTTTCATAAGTAGTAGAAAAAATTAAAACAAAACAAAAGAAAACCACCACAACAAGCTGAGCTGCACTTATTATTTTATTTATAATTCTCTTGAAGCTTCTTTTTTTTTTTTTTTTTCCAAAATACTATGTACTTATTCCTCTATGTTGCCATCTGCTTTGCTGATCACATGGTCAAAATATAAACCAGAATGAAGGGATACAAATTCGTGCTTCTGGTCAAGATAGAGTAATAGAGACCCAATTTACCTTTTGCCTAAAACAACTAAAGAAAAAAATGTACAGCAGTTTGAATGAAACTATAGTTTGCAAGACACTGGAGGTCAGGCAATAAAGGATGGTGATACATGAAAGAGGAAAAATAACAGATAAACCCTACAATTTCTCCAGCTTACTGCATTACGAGCATTTCGAGGCCATGGTGCAAAGAGGAATGTGAGGTGAAATCTAGCAAGTTCCCTAAGTTGAGGAGACAGAGCTGAGAGTCCAAAGAGACCAAGGCATCTAAAATTCACAGGACAAAATAAGAGAGAAAAGTAAATGACACAAAAAGAAAACTCAGGAGATCTTCAGAATGTTGCTCTTGAGGATTCAGCTTAGTACTGATCAATGCATGTATGTAAGGAAAGTACCTGAGTCCAACAGAAGAATTACTTCAAGGAACTAGAGGTAACACTTCTGGGCACCCACACAAGAACAGAAATAGCACCTATTCCCACCAGCCAGGCTAGGAAATCTCAGAATTTATGGGGCATTGTGTAGAGTACACAAAAGGGTCTTGTCTCGGTAGTAGGAATTAATTAGCCCCAGACTGTGCACTGCTCTAATCTCAACTAATAAATCTTAAAAGCAAGACTTGAAAAGATCACAGTTAAGTGAATTAACTATCTCACAACAAATATCAAGAAGATTTATTGATATTTGAGATTTATTGATATGGAATTCAAATATATTCAACACCTAAAAAAGTAATATTCGCAATGTCTGACATCAATCAGAAATTAGCAGACAGGCAAAGTAGCAGGAAAACATGACTATAATGAAAAGATAAGTCAATCAATTGAAACTGAGCCAGAACAAATACATATGATGGGATAGCAAGCAAGGGTATTAAAAGTTATTAAAACAGTATATCATGTGTTCAAAAAATTAAGTAGAAATATGGAAGATATAAAAAAGACCCTAAACAAACTTCTGGAGATGAAAATTAAAAGGTGTGAAATTAAAAATTCACTGGATAGGCTTCATGGACTATTAGAAGTTACAAAGCAAAAGATTAGTGAATACAAAACATATCAATAGAAACTATCCAAAATAAAACACAGATAGTAAAGAAAAAGAAATAAATGGAGCAAGTTGCCTAATATACATGTGATTTTGGTCCCCAAAGAAGGGGAGACAAAAAAATTTTTTTGGAAAATAATGTCAAAATTTTCCAAATTTGTTGTAAACTATAAAGCCAATGATCCAAGAATCTCAATGAACCCCAAGCACAGGAAGCATGAAGACTTCACCAAGGCACATCGTAATCAAACAGCTCAAAATTTGTGAAAAAGAGAACATTGCAAAAGTAGCCAACACACACATGCGCGCGCGCACGCGCGCGCGCACACACACACACACACACACACACACACACAGAGAAAAAAGGTGTTAAATAAAGAGGAACAAACCAAGTATGACAGCAGATTTCTGGTCATAAGCAATGCAAGTGAGAAGACAGTGAAGCAACATTTTTAAAGTACTGAAAGAAAAAGATTTCAGCCTGGTGGATATCCTTCAGTGTTTCTTATAGTAAAGATCTTTTTATGACTTAAAAGTCTTTATTATATCTTTCTTTTTGAAAATGTTAAAGGAATCCATTATATCCTGCCTACAAGAAATGCATTTTAAGTATAAAGAGACAAGTAGGTTAAAAAGTAAAAGGATGGAAAAAGACATATTGTGCTAACAGCGGCCAAAAGAAAGCTGGAGTGTCCATGTTCATGCCAGAAAATGGAGAGTTCAGAGCAAAATACTGTACCAGATCATTTCATAATGATGAAGAAATCAATTCATCGAATGTGACATAAGAATCCTAAACATTTAAGCACCTAATAAAATTTTAACGTACACAAAGCAAAAGCTGATAGAATTGCAACAATAAATAGAAAAACCAAAATTATAGTTGGAAACTTTAACACCTTTCACTCAATTGTTGCTAAAACCAGGAAAATCAGTAAAGAATATAGAATATTTGAACAATATAATCAACTACCTTGACCTAATTAATATTTTTAGAACATTACACCCAACAACAACAGCAAAATACCTATCTTTTTCAAGGGCAAATAAGATATTCACTAAGACAGATTGTTCTATGGACTGTAAAATAAGTAACAAATTTAAAAGGATACAAAGAACACAAGAATGGTTTTTAACCACAAAAGAATTAAACTAGAAATCAAAAACAAAAAGATCTCTAGAAAATCCCAAAATATTTGGAAACTAAATAACACACTTCCAAATAAATCATCAATTAAAATAAAAAGAAAAATTAGAAACTATTTTGATCCCAATGAAAATGACAAAAAAAAAAAAATCAAAATTTTCAAGTTCTAAGCCTCTAACCAGTACTGAAAAGGAATTTTATAGCACTACATACATATATTAGAAATGATGAAAAGTCTCAAGTCAATGACCTCTACTTGTACTTTAAGAAACAAGAAAAAGAAAAGCAAATTAACACAAAGTAAGCAGAAGAAAAGAACTAATTAAGACAGAGTAGAAATCAATGAAATAAAAGAGATAATAATCAAAAAACCAAATGCTGGTTTTTGAGACGAGCAATAAAATGGATAAAACTCTAGCCATACTTATAACAAGAAAAAGACAGAAAACAAAATTTACCAGTATCAGAAATAAGTACGGTGAGTATATCTAAAGATTTTGCAGATAGTTAAAAGATGATAAGAGATCATATACACAATTCTAGGTCAATAAATTTGTCAATGGAGATGAAATGGATATATTACTTGAAAGACACAAACTACCAAAGTTCACTCAGAAAAATATAGATAACTGCAATAGCTCCACTGCTTTTAAAGTTATTGGATTTGTATTTTTAAACCTTCCTCACAATAAAATTCCAAATCCAAATGGTTTCACAGGTTAATTGTATCCTACCAAATATTTAAAGAAGCACTAAAAATTGAAATTATGTTAACAAAAGCATGATCCATTAAGAACAAATTTGTAAACTGGAATTTGTCAAAAGTAAAAAGTGTCTAAAAGACATTGTTAAGAGAATGAAAAGGACAAGTCATGGGCTGAAAGAAAATATTTACAAATTATATATCAGATAAAGGATTGTATCCCAAATACATAAAGAACTCTCAAAAACTCTAATAATGATGATAAAACAAAACAACCCAATTCAAAAACACTAAAGGCCAAAGATTCAAGCAGATATTTCATCAGAGAAGATATTCAAATGGCAAATAACACATAGAGAAATTCAACATCATTAGCCACTACAGAAATGCAAATTAGAACCACAATGAGAAACCACTACACTCATTTGATAATGGTTTAAAAAAATTATTTGTTTCAAAAGTCTAAATTACTCATCATCAAGAACATGGAGGAACTGAGGCTCTCATACACTGCTACAGAAAATGTATAACCATAAAACCACTTTGAAAACAGTTTAACAGAATCGTAAGTTAAATGTACATCCACTATGATTCAGCCATTCTACTTGGTATTTACCCAAAAGAAGTGGAAGCATATGACCATAATACAATTCGTACATGAATGTTCATTTTAGTTTTAATTGTAATGGGCAAAAACTGGAAACAACCCAAATGTACATTAAAAAGTGCACAGATTAACCAACTGTGGTATATCCATACAAGAGAATACCACTCAGTTATAAAAAGTGATACTGATACACAATGAATCTCGAAATAATTATTCTGACTGAAAGAAATCAGTCAGAAGAGTACCTACTGCATGATTAGATTTCTATGACATTCTAGGAAATGTAAACTAAAGTACGGTGACACGAAACAGATTAGTTGTTTGGGGAGATGGGGAGAAGAAGCAGGAGTGAGGATTATAAAGGGCCATGGGAAATATTTCGGGATGATGAATACGTTCATTATCTTGATAGTGGTGATGATTTCCTGGTTGTGTGTACATGTTAAAACTTATCAATTTGAGTGCTTTCAATATGTGCAGTTTTTTATGTCAATTGTATATTTCAATAAGGCTGGTTTTAAAAAAAAAAAAATTGAGTGACAGAGCAGGCTATGAGTTATGGCCAATGCCATGGCAAGCATTAAGAAGAGGAAATAAATTTGTTTCTAGAAATATCTTGTTACCTGAGGTGTATTTCATAAAGTCAGGTATAAAAGGACTACCAAAAAGAGAACATTTTTCGTTAAATCAATATTTGAAATTGTAACATGGCTAAAATAATCTCCTCTCTCAAATATTCTCTGAATGTTCCTTTCAAACTCTCTAAGATAAACTACTCAGTGAACAGAAAGTCTCACATCTCATCTCTCTCTGACTCACTGGGTCCACTCAGAAGTAAAATGTGGCAGGCAGTGTGGGAGCCACAGATATGCCACCTCCCTAGAATGAGTCACAAGTTTTAATCTGCATAGCCAACTGAGTTTCTGCTTGGAAAAGAGATAAAAATGGGAAAATTCCTAACTGTTCCACATCAGCAAGTGTAATATAGCAATGCCACAATCTGTCTAAAAATCTGTTACATGCATAAGGTAGAGTCTCTGCCAGTTCCATCTTCATTTTTTTAAATGCAATGATATAGTAAAGAACTGCCCTCTGAAGTTCTCCTGAACCAGAGCATACTATATATTCATTGTTTCTCTGCTTGATTTAAGCCATATTTCTTAGTTACTTAAACAATAGAAATTGAAATATAACATACAATGAACTATATAACTAAATAGCCAAGAATTTAGTAATGTTTAAAAAAATAGTGTATCAGTTACTGAATCGTTAGGATATTTCCTTGGTTTAGCATTGTTGTGAGTCTGCCAAGAACTTTTGCATATACAAAGGGACACAGGCAGATAGCTTTGAATCTAACATGCAAAAAGCCTTTCGACCTCTTCATACACCTACAGTGGTCACTGACATTGATATAAAACCAGAGATACATGCCCAGGAATCTCGGGAATTCAAAGTGGGTGAGCGAGTGAGTGAGTGAGTGAGTGAGTGAGTGAGTGAGTGAGTGAGTGAGTGAGTGAATGAGTGAATAAATAAATAAAGAAAGTCTCTTTTGGGATTCATTGGGTTATACTTAGAAATAAGAAAATAATAGTTTCATAAAATACTGTAATAATGTTTGCTATTTACATATTGCAGAATCCGATGACATGTTGGTAAATGTTTAATAACTGGCTTAGGGGAAAGGAGGCAAGCCCTGGTTTGTAGCATTTGCCAGTTTTTGTAGTGTAAACACTCTTGCCATGGCAGATTTCAATCTGATTTCGCTGAATGCAAAGTAAGGAAGAGAGGCACACAGTCAGCTCTCCTGAGCTTTAGCACAAGCTGGTATAAGCACCCCACTATTTCATGTGTGACCATGCTAACTCCAAACCTAAAGGAGAAATCAATCAAGTTTCTAGGATATGCCTAGTGTTTTATTCTTTGTGAATGAAGTTTTTTATTGAGCTATAATTGACATAACATTATATTAGTTTCAGGTATGCAAAGTACTGATTCAATATTTGTATATATCGCAAAACGATCACTACAATAAGTCCAGTTAACATCCATCACTATTCAGTTACAAATTTTTTCTTGTGATGAGAACTCTCAAGATCCACTCTCCTAACTACTTTCAAACATGCAATACAGCATTATTAATTACAGTCATGGCTGCACAATACATCCCCATGACCTGCTCTATTTACAACTGGAAATTTGTACCTTTTGATTACCCTCACCCATTTTGCCCACCCCTAACCCTCCACCTCAAGCAACCAGCAATCTGTTCTCTTTATTCACAGGTTTAGTTTTGTTTTTTCATTTTTTTTTTAGGTTCCACATATGAGTGAGATCAAAATAGTATTTATCTTTTTCTATTTGACTTATTTCACTTAGCATAACACCCTCAAGGTCCATCCATCCATGTCATCACAAATGGCAGAAATTCAATCTTTTTTTATGGCTGAATAATATTCCATTGTACATATATACCACATTTTCAGTTCTGAAACTATCTTTAAATCTGTGACAACACATTTCCATACCCCCTCCCCCCGCCAAAAAATGATCTTTTTGATCATTTTGATATAGGAGACATTACCCATCATCAAATATTTTAGATTTCCTAATGTTGAAGAAGTCAACAAATTTGCTTTTTCTTTAACAGGAATATTTATATGTTCAAACTCAATTCAAATGAAATGCTTATTGTGAGTCCCCAAAACAGTGAAAAAGGAAAGGAACCAAACAAGACACAACATTTTAATACTGATTTTAAACAGAAATTAACCTAAGGCAACTTGTTAGTAAAGGGGGACGATGGTTAGGATAAAGTCAAACGTATCTCCTGTCGCTGAACTATGTGCCCCACCTTGAAGCAGAGGTGTGGGCATGTGCTTGCATTTCTGTTTGGGGGGAGGGTTGTTTTCCAATAATAGGAATTAAGAAGGGGAGACCAAAAGCCATCTTTTTGTGGTGTTTTCCACAAAGAGAGACTTTCTTCAAAGCTGAACTTTATAAGGAAATCTAACACAAGGAAATAAACTTATCGAACTGGAAGTTCAACAAAAGGGGCAAAAAACAAGAGCAACGACAGCTCCAGCATTCCAACACAACTGTAGCGAAGAAATAATAAAAGGAGTAACAAAAGAGCAGACATATACCCAAGTTCTGAGTCTGACTGCAGCTGGAGCACTGAGGGGTCTGTGTCCCACTGCAGGGTCCTAATCGTGCAGCACAAAGGAAAAAGAACACAGAGAATTAACAAAAGGGGAGGGAAACAAACCAAACCAAACCATGTCATCATCAAGGCAATGGCATATACGATACATACACAGAACATCTCCCACTTCTTCTCCCGCACCCCTTCCATCTCCTGGTGCAAGGAAGACCCTGTGAATATCAAGCACAAGAGGAAACAAGGAGCCATCTTTTCCTTTGATATCTCTTTGATATTGGAAGTTATGGTTGTTTTCCTGGAAGGAAGCCCAGAGCTAAATATTCAGATTCCAAACCCTCCGCCATCCTTTTTTGTTTTGTTTTTTTTCACTGAAGCTTGATTTGAACATGTAACCTGTTTCACGTATCTCCGACACCCCAGAGCCCATCCGCACCTGGGAGCACCACGCATCTCCCGTGCAGTGAAGAGAACCAAATGTAAGTGTGCAAATGGACCAGAGCAGGAGCATCTGGGGAGTCTGGCCAAATGGAGCGTGACTGCAGGGCTTGAAGAATAACTGGCTCCCTCTGGTCATCTACTGCAAAATCATGCATTCGTTTTCAAGGACCATGGGTATTTTGGTGTTTTTATTTATATATTACACCAAGATGGTCTCCAACCATACCATTTGTCTCTAAGATGGGAATGCCAGGGATATCTTACATCTTTTTACTATTTGAACAACAAAAAAATAGCACAAAGTATCAATAGTTACCCAGGCTTTCAATTTCTCTTATTATTTCTCCTTCAAAATAAGAAGGGATAAATAGATCTTCTGTAAACAGAGGGCACACAGGACCCTTCTTGGGCAGACCTTTGCACATAGGCAGTTAAGGTGAATCAGGCAGGAGGTTATCTAGCAGGCAACTGATGGACAGCAGGGACTTTGAAGTCAGGCATCTGAGCTTCATATCTTGCCTCTGCAACTTATCAGCTTTGTGACATTGGGCATGTTGCATGAGTTCTCAACACACTATTCTTTTGCTTCCTCTAAGTGTGGCCCACTGACCAGGAGCATAAGCATCTCTTGGAAGTTTGTTGCAAATGCAGAGATTCAGGTCTCACCCCAAACTCACTAACACCACACTAGTTTAATAAGGTTCCAGGCAATTCGTGGACACCTTAAAGTATGAGAAGCCCTGTTCCATTTCCTTGTGCATTAGGATTTACCATAGGTTATGAGAGAATTTATGACCTGGCCTGTAGTTATCTTCATAACTTATCTCTAACCACTGTCCACCTCCCTCACTGTATCCTCCATGTGTCCTGTGTCCTCCTTAATGTTCTTCCCATGAGGAGCTGTGTGGCTTATCATGCCTTGGCTTAGTCCATGCCCTGGCTCAAATGTCACCTGCTCAGAGAGGTTTTCTCCTTATGCTGCCCTATCTCAAGTAGCACTTCTTTGTCACACTTATCCTTTTCCCTTATCCTGTTTTACTACCTCCACAGCACTTATATTTATTATATATCAGTTCATTTATTACTGTTTGTTGTTTGATCTGGACTTAAGCCTCATAATGGTAACAGCAGTTATATCCTTAGATTACAGAGATATGTGCATACAACTATGCCCGGCATACATGCTTATATAATACACTATTAGTTCAATCAATTGATAGATGGATGGATGGTCTCCCTCTGGTTTTCTAAAGGGATTACATACAATTATCCCTATAAAGCACAAAGTAACTAATTGATAAACAGTAGCTGCCCCTACTACTAATACATCCACTATATCTACTACCAAGGTTTCTTTGAGTCAATGCCCTACCTATCTGACAGACGCCACATAAGCTCTTCCTGCAGAGGTAACAGAATGCGGTGTCACAGCTTCTCTTATTAGCTCTGGCTGTACTCTTGTTCCCTTACCTGAATACTCTGAAAAAGTGACCACTAAAGTCCAATGAGAATACTAACTGGTCACTGTTTCTTAGAGTTTCTCAAACTTTAATGTGCATCCAGATACCTGGAAATATTATTAAAATGCAGATTCTGATTTAGTAGGTCTATGGCACTTCTAACGGGCTCCAGGGGATA
>NW_011888785.1:12880857-12888947 GCF_000151845.1 Pteropus vampyrus
CAGCAGGGTAAGGAGTCAAGCCAAGGATGCTACCTCATGTGCTAGTTTTCGTTTTTCCTTTATCATCTGTGGGGTGGTCAGACTTGCACAGAAGGCACTTTTTCTTTAAAAATGAACTTAAAGCCCATACAATAAATGGGCAAAGGTTGCTTGTGTTTCCAAAGGTAGCCTAAGAAGGTGGGTTAAACTTTTGCTGAATTCCTTCTGTGAAAACTGGTGGAAAGACTTCTCCAGAGATGGCAGCACCTTGGAGAGGGCCCCGCTCAGGCCTAGAGTGGGGTTAGTGTTCCCAGCTCTGGTAAACACTGTGTCATCAGGAAAGTCTTCCGTCCTCAGTAAAACGAGGATATAGGCCTAGAGTCCCTTACAGGTCCTTTCTGTCTGATCTTTTAAAACATTGGATGATTATTAAACTGCCTTTCAGCTTTCTCTTCTCCAACTGGTATACTTTTATTTAACCTATTGACATAGGTCTTATTTCCAACCATCTTATCAAAGTTACTATATCACTGAAAATAAAATCATGGTTTTCCTACAGCTTCTTGGACAGTTTGAAACCTTACTAGGTAATTTATTTTTAAAATGAAAGAATTAGTGAAGTTTTAAGTAAATATATATGGATATAATATACTATCACAAAATATTTTCATATAGAAATCACCCTGCTTACTATAGTATATTAGTTCTAGTTTTCAATCATTTCTGGAACAGACCAATCAACGCATACAGGGAGAGAATATTTTTCATAACAATCTTAATTTACTCATTCAATAAATATCAATTAAGGAGCCTAATGTGTAAAAATTCTATGTTACATGATTAAAAGACTGCTCAAGGAAACTGCCACACTTATGGAAAAATAAAGCATAAATAGTTTAGCAGAACAAGGCAGAAAGTAAAATATATCATGTAAGTGGCACCACAGGTGAGCTGTGGGACATGGGACTTGCGCTTAAAAATCTTACATTTTCGTAAAGGAATGAGCCATAAATATTTATACCTAATGATATACGGATAACATATACAAGGAAAGGTAGTTCTTATCGCTTGTGTAGGGCCTGGTACAGTTTAAAGTTTCAATCAAGATTAGCTGAAAAAAAATAAATGCCATCAGAAAATTAATAATAATGATAGCTATGATTTCCTTTCAGTTAGTGTTTACCCCATGCCAGTCAGCCTGGTGTTGGACTGTACTTTTATTAACCTTTAGAAGCCCGAGCAGGAAGACACTCTCCCTCTGAAAAGACCAGGGATTCCATTCAACTTGGTTTTTGAAGGATGGGGTATGATCTGAACATAACCAACTCACTTTCATCAGTGCCTAGTTTATTAGACTTAGGTGGCTGATTTAGTTTACTACATCTAAAAAGACTGTCATATTTTACATGCCAATTTACCAATTCATCATGAGAACAATAACTGCCAGCACAGCAATTATACAAGCCTCACAAAGTCTTCTCTCCTTGATGGCCAGCTTCCTGGGAAGCCAGATGAGTAGCAGTACCTTTGGAATCAGAACAAGGAGAGCTGAATGTTTAGCTCCTACAGCTCCTCCTTCTCTATGCCCGACTGCGTCTACATCATTCAGCCAGGCCAGACATACGCCCTCACTGCTGCCAGTCTCCACTTTCCTGAATTCCTCTGATGGCCAACCGAACTCCTTGTGACTGATGTAATCATTCCTAAAGGTCAATTGATTTTGTCCAGTGTTCCTTCATGGGAAACTATCCCGGTTTTTTTGTTTGCTTATGTTTAAGAGTTGCATTTGTCTGCATTGATCAGTTTTAGGTTATTTCTTGGGTTAACTCTCTGAGAGTCTAAGGGAGGATCTCTGATCTGTCACAGGGATCCTGCTGTTGGCGCAGATCCTGAACGACCCAATAATTCCTTTCCTGCTCCGGACTAAGGAACATCATCATGGTTCTATGGGCCCAAAATTGGATTAGACATACCAATTAACGTCACATTTCCCAACTCTGTTTCCAAATACCAGGTTACAGAAGTTTCCCGCATCATGGAAAATAATCATTCACTTATTTGACTCTAAATATGCCAGACAATGCAGCCTCCAGCATCTCATCTAAAAAGGCCTACCATGTCACAGTATACAATTTGGGGTACAATTTGTTTTTAATACTCCTTTTAAGAATAGACAGAACATCAAAATTCTTTGAATTAGCAGCGACCTACTAAGAAACTAATAGAACTTTGCACTTTAAACCTTCTGCCAATTCATCACTATCATCGGTCCAATTTTATTTGCTCAGTTTCAGTTTATTAGATAGAGTGAAGTAGAAATTCAAAAAACAAAAATAAAACAAAAACAATCCCTGGTCATCTGTTGAAAGCATAATTCAGAAGTAAAAGATGATGTCCAGGCTGCATGTACTTTACTCTCTGATGAGTGGTTAATTTCTTCCTACTCAGCTATTACCAAAATAGCCAGGTTTGTGGTTTCCATTCTTCTTTCCACCTTTATTAGACCTTAGAATATAAAGCCTTAAAACTCTTCTCTAAAGAATGTCTTTGCTCTCACTTCTTGTGGGCTTTGGTTATAAGGAAGTGATATCTGATAAATATTAGGAAGGCAGTGTTCTGTCACTTTTTAATGCTAACACTCAATATGGTTGAGGCACTCTCATACATTGCTGGTGGCATTTAAAATTAGTACAGTTCTGGAAAGCAATATGCCAATATATAGCAAAAATCATAAACACAGAATTACTCTTGGACTAGTTTTACTTCCAGGAACTCAGCCTACAGAAATAAAACATTGCAAGCAATAATAGTAATAACAAAAATAATGGTGATGGCGGCTGTGGTGGTGGTGGTGGTGATGATGATGATGATGATGATGATGGTGATGGTGGTGGTGGTGGTGGTGGTGGTCCTGGTGAGACTTCAAAATCATCAAATCCCAAGAACAATTTTAACAGGGCCCTTATTCTTTCGTACCCACAAAGATAGGCATTTCCCAATCAGTGTTACTTCTCCTCCACTTCTGTACTCTAACCTTCGGCGATCCCATCATGTGCAAAGATCTTCTGCACAAATAACCCCAAAGTCCTGATGACCATTGAGCTCCAATTCCCACCTTTTCACTTGACTTTCAGACATATCCATCCGCACACCAAAGCCATTTCACCTTTCTTGTCTCATCGCTCTTTTGTTTCCTTTTCCATTCCCGCAACCCTCATTTCAGTCCTTTTCTTCAAATCAGTGGTTCCCCAAACTAGCCCTCAGTTCTCGAAAGCATTATAAAATTGCAGCGTCCCAGACCTCACTTCAGACCTATGGCCCAGGTACCTGTGTTTTGAACAAACTCCTAATTAAATCCAATAAATAACCACCAGGTAAAGGAGCCAGGGATCTCAACTATCTCAAAGGTGATACTTATCTCCCAGTTTCAATTTATTATTGCTCAGTAAAATGTATTCTACAACCCAGACTTCCCCCATCTTTTTTTGTTTATGCCTGTCCCATCATCTGGAAGCCCTTTTTCCTATCTCTACTTATCCAAAGCATGTGCATTCTTTAAGGCCCACCTCAAATGGCTTGCTCTCTAAATATATTTGTCCTCAATAACCTCATTCAGAAATAACTTGCCTTTCTATGAGACAAGAATAGAGAAATATCTGGGCCTCTTATTCCACAGTTCTCTCTGCCAATCTATAATCTACTTGACCTCAATAGTAGCCCCGTATCAGGGTTTAAGACCAAGTCTGAAGATGGTCTGTAGGAGGTAATGAGCACTGTTACAAAGCCCAAGGGCCTCAGCATCAAGCCAAACACAGTGCTAGTCCCACTGACAGTTTGCCCTGAGCCCAATAAATGGATTTCTGCCTTGTTTCTGTAAGAAAATCGTCGCCTTGTACCTCAGTCCTATAACGACTGCCCATAGTTCTTCTCGAGGAAAGTCCACCTTCAAGTAATGTGCCCAGCAATCTTGAATTTCCTTGCTTTGGCCTGTGTCTTCATGCCTACATTCATCTTACATCCATCCTACCCAGATTTTTGCAAGCTGTGCATGCACATAAGTATGTGTGCACACACACACAAGCAAATCAATAGACATTTATCAAGTACCTAATATGCATTAATTTACAGGAAGCAGGCTCTTTAGAAGTAAGAAGAATTCCTATTTGCATATTCCAGGCAGGTTTAACATTTAACATTTGTTGTGTATCTTGCACACAATAAATTCTCAACTATTTATTGAGTGACTAGATGAATGAACGCACAAACGGTCTTGACTTGCCCTTTCTGCAGGTAGGTGTGAAGTGTTAGGGCAAGTTGAGTCCCAAAGAAGTAGTTTTTACTTTATATAAAAAAATGAAAGAATAAATCAGGGCATATCTACCCGATTCCCTTCATCTTTACCAAAGAACTCAATGTCATATGACATGATGTCACCCCACAGTCCCAGTAAAATTTTCTGACTCACTTCCACATTGAAGGGTAGCCTATCTTAAAAATTCTGACCATAATGCTGAAAAAAGAGAAGTCCTACTAGCTTCTCTACCAAATGAACTTAGCAACTTTAGATCATCTCTGAAACACGTGCATTGGAACCCAACTTTTCACATTATATTTTTTTCTCTCTCTAAGTTGGAGAAACAGCTTGAGGACAGAATATTGAGCTCCCAAGTCCCAAAATTTCTCTGTCAAACAAAGCACTAGTCACTAATTAGATAAAGAAAACCCTTTGGGCCAATGTGACCACAGTGCCAAACAGATAATCTCTAGTAATGTCATACTCAAATATCTATTTTTCTGAGTGCCATTTCCAAAAGTAATATACTGAATAATTAGGACAGTTTAAAATCCAGCATATCACTCAATCTGTCTCAATCATTAACATGATATCAATTAATCAAGATGGCATTTAAATAATGAGTTAATGTTTTACTTCCCAGTCTCAATTATTTCCTTCCTTAGGACTGGCAATGATGATAATAAAGATTTTCTGATGTTAAGAATAAAATTAGAACAGTGCAATGTATATTAATACCAGGCTATTTTTTTAAAAGCCTTTTTCTTAATTTACTGTGTGAGAACCTTCCCTGTTGCCTAACATCAAAGCCTTAAAAACAGAATGGACCACAATAAGCCATACAGGAAGTCCATTGGAGCTGGATTCAAAAAAGAAATGTAAGACTTCCCAACACAGAGCTGCTGTCAAGCAGTTTCTCCGGAAGAAAGCTCAGCCGTGTCTTGCTAAAACAGATGCTTACTGTGCTACTATAACAGTATGGGTATACACAGCACACTCTCCCGAAGACAGAGGGATATCAAAAATGTTTAATCGGTTAATGTGCTACATAAAGAGAAAACCATATGGTGTACATTTTATTTTAATTTTCAAAGAGATTGACTTTTAACCAGCCTTGAATCAGTGATATTGGTCTCCTTGAAGTCCAATTAGCTGGTAGCATCCTGTCGACTCCTCTTTACATAATGATAAAGAATTTTGTATATACAAAATTTTAATAATCTTATTAAATTTCCTCCAATTTGTCACATTCTTTTATTGTACCTTTTCACCTTTACTAAAACCTCCTTATTGTATTCGCTTTGGCCCCTGATTCATCAGAGCACCACAGAAGACAGTGATGCCACCAAAAAAGGGTCGAAAGTCCTTCGAAGCTGATGTAGTCCCAGACTGGATAAAGATGAAAGTCCCAAGGATTTTCTGTTGGGCATTAAGCCCATGTGGTCACGTACCACAATTTTCTCCACTGGAATCACTGAGAAAAGAGAGTGGTAACCAGGTGCTGCAAGCACACTTTGACCATGAACGAATTATTCTAATTTCCTTATTTGAGAGTTCACTAGGCAGTAGATCAGGGAATGGCAGAGTTTATCAAATGTCTGCATTTTACCAAAGTAGTCTGTCAATGGGAAGTTTAACTATATGGGGGCCTAGTGTTCAAACTGAGCAGCAGAAGATATGCAGACATTTGTATCTTCGTCCTAAACTCTAAGCTGGAGTACACATGAAGCTGAAAGCCTAAGTGACCTCTAATCCTTTCCCTTTGTACTTTTGTTCCCCTGTTCAGTGTTTCAAAAGACATTTCTTCATCTACTGCATTTAGGTCTCCTTGAGTGGGACCTCACCTCCTTAGAGAAAAATCCATAGATATAAGGGTTTTGGTTAATAGACGTTCATTGCTGGGAAGACAGGCATCAATTTTAAATACAAATGGAATTATGTTATAATTGGGAAAATCTGAAGATAGTGTAGAAATTAAATAAGATGAAAATGTATTAAAATGGAAAAATAGAGATACTTGATTAGAAAAACATGTTTGACAGTTTGCATAGTATGGTACCATGTATCATACAGATATTGATATATGTATATCCTATATATATGTATACATATATATGGATAATGCTAGATTCATTCAACAAATATTTATCAAATTCCTACTATATGGGTACAACCTCAAATATCACTTACTCCCTGCCCTAAAAGAACTTGTCATTTCCTAAGAAAGAAGACATATATTCAACTAAACATAAGTCATTCTTCTTTTCTTCTTTAAGGGCTATGAAGTAGTAAATGCTTCACCCCTGTGTATAAAAGATGTAGGCTGTTGGTTTGAGGTTACTATTCTTTATCATACAGAGAAAATACTAAGTTTTAAAATATGGTAATAGATGTTTAAATTTCTCAAGTATCATTTAAGTGTATGTTACAATGGTTGTTTACCCTCTTTGACCTTTTCATACGCTGAATTATGGTAACACTTTTTTCTTATACTAAAATATCTTTGAGTTTTTAAATCAATCCTAAATTAATCACAGCATAGTATCCCCTTAATGTTGTGCTGGATTCCAGTTGCATATAGTATATTTAGGACTTTCTACATCTATGTTTCTAAGTAACACTAGTCTTTCAAATGTTTTATTAATAATATTGAGTTTGTATTTGCCCAATATGATTAGTAGCTGTGCAATGACTAATTAGTTTTACCAAAAGTGATTAAAAGTAAAATACTATAAATGTAAACTGTAAAGAAGAGGGCCATAACAAAAGGAGCAGAAATTGCAAAATAAGTTGCGATACTCTAAGTTTGAAAAAATTAAACCACACTACTATAATTGAAAATTTATTATATGTTTCAACTCTCTACTCACTCATTTTAAAAAAAGTAACCGTTTTAAAAATTAATAAAAGGAATTTTGTTATACTTGATTTTTTAAAAGCGCTACTTTAACCTTTTCTTTATAATAGGATACATTAAGCATGCCAATTTGCAAATTAACCACTTACAGGGAGTTATATAAGAAATGTTTGCAATTTGACTCTGTAAAGAAAATTTTAGTTTTGGTTTGAAATTTTGGCAAGTGAATGACAGAATTTATGTGCATCCTTAGTTAAGACCAGAAATGTTAATTTTATTCCTATGTTATCATTTGAAAGATTTTCCATTTTTCAGAGTCCAAATTCCACACAAATAGGCAAATTTATGAGATAGAGTTATATTCTTAGGAATTACCAAGCTCTTTTCCCAGTCTCATGTTTTATGAAGTGTTAAAATTAATCGTAATTGTTTCAGGGATATTTCTTCTACAGAAAAAGACATTCCAAGTGAAATTTTAAAAACAAATATAATTTTATTCTGAAATTTAATTCCCATATCTATTTTACGAAAGCAAAAACATAAATTTGCATGGAATTTTCCTAAGTTCAAAACAAGGGCAACATCTACTAAGCTATTCCCAATACCTTCTCCTTAAGCAAACTTTGTGCTATTTTTCTGAAAAATCATCATTTCCTCAGTGCCAGTTTTCTTTCAATCCTATGAAATTTACATTTAGCAAGGGATTTATCCACTGACTTCTAGTTGTCTCTTCTTGCCAGAACATTCCTATAAAGAATTGAAGCTAGTTAGAGTTTGCGGGGGGCAGGAGTGGGCAACACTTCTTCCAAAATGATTTCTTAAGTTAAAAAAAAGAAAAATCATGTAAGAAGAAGGAAGAAATGAAGAGTGATGTTCTCTGAGAAGGAACAATTGCTGCTGTACCCACAAGGCTAACGGCGTAAGTCAGCTTTCTCTAGAAAGTTTTCAAAAGGGCTCATC
>NW_011888785.1:12888997-12898067 GCF_000151845.1 Pteropus vampyrus
ATTTATCAAATTCCTACTATATGGGTACAACCTCAAATATCACTTACTCCCTGCCCTAAAAGAACTTGTCATTTCCTAAGAAAGAAGACATATATTCAACTAAACATAAGTCATTCTTCTTTTCTTCTTTAAGGGCTATGAAGTAGTAAATGCTTCACCCCTGTGTATAAAAGATGTAGGCTGTTGGTTTGAGGTTACTATTCGTTATCATACAGAGAAAATACTAAGTTTTAAAATATGGTAATAGATGTTTAAATTTCTCAAGTACCATTTAAGTGTATGTTACAATGGTTGTTTACCCTCTTTGACCTTTTCATACGCTGAATTATGGTAACACTTTTTTCCTATACTAAAATATCTTTGAGTTTTTAAATCAATCCTAAATTAATCACAGCATAGTATCCCCTTAATGTTGTGCTGGATTCCAGTTGCATATAGTATATTTAGGACTTTCTACATCTATGTTTCTAAGTAACACTAGTCTTTCAAATGTTTTATTAATAATATTGAGTTTGTATTTGCCCAATATGATTAGTAGCTGTGCAATGACTAATTAGTTTTACCAAAAGTGATTAAAAGTAAAATACTATAAATGTAAACTGTAAAGAAGAGGGCCATAACAAAAGGAGCAGAAATTGCAAAATAAGTTGCGATACTCTAAGTTTGAAAAAATTAAACCACACTACTATAATTGAAAATTTATTATATGTTTCAACTCTCTACTCACTCATTTTAAAAAAAGTAACCGTTTTAAAAATTAATAAAAGGAATTTTGTTATACTTGATTTTTTAAAAGCGCTACTTTAACCTTTTCTTTATAATAGGATACATTAAGCATGCCAATTTGCAAATTAACCACTTACAGGGAGTTATATAAGAAATGTTTGCAATTTGACTCTGTAAAGAAAATTTTAGTTTTGGTTTGAAATTTTGGCAAGTGAATGACAGAATTTATGTGCATCCTTAGTTAAGACCAGAAATGTTAATTTTATTCCTATGTTATCATTTGAAAGATTTTCCATTTTTCAGAGTCCAAATTCCACACAAATAGGCAAATTTATGAGATAGAGTTATATTCTTAGGAATTACCAAGCTCTTTTCCCAGTCTCATGTTTTATGAAGTGTTAAAATTAATCGTAATTGTTTCAGGGATATTTCTTCTACAGAAAAAGACATTCCAAGTGAAATTTTAAAAACAAATATAATTTTATTCTGAAATTTAATTCCCATATCTATTTTACGAAAGCAAAAACATAAATTTGCATGGAATTTTCCTAAGTTCAAAACAAGGGCAACATCTACTAAGCTATTCCCAATACCTTCTCCTTAAGCAAACTTTGTGCTATTTTTCTGAAAAATCATCATTTCCTCAGTGCCAGTTTTCTTTCAATCCTATGAAATTTACATTTAGCAAGGGATTTATCCACTGACTTCTAGTTGTCTCTTCTTGCCAGAACATTCCTATAAAGAATTGAAGCTAGTTAGAGTTTGCGGGGGGCAGGAGTGGGCAACACTTCTTCCAAAATGATTTCTTAAGTTAAAAAAAAGAAAAATCATGTAAGAAGAAGGAAGAAATGAAGAGTGATGTTCTCTGAGAAGGAACAATTGCTGCTGTACCCACAAGGCTAACGGCGTAAGTCAGCTTTCTCTAGAAAGTTTTCAAAAGGGCTCATCAACTCTGAGCACAGTGACCGAGTTTAATGCTGACAACTGTACCCTTAAAGCTAATCCTTAATGACATAACACCATCATTATAAAGAAAGAGGCAAATATATTAACTTAATGATAGACCAATGGACCTTCTAGAACGTGATTATATTGTGCCAGCTCTTATATAAATGTGAGATCTTACGTAAGTGTGTTATTATTACTTTTTTTCCCCCTCAAAGATCTTTGAAGTGTTCAAAGCAAAATATGAGAGAAGACATGTGCTGCCCCAAATCACGAAGGCGATTTGCTAAAATAAACCAGCCTGGTGCCCACAAAAACCTCTACTTTCATTCTTCTCAAATTGGAAGCAATGTCCACTAGTTTGAAAAGACCAATCAAAACAAAATACATTCTCAAGTCTGAAACAAACCAACAGGCAGATATGGGTGATATAATACCAGTCTTACATGCTGATTTCAGAAAGCAAAAAAAAAAAAAGAACCCTACAGTTCAGGCTAATACCAGACTATTCTCATTTCCATATTTTTCTCTACCAAAATTGCCTCAGCCTACGGGGAAACGATGCACTTTCAGAAGATAATGCTTATGATAATGTGTTAAGTGAAAAAAGAAAAATGCAAAATTATTTACCTCTCCCCCCAGAAACACATGTGGTAGCAAGAAATATACACAGGTAAAGAAGGATTGACAAGGCGAAAGCTGATTTGTTAGGAATTGTAGTACTGTGGATGATTGTTTTTTCTCTTATCTGAGATTCATTAAAGCATTTTATGATTTTTTTTTAATTAAGAGTCAAAGACAGAGGTTACAAATTGCCAACCTGCAGCCCAAATCCGGCCCACAACCACTTTTAACAAAGTCATTAACATTTAACATTTAGGAGATTGTTACATAAATTCTTGAATTTTTAGCTTCTCGTGAAAAATTGAGAGATGTGGAAAAACTGGGTTCATATTCCCACATGAGTTCAACCAGCCTGGGCTGTGAGGAGACCATCTGGCCTTTATAAATAGAGTGCTTTATAATTCAGTTGCCACAGGATGCCACACCCCACTCATTTATATCACCTGCCTATGAGCACCTGCATGTGGGAATCCTGGTGAAGGCGAATGAATTAAGAAAGTTACCATGACTCCACGCATATATTAATTAGAGAATACATGTATCTGCTTTCAGAAGTTACATAATCTTTGAGTAGACATAGTGTAATAAAAACTTGGCAAGTGACACACAAAATGGAGCAGTCAACCCTGATGATCACAATTAGTAACAATAATAAAAATACTTGAGGGACAAATTAGTTGACTCTATTGAGCAAACAAAGAAGTTGCTTGAAAAATTAAATTTAGGGTTAGAACATTTCAGTGTTCTATTCACAAAGATTTAACAGTGCTTTGATTTTTTTAGGCTTTTTTTTTTTTTTTAATTGACATCCTACAATGACCATCGTAAAGAGACGATTCTTACCTTGTTAATGGTCCCAGGTCGCCTGAGTCTTGGCTTCCAGCTTCACTGGGAGTGCTCGCTGATTTCGAGGAGGGAGACATAGGGGTTGGGACTAAATAATGAAAATAACAGGTATCCCATGTTAAAAAATGCAGCGACTGCACTGGAGAAGAGCAGTGTCAGACAAACCAAAACAAATGGGCCCAAATTAAAAAGTGGTAGTATGGCCAGGAGAAATTGAGATGGGATAAGGGGGAAAAAAAAAGGAAAGAAAAGGAAGAAAGTCGAGTGAATTTTTTATATTTTGGAAATTAAAATTTGAAATGAATTTAGACAGAACTTAGAGAGTCTAAGGCCATGTCCACCTTAACGAAGTAAAATGGAGAATTAAAATAATTATCCAGATACTTTAAATCAAAGATCTCTCTAGTATGAACTTTCCAAATAATTCTAACTCTCCACTTTATTTTGTTAGCATAGATGTGACCTATTAAAAAATAAAATGGAGTGTCTATAAAATTTTAAAATAGATTATGAAGTGATTCTGGATAATTTAAATAGTCAAGAAGAGTCAGAAGAGTCTGTTGTACGTCTGCATTTGGAGGGAAATCGATCTTCTGTGAATCATAAACTGTATTTGTTATTGAGAAACTAAGTGACAGGTAGAGAAAGGGTAAATGTTGAACCTGGTAATTTAAAAATCTCTTTCGAAACAAAGGAAAATGCCAGGATGCTTTATTTTTACATTTAATTATTAGTTTCATCCCATTGTACTGTTTACTGTGTTTGGGACTTGTGTTCCTTTGCCTCTGGCAGCTCTAGAAGGCAGTGCCGTGTTCACGTAAGTAAACTGCCATTCTGAAGACAGGAGAAGCAAGGTCAAAGATTGAGGTCAGTGCAAGCTGAAAATCTGAGAGCAAGAATAACAAAAGCAAGCTAAAGAAAAATTCAAGTGTATTTTTTTTTCTCTACCCTTCAGATACAAACCAAACGTCCTTCAGATAGAAGCTGCACCAAAGAGCCAAGATGGCTCCAGGCCAGACGAATTCAACGGGTTCTCAATATCACACATGCCAATGAAGTCATATGGGCAGAAAGAAACTTCATTTCATGAGTGTAGATTCCCATTTGGTTTCAATCATGTGCAATTTCCTTTTATTTATTTAATAGGGTAAAGGATTTAACTGTTTTATCCAAATCCTATAACACAAGTGGCAGATCTGTCAAGAAACTAGGAATTCTCATGTGGTCCCCCAATTAATTCACTGATTATCCTCTGCAATAAGTCAGAGGGTAAGTCAGAGAGATGAATGACAACTGAAAATGGAGTCCACCCTTGCCAGAGCCTGTTGATAGGGATTCAGGGATAATTCAAAATGTGGACACGGCTTAGGGAGAGTAAACTGTTTTGTTCTTAAAGTTTAATTGCTGGTTTTATGTTGGGTAGGGGAGAAGAGGACATACTACTATCATGTTTAACCAGTGTCTACATTGTAACAGAATTTCCAAGACTACTTTGAGGCAAAAATACGACTGATTACAATATGTCTAATTGATATCACACATCAACTAAGTACTAAAAAGTTTGTCAACCTCCTTGAAGAAGGTCCATCAGTATCCCATAGGTTACATCTTCCATGCCATAAAGAAGCTAAACAAGATTATTGACATCTAATTGGGGCTTATTATATCATTGTTAGACATATGATTTTATCTACTACAAATCAAAGTTGAGTATAAAATGCTTTTTCATGGTGTTTTAATTTTGTGTGTACATATTAAATTATATCCAACAATATTTAATAATTTGCAGGCTCATTATATATTGTTTTTTCTTATTTACATTAATGTAAATACTTATCTTTTTTTGTACATAGGATAATTTTTGTTCTTAGTTTAAGTGACCATGGAAATAAATGAGAATTTATTTTAATATAAAATTAATGGTAGAATTAAAGAAAAACAAACCATTTTTAAAGGAACTATTATTGTCTTTATTTATATGTATTGTTTTTCAAGTTTTTTAAACTATACTGCATATCATGTAATTTTATGCACACTCTAGGACTACTCTGAAATGTCAGGAAAACAAACAGATAAAGAAAAAAAAATAACTTCACATGAGAGATACACAGTTAAATGACAGAAAAAAAAAAACCACGATATGTACCTTCAACACAAATAAAACAAATAGTTCAATATCTAAATCCTAGTAATAAAATGAGATCATGGACAATTAACTAGGAATGAATGAGTTGGAAGAGGGGTATTACAGTGAAAATGCCAATTAACAATGAAACCAAGACATACAATAGAATCAAATAAAACTTGTTAGTTAGCTGCTAATCTGTCAGCATTTTAGGTTTTCCTTCAACTTTCCCACTGAGCATTCTATTTTCAGCATGGAATAACTATGCCTGTGGTGGTTATGAAATTCATAACCAGATTCACAGTATTTAGGTTGGCAGAGTGGCTGGAATTCAGCAATGGAAATAAAGAATAACTGAAGAAAAAAATTCCAGAATTTCTTGTATTTACCATGTGGCAACCCGTTTAGCAAGTATAAAATAATCTAACGTAACACAGTAGAGACGGTTGACCATATAATCAGTCAATAAGCAACCAATTGCTAACGACTCTACATACAACCTGTCGTCCCTTCTCCTTCCAGCCCCTCAATTCCAAAAATAAATAATCTGAACCATAAGCCACAGAACTTCTTTAAAAATGAAAAAGAAAAAGAAAAAAAGTAAAAGAATAGTAAATGTTGGACATGGTGTATCCCATGCAAATCGAATTTAAGGAAATAATAAATAACACAAAGCCCTTTTAAGTACCTAGAGGGGGCTCCGGCGATATGCCAATGCTCTGCAGCAGGGCCTCTGTCTCCCGGCGCTTGCGATCCAGGTCAGAGTCGTCCTGAACAGGTTCCTTCTTCTGCTGCATATCAGCCTTTAAAAAGTAGACGCCAGTAACAAGAGTTAATAACAGAACTAAATGTATGCTTTTCCTGGCGGAAACTGAAAATGGTAAATGCCTGGCTGTGAAGACCAGACCAAAGCCCTAAATAGATATAACCATGTGTATAAAGGATGAAAAAAACACTGTAATTGCTCCATTTAATAATTACTAACCCAGTGCTTTCTCTGCTGGTTGAATATTTTTCCTGCTTCTGTCACATGGCATAAAAGTTTCTTTCTCTCACAAGTTTTGGAAGAAACCATCAAGACAAAATATTTCGAACTGGGATATAAATTTTTTAAAAATTTCGTCTGCTTTTGAGACACCCCTTGTCCCTTCTGGGAAACATACTATCAGTTCTCGGTGAGTGTGTGTTTGTAATATTCATGCTCCATGTTTGAAATTATGCAAACAAGGTATTATTGGGATCTGACTAAAAAGTAAAATTAGTTATGAAAATCTGTAACTGTAAAATACGCTATTTGTTTCAGTAAATCTAAGTTTATCATGATTTAAAATAAGCTAGGCTAAAATCTAATTATTAAGTCATGTGAACGATATTGATGTCTCATTACTTAATTCTGACTTTCATAGGCTTCTATTATACATACTAACTAAAAAGAGAAAATTAATGCGTCAAAAATATTGAATAAAAAAAATCATTTAGAAGAACTTCTTTTTCCAGATTCTATTTAAAAATAAACCACATTTTGTGTGTGAGCCTCTTATAGTCAGATCCTATGCCAGTTTGTATTTTCACAGGACAGTAACAAGTCAGAATACAGGTTAAAGAAGGTTAACAGCAGGACTCGGGTTATTAAACATTAAGGTCTTTTTTCTTTTTCATAACACAGTTACTTCTTAAGACAAGGCATTTGCCCCAAGTCTGAAACATGATAACATCTTATTCCATGTGCAGCGACCTCACAAGAAAGCTTTGTGAGTTTACAGAAGTGAAGCTGCCTTAAAGCTTGTCAAAAGCCAATTATCCAGTTATCAGACACACCTTCCTCCCTAGGGGCAAGTTTGGCACCTGAACAGGCATATTACCTCCTTCAGGAATGCAGAGTACATTGCAAAGCAGTGAAGCATAATTTATGTCTTAGCATCTAAAGCAGAAAAAGTTCATGCAAATTTTTACTTAACTCCCAGACGGTAAACTACACCCTGATAATAAGCAAAATGAATCTTTGTACATAGTTCTGAGCTCAACACTTCTGTTGTTATTTGCCTCAGGCTTAAAAGACACTGATATTTGTGAAGTCTATCTGTCAGTAGAGGGAAAACTGCCATTATGGAGGTCAATAGGGACTAATGAGAGTATGAGAGGGTTTTGAGCACTCCAAAATTCTGAAATGGCAGTTTAATCTCTATCAGGGAAGATATCACAGTTCATGTTCTTTTCCAATTTTAACATTTAAACTACTGGAGCAAGTTTCAAAGTTTATGCATACAACGAAGGCGATGACAGAACTGAGAAAAGGGACTTGCAGAGTGAAGATCTGTATCAACATTCACATAATAAAGTTAAAAGAAGAATGGGAGACAAAGGGGAGAAATGAAAGAAAAGGGAATTACTATAGCAGCTACTGAAATACAAATGAAAAACTAAGGCAAGCAAAATTCATCTTAGCCAATATGGAATAGTTTGAGTGTTATAATAGTTAAGCCATGGCTGGACTATCGGCTTTACTGAGA
The DNA here is from genome assembly GCF_000151845.1 of Pteropus vampyrus. Taxonomy (NCBI): domain Eukaryota; kingdom Metazoa; phylum Chordata; class Mammalia; order Chiroptera; family Pteropodidae; genus Pteropus; species Pteropus vampyrus. The sequence goes on from NW_011888785.1 coordinate 12,896,774, forward strand.
GCGGATATGTGTTTATTCTGTTCATCACTATATCCTCACATCTAGATCAGGGCCGGACACATAGTAGATGCTTAAAAAAAAAAAAATGTGTTGAATGAATGAATGAATATCTGCTTTTGGTAAGTGTTATTCTACCGCTATAGAATCTTAGAATGACATAGTATTCAGGCCAATTTCCACCAACTGGACCCCATTCAGAAAGCCCCTTTACAACACCACCGTGAGGAGTCACCTAAACTTCCAGTGACTCCACGCTCATAACAAAACCATTTCTATGTTCTAAAAATAAAACACAGACCCAAATTGGGTCTGTTTCTATGATCAAAAAATAAAAAATCTTTAACCTTTCCTTATTCTTTCAACAAAAATTTACTTGACAACAGAATGCTAATGATGAAACTGAGAAGTTCTAATGCAGCTTATAGAGAGTGAACAGAAAAAGATCTGCCTAATCTTTTCCTTTTGAATAAACTTAGGGCATATTATCTATAATTTTCTGTCATGTATGACCTATGCAGAAAGGCACAAAAGCTGTTGTTGTTTTTTTTTTATTTATTTTAACTTTAATCATTCAAGAAACATACTAAAAGGTAAATCACAGGTTAACATCCATAACCATATATTCTGCAAATAAAGTTCACCTGAACTCCAGCTCTAAAATTTCACTCCCACAATACAAGGCACCTCTACAACTCATTCCCTGCCTTCCATCTTTTCTAATCCTTCAGGAAACAGGCAATATAATGACATATATTAATAAGGACAAATGTCCATCTGGATGTAACATAAGCTTAGGAAAGCTATGAACACATTCAAAGTTGACCACGAAAAATGCAAAATTAGGTAACTGGGGCTTATTGGAAATAAAGGCAGACCTATCTGTCACCAAATAGCACCTTAAAGTAAACAATGTTACTTCATCCAAGACAGCTACACCAAGTGCCCTAATCATGAAACTCTTGATTTTTTCCATGTAAATACTACAGAATCCTAATATGTTTTAATGACTCAATAAGGAGTGATTTCACAGTATTAATAATTAAAAAATATGCTAAAGATGTTTTCCTCAGCCAATGATATTTCTATTTGTGTAGAGTAATCACAGCTAAGACCTAGAGAGGATAATCGAAGAAAGAAAAATTACCAACTGAGAATTATCAGTCACTTTTCCAAAGACAGCTCTGTGGTTATTAGAGGAACAAGTGAGGACAGGCCAGGAAACCTCTGTCCATCATACCTTGCAGCAGTTTGGCAGAAGGCCAAGGACAGGACAAAACTTCAGGGTGGCCCCGTT
>NW_011888785.1:12898117-12900587 GCF_000151845.1 Pteropus vampyrus
GGGAATTACTATAGCAGCTACTGAAATACAAATGAAAAACTAAGGCAAGCAAAATTCATCTTAGCCAATATGGAATAGTTTGAGTGTTATAATAGTTAAGCCATGGCTGGACTATCGGCTTTACTGAGAGCGGATATGTGTTTATTCTGTTCATCACTATATCCTCACATCTAGATCAGGGCCGGACACATAGTAGATGCTTAAAAAAAAAAAAATGTGTTGAATGAATGAATGAATATCTGCTTTTGGTAAGTGTTATTCTACCGCTATAGAATCTTAGAATGACATAGTATTCAGGCCAATTTCCACCAACTGGACCCCATTCAGAAAGCCCCTTTACAACACCACCGTGAGGAGTCACCTAAACTTCCAGTGACTCCACGCTCATAACAAAACCATTTCTATGTTCTAAAAATAAAACACAGACCCAAATTGGGTCTGTTTCTATGATCAAAAAATAAAAAATCTTTAACCTTTCCTTATTCTTTCAACAAAAATTTACTTGACAACAGAATGCTAATGATGAAACTGAGAAGTTCTAATGCAGCTTATAGAGAGTGAACAGAAAAAGATCTGCCTAATCTTTTCCTTTTGAATAAACTTAGGGCATATTATCTATAATTTTCTGTCATGTATGACCTATGCAGAAAGGCACAAAAGCTGTTGTTGTTTTTTTTTTATTTATTTTAACTTTAATCATTCAAGAAACATACTAAAAGGTAAATCACAGGTTAACATCCATAACCATATATTCTGCAAATAAAGTTCACCTGAACTCCAGCTCTAAAATTTCACTCCCACAATACAAGGCACCTCTACAACTCATTCCCTGCCTTCCATCTTTTCTAATCCTTCAGGAAACAGGCAATATAATGACATATATTAATAAGGACAAATGTCCATCTGGATGTAACATAAGCTTAGGAAAGCTATGAACACATTCAAAGTTGACCACGAAAAATGCAAAATTAGGTAACTGGGGCTTATTGGAAATAAAGGCAGACCTATCTGTCACCAAATAGCACCTTAAAGTAAACAATGTTACTTCATCCAAGACAGCTACACCAAGTGCCCTAATCATGAAACTCTTGATTTTTTCCATGTAAATACTACAGAATCCTAATATGTTTTAATGACTCAATAAGGAGTGATTTCACAGTATTAATAATTAAAAAATATGCTAAAGATGTTTTCCTCAGCCAATGATATTTCTATTTGTGTAGAGTAATCACAGCTAAGACCTAGAGAGGATAATCGAAGAAAGAAAAATTACCAACTGAGAATTATCAGTCACTTTTCCAAAGACAGCTCTGTGGTTATTAGAGGAACAAGTGAGGACAGGCCAGGAAACCTCTGTCCATCATACCTTGCAGCAGTTTGGCAGAAGGCCAAGGACAGGACAAAACTTCAGGGTGGCCCCGTTAAGAACACCTCACTGCATTAAAGGCAATTTTTCATGAAATTGGGTCTGTGTCTTAAATGGTGGCCACTATATTTACTTTAAAATCAGATTTCATCCATAATACCACAACCAAGTAAGCAGTTGACATCCAAAGGAGTAGAGAGTGGTAATTTTATACATGTACACAGTTTTCTGGGTTCCGTGGAGACAATCAACCTGGGTGGTCCCAATTCACACTAGTTTTCAGTCATGGCAAAACTAGCTACTCAGACTAGCGTTAAAAGAGCATTTTGTTTCCCTTTTTTCCTAGATTTGTTTTATTTGCAATATAAGCCTAAATAGTTAAATATCAAACCTATAAGGCTAAAGCTACGTCTAACTCTCCATAAACAACATAAAAAGTAGAAAATCTTAAACTTAGGAGTCAATGACAGTGGCCAGTTGACTGGGGCATCCCAAAGACTCAGGATCAGAAGCTTCCAAGGAAATTTGTACAAAGGAATTTCAGATGTGTGGGAAGGATGTCAGTGACCAGCACCTCAGATCTGCCCTAACTAGTTATGTATACACTCATTCACTCATTCGTCCATTCTATAATCCTTGACCGAAGGCCTATCCTAGTGGCAGGATCTACGCTAGATACCAACTCAATGATGAAAAATATCCAGCCTGTCCTCAAAAGTTTGTACTCTATTATAAGAGAAAGACAGGTGAGGAGGCAAATATAATGCTTTTGTGCTAAATGGTGTTTGATAAGGTCAAGGACAGGGAGCAGGACTAACTCAGTCATAGATGCAAAAAGGTATCAGAGAAGGCTTTCGTGAGGATGTGACATTTAGATGAGCACTGAAAGACATGTAGTTAACAGCCAAGTGAAGGACAATGGAGAGAAGTAGAAGAAAGGCAAAAGTAGAGGAAGGAGAAAATTCACAAACTCTCTGTCAAGAGGGAACAGGGCCCACAGGTGATATGTAAGTGGCTGAGTCTGGCTGGCATGCAGATTTTAGGGAGAAAGAAAGTCGGGGAGAAAGAGTGTTGTGTCTGTTTGGGACCTGACGATCACTGTCA
>NW_011888785.1:12903232-12907410 GCF_000151845.1 Pteropus vampyrus
TCTTTTTCCTCTCCTCTTCTTTCCGTTTCTTCTCTTCTCTTATCTGTGCTAAGCGCTGTTTCTTGCGCTCTAGCTCAGCTTTTAAGTCACTTTTGTCAGACATGTTGGTTTCCTTAGAGGAAAAGAGAAAAAAAAATGTGAATATATAAAAATAACTTTTCTGATTTATCATCGCAAAAATAATTCAAAAGGAAATTTACCTTTGGGGCAATAACAGATTGTATTATTTAGTCCATGTCAAATAATCAAAGAAATGAGTTAAATTAGATCTGGTCTCACTCGATATAAAATCTTCCCCTTTTATGTATATATTAATATTTGAAAAAATACAATGTTATAGTCTATTCTGTTCTGAAGAATAATAGCAACTTCAGAATAAGCAACACATTTTCTGTAAAAGTTTCTTAACAAACAAACAAATAAGTAAATAAGAGAATCAAAAAAGAACCATCATCCTGACTTCTAATTTAGATGATAATGGACCAATTCATCCTCACACTGAGAGAAGAAAATAGGTTGTCATAAACCTTTAAAGATGTGCCCTGCTCAAATTTCTATGGACTCAATAAACATTATTCCACTGAGCTTGGGCACATGAAGATTTCATTTTGCCTAATATTATATGCATGAGGAAAGACAGCCACCGAAGGCCTAACATGTTAATCTTCTTTTTCTGCAAAACTCTTCCTGAACTGTCACAATTAATTTCATCTCTAGTACAACCCTATTTCTATAAAGCTTACATTTGCATACTGAATATAATATTGCTTATTCTGGCGCTTTCCCTTTTCAAAGCAAAAGATGTTTGCGAATACATAAAATAGGAGATAAACATGGCAAGTTCTTGGGAAAATTTATCTGAGATTTAATTTTAATGTTAATGATGATGGTGATGCTGGTGGTGATGGTGCCAGAAATATTTTCAATAAAATGAGTTTGGAGAAGACTCGCGCCACTTAGCAATGATTATATTTGTCTCTTTTTGTGCTCCTAACTGGAAACTAAGAAAATGGAAACACATAAATGAAGAAACCCCTCTGACCTAAATTCGTAAAATAAAGTTAAAAAAAAAACTAACCATAAATGTCATAAGTATTCATTTGCATATTATTTGTATGCAACTATAATGAATATATAATGTATCCCTAAGAAGATGACAGGGCAACAAAGACAGTAAAGAACCAAATAATCAAAAATAATGAAAAATCCTCAAACTTCCTGTCATTGGCTTTAGAAGATAATGAAGAACCTGCATCACCTCAAGACACACTTTCTGATGAAAACACAGTTGAGAAGTGTCCTGTGTTCTTACTGTACGTATTTCTGCTCATGGATGTTCTGGCAAACATTTGTGAAATAATAACAACAACAATCCATCTGCCATTCATGATCACACTGTCTTCATTTTTCAACAAATATTTGTTGCACATTTAATCTGTGCTAGGCACTCTATAAGGCATTAGAGTACAAAGATGAGCAAAACCAGATTCTCTTCTTCAAGGAGTGTCTAACTCAACTTTATGGGTATGTGCTGTGGCTGAAGATATTCTCTGAGATATGGGCTCATTGATTACTGAGTGCCAGGAACTTCACATTTATTAGCATCTTTAATCACAATAATTCAAGGAGAGCTGTGTTATTATTAATGCCTTTTTCATAATTCAGCTAAAGGAAGCTCAGCAAGACCTAAGACTGTATAGTTAACACATGGTGGAACGTAAATTCAAACATACCCATGCTTTGAACTATTATACTGTTCATCCCAATGCACAAGTTCAGAGGGAATGCAAAACACAAGAATAATTACAGTCTGGCGGAGTATGCCAGGGTGAGCTTTGAGAAAGAGGTAGAATTTGAACTGGATATCAAATGAGGTCAGGAACTAGCAAAGGAAGGGAAGGTACAAATGTGTGAAAACCTGTGGTAAAGGGAACCAGCAGGCTGAGTACAAGAGATGACAGATAAACCCAAGTCAAGAAATACCAACTTGAGTTGGTGAGAATGGGTATGTGCAGGCAACTGGTGAAGCCTTGGGGGGGAAAAAAACACACATGAGTTTCATTTGGTACAATGAGTTATGGAAAATCACAGCTGCTTTTTGAAAGAGAAAGTGATGAAATGAAAATGGAATTTGCTTAAGCCTCTTCTCGTCCCTGTCTCTTCCTGCAAAACAGATGGAAGCAGACACCAGAAGTAAGACAAGCTGCTGGGAGGCTGGTGCCATCTATCTAGACTCACTGTACCTGCAGGGAGATGACAGGTGAACAGAAAGAATGTAGGGAATGTGGACTGGAGAGAGCACAGTCAAGAAGGAAGAAGTCACTCTTGGTAGCTATTAGATGTGGAAGCAAAAGAGAAAGCTTTAGTAACAATTCAACTTTGATAGAGCAAAGAGGATGGCAGTGAAATTGGAAAGGGAAGGCAAAGAAGGAAATGATGAAAAAACCATTTGAGTGTCAAGGAGACTTCTGGGCTGAAAGAATGCACAGGTGCAGTCTACAGATGAGATGAGAAACCAGGTAGTAAGAACATCCTGTATTTGTTGTGATTTCCTTGTGAAGACCTTTGTTCACCTTGGGAAGTAAGGTGTATTCTTAGTACACTTCTGCAAAGGGCAGAGGTCTTTTTACAACCAATAAATATGTCTGAAAATGTTGGTCATTTAAGTTGGTGTTACCAGCCATAGAGCCAATATTTTGAAAATAAACAACAAAAACATCCAGGGAACTTTTAAACAATTGTATTAGGTGGTGATATTTCAAATAACACACTTCACTTTTTAAAGGTAGTAGGGCCACAATGTTAGACCTTGCTCTTATTGATGTTGGGATCTACTCCAAAATAGACACTTTGCATCAGCCCCTAGGAGAACAAGAAATCTCAAGAGAACATCTCATAAAGGGTTTGGAAAGTACACATTAGAGTAAATGAATGGGCCTTTACACATAGAGATATGGCTTAAATAATGGCATTAAATGCAGCGTCAGCACTGAACTCCACAGGTTTTCAAGAGGGAGGGGGCATAGAGTGAGAGGTGGGAGTAGGGTTTGCCCGTCTGACCCACAAAATTTCCCTGCATATCAAACAAAGCAAAATCAAGGAGCAAAGGATAGGGAACATGAGTTATAGAGCTTCCTGTGGCTAATGCAGGTCATTGCAAAGGCAATTCTGATGTTCTCAAAAGTTTAAGAAAATAAGAATCAGAGCTGCCTGCTGCTAATTACTGCTCACTTGCTTCCAACACATAAAAAACTGGTCTCTTTAATTTACAAATGGTAAGGGGTCAAATAGATAAATCAAACCTACTTCTGGGTGTAAGTCTCCTCCTTGTCTGATCATCAACCTACTCTCCCACCCACCAGCCTTCTGCAGCTAAACTCTACTCTGGCTTAGGAGCAATGACAGCTCAGTCTTCCCCAGCTCCATCCATTCCGTGATCAGTCGATTCATCTTTACACACCTGCTCAGCTCTCCCCATAGCAGAGTCCCATATTCTGAACTTATTTTTTCTATTTCTTTTTTTATAATGCCAACTCTTGCCCCATTAATTCCACACTAATTCAATAACCAAAGTCATCACTCAAAATTCACTGCAATCATTTAAAAAATATTAGAGAAAGACACTAAAGGGATAGCATGTTACTGATTTAATAGCAATACAATCAGAGCGAGAAAACCCAATCTGTGCTCCTAGAGATTATTCGAAGGCACTTCAGAGAGAATAGAAGGAGCTTCTCAATCTAAATGGGTTATAAAAATGGAAGGCATGTAGTTAAAGAGGTATGACTCAAAAAATGTATTTTTTAACTAAATGTAGTCATTTAATATTAAAATTTAATTTAAGTTGTAAATTCTTCTCATTTTTTCTGTTGAACATGGGAATTACATATCAAGCTGTCCCAGGTAGGCATCTTCCCCTCTTATCACTTCCCCCAGAGGATGGAGAGGCACCTGGAGAAATGGCTTATTCTCTAGTTAAGAAGTTAGTTTACAGGGAGGGTCGCTCTTGGTGTTCCATCACGAAAATGGCTCATGGGCTTAAATTTCAATAGAAGAAAGAATGGGGACATGAAATAGAAAAATATGGCCACTAAGAAGGAAAGAAACGAAAGTAATTTTCACACCTCCCCTTGCCTTCCCAGTTAACTTTGCATCTCCTTCACATGTCATGTCCACAC
>NW_011888785.1:12908380-12934130 GCF_000151845.1 Pteropus vampyrus
ATCTGTGGTGGGATGCTATTTTAGTTGTGAAGAAAATCTAGTCTCATGTAAATATGTATTACGAAAAAGGAGTATCTGAATAGCTTCTTGAAGTAATTATGGATTTTTTTTTTATTACACCAAAAATCAACAAATAGCAGTTTCTTAGAGTTCAGTTGCAATGTGAACATGAAACCACATCAATCAATGAACTTTTTGTACTCTGTTACATTAAAATCCATTGGTCTATCTCTTTTTTCAATTACAGTTGACATTCAAAATTATTTTCTATTCGTTTCAGGTGTACAGCATAGGAATTAGACATTTATCTAATTTACAAAGTAATCCTCTCAATTAGTCTATACTACCCACCTGGCACCATACATAGTTATTACAATATTATCGACTATATTCCCTATGCTGTCCTTTATATCCCCGTGACTATTTTGTAACTACCAATTTGTACTTCTGAATCTCTCATTTTTTTCATGCAACTCCCTAACCCAAAATCCATTGGTCTATCTTAAACTTTAAATGAATCTTTTATCCATGTATGATTCTAAAACATCGTTCACTGCTTATTTAGAAAATTATTTAGTTAATTATGCAGACTTCTCAAATGTTGACACATTTCATGGTATGATATTCAAAAATCAAATTTGGTAATATCACCAAAAGTCTTCAGAAAAGTCTTTAGGTATGGTAAGGTTGTCAAGCTCACGGTGGCATATATTAGTTTCCCAAAATTCTAATTTTTGCTTGAAAGCTTAAATTTTATGATTAGCAACAAATACTGTCAATTATGTTCTTAAAGTGACAAGCTCACGCCATTGATTTTTGAGACAATTTCTGCCAAATGCCCAAGTCTGAATAACCACAGTTTTTCTCTGGACTATTATTTCAAGTAAATAGTTTCATGAAAATAGGCAGCTAGTTCAGCTTACAACTCAACTCAAACTAATGCACAGATGCTTTCCTCTAGACAACCACCACTGATTATCAGTAGGCAGCAGAATCACCTTGCGTGTTCCTATTTGCCAGAGTAAAGATGTGTGTTCAATAGTGGAGATTTAATACAACTAATTTTTTTTCTGCTTCACAGAGGACATTTTTAAGTGAAACTGTTTTTGTTTATTCATTCGTTTATTTAAACTACAAGTGTGTCACAGTGAAGTTTGATGCTACTACTACACGAGTTTGGTGCCACAATCTCATTTCATGCTAAAGTATCAGCAGTTTTTCCCACCATTACTTTTACACCATCATTGCAAATGTCAATACAATGAAAAAGACAAATAACAGTTCAGCATGATTATAAAAATATTTTTGACCTTACACAATCCCGAACACGACTTGGGATCCCTAGGGATCCTCAAACCAAAATTTTGATAAGGTGAAGTGGACTCCAAAGCCTAAGGAGACGTTAATTAACAAAATTTTGATAAGTGCTATATAAATAATCTAAACAGAGGTGGTTAGAGCTCTTTCTTTTTTGCAGAAAAGACACAGTAGCAAAATCACTGAGCATAGAAAATTCAGATTAGAGTCAAGAAACTATAATCATTTAGAAACACCAGGAAGATCTAAGACTTCTGGATATAGCATAAGGAAAACTGGAATTAGGGAAAGAGTGAAGCCATGAAGAAAAGGTTCCATAAAACTATGTGTGAAAGATTGCCTAAGCCAGGCAGTAGGTAAAGAAGAGAAAATAAGAAGCCTTCTCTCACTCCCCATTCTCCTTCCCGCCTCCACACACGCAAACATAAACACACACAAATTAATGGGCCTTTGCCTCTAAGGGAACTAACATGGTTGTTAATAAAATATTGATCTCTCTGTTATATGAAGACTTTTTTATTCTTTTGTTCTTTTAATTTTGCTGTTTTAACAATTACAATTACACGTTTGCTTCAAGACGAGGACTTCACCGATATTATCCAATACCAGTATTTTACCCATAAATAGGGAAACTGAATAGTTATCTAAATTCACAATGATTAAGGAGACAAGTCAGAACTGAAAATACCAGATCTCCTTATTCTTGAATATTTTTACTAAATAATGCTTTCCTTTCAGTGTTTATTTATTCAATATTTTACTCATTTTAGTTAAAAGAAAGCTCTTCTTGGTTAAAGAAGTACAAATTAGTAGTTGATAGATAGTCACGGGGATGGCGAGGACAGCATAGGGAATGCAGTTAACATTAACGTAATGACTAGACGGAGAGCCAGAGGAGAAAAAGAGCAATTAAGGGCATCATTTTACAAACTATATAAATGTCTAACCAATGTGCTGCATACTTGAAACTAATACTAAAATAAAATTTTTAAAAAATAAAGCTCTTCTTGAAAGGCTTTATGTTGGATCCCACCAGTCTTCCAGTAGAACCTTGCAACCACTCTCTATCACCAACTGGTGGCAGGAAATGTAAATCGCATGAGACAGCTGAGACCAGGAGCAAAGGTTTTGCCAATGAAATTCCCTACCACACCACCAAAGCCAATACTGGGTCGTCCAAAACACTACAAGAGTTTCATCTACATATGAAGGATCTATTTATATCAATAGAGAACTATTGCTCTGATAGGAAAAAAAAAAAAATTCAGTACATACATATAGTTAAACATATACATTGATTTTTCTAAGCTCCTTTCAATTTTATTCATATTAGGTTTGTTCCTGACTAGAGAATCAAGCAATATTTCTAAATTAAGCCTTTAGTATTGCTCTTGCTGGGATTTTGAGCTATATTTAAGATTGTTGTGTCTGCATATTGTCTCTAGTCCTACTTTCAGTACTTCACAATTCTGAGCCACCCAAATTATGCTGCTTGAGCTGTAACTCGAGCATTGGCAATTGCAGCACATTAAACAGGAGAGACTCTCAAGCACTCAGCACAGAGGCCCATTATGCTAGAGAGAAAAATCAATCCATAGGGTATCAGCCATCTCATCTAGTTAACAGAGGAGACATGAGAGCTCTTAAAATTTAAAGGACTCAAAAGCCATCGTCATGTTCACCAAAAAGTTCTGAAAAACACTGAGTTATTTCTGACCCCTACCGTGCATTCCACCAACTAAGAGATACAACATACTTCTTTTTGGAAAAGGAATTGTTCCTCGATTAAGGGAACCAGTCATTCATCTCTTAGAGTATCTTCCCTCGGGAAACACTCAGATGACATGGAGAGTCCTTAGGCAGTGAGCATGTCAAGTGGCATCACTGAAAGAGTATAAAATTAAAGATGGGACAGTTTGGACAACTAGAGGGCAGTATTTCGGTATTGGATCCATAAGAATTAGGTCAGAAAAGGAACCGGAAAACAGAAGAAAGGAATAGGATAGAAAACTAGAGTGAACAAAGAAATGAAGCCTCGCACAAAGGATCCTGTAGAAGCACCTAGTCTTGGGTCAAAATAGATGGGAAGGATGTATCAAAGAACACTATCACCACTACACTTTATATAATATGAATCTGTCCTCCTAGAGGTTTGAAAGCACTTCGGAGCAAAGAGAAAGGAGCTTCCATATCTAAATGGGCATGCTCAAGGAGCAGTTCATGAGGAACGACTTCTCCACAGACCATTCTGTAAACTTCCTTTGGAATTTTCACAGTGGTTCCTCAGCCTCATATCGATCACATAGTAGGCATTAATAAACACTTGCTATTATAAAAATGAGTTAACGATGGCCCCTATGTATTGGCCTCTATGCTATTTACTTCTTCACATCAGACTAGGACCACTAGCTTTGAGCGCCCACTGGCACCAAACACAAATTCTTACACATCCAATTGCTTTAAACATAGCTCAAATGAGCATATTTTTTTAGCCATTTAGAGCTCGCCTGCTTTGCATACTCTGCAAAACTACACCCAATATCTGCTAGACATAGATAGGACAAACCCTGTGACTATAAGAGAGCTTTAACTACTGCTGTCCTTCAGAACTCTCAGATCCAGAGACTCCCCACCTTGCTGCTGAATGGCATCCCCTAGACACGTGGCCTCCCTCTCTGATTCTCTCTTCCCTTTGTGGGTGGTGGCTCCATACTGCTGTCTCTGGAAGGTCTCCTGCTATAAGTGACATCCCCCTCTCCTGTAGTCCTATACAAGTACCGCCCAATAGTGTTGAGCAATGCTGCCACCTCATGGTCCCATCTTTTCCTTGTTCAGCCCTGAAATCCTCAACTCACCACCACATCCCCACTGCCAATTCTCAGCAGTACTCCCACTTTCACCAACTACTACTTCCAAGTCTGCCCTTGCCTTCCATGTCCATTCACAATGCCCAATGCCAGTTCAGACTGCTCATCTGACGATTGCGATGTTCTTCTGATCTTCCTGTCCCCATGCTAACCTGGCTCCCTAGTGATCCTCCACATCCTCCGCACTATGTCAGGGTGATCTTTCTGCCACTCAAATCTGATGAGTCCACACCCCTGCCTAAAACACATCGATGACTCCTTTTTAGTTGCAAAATGGGTCCCAAACTCCTTATCAAGGCACATAAGATGCTCTCATCGCCCATCTCTCCACTCGTATATCCCTGCACTCCCTATTTCACATTTGACCAGCACGTACCAAACTATTTCCTTCCTTTGTACCTTTGCAAACTGCAGAAATGCTCTTTTCTCCACTCATTACCTGATGATTCCCATTCATCTCTCTATTTCATCTCAATCATATCTGCTCCACAAAGGCTTCCTAGGGAGGGCATCGAGCCTGGGCCAAGCATCCCTCCGTGGTGGCCCTAGGGCACACTATGCATGGTCTACTGGAACATGTATCACATGCTCCATTTACCCATGGCTATGTTCTGTTTATGTGACTCTCTCTTCCTGTTGCACTGAAAGTTCCTCTAAGGGAAGGGCCATGTCTAATTTACCTCTGTACTCCTAGTGCCTAGCAGTGAATGCTCAGTTAACTGCTAAATAACCATTAGATAGTAATGTGAAATCTCCCACAATTTCACTATTGGAATTTTTCTAAGCTTTTAAATGAGCACTGATCCCCCTTGAGATTATGATGAGTGGAGACCTGCTAAGGTAATATTCTATTCTCACACCCAAAGAAAAGATCTTCCTTACCGTGTAATAAATAGATCTTTGTTCCAATGCCGGGTGGGGAAGATTAAATGTTTTCATCCATCAGTACAAATATGCAATGAACACATAATCCTAGCACTGCCTCCCTCAACCATTGAACTATCTTTGCCTAATCACTACCATTGTGTGTACCCATTGATATAATGTTTTCCTGCCTGGCTTATATTTTTAATCTGATTTCTGACTCTGAAAGGATTATTTAGCAAAATCTATTCAATTTATAATTGACAGCCTCTATTGTTTACTTCAACTTACAAATTCAGCAATCTAGAATCTATCACCCAAAATACCTTGAGGATAAATTATCATGCTGATAGTTTGGCTCTCTCTTTAAGAGATGTAAAATATCAATGGTTTAGAACAGAGCCATCTATTGCACTTAAAGCTGTTTTCTCCAGAGTTGCTAAGATGATAAATGAACATGTATAAAAACAAATCACTCTCAGGTAATGTGTGGGGCTGATCTTTAAAATAACTGAAAACAAGCAAAACTTCACACATGACCAGCTTTAGCTTTCACTCTGAGTCCTTGGCCTGCTGTCCCTGTAAAGGGGCCAGATTTTCTGTAGAGCAAAGTTAAATCCAGACAGCCCTGGCTGGTAGGCCTGCCGAAAGTGGGCATTCTATCCTGATGGACAACACAGGCAAATTCAAGCTGCCCTGAGGTTCTTGCGACTCACAAATAAGAACAAATTTAAAGTATCATACTAAAGGGAATAAAATCAAGACACATTAATAAAAATAAGGAAAGGAAAAATGTTAATGTTTAAATAATAAAGTCAAAATAGATTTTCTCAATATAAATCAGCAATATAAATGTTCACAGTCCATTTGTTTTAATCTTCTAAAATTATGTTGAGATTTTTGACATCTTAAAACCACTTAATTCAATACCCTCCCAAATTAACTACTAAATACTTATGAATTTGTAATTAAGCTTACATAATTTTAAGGATCATCGATCCCCCTCGAAGTTACAATGAGTGTAGAAACACACGTAGAAAAAGAACCTGCTAAGGTATATACAATACTCTATCCTCACACCCAAAGCAAACAACTTTGACATGTGAAAAGCTAAGATTCAAATCCAAGAGTCCAGAGCACATGCTCTTAACTAACTACCGCATTTGCCTGTAACTTTATGTGTTTCTCCTCTTCCCTTGCCCTATTCTGTTGGTCTTAGCATCTGTATTGGTTTAGTCCATTCCCCTTGTATTCTTTCTTTGTCTTAATCACCCACTTTATGTCAGCAGTTTTCCCTTCTCATGTTTGTTCTGTAGGTGATAAAGAATAAGGCAGCTGAGAAAAACACAGAGCTACTAAAGATCCCATAAATCGATGTAGTCTGTGATCACAAGGTAGTGAGAAGGCTCACAGAGTGGGTGAGTTAACCCATCACAGAGGAAGACCAGACCTGCAGACAGCAGAAGGTAAGCAGGGCATCTCAGAGGGAAGCATTGACAAAAGGCGGGTAAGTAAAAAAGAGAATGGACAGCCCACAGGACAAGTAATTTGCAACAGATAAAATGCTGAGTACAAAAGAAGATGGAGGAAGATGATGATGGAAATGCAGCCAGAGATCAGATCCCAAAGGTTGAGTGACTAAACCATCCATCTCAGTTTGCACCAAAGTGAGGGGGTTCTCTGGATATAAGAATTTCAGTGACCACACTAGGAAAACCTAGACAAGTCAGTCATCCTACAGCCCGAGGTCTGCTATGCTTTAAAGGGGTCTGAACTTCTCTGTAGGCAGCAAGGAAACACAGCAGGACCTGAGCAAGTACAACACTAGACAATTTATTCTTAGCTTGAAATACACGCCAGACCAGCCTTTTTAAACAGGGGTTGCAATCCACTGGTGAGTTACAAAATCAAGTTAGTTTAGTAGTCATAGGTAGCAATTTTTGTGATTGACAGATTAGGACTATTAGAATGCATTGCACATGGTGAAGGGCAACTATTATTTCATGAAACTTGTTTTGGACACACATTCATTGTTATGTATCAATATTATTTATTATCATTAGGTGCAGTTAAAAAGAGTTTGAAATATATCAGGCTATGTCAGTTCTAAAATTTGCAAATTTTAAACTATAAATTTATCCCTGCCATTGTCCTTTCTCAGAAAACATTTTGTATGATGACACCCATAAATCATGACAATATTCGCACAGCACTATGGGGTGAACAAACAAAACTGTTCACTGCCACAGGAGACTGACCTGGGCTCTAACAACCCTGAGGACCAAGAGATTAACATCCAAGTACACACGTAACCTGTAATCCACTTGCAAAGCACTGATGGGGAAGCTCTACCATAGAATGACCAAAGCAAGCTCAGCTCTATGTGTTTAAATCTACCAAAGAAAGAAAGGGGTGCTGGGGGTAGGGGGGGTACAACATAAATCCCAGGATACTTCAAGGCACAAACACAGCAAGGCAGATGTACTTACAAAGATCAACCCACTTTTTCAGCTACCCTGGTATGCTCATAAGAGTGCAAAAAAAAAAAAAAAAATCAATACCGCCAGAAATGTAAGACCACAGTATATTTCCTGCATACCATGTCAGCACAAATGCTGAATGACCTTGGGATTTGGGTATTTGCTATTTGTCCCATCAGCACAACCTTTATATTCTTTCTGGAAGTAAATACCCATCTGAAAAGCTTGGCTGCAAAGTCCCTAGCCTCCCCCAGCACAAGGCATTCTGTACATGAATGGGTAACTCAGTGGAATGAGGCAGGACGCAGAACAGATTCTCAACCAGAACTAAAAGGCTTATACCCTTCTGATACTCATGTGTATATTTTAATTCAAGACTTAAAAAAAATTTTTTTTAGCTGGAGTCAGTTTCAACCATCTGTCTCTTTGAGTGAAAATAGGATGCAGGCTTGTATATATCAGCTTTTGAAGAAAACCAATTTTGGCAGAAAGAATTAAAGTGAAAGAAGAATTATATCTCAATTTTCAAGGCCATGCTAAGGAGTAACAAAATATCCAAAGTAAGTTGTAACTTACATGAACACATCTAACTCCTTTTCTCCCTGGTAGGCTGCCCCTTCCAGTCTATCACTGCAATTAAACCTTTGCCTCCAAATCATAGCCTGGGGAAGTGGCAGAGTAGAGACATAAAATCGATTTCCCTAATTCGAGTGACATTAGGGTGGTGGGAGATGATGATTGTAGGTATTCTCCAAGAATTTAGAATAAATGGAAATAGAGCATGATCTTTTTCTGAGAGTTAAAATAGACCTTATCTTAACACAGAAGGCATATCCCAAGTCAAAGCTAGCACGACATTACCAAAACATCACCTCTGGGGGTTGACCAAATGTAATGGAAAACCACCACATAATTAGTGAACAACTATAAAAATGATTACAATGAAAGGAGAACAGAGTCGGAAATGACAGGAAAAGAAGCGTGCATTTTTCAGATTTTCTCTAGTGCATCCAGGGAAAACGACTCCAGCTGACATTATCTTTCCTGTGCATCTGTTAGGAGAGTCACCATAATGGCGTCAGGCTACCATCTTGAAACATCAGCCATGACAACTGTCCCCTACGCCCTGCCTCCACGTACGCCTACTCTTCAGCCTTCCACACTTCAGTTAAAGGCAACTCCAGCCTTCCAACTAACTCAGGCCAAAAATCTTGATGTCATCCCTGATTTCTCTTTCAATCGAATCCCACATCTGAGCAATTAGCAAATTATTCAGGTTTTACGTTCCAAGCATACCCAGAATCTGTCTACTTTTCACCACCTCTCCTCCCATCACCTTGTCCAAGCTACCGTCATCTTTCATCCAGATTACTGCAAAAGCCTCCTAAATGGTCTCCTCATTTCTACCTTTGGCTTCGTTACAATCTAGGCTCAGGTGCAACAGCAATTCTTTAAAAACACAAGTCAAATCATGTCGCTTCTCTGCTTAAAACTCTCTAATGGCTCCCATCTCAAAGAAAAAGCCAAAGACTTACAATGGCCTCCTTGGCCCTAAACAATCCAGCCCCGTTACTTTTCTGGTTTCATCTCCAGACCTGCTTCCTTGCTGTTCCTCACACACGTCGGGGACTCTCCCACCTCAGGGACTTTGCATCTACTATTCTCTCTGCCCAATACACTTTCCCCTAAACATCTGAAATACTTGCTTCTTCAAAACTTAGATCAAACCGCACCTCACTGTGGTCTCTCACAACCACCCAATTTGAAAGAGCAAACTTCCCCCCACTGTACCTGCATTTCCATGTTTTTTCTGCTGCCTTATTTTTCTTCATGACATGTATCACCACCTAATATATTCTGTAATATTTAAGTATTTTTCATTGTTTATCCCTTTTCCTAGAATTTAAGCTCCAGTTAAGACAGAGATTTTTGTCTATATTGTTCACTAGTGTCTTGCCAATACTTAGGATAGTGACTGGTAAGAGATAACCAATAAATATTTGTTGAATAAACAAATGTCACCAAAATGTACCTGTGTGAGCTCCTTCCTCTCTCCTCCCAGCCTTGTTCTCTATAAAGAGGGTCAAAGCTCCACTGGCTTTGAGATTCTCCAAGGTCTGCTCTGTGACCCTCCCTTCCAGCTCTTTCGCTGAATCTGGTGTCCTCAATTGCCATATTATTGCCACACCTAGATTCTGCCTCTTTTCCTGGCCCTTTGAATGTATTACAAATTGGACCACCTGTATGATTTTTCAAAGCCCATGTTACTGCTGTACTGAGCCATCAGGACTACCCACGATACCCTCAGGCTAGCACTGTCCCAATCATGCCCAGCTCAGACTTCTGAGACCAAGGGCTTAAGAATCTAACTTCTCAGAAGAGTTCAGAATACTGACCTATAAGCAAGGGCACTGTGATCCCATGGGAAGTTAGGTTTCTCCTGACAAGTCAGTAAGTTGGCATTTTATGTTTGTAGCCTAATATACAACATATACGTACATTGGGTTGTGTGAACTCATAACTAAGTTCCTAGAGAACTTTGGCTACGTAAGAACAATCTAACATCTAGACCCTCAAAACTAAGATTCAGACCTTAATCCTGCCCATCTGAATAGCTGACGACTAGATGTCACTGATCACATGTCTCTACAGCTGCAATGAGACCTAACTACAGATGAGAATGCCGAAGCCCAAGAGTGTCACATGCTCATGTTCTCAGCACGTGAGCATACACCCACACTTATGCACATACAGTCACCTAACCCCAAATTCCTTTGATAGACCAGAGCGCGCTTCTCCCCGCCACTCCAGACCCTGCTCCACAGTGACCCTTTACAGGAAGGGAGCAGCGGGAAGAATGGAGTGAAGAGTGTGATGATTTGCTGATGGAGGGTGGTGTGAAAATATCTTGGGTATCTGCAGCAACATCCCCCTACATTTGTAAATGAGGGAAAAGCACACTAATCAACCAACTTCTCTAATTTGCTAATAGCCAGGAAAGCCAAGTACTTGGCTCCACAATGCTAAATTTATCTTTATGTTAATGGAATTTAATGAATGCTCATTGAGACTCTACAAAGTGCCAAGTGCTGTTCTGGGTGCTCTGGGACTTACACAAATGGTCTAGACAGCAGCATCCGTCTCAAAGAGCTTGTGATGTGGCGAGGTCTGAAAACCCTAGCTCCATTGCCAGGGAGAATGGGATAAGTACCTGACAGAGGTTTAATGCATGACAGAGAGCATGCAAGAACTGGAACATGCAGTGGGCTTCACGAAGGAGGGCTTCACGAACCAGACATTGAAATGTACGTAGGATGTGAACTGGAGAAAGATTTTCTATAGAAAGAAGGTGAGTGTGAGTGAAATGACAGAGGCAGCAAGCGGCAGCCTGGGTTTAGGGAATGGCAAACAGTTCAGTTGGACCACAGCATACAGCCAAGTGTGCCCAAAGTGGTGCCATGGGAAACAAGCTGGAAAGGTGTGTGTTTGATGCTAAACTCTCAGGTCATAATTGACCTTCTGCCCTTTGGTCCTGCTTCACTTCGGAAGAAAGTTATTTATTTTTAAAACATGTAGTCTGGATGAAAATCAAACATTTCCATGTTAAAGCAAGCCAATCTAGTCGAATGTGTTAAGCAAGGCAAACAACTGGAATTAACATTTGCCTTACATATCACACCTTTGCTGTATATAATGAAAAAAGTGAGAAATTAAGTGCTCAAAATTGAATCCTTAGAATTTGTAACATTTTTTGCATAAAATAACCATTCAGGGTGGGAATTCTATCTCCCAAGTCATCTGGTAGTTTTCTATTCTTCACATTATAAAAAGAAAATGGCAGTTCGGGATTTGGGGGATATGCCTCTGAAATGGCATATCTGTCTAGCCTCTGCTGTTGGCAGGATAGATCAGACTTTGAGCATCATCAGGGCACATTAAAAGATTACCAGACGAACAAATAAATGAACAAATGGAAGAAAGAGCCTCGACCGCATGACGATGTGGCCAGTTTGGAATAAAGTTAGAGGCAAGCCATTTTTTTGTTTATTTTTAATGGTTGCCACAAGCTATTAAGTTTCCTTCCACCTGGCCTGACATTGCTATAACATTCCCAGTGTCTGGCAGAAGCTCAAGGAATGTTTATTGAATGAAGTAGTGAATGAATGAATGTTACAACTTGAACAGTTACATGGGAAAAAAAGAAGACACAGATTGTCACATATATTTTTCCAATTTGGCACCTGCTCTATTTATTCTGCCCCCAAGTGAATGGCAGAATCTGGCCAAAGGTAAAGACGATGCAAGGCTCTCTACAGTACACAAAATGATAGACTCTTAAATTAAGAGAAAATATAATGTAGAGATTACCAAATACTGGTCTCACCTCTCATTGGCACAATAATCCCTTTATGGACAATTCTCACTGGTAGTGGCATTGAACTTTCCTGAGTACTGAGAACTCATTACCTTAAAAGCAGCCCAGTTCATACTTCGAATAAGAATAGCTTGAATCAATCAAAAGTTCTCCATTATATTGATATGAATTCTCCTTTCTCCTAGAATTCTGGGCTATAGTAGATAGGTGTCCTCATATCTATTTGCCCACCCCTTCACCTGCTGACAGCCCACAAGCTCTCTACATCATCGCCTCATGTTCTACTTTGTATCTGAGGAGTAGGGGGGAAGGAGAGAGCCAATGAAGAGATAGAGGAATGAGAGGGGATGCATTTGCCAAGATAAGCCCCACAGCCTCCCTTCCACCGCACCCAGACTCTACCATGATGCTCTTTCCAAGCATATGGACCTTTAACTTTCTAGACTCAAACAAACAGAATGCCTCTGTGATTTATTTAGCCATAGTAGATTTATACCACATTAGATTTTAATTTAACACGACTTTGGAGTGCTGGGGTTAGATTAAGGGGACTAGGAAAGGTGTCCTCAGCAGACCTGAATACCAAGATCAGAATAGATGTCAACTTGACACTCTAGCAGCCTCTAGACTAAGGATGCCTCATAATCATGGAAAACACTGACTGACCATCTTGTCCTTACCATGCAGTTATCCTAAACTCTAAACCCTAAACTGCTCTTTGGGCACAGACAGAAATGTTCAACATGATCCTACCTCATTTTCTTCATGTGTAAGACAGGGAGGCAAAGTAACTTGCCAAGGTCACACAGCTAGTAAGTGGTGACACTGGGATTTGAAGCCCGGCTCCAGAGGTCAGGCTCTCATACTATCTCTTGTCCTGAGATCAAATCAGGTCCAAGAACAAAAGAGGAAGATGAAGATAAAACATTTATACAAAAGGTTTTGTTTGCCTGGTTAACAGTGAGGTTTGGTCAGCCTGCAAATTCAAAAGGGTGATTATTCACTTAATTATTAATCACTTCCCTTCTTTGAACTCCGTTTGCATTTTGTTATATCTTTATTAGATATTTATCACATATCATCTTATGTGACAACCACGTGATTGACATATGTGATGATGCATAACCACGAAGCACTCAGTCTTGTTCATGACTGGCACTCCAGTGTTCTCAGTACTAAATAAACATTCTTGACTATAATTGAAAAACTACTAAAGGAAGGTAATTTTCACCAGAATAGGTGGAACTCAGAAAAGTCCCTCCCTTCTACAGTCATTTGGGTTAATCACAAAAATTCTTGTCCCCCTCCTCTCCGACTATACTTAAGAACTCCTTTGTAATCAGGCAGGGCCAATGAAATGTGAGGGACTGGGGCATTATATGTATCAAGAGGAAGCCTGTCTCAGCACAAGTGTCTGAGTGAATATGGTGAACAGAGTCCCTTCTCAACCCACTCTGGACATACAGCATGAGAAAGAAAAATCATTTTTGTTGTGTTACTCTGCCGAGGTTTCGGAGTTATTTGTCATTGCATCATGATGCAGCTTAATCTGATCCCATGGCCCAAATCTACTCCAGTGATACAGCAATCTGGTTACTTTTCACCTTTGATTTAGCACCCTGAGCTTCGCTGTGGAATGCCCTCTGAGAAGGTGGTGACAAAAATTCTCTCTTTGATCAAACTCTAGTCAGGATCCTCCAGCTCTTTTTCAACCAGGCCCTGTCTGTGGGCATGTTTTCAAGAGCCCAATTTTAGCAAGAATCCTCTTAAGTCAGTTTAGCCAGAATCCCCTACCCTCAATATCCGATGGCTGATATCTGATTGATATCTGATTGAGTTCTTCATCCCCCCACCATCTGCCAAGGGATATCTAATCAACCCGGCCTGCCTTCAGCAAGAATACTGCTATGTCTAGCCTGAATCCCCACCCCGCCTTACCCTTGATGTTTCTTCTTAGTAATTTTCCATCCACAGACTGCCACCCTGCTCCTGGGTTATAAATTCCACTATTCCTTGTTGTATTCGGAGTTGAGCCCAATCTCTCTCCTCCACTGCAAAGCCCCCGTGCACTGGTCCTGACATCTATCACACTAGTCCCCCGGAGTAAAGCCTGCCTTACCATTTCTTTAACAAGTGTCATGAATAACTTCTTTTTTAAGAGGTAGAAAGACTGGGAAAGCAGTAATGTCATTAACCACATGGTCCTCAGGACGTGTGTCCTGGTTAAAGCAACTTTCATTCTGCATTTTCCCCCAGGGAGCTCAGAAACTCTTTTCCAGATGCCGCCTGGTCTGGGAAGGCAGCGGTGGTGCTGACAAAACGGTTAAAGGCAGTTCCGAAACCCTGGCCCATCCCCAGAAGCAAAGTCCCGCCCAACTGACTGAGGTAAAGGGCTCTGTCTCTGCAGAATGTACTGGGGCGAGGGAACACATGAAGAATCTCTCCTCCCCTACAACTATTTTGTAACCCAACTTTCTTATCTACTTTAAAATCTACAACTGGTTGGCCTTCAAATTTTAGGAATTCATATTTCTTTAATTTTTAAAACAAGGTACTCTCAAGGGAAATGAGTACAGTTCCCCCCCCCTCACCCCCCACCCTTTAAAACCTACGACAAAAGATAAGGGATTTTATTTTTGCTATTGTGCCAATTACTTTTCAGCAGCATTCGAAAAATATTAAAAAGCTTAAAAGAGGAAGCAAGAAAATTTGTATTCAAAACCCCAAACCTGGCCTTTACAGTGTCCCTGGGTGGTCCACATTTGCATTGGAAGATTTCGTTTGGCATTTTAACTTATGTAAATAGCTTCTCGCTTTCCTCTGAGCCTGAAAGCATTCAAAGGGGAAGATCTTCTTTCCAAATCGGTGGTAACCTATACCTTCTGAAAGTGAACAAAGTCACACTTTTTAAGGAAACAGGGAGAGACGTTTTTTGTTATTCTTTCCTCTACAAAATACACACCAATTCCCACAACCCCTTGGTATTTTGATCCCAATGGGGTAGATGGTGAAACGGGAGACACGCCATCATTTTAAAAGGGGACACTGTCAAAACACACAGTCCCCACAGGGGTCCTTACCTTTTCAATCACCCAAACCTACCAACTACTGAAATTCCACAGGCTGATTCTGAGACAGAATCTCATGTCATCTTTTTTGCATGGGCTCGTTATAACACTCAATGACTTGATAAAGGTTTAAAGGCTTCCATGTGTGCATTACAGGATCAAAACTACTTTCAAAGGGTGAGGATTTCATTCTATTTCAATTACTCATATCTTCAGCTTGTCAAACAAAGAAATGGGTACTATTTCAGGTTGGAGTAGAAACACCTGCATTCTAAAAGGGAAACCGATTACAGGCAACGGATATAAAATATTGTGTCATTATTTATCCATTAGCACAATTTAAAACATACACATTGCTCTTGGCTTCACTCTAGACATTAGTATAAAACAGAAATCTGACAAAGGAATCAAAATTTCCTCTTTCTTCCAGAAAGGAACCAAAGTACTGTACCGCTCAGAGGAGAGTGGCAGATCAAAGCCAGATCAAGAGAATTAGCCCAAGAGGCTCATAAAGACTCATGACTCAAACCATCCTGCCTGTTGCTTCTAGAATGAAAGGTTGTCCTCGACTCTCCCTCCCCAGCAGAAATGCTACATAGGATTCCAAAATTCTAGGCATTACCAAGCCCACATTCAGATCGGGCCCAGACGGTGCCATTTCAGGGGCTACATTTCAGGAAGTAAGTGTTTTCACTAAACACATTAAAATGATCCAAGGGGAAAGAATTAAATCTTATAATAAAAGGAAAATTGAGTGGAATCTATTCTGGCTAATATTTCAGGTCAATAAAGTTTGTTAAGCATCTACCCCATGTAAGCGTCTCTGCTGGAAGATACAGGGAGGCCTCAGGGAGCCCAGAGTCTGGAAGGGGAGGGAGGCGTGTATAATTCAAAATAAAATTTAAAAAAAAAAAAAAATGTACCTTTGGTTCAAAGGAGAATAAGATCATACACGTCCCTGAGAAGGGGAGGCTACAGAGTGATATAATTATTGTTGGATTAAAAAAAAGTACCTTCCATGCATTGAGTGTGCCACACACTGGACTCTGCACTCTCATTATCTACAATCCTTACAATAACTTTGTATGATCCCCACTTTACAGATAAGGAAACTGAGGCTCACACAGGCTGTAAGTGAGATACTTGGTTTCCTCTTCATTACCTTATGTTGCTGCTCCCTGGATGTTGTGCTCTTACATGGTAAAAAAAAAAAACAAAAAAAAAAAAAACAAATAAATGGACTTAAATTACAGCAGGGAAGATTTCAATGAGAAAACCAAACATCGGAAACAGGGCTTCTTAACCTTGGCCTTACTGACATTCAGGGCAGGATAATTCTCTCACGGGGACTGTCTTGTGGATTGTTCAGCAGCAGCCCTGACCTCTACCCACTAGAGATACCTGCCCATAGCCATCCTCTCTCCACAGCTGTGATAACCAAAACCATCTCTGGACATTGCCAAAGTTCCCCTGAGGAAGGCAATAGCTCTCGGCTAAAAATCACTGAAATAAAAACACACTGGAGTGGGCCTATTTCTTTCTGTGAATCGCTAAATAGAGAAAAGACAGCTTTCCGCAGTCACCTGCCTGAGGGCAGGAGAAGGGACCAGCAGCTCTCTAGTTCTTTCCTGCCTTGCCCACCTTGAGTGTGAGCCACATGGACAGAAGGCTGGGGACCTGACTCCTGGCAACTGCCCCACAATGACATGTAACATGGCACCCGTGCCAGATAAATGCATGCTCTTCAGGCTGGCATCACATGCCCCTGGTGTCCATGAAGGCTTTCTAAAGAGCATGGAGGCACGGGAAGAGCTAGTGATATGCACTCAGGACGTCTGTTCCCACTTTCATTTTCACAAAGGCCCTTATTCCACATTACCAAAGGGGGAAAAAAAAGAAACCCAAATCTTACTGTGATGCTTGACCACAAGGTACAAAGACAACCTTTTGTCGAAGAGCTCCTTCAGGTACTTTCTAAATTGAAGTTGGTATAATCTTTAGATTTTAAGTGGATTCAAAGAATGATCTCATCATTTTCTTTTTAAACATCCAAGTTCACAATACTCTATAAATCACATTCACTGTCATTCTTTAAATTTACATGAAAACTGTCATATGCCAACCTAAATGTGTGGGGGTAAAGAATTAACAGAATTTTCAAAAATTCTATAGCGGTTATACTACAATTATCAAAAGAATATGATCTTGGCATAAAAACAGATACATAGATCAATGGATGGAATAAAGAGCGCAGAAATAAATCCTTTCTTACATGGCCAATTAATCTATAACAAAGGAGGCAAGGATATACAACAGAGTAAACGGTGTTGGCAAAACTGAAGAGATACGTGTAAAAAAATTAAATTGGTCAACTTTCTTACATCATATATAAAAATAAACTTAAAATGGATTAAAGACTTAAATGAAAAACCTGAAACCATAAAACTCCTAGAAGAAAACATAGCCAATAAACTCTTTGACAGCGTTCTTAGCATTACTCTTTTAGATATGTCTCCTTGGGCAAGAGAAACAAAAGAAAAAATAAACAAATGGGACCAAATCAAACTAAAAAGCTTTTGCACAGTGAAGGAAACATCAATAAAACGAAAAGACAACCTATTAAATGGGAGATACTGGTAAATGATACATCTGATAAGGAGTGAATATTCAAAATATATAAGTAACTTAAACAACTTAGTATTAAAATAACAAACCAATTAGAAAATGAGTAGAGGACTTGAATAGATTTTCCACCAAAAAAAATATGTAGATGGCCAAGAGACATATGAAAAGATGCTCAACATCACTAATCATCAGAGAAATGCAAATCAAAGCCAAAGTGAGAGAACATCTCACACCTGTCAGAATGGCTATCATCAAGAAATCAAGAAATAGCAAGTGCTGGTGAGGATGTGGAGAAAAGGGAATGCTCATACACTGTCAGTGGAATTGTAAATTAGTGCAGCCACTATGGAAATTCCTCAAAAAAATAAAAACAGAGCTGCCAGACAATCTAGCAATTCCACTTCCGGGAATTCATCTGAAGAAAACAAAAATGCTGTTTTAAAAAAATGTAGGCACCCCTATGTTGACTGCAGCATTACTAGTAATAGCCAAGATATGGAAGCAACCAAAGTGCCCATCAATAGATGAATGGATAAAGAAAATGTGGTATATGTGTGTGTGTACACACACACACACACACACTCACTCATAATGATATATTATTCAGCCATAAACAAAGGAAATCCCACCATTTGCAACATGAGTAGACTAGAGGGTATTTATGCTAAGTGAAATTTCAGAAATATAAATACCATATGATTTCACTTATATGTAGAATCTAAAAACAATGTATAAACAAATAGAAAAAGACCCACGAATATAGAGAACAAGCTGATGGATGCCAAAGGGAAGGGGGTGAGGGAATGGGAAAATGAAATAAGTAAATAAGTTAGTTCAAAAAATTCTTTTGCGGTCATAGGGAGAAACACTGTTGAAGCATAATGAAGCAAGCACACTGGTTCCCAGGTAGATCTGATCAAGTGCGATCATCCTTTACAGTTCCTGAGACTCATTACTTTTATTATAAAGAATGGCCTTGACTCTAACATAAATTTCTGCTTTGTGTGTTTGCCACACTGATGGCATTAGCTGATCTGTACCCCAAAATGAAATAGTGGCTCATTCTATAAGAGTATAGCAAGAATATGGATAAAGCATAAAAATGTTAGGGATTAAGTAAATTTTGGAAACAAGCACAACTATTTGTGAGGATCTCAGGATTGACATTAACTAAAAACTAAAGGGCCCATAGGTCATCTGTTAAGCAGAGGTGCTCCCAGGATTTACTACCAAGTTAGTGTTCTGGATCACCACGCAGGACTATATTAGGTAAGCCTGAGAAAACTGAGCAGCTTCGAATTTAGCTTTTAAGTAAATTCATCTTTGCAATGAATAAAGTCTTGACTTTCCACTATCCCTGCAAAATCAACTTCCTGGGCTGTCTTAGTTGGACTACTATGCATTTCGTGCTTAGCAAGATACCTGCTGACGCTTGAGAATCAAACATGTGGAGCTTCAGCACACAAAAGGAAAAGCAGGGATTGCTTATCCTCTGTCATTCTGAGAGATGTCTCATTTTCTGTTCCCCTTTGCGAATATATTTAGGCTTTTCCTATCTGCACTGTTGAGCATGTTCTTGAGGGACTCTCCGTCCTGCCACAATAAAAAGTTAGACTAAACAGCATTTTCTGGCATCCCATATAGAGAAACAATGAGATGGGAGGAGAATAAACTAACCTTGGAATTTGAAATCCAGCCCTTCTACTAACTAGCCTCATTTGGCCTTGACCAAGTAGCTTAATGTTTCCAAGCATCGGATGTTGTTTATCAAATGAAGATAAAAATGTCAGCCTCACAGGGATGCTGGGGTGATCTGATGAACCTTGAATATGAACAGGGTATGTGCCCAATGAATGGCAAGCAGCCCTAGGGCTGCCTGCCACTCCTGGAGACCACAGTTATTTGCAGTGTGCATTAGTGTACGTTGTACTTACACCTGGTCACCTCTAGCATACCTGAGCAGCGAAATGCCAAAAATGTCTTGATAGCCAAGAACATTTCTTCTTGGCCGGCTCTGGCTGGACAAATTTGCCTTGTTTTCAACACATTTCAACAGAGTGGCCTCTGCTCCTCCCTCCTTTCTTAAACAGTACACTTGGACCAGTCACAAATGCCCTTTTTTTTTTTTTCCCCTAGAAAACTTCAATTATGCACAAATGCATAAAATTTTTCATCAATTTTATTTGTTTTCTATTTATTTACTACCTGAAAATATCATGTGTCTGCCCTCCATGTGCCTATGACTCCTATTTGAGAAACCTCCTCTACATAAAGAATCAGGATATGCTTTATGAACTTGAGGGCCCCTCAGAGTTTGCCATCTGGGCAGTGGTATCTATGTTACAATGGTCAGCTTCACTCTGACATTCTGGTGCCAGGCTTCCTGTAGAGAAGAAGTAAAGGAAATAAGTTCAGATATCGATGAAAAGCTCTCAGTCAAGAGGAATAATTTTTACATGGATCTGGGCAAAGGTTTATAAATTTCGAAGAAGTAAAATATGAGTCACATTAACTTTAGCTAATTCTCAAAATAAGTCAACACCAGAAGTTTATTGTCCAAGCGAAGTTCCCAAAAGAACATATTTTATCACAGTTTCTAGGGGATGTAGAAGCCACAAAGTTTCTGGAAAAGAGATCCCCAGATCAAGGGGACAACTATTTACCTGGCATTTGAGATCCACAAACTATCATGGGGAATTAGCTAGCTTCATTAAGGAGACAGAACGAAGGCAATATTTGATTTTGAAAGAGCAATGATTCTACTTTGGGTCTCCCGTATCATCCACAGCTACCAATCAGCGGTCAAAAAAAGTATGACTACACTTGAGGCGTAAAGGAAATAACAATGGCTCATGGGAGAATTGGGCAGCAAACCTGAAACAGACAAGCTCAGCTTTTTTTGTTTGTTTCTAAGAGAGGGACGCTACTTAAAATGGATGAGTTCTGGTCTTAGAGTTGAACGGATCTGATTTGAATCCTACCTCTGCTATTTATTAACTACAACATCGAGAATGTCACTTAGTTTCATCATCTGCAAAACATGCATAATAATGCCTACTTTACAGGATTAAAAGAGCTTGGGATTGAACAGATGAGAATTAACCCGTATAATTCTGTAGATGAGAAGAGTAGAGTCAGACTGCCACGTTCAAATCCTGGCTCTACAACATATTAGCTGAGCAATTTTCAGAAAGTTACTTGACATCTTTGTTTTAGTTTCCCCATCTGTCAAATAGGATTATAAATAATATAATATCTCATAAGATTTTGGTAAGCAATAAATTAATACATAGAAAAGTAGTTTAAAATACAAGGCCTGGTCAAGTGCTCAATACGCTTTAGTAAATGTATTGGGAATTTAGTAAATGTATAACACTGCATTTACTAAATGTACTGAGCACTGGTAAAGTGCTCAGTGTATTATCAACCTTTGTTTTATTTGGTGGAAAAACATATAGAGAGAAGAAAATGGTGAGGGAATATACTTGTGTTTGCAACGGATGTGTGCGACCTTTTCATTTAATGCTAGATTAAGTGACAGAAAGAAACAGGGTGACAAGAAAAATGAATGACCCATTTAGGTAACCAACTGTGGATGAAGCCTGTGCAGATAGTCTGTGCTAAGAGACATGGCTGGATTTAAATACTTGGCATGTATTTTACAAAGGTCTACAGGGCTGTTCTGAGTATAGACAGAGCAGCACCCAGGATGGATTCCAAGAATTACTTGGCTCTGCACCGGAGTCAAGGAGAAGGCTTATTTATTAAATGTAGACTCAGGAAAGAGTGTTTGGGAAGGTAGAAGGGGTGGGAAGAAAGTTAATAGAGCCCCCTCTTAGACATAAAACATGGTGACAGAAATGCTAGGTGACCTCCTCATACCATCTCAGAAGTTAGAAACTAAAGACCAGGAACCACCACTGGAAGAAATCTGCCCCACTGTCCTGTGAGTAGTTTCTTTTCTCTGCCCATAATGGTGATTATACCTAACTCTGTAGACCTTTACCACCAAAAGAGCTTCAGGACATGTTTTTGGTAGGAGAGGAGGGCAGGCTCGGTGCGGGGGAGGAGCTGAGTCATCTCTCTCCTCCAGGGCACTGTGTTGCAGAGGCTTCAGTATCCAAGGTCCAGGAGAGGAAGTAGGCCAAACAGTGCCTGAGGCCAGAGATAAGGAAGAAAAAGAGATGTGCTTGCCCCAAAACTGGGCCTAAAATGGATAGGCTGGGGAAAGCCTGCAGTGGGCCCCTAATCATATCATCTCAACATCCCAACAATAGTGCTAGAAGATTTTTAAGAGAAATGGCTCTTGAAGGACTAGATCCTCAGACCTTAAGAAATATTGGGAAGTTGGTTCCTTTTAAAAGAACATTTGATAACTTAGAAGTGGTATGAGAGTCTGATTTTATTTTATTAAGAAATATGCAGAAGAGCAGAGTTTGGGCTCTTTTTTCTACACCAAAACTTTCAGGAAAAACATGGCATTTTGATAATCAGAGAAAGTATTATTGACATTCCCACTAGTACCCTCAGGATGCAATTTGCACAGAATGCTCTGTTTCAAATTTACTAACACTGACCAACATCTTTCTCTATAAAATTTCCACAATGAAAATATGTACACAGTCACCCATATCTGTGCTAATATTAGCCCTATGATGTTTTCTGCAGTTAACATGCTTTACTGTTAGCTATGATTTCCGCTAATCTGGAATATGTGGAAGCAATTTTTCATAACCTTGAATTACAATAAATCTAGAGTGCCCACTTGAAAGGCATTCTAGGCAAGAAAATGGCTGGCTTTTTCCTGCCCCTCACCTAGGTGTAGTAGAGGCCAGGATAACGACTGTATTCCAAATCTGCATTTTTGTTGAGTCTCTGATTTCCTAAGTAATTTCCTGTCTTAATCCTGGGTTTCTGCTTAACCTTATTAGCAGAGGTACAAGTCTTGAGCCTCCGGCACACTCAGTACCCATCACTGCTGCCAGGATCACAGCCCTTACGATGACGACGCACAGATTTATAAAGCCACAGCGATTCAGGAGTGGAAGTGGGGGAAGGAGAGCCACGCGGCTGGGAAGGTGTTTATGAAAACACATCCCCCAGCCACACTTTTTTGCAGCAGTGAGAAGAAACTGGCATCTTCTTGCGTGTTAATTAATGCCCTGCTGGAAGCGCATCCGCTCCCTCCAACTTGGCGGGTAGCAACAGCATCTAAGAGCTTTGCAGACAGCTGAAAATGTAGAAGTGAAGGAAATAAGTTCAGATATCGATGAAAAGCTCTCAGTCAAGAGGAATAATTTTTACATGGATCTGGGCAAAGGTTTATAAATTTCAAAGAAGTAAAATATGAGTCACATTAACTTTAGCTAATTCTCAAAATAAGTCAACACTAGAAGTTTATTGTCCAAGCGAAGTTCCCAAAAGAACATATTTTATCACAGTTTCTAGGGGATGTAGAAGCCACAAAGTTTCTGGAAAAGAGATCCCCAGATCAAGGGGACAACTATTTACCTGGCATTTGAGATCCACAAACTATCATGGGGAATTAGCTAGCTTCATTAAGGAGACAGAACGAAGGCAATATTTGATTTTGAAAGAGCAATGATTCTACTTTGGGTCTCCCGTATCATCCACAGCTACCAATCAGCGGTCAAAAAAAGTATGACTACACTTGAGGCGTAAAGGAAATAATGGCTCATGGGAGAATTGGGCAGCAAACCTGAAACAGACAAGCTCAGCTTTTTTTGTTTGTTTCTAAGAGAGGGACGCTACTTAAAATGGATGAGTTCTGGTCTTAGAGTTGAACGGATCTGATTTGAATCCTACCTCTGCTATTTATTAACTACAACATCGAGAATGTCACTTAGTTTCATCATCTGCAAAACATGCATAATAATGCCTACTTTACAGGATTAAAAGAGCTTGGGATTGAACAGATGAGAATTAACCCGTATAATTCTGTAGATGAGAAGAGTAGAGTCAGACTGCCACGTTCAAATCCTGGCTCTACAACATATTAGCTGAGCAATTTTCAGAAAGTTACTTGACATCTTTGTTTTAGTTTCCCCATCTGTCAAATAGGATTATAAATAATATAATATCTCATAAGATTTTGGTAAGCAATAAATTAATACATAGAAAAGTAGTTTAAAATACAAGGCCTGGTCAAGTGCTCAATACGCTTTAGTAAATGTATTGGGAATTTAGTAAATGTATAACACTGCATTTACTAAATGTACTGAGCACTGGTAAAGTGCTCAGTATATTATCAACCTTTGTTTTATTTGGTGGAAAAACATATAGAGAGAAGAAAATGGTGAGGGAATATACTTGTGTTTGCAACGGATGTGTGCGACCTTTTCATTTAATGCTAGATTAAGTGACAGAAAGAAACAGGGTGACAAGAAAAATGAATGACCCATTTAGGTAACTAACTGTGGATGAAGCCTGTGCAGATAGTCTGTGCTAAGAGACATGGCTGGATTTAAATACTTGGCATGTATTTTACAAAGGTCTACAGGGCTGTTCTGAGTATAGACAGAGCAGCACCCAGGATGGATTCCAAGAATTACTTGGCTCTGCACCGGAGTCAAGGAGAAGGCTTATTTATTAAATGTAGACTCAGGAAAGAGTGTTTGGGAAGGTAGAAGGGGTGGGAAGAAAGTTAATAGAGCCCCCTCTTAGACATAAAACATGGTGACAGAAATGCTAGGTGACCTCCTCATACCATCTCAGAAGTTAGAAACTAAAGACCAGGAACCACCACTGGAAGAAATCTGCCCCACTGTCCTGTGAGTAGTTTCTTTTCTCTGCCCATATCCCTAATGGTGATTATACCTAACTCTGTAGACCTTTACCACCAAAAGAGCTTCAGGACATGTTTTTGGTAGGAGAGGAGGGCAGGCTCGGTGCGGGGGAGGAGCTGAGTCATCTCTCTCCTCCAGGGCACTGTGTTGCAGAGGCTTCAGTATCCAAGGTCCAGGAGAGGAAGTAGGCCAAACAGTGCCTGAGGCCAGAGATAAGGAAGAAAAAGAGATGTGCTTGCCCCAAAACTGGGCCTAAAATGGATAGGCTGGGGAAAGCCTGCAGTGGGCCCCTAATCATATCATCTCAACATCCCAACAATAGTGCTAGAAGATTTTTAAGAGAAATGGCTCTTGAAGGACTAGATCCTCAGACCTTAAGAAATATTGGAAAGTTGGTTCCTTTTAAAAGAACATTTGATAACTTAGAAGTGGTATGAGAGTCTGATTTTATTTTATTAAGAAATATGCAGAAGAGCAGAGTTTGGGCTCTTTTTTCTACACCAAAACTTTCAGGAAAAACATGGCATTTTGATAATCAGAGAAAGTATTATTGACATTCCCACTAGTACCCTCAGGATGCAATTTGCACAGAATGCTCTGTTTCAAATTTACTAACACTGACCAACATCTTTCTCTATAAAATTTCCACAATGAAAATATGTACACAGTCACCCATATCTGTGCTAATATTAGCCCTATGATGTTTTCTGCAGTTAACATGCTTTACTGTTAGCTATGATTTCCGCTAATCTGGAATATGTGGAAGCAATTTTTCATAACCTTGAATTACAATAAATCTAGAATGCCCACTTGAAAGGCATTCTAGGCAAGAAAATGGCTGGCTTTTTCCTGCCCCTTACCTAGATGTAGTAGAGGCCAGGATAACGACTGTATTCCAAATCTGCATTTTTGTTGACTCTCTGATTTCCTAAGTAATTTCCTGTCTTAATCCTGGGTTTCTGCTTAACCTTATTAGCAGAGGTACAAGTCTTGAGCCTCCGGCACACTCAGTACCCATCACTGCTGCCAGGATCACAGCCCTTACGATGACGACGCACAGATTTATAAAGCCACAGCGATTCAGGAGTGGAAGTGGGGGAAGGAGAGCCACGCGGCTGGGAAGGTGTTTATGAAAACACATCCCCCAGCCACACTTTTTTGCAGCAGTGAGAAGAAACTGGCATCTTCTTGCGTGTTAATTAATGCCCTGCTGGAAGCGCATCCGCTCCCTCCAACTTGGCGGGTAGCAACAGCATCTAAGAGCTTTGCAGACAGCTGAAAATGTAATCAAACAGCATCCTCTCCCTCTGCAGCTCCCTCCTCCCCCAAGGGCCGTCAGTTGGTGGCC
>NW_011888785.1:12934550-12961710 GCF_000151845.1 Pteropus vampyrus
CTCGCGCTCCTCCGGGAGCCAGCACTTCCTCTCTCTCCCGGAGCCTGACACTGACGGCTCCCGCAGCACCCAGTCTGCGGGGCTCGCTCCGCCCCCGGCCCACGCCCTCCACGCCCCGCGCCCCTCCCGCAGGGGCGTCCTCCGCTGCCCCTCTCGCTCACCCGGTCTCTCAGGGAGGTGGTGGCGCCGGCCAGAGGCTGGAAGCGAGCAGGGGACCTGCGGAGGTCAATCGGTCCATCCCTTTCCATTCGGCCGGACTCACACCTAAGCTGCAGCAAACAGAAGAGCTTCATTTTGGGGGGAGCTCTTGCTGACATGCCGACTTTGAACAACTTTCACTCCCAGACAACTACTTTACGGTTAGAAAGCTCTGGTTTATCTGCTACACACAGAGACTGATTTATCCCTATTTTTTCCCCAGAAGAAAAAAAGTACATATAGGATTGCTTCTTAGAGTCCTAGCTTTTACAAACCTGGGTCACCATTCTTGGACTGCCCCAGAACTTGTCATAACAGGTAAGTTTTAAGGCCCAGAAATGGAGTATGGGATTCTTACCAACCCAGGTTTGGCACCATTTTGTAAGTAAGCTTTTCATCATGTTTCTTCAATATCTGTGAAATAAAGACTAACTGGAACTTTAAAGACACATAATCAGTGGAGAGAGTCTGTGGTAGGAGCTAGAGCTTATAGAAGTTCTGGCACTCTATGTAATCCTAAGAACCTAACATGCAAGAACCCTAGGAAGAACTCTATGCTTATAATAAAGCTCTATGATTCTAACTTCCCCTTTCCTTAACTGTCCTTTATATAAATACTCCTCCATCTTGGCGCTTAGGCCAGAGTGTGCACTCTGGCTCCCCATGTCTGCATGCACTAGGTTACAACCCTTTCTCTCTCAACCTCCCTCCCAATAAATCCTTTTTGGTGACGAAACACCTAGTTGATATTATTTTTCAGTCGACATTATTTTTCAGTCGACATGCAGGGGCACTGTACACATTAGAATGAAAGTTAGTAGAGGGCAAGGATTGTATCTTATTCACTGCTGTATCCCCAATACCCAACAGTGTTTGATGCATAATAGCTGCTCAATAAATACGTATAAATTCATTTAATCAGCAAGTTCTACGGTAGTTTCGAAGTAAATATAGTTCCTATTGTAAATATAGTATATCTACCTCTGAAATGACCATCTTTATTCCAATTTTTCCTACTCGCAAATTATCGTGACCATTAATAGTGCTAAAAATGAGACAGGTGAAATATCTTTAGAGAAGGAACTCAAGATATTCCAGAAGAAAAATTCTGTGAAAAAAAATACTTGCCTCTGCTGTGAATTAGATACATAATACAGTCATACACTGCTTAACAACAGGGATATGTTCTGAGAATTTTGTCCTTAGGTGATTTCCTGGTTGTGTAAACATCACAGAGTGTACTGTTAAAACAAAAGTCAACCAAGTAAATTTGAAGATCTCATTGGCCTTATTAAGTGATTCATAAATCAAGCAGCATCCCATCCAGCTATAGTAGAGTTCTCAGAGAGGTTGTACAAAATGGAATGTTTTTATAGGAAGAAGGGTGAGGCAAGGGAGCCATTAACAAAAGAAAAGAAAGGATTATTTTTAGACCTGGGCCAACTTCTTTTGGGAAGAAGGGAATGGCAAGGATTTTATCATGCAAATTGCCTTTTTTAATCTATAGGAATGGGAGGCAGGATGGAGAGGAACCAAGTGACAGATTACTTCATTGGTGTTGACCAGAGAATATCAGACTGGTTGATTAAGATTATGTTTCTGAGAGAGGTTCAAACAGCAATTAGGTCAAGTATTAAATCTAGGTTTGGCATCCTGGGCTTTAGCATAAGTGACGCCATTTGTGGCCTGTGGTTTTCTCTTTAACAGTATTTACACAGACCTACTTGGTACAGCCAACTACACACCTAGCCTATACGATATAGCCTGTTGCTCTGTACAAGAGGGAAAATAATTTTTCCTTTTCTCTCCTGGGTTCTTGGCTGAACCCTTCTATATCCCTGTAATAAAAGGAGAAAAAAAAAGTTTAATCAAGTATATCTCCTGTATACATGGGAAAGACCTAGGAAAATTGAGTTAACATTTTTTTATTCTCATGTACCCAGGCATAGTATAGATATTGGGTCCAGGACTGGAAATAAATAAGAAATGAACGGTCTCTGTATTCTAGAAACTCAAAATCTAATGAAAAGACACACTGGCTATAATACCAAGCAGACTAGGAAAAGTAGAATAATTGAAGACATCTGCAATGAGAAATGGAGAAGAAGAAAACCCACTCCAACTGGGAATCTATAATCTGGAAGCCTTGTTGAAGAGGTTCTAGGTGTTTATCTACAGTTAAATACAAATTCTGACAGATGGTGATGAGCATTTGAGAATGGAGTTAGAGAGCAGGCAGAAAAAGAAGCATAGACCTTATTTTTATTAATAGATTTTTTTAGAGCATTCTAGGTTAACAACAACAAAAAAAACTGCAGCAAGTAGAGTTCCCATATACCCCCCTAAAAATTATAAACTACTCATTACAAATATACCCGTTTCCCCTCTTAATCTAATTATTACTCTAAAGTTTGAAAGAAGGTCTTCAAGAAGGGATTCAGTCTCTACCACAAAACATGCTGGGTAATTCCTAACTTGCTAGCCATTAAGAGGTTGCTTTAGAATCCTCCAGACAGACAATAATAGTATGGCTAAGTTCCTTTACTCTGGAATCAGATTCTCTTCTCTACTGCTTACCGGTTTTGGTATATTTGCACATGTTACTAGACTCCTCTGAGACTCGAACCTCTTAAAAGTCAAAAGGGGGCAATAAAGATACTTGTCTCCTGTGATATTTCAGTGAGTTAATCCATGCAAAGCACTTGGCATAGCCACCAGCATATAATTAGAAACATTCAATAAATGTTAGACATGGTTTGCTATTATTAATCCAGTCTGCATGAAAAGTTTAAAAAGTAGAGCGTCGTACCCTCTAAATTCAACATTCAATCTGTGATATTACCAGATTTCAGGGACCACACAGACCTTGGGGGCACCACTAGCCTTCAAGACATTGATTCCTCTGCCTTTGTACACCTATCATTCATCAGTACTGGATACAGGCATGGCCCCACACATGGTTCCCATGTCTGACTTACTTTCCTAGAGCCCCACTTCACATAGGTTATAACAATGCTCTTATATACCAGATCCCTTCACATCTGCACAAGAATCTCCTGTGGAAGTTATTCCTCGGTTCATTATATTTGGTTGCAAGAAATAAAACGAAAAATTCATCTCAGGGATCCAACAGCCTTAAAATCACAGGAAAAAAAAAAAAGCGAGACATCTGAATCAGCTATTAAAAACATAAGGTGCCAAAGAAGGAAAAAATGCTTGGAAATATTCTCCAGTTATGATATGAACTCTACATCATATTCAGAATAAAATCCTATAAGGAAACTAATTGAAACCACTGCCCAATGTCAGATATGGTTTTATGTGAGATATATTTCAGGGGGATATATTTTATGTATTTTTCTATTATATGACAAATTGGTCTGTTTGCACCAGATCAAAACAATAATAGATGTCCAGGAGCAGGTGCATTATTAGTGTTTGAAGATATATTAGAAATCAAAGAGCGTCTTATAGTGAAATCAATGATTCCAACGTCTAAAGCAATTCCAGCTTTTTGTCTTCCGGACACTTCATTAAGGGACACTGCCTATGCTTCCATATAGTAAGTACAAAGAATCTTCAATAAATAAATGCACACGCACACAAAATTTGCCTTCAGTTTTGAAAATGAATTCAGGGATGTCTACAGTATAGTTTCTAAATGCTTTTTGGATAACTTCCAAATGCAACTCCAATTATTTTATAATTAACTACATTTGTAATATAATTTTATTAATATCACCCATATTTACAACTCTTTCACTTTTGCCTTTGTGTGTCTTTGCTCCTTCCTCTCCTTCTTAAATTTTCTTCCATCAGCTTTTCTTTGCAGGATGATGATAAGCCAGAATACATGTGTTTTTAACAATCAGCAATGAAAGCAACCATGAAAATATTTATACAGCAAAAATAAAAATTTTTTAACCTCAAAAATTATTTTAAGCACTTAAATTTCTGGGGGAAAAGTCCAATGATTACAAAACATAAATTATTTATGTTGTTTTAAATTCACTTTCCATCAGTGTTTAAATATAAATCTTTATTTTTCCCAGCTGTGGAATTAGTATCTATATCCTTCCTTATGTTCTGCCTCATTAGTTGTTATTTCGAATTTATATTTCTAAGAATCAAGTAAACCTACCCACCAGAAGAAATTAAACCACATTTTTGGTAAATTACTTCTCTAGATTATTTCCTAGAAACATATTTCATAGTTCTTGTAACCACTCCTTAGAAAAATTGATCTTAATAACTCTCTCTGCCATAGCTCTCCCAAGACTTTAAAAAAGTCACCTGTATTTATTTATGAGTAATTAAATATATATACACTGGTACTGTGTGTGTGCCTCTAACCAGCAAATCTGAGTGTTTTTCTTTATGGTACTTCGTTATTTCTCATTGCTAACTCTTAATATCATTTGGCTATCTGAGACATGAAATCTAAATATTTTATGTATTTTAGAATACAAATTTTATATATTAAATGTTTCTCACTTCTCTCCCTTTTTATGCTTACTTCATTATAGAGTTATACTTTACAAAGAATTATAAAACAGTATTAAAGAAATGTATAAATCAATAATATTACATTGAGATCAAGACCACAGGCTCTGGAGTTAGGCATATCTGGGTTAAAGCTAGTTCCTATGATTCACTAGCTGTGTGATTCTGTGCAAATTGATTAAACCTTTTAAGTCTCAATCTCTTCACCTGTAAAATGGACATAACAGTGCCCATCTTTTAAGATTGTAATAGGATTAAATGACATGATGCATATAAAGAACTTAGTTATAGTGATTAGCACCAAGTAAACACTAAAACTTGGTTATAGTGATTGGCACCAAGTAAACACTAGACATTTTTATGTGGATATGCATAGAAAATAAAATTGAAGGTTACACAAAAATGTTAAAGGTGGCTTAGATTTGGGGGTGATTAGATTATAGTGGTTTTTCTTTTTGAGTTTATTCTTATATTCTAATTGCTCTATGATGAACATGCATGTGTGTTCCAACAAGCCTGTTAGATAGCAGAGAAATTCTAGTAACAACATTAAGTCATTTAGAAGCAATAGAGGTTTATATAATAAGCTTCTTCCTTTGGAAACTTCTAAGCATACACTAAATCTCATCATTTGGCAATGGTTATGATATGCATTATAGACATTAGAAACGATAAGCTGTGGTTAGAGGAAGTGCTGCGCCTCCTTGCTAGAAAGGAGATGAGGATAAGGATAGAATGAAGATGAATGAAGAAGATTGTGCCTTCTCACTTCCTAGATAAATACCAAGTATCATCCTGCACACCATGTCTAGCACATACCACTTAAGTGGTTATTGCGCCACTCTGGTTCCATTGAGATGCAATGAGCCATGAAAGAATCCCTCCCCAGGGATCTAATAATAATATGCTTGCTGAAGTCTTCTCTGGAACTGGAAAGATGTGCTGCCCTTGTCTATCGACCAGGGAGGTGTCCTTCATTCTAGCGATGACAGGATACAGCCGTGTGGCCAGCGGTTCCTTTGTGACCTCCGGGTCCTTCCTCTCTTTACATTTCCTAAGTATTCCAGTGAAATTCTTTGTGGAAGGTATGTTGGAGCAGGTCATTGAGAGGACTGTAACCGCTGGTTGACCCTTCAGCTGGACCCAGGCAATTCGAGGCTCCTCATCCCCTCCCCTGTCCTTGTAATGTAATGTGACTTCTGTCCATCAGTTCCATAGTGGGAGCCATTTACGAGGATGCAGTTTTGAAAGAGCGATGTGTTGTTGAGATTACCTGGACCAGATACATGACTGAATCCCATTAAGACATCTATACATTCTTTTTAAGATTCTGGCAGGCAGATGCCGAGATCTAGTCACCTTGCCGGCTGTCCAAGACCAGCCTTATGAGTAAGTTCTCTTGCCACCTACCAATGCAGAATGGCTGGCCTCTTTCTTAGGTCTCTTCTTGCTCTCTGTGTACAAAACAATAGGGTAGTCCAATTCACATTATTGACCAGAAGATCCTCAAAAATATGGCCTAACTGTAAAATGTAAGTTTAACTAGTTAATGGGAAGATAGTTGAGATCATCTTACCGTTGGCACATGAGAAAGCTTTTAACGGTTTAATGCTCTCCTACAAGAACAATCTCTTAAGGTTCATTTGGACCTTTTTTTTGCCTCTTGGATGTGTTTACCATATTTTGAAAGATTCTCTAACTGATATTTTCAATTGAACTCATTATTGCAAATATATGTGTATGTGTATTCAAATTTTGAATGGTCTGAAATCGATAAAAGGTGATTCATAAGTATTTTTAAAATTTAGCTTTATGTCCATTTGTCATTGGGCCTTGGGGTCATTATTTGTTTTGTTTTCTAACTTTGCATGAAACTATTTAAATACGGAACAGAATCAACCTTTTTTAAGACTATTTTTTTTAATTCTACTTTAATTTTTCATCTTTTGTTAGTGAAATTATATTTAACGGAGTCTCTTTAAAATACTTTTTCATACAAGGTTTTCTGATCATATAGACTAAAAGTAATAGAAGATAAAATATTACAAGCTGCTTCAAGCTATTATATGTCTTTCATTATTTTGACATCCTTAATATTATGTCTTTATTTGTAAGTCAAACTTCCTCACTCACTAAAGGCTCATGTTGATGGAGATTAACTACTGAACTGTTCAAATAGTTTCTTACCATTCTAACTTGTCAACTATAATTAAGGTCATACAAGATTATGTTAAACGGAATGATTAACCGCCATTAAGAGTCTGAAAACTTTTTTTTTTACAGTAAAAGAATTACAAAAAGAAATAAGTATGTGTATTTTGAGAGAAACCATTTTGTAACATTTTAGGTCAATGGATTAATAAAACTCCAAATTTTGTTCAACAAAGGCAACAGATAAGAATATATTTCATGCTTTATTTCTATGATGGAGTTAAGGAAAGAGAGAGAGAGGAAGTTCTAAAGCAGCTGGAAGTTTGGAAGAATTTCCAAAGAAACAGAAGAAAACAAAATAAAATACAGACACAAGGAGTCAGTAAACTCTGCGATTAGCCCTAGTGTAAGATAAAGTACTCCTATCACGTATTACTTTGAACATGTTTGAACATTGGTTCAATGTTAATTGGCTTATTAACAATTTTTTTCCCCTCTTTAATTCCCTGCCCTCACCACTTCCACCCCTGACCTACAGATGTTGCTGTCTCCCCTTAAGAACTGGATCTCTGAAGGCAGGGAGTCTCCTCCCAAGCGCTCCCAACGCACACGGAGCAGAGGGCGAAGGAGGCAGAGGGGCGGGGGGCGGGGTGGGGGAGTGGGTGTCTGGCGCACCCCAGGGCGGTTATGGTCCTTGGCTCCACCTGGGGCGTGGCTGCACCTGGGGCGTGGCTCCACCTGGGGCGAGAATCCCGGACCTTCTGCCTGTAAAGCAGATGTGCTAACCACTTCGCTATGGAGCCACTGGCTTATTAACAATTTTAAAAGATTCCCATCTCCTTTGGGGAGCATGTGATTTGCTTTTATTTTCAAAAATTAGGTTGATTGTTAAAGATTTATTTTCCAATGGAATTCCAGGAATTTTATCCATGCATTAAGGAAAAATTTAAGAGTTGACGCACTCACTCAACTCCTAAAAGTGTCCTATTCATGAATTTACTAGATGTCTAGCTTCAGTGACCCTTTGAATTTCATAGTTCTTTAGATTGCCTTTTTTTTTAACTGTGCAAAATCATAACCATCTTATTCCATAATGCCTGAACTCAGAATCAGAATCTATTTTTTGAGCCATTGCCTCCAAATCAAATGTAGATTTTTGTTCTACATATATTCTATCAGGCATAATTTATAGATGAACATTATTTAAGGCAGGAAAAAATGGGGAAATCAACATTTTAAGTACTATTCACAAAATGCCAACTATTCTTTGGATAGTCTGTAGGTAAGCATGCAGGGTGGCAAGAGAAGAGAGCAAGGGAAGCCTTTTTATTTTATTGGTGATAACGTCACCATCAGAACAATATGGGTCTGCATTATGCTTTATGGATGTGATCCATCTGTAGGCTATACTGCAAGTGTTGGAGAAATGAGAAGCTTTTGAAGGAATAGAAAGGTCACTGGGTTTGTCTTTAAGAAACGACATTTTTTCTACTCTTGTTAACATATACTCTTCTATTATAACAAATAACATTCAACAAATATATTTCAAGCACCTACTATTTGCTGGGCACCAGAGATGCAACTTCCTACTATGTGCTAGGCTCTTCTCCATCTGTTAGGTATCATTATCATCACCCCCCACGGTTGGTGCATGGGAAAGCGGAGACTCAGAGTTTAAGTAACTTGCTCAAGCTCTCACAGCTTAGAAAGCCGGGATCCTAAATCAGGATGTTTGATGCCAGAACCCAAGTGCTACATGTGCTATACAACCACTGTGTATCTGACTCTGGGGTTTTATTAGGTCTGCTGTAGCTGGATTTTGCACACAGACTTCTCAGAATTAGAATTCGGGCCAGGATATCCACTCAGATAGTATTTACTTGACCTTGAGCAAGTTATTTAACTTCTCTGTGCTTCAGATTCTTCGTTTGTAAAATGAAGATATTAACAATACCTACGTGTTGGAGGAGGTCATTAAGAGGACGTTGATCCACTAGCTGGACTTGAGTCATCAGAGGCTTTTTACCCCTATCCCTGTCCTTGGAATGTACATTCTGCCCACTGTCCCCACAGCCGGAGCTGGTTCAGGGAACGCAACCATTAGAGAGGAATGTGTAGTCGAGATCATCTGGATGGTAAATGTGACTTAATCCAATTAAGGCCCCTATACAAACTTTTAAGATTCTGGCAGGCTGTTGGAGAGATCTGCTACTCTTGCACCTGCTCAAGACAAGCCTCATCTGTAAGTTCCCTTGCTTATTAAACCTGCCACCTGCCAATGTGGAGTGGTCTGATTCTTTCTCCATGTATGAGGGCCAGTTTCAGATTTCACCCAGAATTTGCAAACCAGCACTATCTCACAGGGTGGCCTTGAGAATTAGCGAGTATGAAGCATTAGAAAAATGTCACTTACATAGTGAGCACTATCATTAAATCTTGTGAACTATTTATTATTTAGAATTGTGTTCTTATAGATTTTTAGTTCTCCAGGGGTATATGGTTTTTGTTTTGTCTTGTTTTTGATTCTCTACCTCTGATGTGGGAGGATGGTAAGACACAATAGTAGCAGCTGTTTGGCTATTAGTGTTAAGAAAACTGCACAGAAAGGCGGTGGAAAACAGTTATTTCAAGAGATACCGAAAGGAAGGAAAAAAAGAAAATAATATCCCATGTCAAAGGAGAGTTTCTAAAAGCTAATACACACACATACACATACACACACACACATACACGCACATTCTGATAATTGTCTCTATAGAAATCGAAACCTGGGGAGTCGATGGTAGGAACCAGCACATTAAATCCAAGACAATAAATAGGAGGGGTAGGATAAAATGAGCAGGATATAATAATACAATCACATCCTTAGACCCCTCCCCTGCATTCATTCCCAGCCATTTTTCTCCCTGCCACCTGCTTCTGTCCCTGACACAGCCATGTTCAAGGCTATGGTTAACTGGGTCTCTGGCCTTCTACTACCATGTCTATTTGCCTGTGTAGTCCCCCTCCATACCTACAGTGTTTGCTACGCAATAACCCTTTTAAGGTTTTAATCAGGCGCCAATGCTGAAGTTTGTTACTCCTGACAATGGTGGTGTTCAAAATCATGAGAAGTGCTCTGAATCTTAAATATGGTCAGCCTTGCAAATATTTTTTATGGATTCTTTTGTAACAGTGGTTGGTAAGGAAGAGAAACTTATTAATTCTAGTGGCAATTGCGTGAGACTGGTTATGAATGATTATCCCTTATGAAGCCAATGGAGAATGTGCTCAGTCTGTAGAGTAAGTGGAAACTGAATCCATTAAAAATGACCTCTCAGGCTATGACTTCTTTTAACTTCAAGTCTACATTTCTCTTTTCAGTTTTCATTCTTTTCATTTATGTGATAAGCTTTGATCTTCTTTTCATAGTTTTCACCTTTCTCTTTAAGATTCCTAAATGAGGAGGCCTTTCTTGCCTGTGAGGGAGCTTGTGTCTGTGTGCCCCCATGTACGTGCACTTAGTTGAGATGAGTAGAAAGATAATTACACTCTATTACATATTTTTGAGACCTTGGCCAGGCAACTTCCTCACTGAGGGCACTATATTTCTTTTATCACTTTCAGAAGCAAGGTTATATAATTTGATGATTCTATGATTTAATAAGAATTAGTCTCATGATTCAGGGATTCTAGCACTTCTACTCAATTTCTAACTGAAAAAAATTATAATGCCTTTCTTAAACTGAAAAAAAAAAGTTAATTATTTAGTTTATTAATTTACTAAAGAAAAAAATCAGAGAAAAGTAAAACTCCCACCTGCCATGTCACTCTACTTTTTGCTAAAATCTGCTTTATAAGCTTGGTCAAAGGCTAAGGCAGTATAACCAAATGGTTCCAAAATACTGTGGTTTAAAAACAATAGAAGCATATTGTTTTCATGTTATGTCCCTTCAGTGAGCACACCAGG
Organism: Pteropus vampyrus; assembly: GCF_000151845.1. NCBI lineage: Eukaryota > Metazoa > Chordata > Mammalia > Chiroptera > Pteropodidae > Pteropus > Pteropus vampyrus. The sequence continues at coordinate 12,945,352 of NW_011888785.1, forward strand.
CTGGTGGGCAGCAAGTTACTCTGCTCAGATGCACACTCAGAGACTCATGTTCCCTGCAACCTGTTGCTTTGTCAGAGCAAGTCTTCGCCTGCACAGTGAAAGCCAGATCACAGGTGAAAGGCATATATCTTGCAGGAAGTGGGAATATGGCATGCAAATCCCTGTCTTATGGCCCAGATGCTGAAGTAGCACAGGTCACTTCTACATACACTTCTTTAAGAACTCAGTCACATGACCACACCTAATTAAAAAGGGACTGGGAAATGTCATCACTAGTAGAGCCCTCAGGAGCCCAGCCAAAAGTCTATAGCAGCCATTCACTGTGTAGCAACATTATGGTCAGTAAGGAACTGCATATATGACAATGGTCTCATAAGATTACAATGGAGCTGAAAAACTCTGATTGCCTAGCAACGTCATAGATATGGAGGTGGAAGACAATGAAATTGATCATCCTGACCCTGTGTAAGCCTAGACTAATGTGTGTGTTTGTGTCTTAATTTTTAACAACAACAAAAATATTTAAAAAGTAAAAGAAAAATAAAATATTTTTAAAATAGAAAAAAGCTTATAGAAAAAGTATACAGAGAAAATATTTTTATACAGCTGTACAATGTATTTTAAGCTAAATGTTATTAGAAGAGTCGAAAAGTTAAAAAATAAAAAGTTTATAAAATAAAAATGTTACAGTAAGCTAAGGTTAATTTATTATTGAAAATAGAAAGATATTGTTTAATAAACTCAGTGTAGCCTAAGTGTACAGTGTTTGTAAAGTCTAAAGTCTATAGCAGTGTCCTAAGCCTTCACATGCACTCACTGCTCACTCACTGACTCACTCAGAGCAACTTCTAGTCCTGCGAGCTCCATTCATGGTAAGGGCCCTATACAGGTGTACCATTTAAACATTTTTTATACATTTTTACTGTATGTTTTCTACATTTAAATATACAAATGCTATTATGTTACAGTTAGTTGCCTGCAGTACTCAGAAAAGTAATATGCTATACAGGTTTGTAACGTAGGAGCAATAGGCTATACTGTATAGCCTTTGTGTGTGGTAGGCCATATCATCTAGATATGTTTAAATGTACTCTAGGTCTATGGCCATGCTACCCTGAACAAGCCCAATTCCGTTTGATCTTGGAAGCTAAGCAGGGTCAGGCCTGGTCAGTACTTGGATGGGAAACCACCTAGGAAGACCAGGTGCTGTAGGCCTAAATAAATAAATAAATAAATAAGTGCACTCTATGGTGTCAGCACAATGATGAAATCGCCTAATAATGCATTTCTTGGAATGTATCCCAGTTGTTAAGTAGCTCATGACCATATACAGAGAAGGGAGCTTGTGGCTGGTGGACAACCAGCTATCTCTGCTACGTCCCCTTAGTTCCTAAATCTAGACTTTGGTAAAGTTCTTCATATTACTGATCATATTTTTAAATATTCAAAAATAGGATTAATAACTTGTTTTAGAAAAAATAATACTGAGTGTAAGATGTAGGATGGCAGGAGTTGGATAAACAAACAATCTCATATACTCTCAAGGATATGCATATTCACATCTTTCTGAGGGATGGTTGCTGATTAGCTTAATACAACATCTTTGGTAGTGGAAGTAGAGGTGGCACAATTATTAAACAGCTTTGTTGTTTGTTGTTCATCAAACAGATACAGAATGCAAAGAGATAGTCTGTATTTCAGATTAGAGCCATACCTTTCAACACAAAGTGAATCTAGAGCAGCATAGGGATTTTAGAAGTGACTCCTTTATTCTCTTTAACTTGTTCTCACAGCCGCCTGGCATATTTACGTCCTTTTAACTAGGCTGACAGGACTACCCCACGTGCCCAAGCCTTCGTAACCTTGGGGAAAATCTTTCTCCTTCTATCTTCTCCCAATCATCCATTTGTAATTTTCACCATTTGGACCCCTTTTTCCAGAATCTGGTTCCTTTAACGAAGCCAACTGTTAATTGTCTGAGTTCATCCAGATCCATTCTGGAAGCGTGAGGCTGCTGGGTAAAGTACTGCAAATGGAGTGGACATGAAAACTCGATCCCTCCATACTGCCATGTTTTAGCATAATTCTTATTCATGGCTTTGCTTTAAAAAAAAAAAAGTCTCTTCTTCCTCAGCCCTGAGTCCTAGTCAAGGTTTAGAAATAGGTGGGGGCAGGGAGGGCAGGGTGACCTCCACACACTTCTTCATGTCATAGATGCGATGAAAGTCTTCTCTAGATTTCCTTCTGCCTCCTGCAGGGAGCTGTCCTTTGTCCTCGGCTTCAGATTCTGAAGCACCCACCCATCTCCAACCGCGCCCCTCTTTTGTTGTTTTTTAGTGATTTTTTTTTACATCACACTGATTAGATCCAACACATTTCAAATTTACAAGCTCAAAATTTAAATCTGTGGAAGAGGCCTGGCCTCCTCGCCTTATTGGGGTGGTAGTTACACTTTCCTTGTCCTAGGTTCAGGGGTCATGGCCCCCATATTACTCTCGTCTTGCTCCTCTTTACCATTCATGCTCTAACTTCTCCTCCCAGAGGCGACAGGGCTCTTCTTTGACCTCACTCGGAGTAAATTAATTCAGTCATGGACGTTGGTATCAGTGACCTGAAGCCAGGTGTTTCCCCTCCTGTCAGCTTCCTTGGAGGAAGGAAACTTTCACCTAACAGACCCCACTTCGGTCTTCGTTTGGTAGCATGGATTCTCATTATTTACTATCAGGGCTCTCTCCTAGCAGTCAGGTATACCTACCTGAGATCTCGGCACTGCTCCGCAGCAGGCAGCCTTAAGCCTCTTGGAGTTTTCTTTTACTTACATATAGAAGTGAAATTATTATTTTGTTCTCTTATCATAAACAAAGAAACATAATTGTGGGTTTGCCATTTTTTTCTGTATGGAGAGATACTATAGTTTTGGGGATTCGGAGACTCTTTTTTGGATAATGAAGTCTAGCCTTACATTTTTTGATAACCCATAAATTAAAAGATAGTCTAAATGATTTCAATCCTTTTAAATGTATTGAGATTTGTTTTGTGGCCCAGCATATGGTATATCTTTGCAAATTCCACATGCACTTGAAAATAATTCATAATAATTTGCTATTGTTGGTTGGAGCATAGTATAAATTGTCAATTAGATTAAGCCAACGGTTAGTGCCGTTTAAGCCTTATGTCTTTTGTCTTGATGTAAGGTTAAGAGTGATGAATTCCCAGATCTTTACATGTCACAGCTGAAACCAGAAGTTTCAAAAAGTTAAGATAAAAACCTATAAAATAAACCCGAAGAAACAGAAGGAAGGAAATAATAAAACTAAAGGGAGAAATTAATGAAGTAGACAATAAGCTTCTCATAGCAAAAATCAACTACAAAAATGTTTGGTTTGTTGAAAACTGATAAACATTTAACAAGACTAACCAAAAAAAAAGAGAGAATGCACAAATATAAAAATATCAGGTCTGAAGAGGATTAATCTCACTAGAAATTTAGATCTAGATCTTTAGATCTTACGAGAGAACTTCCAGGCATTTAAAGTAAGTAAGAATATATTAAGATATTATAAATAATTTTATGCCAATAAATATGAAAATGTAGATGATATGGTTATATTTCTAGAAAATACCACTTATCAAAATGGGCAGAAGATAGATATCTAAATAGACTTATAACAGTTAAGTATTAGAGGAAAAATGGCGGCTGTCCCTCCAGGCCTCCCTCTGGCGCCACAGAACTCAGTCTTTGCCCATGCCTCTTGTGCCTCCCCAGCTGCTGACCCTCCGCCGGAGCCCAGGTGTTATCCGAGATAAATCGCGTGGGATTATGAACATTTCAGTGGAGGGCCTACATGATGTCATGATGGAAGATCTCGAAACAGGAACTTACAAAGACTGAATGTTGATGTCTCATCTTGAAGAACCAAAAGTAACAGAAGATGAAGAACCACCCACAGAACAGGATAAGAGGGAAGAAATGTTGGCCCTGAAGGATCCAGTGCACACAGTGTCACTGCAGAGGTTCATCCACGAGAAGCTTAAGACACAGCAGGAGCTACTTGGAGAGCAAAGCTTTCAGTACCTTATGTCAGTACCTTATGGCAGCGATGGACACAGAGATTGTCACCCAAGGAGATTTTACAGAGACCGAGAGCATATGACATGTGGCTGCTCCTTTTTCTGAAATTAGCCAAAGAAGCCAGCTTGTCCTTTGTGTGTGAGAACTTGCTGAGATGATGAAGAAATCCCTTGTGTATGAAAATAAAGATGTGAAAACCACACATTTTTATACAACATTTAGCAAATAAATGTAAATCCCACATACCTAAAATCACAAACCCATTTCTCAAAAAGAATTTAATTTTATATTTATGAGGGTCCCTGTGTTTAGTACTGTGCTGGCTGGAAAATTATTGCTTGGCTATCGCCCATGGGAACATAACATTCTAACAATAAGCTTTCTGCTTCTGTACCCACCGCTTGCACAACTGACCTGTGGGTTGACAATTAGTAAAAAGAAGAAAAATAGACTTGTGTGTTCAAATAGAATGAAGAATGGGGTTTAGGGCTTAAAAACCCTGTACCTGTACATTTCGGGGCTGCTTAATTGGGGGTCTACATACCCCTGGCAGACCCAGCTGGCTGAAAAAAGAGTGTGTTTCCTATAACTCACTGATTTCTGGTGGTCCGTGTGTCTATCGGGGGCTGGCAGCTACAACAGTACTAGAGATAGATTTGATGACAATAGCTGCTTAGTTTCTTGTTAAGAGAAGATACTTTGATTATCTTTTTATCTTGTGCTCTTAACATTTGGGAAGGTGAAGGTTAATGTCTGAGATGTTTTTCTGCAACCAAAAGCAGTTAAATTCGGCTGCCTTATCCATTTTTTTAAAAGCGTACAGCCCTCGGTATTCCTACATGGTCTCCCATCCAAGTACTCACCAGGCCCGACCCTGCTTACCTTCTAAGATCAGACAAGATCAGGCGTGTTCAGGGTGGTATGGCCATTGACTAGCCTTATCTATTTTTAAGCTAATGAAACTACTTGTTTGAAAAAATGACAAAGCTGTTCAGATTTAATTAAATTTCCTCACCAGACAAATTATATAAATAGTGACAAATATACATTACTGCGATTATCTTGCAAGCAAGTTGTTTTCATCTGACAATGTGTTTTATCGAACAAATGTTTTTATTTTCATTCTGGTAATTTGATACAGGAATTAGTAAAGGGATTTTTTTTCTCACTTTATTTTTAGTAATTACATTTAGTCTTTAAGTGTACATTGTAAGGCTCGTAGAAATGAACTTATGGTAGTGCAGTACCAGGTGGGAGACCTCTGGTCGTGATTTTGGTCCTACTATTCTTGCTATTCTAAAGGCCAGGAGCCCTGGGAGCACCAAGAAGACCCAGGCAACCTACAGCACCCCGTGCCGTGAGGTGGCTGTGAAAAGACGTTTGGCACCTACCTACCTCAGGCTCCTCAGTGCAGGGTGCCTCAGGGCCTTGATGATATGGGTGCACTATGGAGGACCCAGCAGCAACCCTTGGGGTACCAACTGGTATGATAAGCCTTCCTCCCTATTCCTTTGACATATAGTACTGAAAAGGGGGAAAACGAGAAAATAAAGCCTTACTTTGTTTCATTTGCCACTTATTGTATGGAACCCTTAAAGCATTTTTTAAAAAATAGTCAAAAGCAAGGTTAGAAAATGTCTGACCTTTCTAAAGAAAGTTGGGTATAGTATGTAGTTGCAGGAAACCCACTGCCCCTTTGTAAGCTGTAGAAACCCAAATGTATGGAAATATTGGATGTTTTCAACAAGGGAAAGAAAATATGGTCCAAATCAAATTTTCCAAAGATAAAAAATAATCAAATATTGATAATTTCTATAATGTAAACTAATTTTAAAGAAACTAAATTATTAATGTAAGACCTTCCTATAAAGAAAACTCCAAGCTTTGATAAGTACACAAGTTCAATTTTTTTAAAAACACATAAGAAATAACTCTAATCCTTCACAAACTTTTCCAGTAAAGTACAATTCTGGGAGGAAGAATTCATGTGGGATATCAAGTAGCCAATAAGATGGTAGAGAAAAGACATGTTCTAGTGATCTCTGACTGCCCAGCGAATAAATCCCATTTATATTCCCTCTTATAACAACTAAACAAACAAACAACAATAATGACAACAAAAAACTCACACAGCACATAAGTCTATAAGAGGTAGAAAATTTATCCCATTATGGAAAATCTAAAAAATACCAGATGTTTCCTTCCTAACTTGGGGATTTTGAATGTTGGAGGAAGAAACTCAAAGACAGAATATTAGAGAGAATTCACAGGATGGGGTCAGTACTGTGCCCAGGCACAGCAGTTGGAGCCTAACAGCCTAGTCCTACAGTACAACCTTGGATATTTTTATCTGCCTCCCAGTCTTGGAATCCTGCCTGTTACCTGAGCCAAAGTGTTTAACTTTCTTGTCAAATCTGGTAGTTACATCATAGGAGTGTAATGAATTCCTTTACTCTTCAGTTTAGCCAGATTTCAAAGGTAAATCATCATGCATTTCTTTAGTACCCTGTGGTGACATTGTTGAGAAAGTACTAGTGCCTTTCACAACCCATTCACAAGGCACTGCAGTACCATCTAGAACCCCTCATTAATTGGCATTAATGTCCGCCACTCCCAAAGTAGGATTCTGGCTTTTAAAGAGACTAATCTTTTCCCCACTTGAAGACTCCACTACTTTCTGTCACCTTGAATCTTTCAACTGGGCTCTTTGCCAGATTTCCACTCTCATTTGGGATGACCGTGGAAGTTTTAGGTTGCTGACTTCATGGCTGCTGAGAGATAGCACAGTCTTCAGGATGCAAGTCTTTTCACCCCAAATGGCAGGTGTTCCCTCAATAGAGAGTACCAGAGATTCATTTGAACCTGGTCACGTAATGAACCATCTACATTTTTGTTTTGCAACCTCAACTAACCATAAAAGCAAAAGTAGGTTCTAGAGCTGCTATCCACTACTGCCTATTTACGCCCAATTTAGCGCTGGTAGGACATAGCAGTAGTTTGGTATAGGTTTATGCAATAAAGAGTATTGCGACTGATATAAATTTTAGAATTTAACCACTATATTCTTGTTTATATCTAAGAATATTTGTTTATGAGTGAGTTAGCAACTCTAATTGTCAGACTGAATCAACCTAGCTAATTCTATGGGTTTCTTTACTTGAGGGAACTCTTGTTGTAGTACCACCTCAAGCCTCCCAAGTTGGCAATTATATGAAATATTATTGGAGTCTAGACTTTAATATACAACACAAATGCTCAGCATGGCAGCTCCCAGGCTTCTTCCTACCTCTCTCTCTCTCTCTCTCTCTCTCTGAAGGACTCAGAGGTCCTCAATACTTGAAATTCAGAAATATTCCCTGGCTCTGAGCTCATCCCCTGTAGAGAAACAATGTGTTCCTCATATGTCACAAAGTCGCAGAAGTGCCAACCCTTATCAAGGTCAGTTCCAACTCTGCCTCCTTCAGTAGTCTACACACTCAGCCTCCTCCATAGTCCTGAAGACATCAGAACTTTAAATATTTCATATCCCTTCCTGCTATTGAAAGGTGACTGAGCGTTGGAAATACCCTGAATCACTCATGCAAGACTGAAAACATCCTCAAGATAATTTTTCTAAAATATATTCTCTATCGTGTTGTCTCATTCTGTAAATTCACATACTTTTCCTCCTAGATTATAGATTTACCTTTAGTAATTTCTTTTGGGCCCCGGGGAATTACCGAGGACAAAGCCATCTAAACTAATATCTGAAGGTCCTCTGCAGCTGCCCGCTTCCACCTCCTTTTTATATGACACGACTTTGGCACTAGTGCACAGAACATGTCCTGAGATTACGGCAAACAATCAGAAGAGGCTAACACTCAAACTCTGTCTTCACCTAAGTTTACCAGAAAGCAGAACCCAAAGAAAAAGTTTCTGTGCCAACCCCTTACTGGGGAGTGTGGCCCAGGGGCAGAAATGAGAGACAATGGTAGTGCAGAAAAGAAAAAGGAAACAAGACATATTATCAAGTTGGCTACTACCACGTGTGTGACTGGTTGCTCAATCCCATGAGAGCACCTGAACTATTAAACATTACATTTATTTTAATCTAATTTAATTTAAAAATTAAATATGAAATTCTTAGAGAATATGCTCTCTGACCACAACGATATTAAATTAAAAATCAATAACAAAAACTGGAAACAACTCAGCTATCTTTCCATAAGTGAACGGTATAAAAAGTTTACAAACCATAAGCAATGTTTAACCTCTGTATGTCAGAGATTAAACAGACTGTAGCACATCCGTACCGCTACTTACCAATGAAAAGAAACAAACTGTTGACAACACAACAACTCGGATGAATCTCTGGATAATTCTGCTAAGTGAAAAAACAATCCTAAATTTCACATATTGTAATGATTCCATTTATATAACAATCTTGAGATGACAAAATTATAGAAATGGAGAACAGATTAGTGGTTGCCAGAATATGAGAAGTCTGAGGATTAAAGAAATGGGTGTGGCTGTAAGAGAGCAACATGAAATACTCCCGTCATGATAGAAAAATTCTGTAACCTGACTTTATCGACATCAATATTTTGGCTGTTTTACAAGATATTACCATTAGGAGGTAAAGGATGCATAAAATCTCTGTATTTCTCAGAACTTCGTGTGACTATAATGATCTCAAAATAAAAAATAAAAGCTCAATTTAAATCTAAAAAAAAAAGCCCTCTCCACAGTTCATGATTATCGTTATTTCTCTATCATTCAAGTGCTAAAACCAAAGTATAACCCCAAATCTTACTTTCCACCTGTATCTCACTCCGATAAGTCACAGATGAGAACCTTGGTAATTAAAGAGCCACTGAAGGCCGGAGGTTATCACCAGGCTACATAGGTAACTCCAGGAATTGGTTACCTATTGCCATATGACTTGTGAGGGAACCAGTTTCAGAATCTCATCCGGAAGGTCTGGTTTCCAGGGCCACTGGTAGAACTGTACATTAGTTCTACAATATGTAGAGTCTGAGATAAAGCTTAAATGACAATACTTCATTGGGGAGTGTGACCCATGAAACAAAGGTGGGAGATAGTGAGAACAAAGCAGGTAAGAATAGAGAACTAATATAAAAATGGGTTGTCAAGTTGGCCACCACTACAGACGACTGATTATGTGATAGTCAGAATTCTAGATGTTCCCCAATCTAGATGTTCTGGTTATTCAATCAAATACTAAATAAAGGCTACTCTGAAAGATCTTCGCAGATGTAATTAAGGCTACTAGTAAATTGATCTTAAAATAGGGAGATAATTTTGGATTATCCAGATGAACCCAATTTAATCGCATGTGCCCTTGGAAGCAGAGAACTTTCCCTGGCTGGAGACAGAAGACCTAAAAGATGGGGCAAAAGGGGAAGTCAGAGAGATTCCAAGTGTGAGAAGTGTTCAGTCTGCCGTTACTGTCTCTGAGATGCTGGGGCCCAGGTACAAGGACTGGAGAGAGGCCCTAGGAGCTAAGGGCATCCCCAGGCTGACAACCAGCAAGGAAATGGGAACCTCAGACCTGCAAACAAAGGAAACGAGATTATTGCAACAACGTGACTGAGCTTACAATTGGATTCTCCCCAGAGCATCCAGAGAAGCATCTCAACCAGCAGACACCTTGATTTTGGTCTTGTGAAACCCAGAGCAGAGAAACCCATCGAGCCCATCTGAATTTGTAACCTAGGGAACTTGAGAAAACAAATTCATGTTGTTTTAAGTCACTAAGGTTGTGACAATTTGTTACAGCAGCAATAGAAAATGAATACATTTGCTTTCGTTCGGAGAAAGAAAAACTATGCCCTGATTCACATCTCGCATTAGTGGTTACCCCACAGGGTAACTGCCCTCCACTTTGAGATACATATGCATGAGGGTCCAGCAGTTTCCTACCACATTTCCACAATGCAACATTGATTAAAAAAAAAAAAAAAAAAGCCCTGTGGCAGAAAATGATCAGGTATAAGGCCCAGGCTTGAGGCTTGTACTGCCAGGCTATACATATAAAAGTGGCCAGAGCCAAAGTTGTTCTCATGCTCATTCCATAACAAATGAACACCAAGAGGGAGAGAAAGGAATGGCTTTTTATTTCTGGAATCCAGACCTATAAAGCATCTAGCTATAATTCTTTCTAATTTGCCCAAAGGCACCATATGTACTAGCAGCAGGGATCAAGGAGACCAGGATTCAAGGTGCTGGAAAGGTCATTGTTAGGGACGGAATATTTGTGTCCTTGCTTCTGTTTCTTCATTTATAAAACACATACTTTATGGGGCTGTGGTTTGGCTTAAGTAGAAATAAGTGCAGTGACAGATCTGGAGCAAGTGCTTGGTATTATTATTATTAATAATAGTAGTAGTAGTAGTAGGATGATGAAAAAGCCAAAGTTTTAAACCAACTTAAAAGATAGAGAATTCATTAAGTGAATTCTAATACAGCTATAAAGTGGAATATCATTCAGTTGTTTAAAAATGAAGAAGCTATAAGGTATATTAATATGGAGAAACCACAGAACAGCTTGTGTAATATTTGTGTAAAACAATATGGCAAAGTAATATATACTTATATTTGCTTATATATGCATAAAATTGCTTGGGGAAGATACACAGGAAGCTAATAATAGTTTTTCTACTTGGGGCATAAAAACTTGGCAGATGAGTAACAGTGGTAAAAGAGAGATTTTTCACTTACACTTTTAGACTTTTCGATTTAAGAACCATGTTAACGTATTTATTCAAAAATATAGGAAATGCCTAAAAATGAAAATATAAAAGAAGGATTCTAACTAATTTATTGGAGCCAAGGAACTCTAAATCCACGTGAGAGAGTCATGATCCAGAAATCGAGATTGCATATAGTCCATGATCAGCCTTTTTTATTCTTCAAGAATTTCTGATGAATGCAATACCAAGAGATGAATTTTGAGAGCTCAAAAGACCTACCTCATGGTAAGGGTGACACCTGCAGGAAAAGCTGAGAATTTGTTGATTTATTTATCTTTGCTAAACAGAGCACTACACCTGGGGCATGGCTTAAGGTGGGTGGGTGATCGCAGATTTCCCATCAAAACTTAGACAAAGAAGTTTGCATAAGCACTGATGGAAACACTGGAAAGAAACACATTTTTCATATAGGGCATCCCGGAAAAGCACTTCCCACTCACTAGTTTTTTCTTTTTACAAAGGTATTTAACAGCCTCAGAGACATAATTCCTACAGGTATAAGACATGGAGAATGAGGCTCATTTTTCAGAGTTGTGTAGATTTGAAATAAGGTATGTGAAGTTCATTGTCCAGCTCCTGGGACTCTCTAGAAGTTCAACAACTAGTAGCTATTGTTATTGTTAATAGTGTCAGAGACGAAAAACAAGAGAAAATTCGATTTAATTTTGTATTGGAAGCCCAAGGACAAATCAGGCACTTGAAGCTTATATTCCATCTTGAGCTAAGGAGAAGAGAGAAGTGGTTTGGGATTTAAAGGAGAGAAGGATAATTCGCATGGAGATAGAAAAGCAAATATTTGGTAAACAAATGTTTGCCGAGCTATGTAGAGACAATGAGATACAGAGCAGATTCTGCTCTCCAGGCCCTGCTGAGTCTCCCCAATCATATTTAGCCCACATTCTTTGAAGATATCTCTGGTGATAGCTCTATTCGGGGAAACAGGCCTTTTATCTAAATTCTTCTAGGCACTTAAAGGGAAGGTGACAAGAAAAATTTCTTGAGTCTTCTGTTTCTTGAAAATAATCAGCCTAAATTAGCCCTCATGCCAGAGAGACACATTTCGGGATGGCAAATTTTGCTCTCCTACAATAGCAACTGTCTACTGGACTGATTCTTTCAGTCAGATGCCCAACTTGCTGCAAATCAGCCCCTTTACCATCTTCTGAATGGAATCCAATCACACCAAGTACATTACACTACTTGAGGTTATTCTGCAGAGTCACAAAGCAGAGTCACCTGAGAAGTGATCAGGGTCCCATCCTGTGCCCTTGTCTCTGGCAGCATTTGGCTTCTTGGATTCCTGCATCCTGGCTCCAAGATTTCCTCTGATCCAGCATGTCACTGCCTTATCTCACTTCTTACTTTTGCAGAGCAACGTTTCTCTCCCACTTTACACTTCTGTCAAATAAAAAAACAAATTTGGACTTAAGTAAGCAGAGACTTCATCCAAAAAGACTATTGCAATAAAGAGAGGGAGACTTTGCAATAGGGAGAACAAAGTTCCTGATTACAAGATCTATAAGCATCTCAACAGTCAGGCAGAAAGGACTTTTGTTTTATGGGGAGGAGTAAACAAGGCTGGAAAGAACTGGGAGTTGGGCATAGGGTGAGCAGGTGGCATGATCTGACAATGCTTGCTTAACCTCAGAGGCCCAAGTTCAAGGCTCTGGGAGCAGAGAAGCCTGACTAAAGTTTAGTCAAGCTAAGTTAGTGAGTATTTTCTTCAAATTGGTCAATGGGGACAAGCATTCAACTAATTTTTTATGACAAAGAATGGGAATATGAAGGGTCTGTATCTGGCTTCGTCCTGAGTAGACAAGGGAGTCATCTACAAATCTTATTTAAGTCACAAAGAAAAGGGTGGTTATAACTTTTCTCAGAAAATGATTAACAAATAACCGCTGCAGCTTTACAGGAGCATGGGGCTCAGGTAAAGTTCAACATTATCATTTCAAAACTAGCACATCATATTTCACCTTCGCTGCTGGCAACTTGGGACCAATTAATTACCATTTGCTGCGTTTGTTTCTTCATCTATCTATATTTTCCAGGAATAAGAGTTACTATATTACAAGTTACTGACAGCAAGAGAAATTTATCTCTGCACTCATAGAAAGTTATACCCAGCATATATGTTACACTAACTACTTCAGGATGCCTTTTCTAAGAACATTCTTTTATATAACCACATTAACACTATCCCATCTAAAAATTAACATCAGTTTTACAATATATTCTAACACCCAGTCCACCTTCTTACTTTCCTAATTGTCCTTCAAATGATGTTTATTGATTTCCCCCCTTTGAAACAATATCCAATCTAAGTTCACAGATAGTATTGGATTTAATTTTAGTTTCCTTGAACTTCGATACTCAAAGCATAATCCATGAATCAGTATTAGCAACATCACCTGTACATGAGCTTGAAATGAAGACTGTCAGGTCCTGCCCAGACTTACCGAATCAAAAGCCATTTTTGAACCAGCTTCCAAGGTCATTCGAATGAATCCTAAGGACAGAGAAGCACTGCTCTTACCTAGTGTTTCCACTTTCCCCCTCATGATATTGAATTTTTGAAAATTATGGAAGTTGTCTTTTTTTACTACCATTTTTATAGTCACTTATTTGAATATAAATGTTACTTACATCCATTCTAAAATGTTTGGAAAATGGTGATATTATTTTCCACTTTGCACTTTTCTGTGCTTTGGTATCTTAGAAGAATTTTTTTTCCTTTTCTCTCTTTCTTGATTATGTAAGTAATGTATTAATACGTTCTCCATAAAACTTTATATGATTTAAACATCTGCAAAGAAAAGTATACTTCCTCCTTTATATTTCCTGTCACTGATTTTCCTCTTTTTGGATGATGTAGCTATTGTCAACTGATTTATACTTACTACTTAGAATGAAAATTATGAAAATAAGACATTTATTATAGGATTTAGACCTTGCAAAAATGCTGGAGGTGGGGAGTGAAAGTCTTGAAGGAGAGTCAGAGATCAGCGTGCCAGGAGCAGTGGCGTGGGGAAGCCGAGGCCTGGAGCTTGTACGGAAAGCTGAGAAGCCAGGCAGGCATGTCCGACCAGCAACGTGAGCTCTGGTGCGGGAGCTCGTGTAGGGAGCTACGGGAAGCTATTTCCTCTGCATAACTTCCTCCCAGTGGATCCGCAGACAAGCACCTTCTGATCGGTTCATGGCTGCTATCAAACATCAGGGCCAGAGATTGGGAAGAACAAATGGGCAGGGAGATTTGACGCAGCTCCGTATTTGACCCCCGTATTTGACCATGGTGACTTTCTGAGAGTAATGGCTGCCGCTTTGCCTCTGCCTTCCAAATCTTACACAAGTTCACTCGTGGCCAGTTCTAACCTGAGTCAGAAAAAAGGTACAGTCCAGCACAACATCCTACCCAATCTCTTTAAATAAGTATATATGTATACTCACATTCCTTGTAGAAATGGAATCACCTTGTGCATTTTGTTTGCCAGGTTCACTTGACACTTCGCAAAGTCTTTTAAGGTCAGTCAGGACATATTGCACACTAGACTAGGCCGAACTACTTTTTTTTTTTAACTTTTGCATCCCCTTATGGCAGTGTTTTTCAAACAACTGCTAGCATCCCTTAGCGATTCATGGAATAAACTAGTGTGTCAAAAGCACTATTAAAAAGAACAGGATAGAATAGAATAGAAAATATAAAAGTGCAACTCCCTCTATAAGGATAACTATTGTTTTGTGAAACATTTGTTTTAGTTAAATACATGTGAGTGTTATAGGCACTGCCTGAAATGTATAGCTTACTGTGAGTAACAGTGGTTAAGTGTTTTTTGGGTATTTTGTTTGTTTTTCTTTTTTTTTTCTTCCATCACCCCTTCATGTTTTTGGTTTGACTGTTTATTCTGATGGATAACCTGAGTTTGGGAAAGCATAGGTTAACATCTGGGGCCAACGGTTTTTGAAATAGAGGGAATAAGAGAGAAACAAATTTATTTAAAAAAAATCATAATATGTTTATGGATAGTATTGTATCAATTCCCAGTCCAAAGTTGCTAATGAGACTTAGAAGGAGATTCATCTTCAATAACTTGAATGAAAAAAGGTTGATATAGCCAGAAAATCAAATGTTTTAGCTTCACAAGTGCAAAAAAAAAAAAAATCTCTTTAGAGAATGTTGAATTCAACAAGGGATTAATAGATCCAGTTTCTGAACTTCCACAACTGATAGTAAAACATGTGCTGATTTGTTTGGCAATGGAGACCTCTAGAGAGCTTATGTTAGAACTGCAGCAAAACTTTTTTTTTTTTTTTTTTAATTTTAAGAGCTGATTTTGGTTGACATATAGATTTTTGGAACATTAAGGAACTTAGAGATCATTTAATTCTGTATACTTGGATATGCCTAATACTTATTATTCACCTTTTATATGCCAAGAACTTTTATAAATAATATCTAATTTGGATTTCACAATTCTGTGAAGTATTATCACTTTCATTTTTTAAATTTTATTTTAAAATTTATTTTTATATCGTTTATTTTTCAGCTTTATTGAAGTATTACTGACAAATAAAAATGATGTATATTTAAGTTGTACATTTTGATTTTTTTTAGTGTATAACGCGACGATTTAATATACATATACCTTGTGAAATGATTTCCGCCATCAAGTTAAATAAAACATCAGTCACCTCACATGGTTACTTTTTGTGAGATGAGAACATGTAAGGGCTACTAGAAAATTTTAAGTATACAATACAACGTTATTACCTACAGTCACCACACCGTAGATCCCCAGAACTTACTCAGCGCCAGCAAAAGTTTGTGCCCTTCAACCAGCACCTCCCCATTTCTCCCAACCTCCTGGCAACCACTGTTCTACTCTCTGGTTCTGTATGAGTTCAACTTGTTTGGCTTCCATATATGAGGGACATTATACAGTATATGTGTTCCTGTGTCTGGCTTGTTTCACTTAGCATAATGTCCTTCAAGTTCATCTGTGTTGTCACAAGTGGCTATTATCAAAAAGATAAGATAAGTGTTGGTGAAGAGGTGGAGAAAGGGAATGGTGGGAATGAAATTGGTACATCATTATAGCAAATAGTATGGGAGTTCCTTAAAATGTTTAAAATAGTGCTAACAAATGATCCAGCAATCCCATTTCTGGGTACATACTCGAGGAAAATGAAATCAGTACCTTGATGAGATATCTGCATCCCATTGCAGCATTATTCACAATAGCCAAGATATGAAAACAACCTAAGTGCCCACTGAGAGATGAATGGATAAAGAAAATCTGGCACATATACGTGTATATTATTCACTTTCATTTTGTAAATGAAATGAAGATTCAGAAAGTAAAGTGACATGGCTAAAAGCAGGAAGCGAGAGAGAGGCAGAGCCAAATCTAAAATTCAGGACTCTGGACTCCCAGGCCAGCAGGTTTCTGATATACTACAATATCAAAACAGTACACCTTTTAAGTGAAGAAGACTTAGAGATCATTTAATCTACCTTTTTTCATTCCTCAATGGTAT
>NW_011888785.1:12962015-12965764 GCF_000151845.1 Pteropus vampyrus
AAGAAAAGGAAAAAATCAACTTTTTAGAAAAAGACTGTAAAAATTCTAGATAAAATATTTAAAAACAAATATTTAGTTTTAGAAGTTTATTTCTCTTGGAATTCAGAAGTAGAATTTTTTAAATAAAGACAGCAAAGTACGAGACAATTTCAGAGGACAAAAAGGAGTGAACAGGTAATCAATGAGATGAGGAATTGAGAAGCTATCAACTGCTAAAGGGCATTCAGAGTTATGGTGACCTTGAGTTTTCTATCTGGTGGTGTCACAGGACATTAGAGCAGGAAGCAAACCTTCAGACCTCTACAAGATGGAAATTCAGACAGGATCCCACTGCATAGAGCTGGGACTTCAATGGAATAAACTGTCAGTTGGAAGGGTGAATTTAAAAATCAAAGTTATTCTACAAATGAAAACAGTGAAAAATCTCGCCTTTCTCAAACTTGGTGCCGCCTTGAGGGAGGGGAGTGCAAGGAAGCAAAATTTGTCACCCCTGAATTTGTCTCTCTGGCATAGAGTTATTTTATTTTTAAGAAACAAAAGACTCAGGAAGAACCTTCGACCTTCCTCCTAACTGCTGGAAAGAATTTAGATATCACCAGAGAGATCTACAAAGAATATGAGCTAAGTGTGGTGGGGGAGACTCAGCAGGGCCTAGAGATCAGAACCACCTGTGTCCCATTGTCTCTGCATGGCCCAGCAAACATTTTTTTACCAAACATTTGCTTTACCACCTTCATGTGAATTGCTCTCCTCCTCTTTGAAGTCCCAAACCACTACCCTCTTCTCCCTAAATCAAGGTGGCATATAAGCCTCAACTGCCCACCTATGGGGGTCTCAGTTTAATTCCATTGTGGTTGGAGAGCGTGACCTGTGTACTTTTATTCCTGTTTATTTTCTCTCTGTTGTGCAGTTTGGATAATTTCAACTGTTCTATCATCAATTCACTGATTCTTTCCACTGCTCCCTCCATTTTGATGTTGACCTCATCACCCACTGAATTTTTTATTTCAGTTATTGTATTTTTCATTTCTATTATATCTTCTATTTCTTTGCTGAGACTTTTCCTTCCTAAAGATTTTTTTTTTTTTAATTTACTTTAAGCAGGCTTGTGATTGCTTGTTGAAGCATTTTATCATGGCTTTTTAAAAACTTTTTCCAGACAATTCTAACATTGCTGTCATACTGGTGTTAATATCTATTGATTGTCTTTCCTTCATTAAGTTTGAGATCTCGATTCTCCGATGACAAGGGATTTTCTATTTAAACCTGAACATTTTCATAATACGTTAGGAGATCCTGGATCTTGTTTAAACCTTCTGTGTTAACTGGCTTTTTCTGGCATTACTTTATCAGAGGAAGGAGGTGCAGGAGGGTGCAGGTAGAAGAGCAGCTTAATCACTCAACCCACAGCGGGTGTCGATAGTTACTGCTGGGCGGCCACCGGTGTTCCAGCTGCCCCTGTGGTCTTCGCCCATGTCGAGGTGGAGTTGGCCTTGTTTCTACTGGGCAATGTGGCCATTAGGCCTCCTCTGACATCACAACGATTAGAAAGGAAAGAGTGCCTTCTTATTGCCGAGTGGGAGCGGAAGTCCAGACTCACCTCCGGATGTACACTGACACCATGTGGGAGGGGCAGTTCATTACAGGCTAGGAAGAATTAAAGTTTCAGCGCTGTTCTTGGCCTTCTTTGACAGTGCAGTAAAGAAAAGGATATCAAAGGCACACAAACAATAAAGGAAGAAATAAAATTGTCTCCATTTGCATATGACATGATCGTTTACATCACATGTCAGCAACCTTTTTCTGTAAGGGGATAGATAGTAAATATTTTCAGTTTTGTAGGAAATATCTCTGTTACAGCTATTCAGCTTTGCTATTACAGCATGAAAGCACCCATAGGTAAAACATAAACGAATTAGCATGTTTTTCTAAAAATTTATTTACAAAAACGGACAACGGGCTGGATTTGTCACATAGGCTGTAGTTTGGAGAGCCCCAGTCTACATAAAAGGTCCCTACTCACTCCCCAAAATACCCTAGGACTAATAAATGAATTTAGCAGGATCAAAAAATACGAGATCAACACTCAAAACTCAATCATATTTCTATACTCTAGAACTGAACAATTGAAAGCCAAAATTAAAAAAGACAAAACCAATTAAAATCTTTCAAAAATGAAATTCTAGGCATAAGATAACAAAAGATTTATAGGACTGTATGGTGTAAAGTACAAAATGCTGATGAAATTTTAAAAAGATGGAAATAAACAACGCTTATAAATTGGAAGCCTCAACAGTAATATATCAATATTTCTTAAATTAGTTTATAGATTTGGTACAATTCATATTAAAATCCTCACAATATTTTTTGTGCTATAATCCATCTTAATATAAAATTTATAAAGAACAGAAAATAAACTAAAGTAGACTAAAAGATGTTTTTAAAAAGAATGAAGTTGAAGAAAATTCAACTAAGGAAGGATAGTATTTTCAACACATGGTGTTAAAACAGTTGAGCATTCATAGCTAGAAAAATAAACTTTGACAAAAACCTCATACCTTACACAAAGATTAACTCAAAATGGAACATGCCTATATGTAAAATATAAATCTATAATACTTTTAGAGTAAAACTTGGAAAAGAATCTTTGTTACCTAGGGCTAAGCAAAGATTGCAGATGTGATACCAAAAGCACAATCCATTTAAAGAAATGACAGATTGGACTTCATGAAAATTAAAAACTTTTGTTCTGCGAGAAATCCTGTTAAGAGGTACAGACCAGGAAAACATATTTGCAAATCACATATTTGACAAAGGACTTGTATTCCAAAGATATAAAGAACTCTCTAAGTTTAACAATAAAATCACGAATAACCCAGTTAGAAAAAGGGCAAAAGACTAAAACAGACACTTAACCTAAAAGAATAAAGATATTAAATAAGGATATAAAAAAGTGTTCAACATCACTAACCGTGCTTAGTGAAGAAAGCCAGTATCGAGGAGTTGCATACCACATGAATCCATTTATAAAATTTTGAAATTATAAAATTATGAAGATAGAGAACAGATTAGTGGTTGTCAGGGGAGGTAGGAGGGTGAAGGTGTATGATTATAAAGTGTAGCATGAGAGATGGCCTTTGTGATAGTGGAACAGTTCCATATCTTGATTGTGATGGTAGCTACATGAATTTATACAAGTGATAAAATTTCACAGAATTATACAGAAAAAAAAAAATCAGTGCATATAAAGACTGATAAAATTCAAATAAGATCCAAATGCAGTCTTATGCCAATAGCGATTTTCTGGTTTTCATATTTTACTAGTATATGTAGAATGTTAGCATTGGGGGAAGTTGGTTGGGTGAAGGAAATATAGGATATATTTGTACTACTTTTGTACTATTTTTGCAACTTTAGAAAGTTATCAAAAAGGAACTACTGAGTTGCTACTGCCTCCTCAATAACAATTTTATGGCAATGAACTTGAAAACCTAGATGAAATGAGCACACTTCTAGAAAGATATTACCAAAAGTGACTAAAAAAAAAGAAAATCCATCTTCTTAGCTCATCTATACACATTAAAGAAATGAATCAAAGTGAAAATAATGTTTTTACAATAAAAACAACAAATACATTTTATAAAACTTTAAGAATAAACTTTACTCATGGGAATACAGATACAACACTTCACAACCTAATGTACTGGTGCCGATTCTGCCTTTCCAGTAGAAACATGTATTGCTGAATT
>NW_011888785.1:12967719-12974688 GCF_000151845.1 Pteropus vampyrus
AAAAGTATAAACATAATTCTTGATATTTTCCTTGAAAAAATGAAACAGACACCAAGAGTTTTTAAAAAATGGCCCCAAGTCACGAGCGCAGTGAGGAGTGGGGAAAGGAGTCTGTGCTGGTTTGATATTAAGAGCTTCGAGAAAGCTAAATCATCCTTGACATGAGAAACTTGTTTGTGGAAAGTTGAGAAACGCTGGATGTGCATCAAGGTGGGGGCTGGGTTGAAACAGGGTGAGCCTTATAGGGTCATCAGCCTTCTGAGTTTAGTGACACTGTAGGATACTCAAAGTGCAAAAATATGCTGCTTACTCACTACTGAAAACTACCTGTATGCTAAGCTCCAAATTCGGCACACTGCATGCACTCTAATGCTACAGCAACTCTGCAAAAGGGGCAGGTTTGTGCTTGTGAAGAAACTAATATGTGCAGAAACTAACGCTCAGAAGTGACATAGAGAAAATGTGAAGCCAAGTGTATCAGGCTTTTCAACCTACATTTATCTGACCATTCTGCATTCCTGCCCAGCACGACCTGTGTAAATATATCTTTGGTTACAATTTCATCAGTCATTATTAAAACTTTTCTGCTTAGCTATTCCACGGGGGACTCAACATTCACTCCCTCCAAGGTATGCCTCGAAGAAAAAACTGAAACCAATACGTAAAAATTCTCAGTTTGTCCTGCAGGTGCCACTATAACCACAGAATATCTCCTTCTTGTTCAGCTCTGATCATTCAATGCTGTGATAGACCAGAAATTCTAGAAAATAGAAGAAGCCGATTTATGTGTGTGATGGCTCATATTGCTAAACTTATACATGTGTTTAGAGTTTTATAGCTCCAATATACATACTTATTAACATTGTATTTTTCCTTTTTTCTTTTTTTTAAAAAAAGCATTTCTCAGTTTTTGAATAGAGAATACTTATATGATTCAAAAATCAAGAAGTATAAAAAGGTATATAATAAATCATCTCCCTCCTACCATCACTCCCATTTACCTAGTTTTTATTCATCACCCCTCAAAAGAAGTAGCCATAGTTATTGGTCTCCTGCATCATTCCAGAGAGTTTTAATGCATATATATACTAATATGAATACATAATATTGCCTTCTGCCTTCTTTATTACACAAATGGCAGCATGTCAGTCTTCTATTGCTGCTGTAATAAGTTATCACAAACTTAGTGGCTTAAATATCAATGTTTTATTATTTCACAGTTCTGTGGATCAGAAGTCCAGGTGAGTTTAACTGAGTTGAAAGTTTAAGTCTTTCATTCTCCTTTTCAGATGCAGCTGCTGTCAACTGATTTTTTATCTGCATTATTCAGGATTCAGGATGAAAATTATGGGAAGAAGACATTTGTTATAGGTCTTAGACCTTACAAAAATGCTGGAGGTGGGGAGCGAAAGTCCAGAAGGGGAGTCAGAGATCTGTGTGCCATGAGCAGTGACGCGGGCAAGTCCAGGCCAAGAGTTTATAGGGAAAGCTGAGAAACCAGGCATGTCCGACCAGCAACGTGGGCTCTGACACGGGAGCTCATGCAGGGAACTATGGGAAGTTATTTCTTCTGCATAACTTCCTTTCAGTGGATCCACAGCCCAAAGCATCTTCTGATTGGTTCAAGGCTACTATTGGAAATGTATTTGAAGAACTTTGGCAGGAGAATTTTCTCTTACCCAGGAAAGAGGATCAGCCTTTTGTTCTACTCAGGCCTTCAACTGGTTGGAAGAGGCTCACTCACATTATGGAGGGCCATCTGTTTTGCTCAGTCTACTGATTAAATGTTAATTTCATCCAAAAATACCTTCATAGAAACACCCAGAAAAATGTTTGACCAAATATCTGGGCACCCTGTGGTCCAGTCAAGTTGAAACATAAGATTAATCATCACAGATGAATAGGGAGAGGGGAACTGAGAAGGGATAGTGAATATACAGTAATTAGCTGCAGCAGAAATCTGTTACCAGCATTTGGTCTGCTGGGACAATGGGAAGGAATTGGTGTCATCGGGATCTGGTGATAGCTGTAGTCATTGAAGGGGTCATTTGACATTGGCTGTAGTGATAAAGAAAATCTCTTCCAGGATCACTCTTGTCAAGGCAGGAGTCAGTGGAATAAATATCTTGACCTCTCTCTTTCTGTCTTCCAAACGCCTCCATTAACCCCTCCATTAACCCAACCTAAAACGGAGGGCAGAGGAGCCTGTGTGATAACTCCTGGAGCTTCCTGGAGTAAAGTCAGCTCCCGGAGCAAAAAAGCATGGCAGAAAAGGACTGAAAAAGGAAATGGGGCTGAGAGATAAACGGAGAATAACCAGGACATTGGTCTTTATCTGGTACAAAGTATAGGTGTACACTAAATTCATAGACATGACTTTCTGGGTCAAAGGGTAGATGCATTTGTAATTTTTATAGCGTTTCCAAGCTTCCCTGCTTCAGGATTGCAGCAATTTACATTCCCTCCAACCCTGTGTCTGAAAGCCTTTACCCCATGACTTGTCCAACCACATGCTATCAAACATGTGGGTTTTTGTCAATATGGTAGATGAAAAATGTTATCTCTGTGTAGTTTTATTATGCATTTCTTTTTTATGAGGAGGAACAACATTTTTCATATAAATTAATAAGAATTCATTCAATTACAAGTGGTAGAAAACTCCATTTGGTTTAAGCAACAGAGTAAAGTCATAAAAAAAAAAAGTCCCCAAAAGTTAGCAGGTATACCTAGAGACACCCTGATGAAGGACTCAAAGGTTGTCATCAAGCCTGGCTCTGCTCCCTGTCTTTCCTGTCTCGCCTTCTAGCTCCGTCTCTCTCCTTTCCCTTTTCTTGGCTCTATTCTCACGGGTCTTCCTTCTTGCAGTGGCCTGAGGCAGCTTCAGACTTTCATTCTCACAGCTCCAAGTTCAACACAAAGAGTAAGACTTGATTCTTATTGACTTCAAATGTGTCATGTGCCGCCCTTGAATCATCACTGCAGATAGAGGGATGTGTTTCTCTATTTTCCCAGGTTCGAGTCACTGGACCATATACTCTTCTACTCATGCATATATTTTCAAAGATGTCCATATCAATAGAATGCAGCTGTATTACTCATAATAAAAACTGTTCATCTACATGCCAGATAAATAACCCCCAAATCATGAATAAACCAGTTATTACTCTAATCCTGAATCTTCTTGTTTGGGTCCTAATGTAGCTTCTCATAGTCCAGCAAACTATGATTTAATGAAAACTATAACTCACATTACACATTTACAGGGAGAGACAATGACATTGAAATAAAACCTCCCATTTGGAAAATAGGAGACCAGGAAGCAACCCACAGAAGTCGCTGACCTCAAACCCTTATCAAAGCCCCTGAGTTCTTCCGTCACACAATGTGGTCACCCTTGAGCATTCTCTTTTCTCTTCATCTTCCGCGGTCCATTTTTTGAAGACCTTTGGCTGGGATACCCCTTACATTTTTTGAAGACCTTTGGCTGGGATACCCCTTACATGCCTCTGTTTAGCACTTCATTTCCTGAAGGGGTAGGCTTGGGGACCTGGAATAGCCTCCGAGATTGAACAGTTGTAGGGTTTAAGGTTTCTTGGCTATGAATGCTCCTTCAAACATTAAGAGGCAACAACCCTGGAAGATAAATACTATATTATCCTCATTCCTTAAGCGTAGATTCTACAGCTCAGAAATGTTAAGTGGCATTGCCTAAAGCCATACAACTGGGGAGTGACAAAGCCAATGTTTGTATCCAGAGGACTCTACCTCTACCTCTCTCTTTCACACCGCTTCTCTGTGTACCTTATATAAAAAATGTTTTGTTTGCAATATCTTTATTATTATCAGCAAAATTTTCATCTCTAGCAACTCTAAAGGGAAATTCATGCTCACTGCCCATCCTTTGTGCCCTACTAAATTTTTCCGTCAGAAAAAAAAAATGAAAAAAAGAAAAAATACAGAACAATTCTCATTTTGTCCTGCAGGTGTCACTCTCATCATAGAACATGTATTTTTACCTTTGCAGCACAGATCTCTCCCAGCTGCAATAGACCAGACATAGAAGATGCAAGAAGCCAGCTCATTCAACTTATGCAGTTCCGTGTCAGCATCCATAATCTGTTTCTATTGTTCTATATCTCCTGGCTACTAGTTAGGACATTTTCAATTTTTAATTCATTTAATTTTGAAAGGCAATGTATTTATATGGTTCAAAAACAAACAAAAAGTGCAAAAAAATACAGTAAAAACAATTTCCGTTTCACCAAATCCATGCCAAAAGTTACCAATGTTATTGGGTTTTTCATACTTCCATATACTTTCTTTATTCATATACAAGAAAATACATTTTAAAAACTACCTTCTTTTATTTCACATGATAGCATTCTATAACTTTTTTTTCTCCTTCTCCATGATTCCACATAGCACTATATCTTGGAAATCCTTATATATCAGTACTTAAAATTCTCTCTCACTCACTTACAGTATTTTTACTATATGTATGCACCTAATTTTATCAACACAGTTCTCTAATGATGAACATGTAAATTGATTTTTTGCTACGAAAAACAGTCTTAAAATAGTCCAGTTTGCATGTGTGAATATATCTGAAAATATTTCAGATATCGTTCAGTTTGCATGTGTGAATACATCTGAAAGTGTTTGAGGATAAATGCATTTCTGGGCATTTCCAAATTGCCCCGTACAGGGCTTGTACCAGCTTATACTCCTGTCAGTCATGTTTGAAATTGTCAATTCCTCACAACTTGGCCAACATAGTGTGTTTTGAATTTTTGCCAACCAATCTGAGAGTGGAAAAAAAATGTCTCTCAGTTTTATTGTTTATTTCTCCTATTATTTGTGAGTTTGAGCATCTTTTGGTTTAAAAGCCATTTGAATGAGTTAGAATCCTTTTGATTGCAAGTGATAGAAAGCTTTGGTTTATGGCATCGGCGAGAAGATATTTATGTTTCCTTGACTAAAAAGTCTGGAGGTAGATGTAGAATTTCCAATAAGTCTTAATTCAAAAGTTTCCATGTCCCCAAGGCCTGTGATTTCTCCCTCTCACTCTCTTTTTTCTCTCTATGTTGCTTGCGCCCTCGCCTTCTCTCTCTCTTATTCTAGCTTCCTTCTGTCTTGGCTCTATCCTCAGACAGCCTCTGATTGTCCCAGTTCTCACTGACCTGCATTGGACAGAGGATACAGTGCTCTGATTGGCCAGGCCTGAGTCACACAATAGAGTCAAAATCCCCTAAACTAGATAGATTGAGTGAGAGATGGGCATCCTGGCTGTCCAGAGAAAGATCAGAGAGTCTTATGTGATGAAGGATAGATAAGCCCTGGTTGGTGAACAGCACAAATTGCGCTGCAGTCCACCCCTTTGACAGGTCTACTTCCACACACACCCTTCTATTCAAACATATCCCTTAAAAAACACCCATAATTGTAATGAAGCCATAATTATATGTTGTATAACTACAATCACATAGGGAGACCACATAGCGACTCATCTAGTTATTGCTCCAAGTTCAAGATTTCTGGGTGATACACAGTCTTATTGGTTGGGTCCTGATGTGGCTCCTCATGACTCAACAACTTATGATTCTAGTATAACTATAACACACACCTGAAGAGACAGGGCAAGAACAGGATAATTACAACCAAACTTCCCTTTGGTAAGGAGAAGAAAAGAAAACAGTGTGACGCAGGACAGGAAGAGTCAGGTGCCCCTCACCTGGAGGTAACGTGAGCTCCTTAGCCAACATGGCTGCTCTGCTTTGTTCTCTGGAAGGATCTCCTTTGTCCTGTCTTTCCATGGCCTGTATGAGCTGGAACCTATGGCGGAGGAGGCCCCTTCTGTGTGTTAGATCTCATAAGCAGCTAGTTCTCTTCTTGTTGGAATAGATTTGAGGTGTTTAGGTCTGACTAAGGGGTTGAATAATCACAGGCTGCCGTTTGCCATATTTGGAGTTTCTCTAGCAAGATAAGTCTCTTAAAACACTGTGAGGCACTAACCCGTAATATAGATAGTATATTTCTCATTTTACAGGAGCAGACACTACGGTTCAGAAATATTAAGTTCCTTTACTTAAAGCCACACAGCTGGGCAGTAACAATGAGTGAGTGGCAAAGCCAGTATTTGTAACCAGGGGTGTTTAACTCTAAGGTCTAAGCTTCCAATAGGGTTATATGAACGATTATGTTCACCATAACTAGCAACTCTAATGGGAAAAAAAATCACCATCCCCTATGCCTTGCCAAACTCCTCTGATGCTCCTCCCCACAAGTACAAAGAAACAAAGTGAAATATTATGTTTGTCCTGTAGATGCCACTGTAACCACAGGCTGTTTCTTTCCAGCTTTGCAGCCTGATCTAAGGCTGAAACGGATCAGAATTTCTAGAAGACAGAGTCCGGTCTGGCTGCCATTCAATCTAAGGACCCCCACTCATGGATTTAGAGTTCCATAGCTCCAACATATAAGTTACGATCCTTTTCTCCTGAAACTGTATTTATTTCATTTTTGAATAGGTTATACAGTTATAAGTTTCAAAAATTAAAATGTACAAAAGAGTCATATTTGAAAAAAATCTCCCAACATCCCTGTCCCTTACTGACCAATTTCCTCTATGTAGTCTCTCTATGATGGTAATTCATTTTTTTGTCTCTTCTTCCAGAGGCTTGAAGATATTTGCAAGTAAATATATGAACATAGATTCCTTCCCTCATTCCCTTTTAATGCCAGTAATAGCTAGCTATTCACACCCCTTTGTTCTATGTCGTTGTTGTTTTTCTTTCTTTACAGAGCGTTCCATTATCAGTTCTTAAAGAAACGTACTCCTTGGGGGAGATTTAGAGTTCTCCACGGTGTGAATGAAACCAATTCTCCAGTGATGAACATTTAGGTCGATTCCTCTTGTTTGAGCTTTTAAAGAGTGCTGCACTAAATAACCTTGTCCATGCCTCATTTTTC
>NW_011888785.1:12975733-12986609 GCF_000151845.1 Pteropus vampyrus
CACCACTCCTATCCATGCTTTAAACCGGTCAACTCGCAGAAAAATAAAAATAAAACAAACAGAAGATTCTCTGTATGTCCTGTAGGTGTCGCCATTGCAATGCAATAACTCTTTCCAAGCTGCGCCGCACAGATCTCTTTAGAGCTGAATTTCTAGAACGTGATAGAAAGCCTGCTCCTTCAATTTATGCGGCTGACATTTCAACGCCGGCACCCCACATATAATTTAGAGTTATGGAACTCCGCTATGTTATCATTGTAGTTTTCTTTTAAAAAATACACTGAAAATATCTGTGAAGGTTTATGTTGTTCCAAAACGTTTTAAATACAATAAAATCAAAGGTATACGGTGAAAAATTCCTCTTCCCAATCTTGTCCTCTGAATCCCATGTTCCAGTGTCCCTACCCCATGCATAACTACTTCTTTTTTCTTTTCTATCTTTCCTGAGATATTCATACACATACAAGCAAATATGAAAAGATATTTTCTTTCTCTCCTATTTTTATACGAATATTTCACATAAGTATCTGCACTTAAATTTTTTTCTAACATTATCTTGAAAAATGTGTCTATATTAGCACAAACAGAATTCCTCATTCTTTCCATAGCTTCACATATTCCTCTGTATGATGTACTATATTTTTCATTTATCCAGACCTTTAGTGTGGACTTTTACATTACTGTTTTACTATTACAAACAATGCCGTAATGAACAAATGTTCTTTCATTTCATATGCACAAGTATGGCTGTAGAATAAATCCTAGAAGTGAAATTGTTAAGCTTAAAGGTAAATTCACTTGTAATTTTGATACTATTTCCAAATTACCTACCACATGGATTGTATCATCTGAATACTCCCACCAACAAAACATAATTTCTATTTCTCTGTAAGTTGGTCAATACAGTGAGTTATCAAGACTTCAGACATTTGCAGATCTGATCGTTGAAAACTGGCATATCAGTGTGAGGTATATAAGGTTAAGCATCTTTTCACTTATTAAAGACCCAGTTTATTTAGTTGAGATTTTTTCACTTGCAAGGGTTAGAAAACCCAACTAATAGTGGCTGAAGCAAAAAGAAAATGTTCCTGGATTTCAAGATCTCTCTCTCCTTACCGGTCCCCCACCCCAGCTTTCCTCCATCTTAGATAGGCTTCTTTCATTTGGAGACCTCTGGCAGTTTCAGACTTTATAACTTTACAGTTCCAAGTTCAACAGAAAATCTTGAACTTTTTCTAAGTAAATATTCAAATAAAATACTGTAGCAATTTATAGTAAATCATAATATCGATCACCCTCAATCAATACACAAACTCTTCAGAGAGAAAGGATAATATACCTATATTAAAATCTTCATTGTAAACACAGAAAATGGGAAACCTAACAGTGATAACTAGAACATCACCCATGTAAGGTCTTAGAGTTTCTTGGTCATATAATCTGGCCATTCTCATTCTTTCCTCTAGAAAGGTTTTTTGTTCTTGTTTTTGTTTTTGTTTTTGAGGTGCTCTTTGTTGGGCTGTGGTCTTTAGCAACTCACTTCTTGTTGGAGTGAGTTTGGGGGACCTAGGATTGCCTTAGAGTTGAACATCACTGACCTGTAGTAGCTCTGGGTTTTATTAAGCATACATTTACAAGGATGGTAATATGATCTACATTTTACAAGTGAGGAAACTAGGTCTTGAAGAGGTTAGGGGCCTTTGCTTAAAGTCATAAAGGTATGAATGACAGGGAGAGTATCAAAATCCAGGTACATAGATTTCCTTCTTCAACACACTGCTGTCCCAACCTGCTCTCTATAAAATGGCTTTGTTTGTAGTGCTTATGTAATTATCAAAACTTTTCTTTCTAGCAACAGCAAAGGGAAACCCACGGTCACAGTGACTAACCATGTATTCTAAACTCTTTTGCCTTTATTTTGTTTGTTTGTTTGTTTATGTTTTAGGTGAGGCAACCCTTGGTTGACCTCACAGATTACAAGGAACTGGTAAGTTTACAATCCCTTATTTTTTATTTTTAAACCTACAGCACCTCATCTTCCTAGGTGGTTTCCCATCTTAGTACTAACCAGGCCTGACCCTGCTTAGCTTCCAAGATCAGATGGGATTGGGCTTCTTCAGGGTGGTATGGCCGTAGACTAAATTTTTCTGCCTTTAAAGGGGAACAAAGTAACAAAAAAAAATCTCAATTTGTCCTGTAGGGGCCACTTTAATCATATTTTGAGCATTGCGGCCCTTATCTTTCAGAACTGCAATAGACCAGAAATTCTAGAAGGTGGAAGTCTGATAAGTCAACTTAGGCTGTCGACGACTCAGTGCCTACATACGTGCTTAGTTCTAATGATTTAGTTAGGACTCTATTATTTTCTTTAAAATTAATTTATGGAATTTTTGAATAAGTAATACACTTATGTGGCTCAAAAATAAAAAGAATAAAGGAATATTCAGAAAAAAAAACTCCCTTCCAACCTTGTCCCCCATCTGCTAAGTTCCCCTGCCTGCTTCCCAATTATGTAATGACTCATAAGTTTCTTGCATAAGTTCCTTCCAGAAGCTTACATATATATGAATATATGTTCTTCCTTTTTTATACAAGAGATAGCATAAAATTAATTGGTTCACAAAACGACATATCTTAGAATAGTGCACATCAAAATAAAAATTCTTAAATCTTTTTTAACATCTTTATAATATTCCATCCTATAGAAGTACTATACTTTATTTAACCTCTTGATGGGCTTATTCATATCTCTCAAAAGGCTGAGTAATACCTCTTATTGTTACAAACAATACTGCAATGAATAACCTCATACATATGTTGTTTTTCACATGTGTAAGTACATTTGTAGAATAAATTTCTAGAAGTGGATCTGCTGAGGTTAAAATTTACACATTTTTAAATTTTAACAAACAATCCCATATCGCCCTTCATAAACATTGCTACCAACTTATATTTTTTCAGCAGTGTAGGAGGATGCCTACTTCCTCATAGCTTGTTAAATGTTTTGATTTTTTATCTGATAGATGAAAAATGTTATGACTTTCCACTTAACTTGTTTCTCTTGTTTTGAGTAAGACTCAACAACTTTTCATAAATTTAAGAGACTAAACTCTTAAACTTAAGCTAAAAGAAAATCCGGTGATTTATTTTTTTTATGTCCATGTAGATATTTCATTTCACCTTTTAGATTTCTAAGGCCTTGCCTTGAGGTAGAGGAAATCTCTGGGAAGTATCTAGGTTCACTCTATCCCTCAGGCCCTGTGACATTTTCTTGATCCTGGGCTATTGTTCTCCTCCCAGGTGTTGACTGGTCACTGCCAAATGTGTGACTCTTAGACAAAAGACTTGTATGGAGGTGTGAGAGGGAGCTAGTGCATGACTCATTCCACTTAGGAGTGGACTTTTCTATCCATTTCTTTGCTTCTCCTCAACCTGCAGAGTAAAGTCCTCACAAGGTTAACATACTCAGCCCCAGGATCCAGTTTAAGATAGTTGATGTAATCACCTGGCCACCCCAAGAGGGTTTTCTCCTTATCCTGAAGCCAGCAGAAGCAGAGTCTCCACTGAAATTCTGCTACTTCCTCGGCTCCTTTCCCCAGAATAGTCTTTGTTTCTTCCACTTTGATCAACCATTTCTCTGCTCATTTCTTCTCTCCACCCCCACAGTCTTGCATTTTTCTAAATCATCACAACATACATTTATCATCAGGTATATGCTGTTGTATTTATTAAACAGAACCATCTCTACTTGTTTGCTTTATTTACCTGGCTTCTATGGATGTCTGTCCTGGCAAACTATAGTTAATATTTCATGTAACTTGAGTAAGCAAAACACAAGAAAAGCCACACTTTCAAATTCCAAGTCCAAATGGAAATAGGAAATAACATTCTGAGTGTAAGGCTATACCCACATTGATGCCAGGCTAACTATTTAAAAAGAAAACAGGTGTCTCTCCAAGAAATTCAATTGTTTATTTCTTTTTAAGTAAATTGGTTTAATTGACCAACTGTTTTGCTGTTAGATAAACACAATTTCAGACTGCTGTTTTATAAGCCAGTTAGAAGCCCCATACTAATTAGAAAAGTCAGGAAATCCGTGATAACTTAGAAAACATTTCAAAGTATTAGAGGAGTTTGCTTTAAATGCCATTTTATTATAGTCTCTTCACAAAGCATCTTTGTGTAGAAGTTGTATATTTTAGTGTGGGAAGAAAATGAGCATTGGAGCCAACAAATTTAGATCGAACGGAGCTTTGGTCACATTTTTTGCTGCGACATTTAATCATGTAAAAATTAGTACATCTCTCTGAGCCTACATGTAAAATAATTAAGAATCTATTTTAATTCTGTAAATATTGAGTACATAGTAATGTAAGCTCCATGGCATAAGTAGGCAATAATATTTGCTGTAGAGTCAACTATACCGCAGACATTGTATAAAATCCTATGAGTACAAATGCTGATTAAAACAATTCTCTGCACTCACGGAAGTTTGGGAACTATTTGGTACAAAGCAGGACATTTCAGTAGAACCAGGGTTGGGCGCAGGGAAACATGAATTTGGAAAACTACCAACAATTCCTTATACCTAACTACACAGTAACATATGGGTGGAGAGGAAAAATAAGACACGAGTTTGGAGAGGTAAGGCAGGCCTATATCGTGAAGGGTCTGGTGGGCCAGGCAAAAGCATTTGGCCTCTCCCCCAAAGCAAAAGGGAAATCCTGAAGAATTCTAAGCAAAGAAGTGTCATGAGTGGATGTGCATTTGAAAAGTTTCACTCCAGCTGCTGTGCAGAGAAAGGATAGAAAGGGAGCAAGACTCCATAGAGAAACCGGTACAGACACGAAAACAATGGTAGCCTCAACCAGGAAATGGCAGTGAAGATGGAGAGGAGTGAATGAACGTGAGAGACATTAAAATGTAAAAACTAAGTGTAATGACTGATTAGATAGGGTCACCAAGGGAAAAAGGGGAATTAGGAAGGAAGCTAGAATTTCTAGCTCTTAAAACTATGTGGATAGTGCTGCTATTCATACAGATAGTAAACACAGGAAGAGGAACAAGAACTTTTTGGGGATGGTGAGAAGAAATAATTTAAAAAAATGATATATAATAATGAGATGTCAATGGCATATCCATTGGAACTTTACAATGGGCTGTTCTGTATATATGAGTCTGAAGCTCAGTAGAGATCTAGCACATACCAATTTGAAAGTCATCAGCATGTAATGCTAATTGAAACCAGGAGCTGATGGGATTGGTCAGGGGGAATGTGCGAGTCAGAGAATAAGAGTCTAGAGTCTGCAATGGCTTTAGGTATAGCTGCGGACCGCGGCTACACGAGTCACTGGAGAGCTTATAAAGAATAGTGATGCCAGGACCTCACCCCAGACCAATTAAGTCAGAATCTCTGGGGCTGGAGCCCAGGTATCAGCACTTTTTCAAAGCTTCCCAGGTGGTTGCTATATGAAGCCATGGTTGAGAACTCTGACTTAATAGGTAGAGGCAGAGGAGAGTTTGGATAAAACCCAAGTGACATGGTGTCATGGAAATCCAAAGGAGAAAGTATTTAAAAGAAGAGGAGTAGTCAACACTATTTTATGCCTTGAGGAGTAGCAAATATGTGTGTGTGTGTGTGTGTGTGTGTGTACATACACACATGTATGTGTATCGTTGATAACTTGAATATTATCAGGAGTAAAGGAGGACTGGCAGATTGCTGTAGGATATTAGTTAGTATTCTGATGCTCAAAGCCTCCAATAGCATTGGCTTAAATAAAACAGAATTATATTTCTCATTCTAGTCCAAGAAGTCTGGGGATAGTCAGTTCAGTCTGGAACAATAGTCTTTTGTTTTAATTCTCCAGAGACTTCTATCATGTTCCCAAATTCATCTCAGGATCCAAGTCAGCTGCCAGTGTTTGAGCCATTTCATCTACATTCTACCAGTAGGAAGGAGACAGAAAATGAAAAGGTCATACTCTCTCCTTCTAAGAACACTTCTCCAGAGACGAACATATCACTTGCATTAGCATCCCATCAAATTAGAACCTGGAGACATGAACATGCAGAACTGCAAGGGAAGCTGGGAAATACGTCTTTACTCTAGACAATCAAGTGCCTAGATAAATATTGGAGTGTTTTTACCATGGAAAATTGGGAGACTGGGTTTTGGGGGACAACTAATAGTATTTTTCTTTTTTTATTATTATTATTTATGCCTACAGCACCTGGTCCTCCTAGGTGGTCTCCCATCCAAGTACAAACCAGGCCCAACCCTGCTTAGCTTCTGACATCAGGCTTGTTCAGGGTGGCATGGCCATAGACTACAGACCACGGCTCCACTGGGGTGAGAACCCAGAACCTTCTGCGTGTAAAGTAGACGTGCTAACCACTACACAATGGAACCACATCCTAGTAGCATCTTTTAAAAGTGGGTTGAAAAACAAATGGGAGCAAAATAAAAAACAGAATATAAGAAAGTCTTTGAAGATTTGTGGCTTTGTTAGAGGAAAAGAGCATCAGGTATTCTCCCTCAGGGAACAAGAGGTCATAGCACAGTTTTAAGAAATGGTTTATTGGTTTAAAATAGAAAAGATTAAAACATGTAAATGTTGTTGAGAGGGCCCAACGAAAAGAGCAGGTTTGCAGTTAGAGTAGACGGCAGGTCATTTGATAAAGCCAGACACCTGAATAGGCAGAAAGGGGTGAGTTTTGTTTGTTTGTTTATTTGTTTTGTTTTTAGCTGAGCTTCTCAAATTTTAATCATCTTGTTAAGAGGCAAATGCTGACACAGTAGGTCTGAGTGGGGCCCGAGGTTCTGCATTTCTATCAGATTCCTAGGTGATGCTGCTGCAGCTATCCTAGATCTCAGTTTAGGAGGATTAACTCTAGGCAGGAGAATGGGTAGGTAATGAGACTGGGTGTGGAGCCAGTTAGTTTGTAGAGAGGGCAGAAAGAAGTTGAGGAGTCCTATCTTAAGGGTTTCCTTTTCTCACTGAAATTTATCTACTAGGAATGAAGGTTGAGTTTCGGAATTGGTGAACACATGGAGGTTTGGGGAGAGTGGCTAGCTCAGAGAGCATGGAAGCGTCACGCCTCTTCCCACATACCTTGCTCTCTGCATCTTCTCCATCTGGTGGTTCCTGAGTTACATACTTTCATACTAAACTGGTACTCTAGTAAACAAAATTTAAAAAATAGAATAGAGGCAGTACAGTAGGAGATTTGAGGAGAATGGAGAAAGCCTGTAATAGCTGTTGTAAAGAATGGAAAGGGACAGCTAGAAAAATACAGGGTGCTCAGGCAACGTTAAGGGTTTAAATTAGGGGAAGACCCCACACTGGTAGTGAAACCAATCTGCGTGATTGTTTGGTTTTCTCCAATAGTACTTAGCATCCTAGAACACAGAAGCCCAGAAACACAGAAGATGGATTAATTGTTTTGAGAAATAAATTTGATTTTATTCAGAGAGTACCTAGCATCATGCCAGGTACATTCAGAAGGCCCATCAAAATTTTAATATCCCATTTCTCAAATGGAAACTATATAATATATGAAAAAATTTTTAATAATCGTTGGGGACATGTCCAGCTGCCTCTTTACTTATGTCTCCTTTTTGTTTATGTCAGTTGAGTCAATATGCCTGTTACCTACCCACGTTCTCTCAACTCTGTATAAAGGTTTTCAACTTTGCCATGCCTATAAATCACCTGCAGTGTTTGTTAAAGACAGGTTTTATCTACTTCCAGAGATTCCAACTCAATAGATTTGGAGGTGAAGTCCACATAACTTTGACTTTTAAAACATTCTAGATGATTTTGTCATAGTTGGTCCACGGACAGCACTGAGAAATACTTTCCTCAGTCAGATTTCTTTGCAACTAACAATCCACTGTCTTTGCTATTCTAGTTGGTACATCCGGAATTCCTCTTTTCATCCCCTGTTGACTTAAAATCCCAGTCTAATACTTATTCTTAGCTTTCGATTTTATTCCATAATTAATAATTTATTCGGCATTGGATAGAGATGCCTACATGATGATATGCACGGTGGTATGCTGTGCTTGCTCATTATGTCATGTGACATTATATTCCCCAGTCTCCCATTACCACTTTAGACTGCAATCTTCCCAGGTATAGGGACCCTGTCTGATCAGATAGCACTGTCTGACGCTGGAAGGTATCCAACAACTGAATACTGAGTGAATAGACAGATAGGTAAATAAATATGAGCATGTACAGAGCATCAAGAAACAGAAAAATTGATGGAGATACCAAAAGCAAGAACTGGATTGGAAAATAAAGACATGAGAACCAGAATAAAGTAAAGGACAAAACTGGATTTTGCAGGAAAAGAATCATTACAGCCTGGAAGACAATATGGAGAATTTAATCACAAATAATTTTAAGAAACATGAGAAAAGGAGTCTGCAGGCAACTTGAAATAGACTCTTAAGTACCTGACAAACCGGAGAAAAATAAGTAGCCAGAAAATCAATGCATTGAAACCCAACAAAGCTTCAATGTACCATCCCTTTTCAATCACTGGGAAGGAAAATGATGTGTTTAGTACATCCTCCTTCTTCATGTTTGGACCTTTAAATAAGGTATTTGAATTCACAGACTGTAGCCAACTCAGATTGTCTCTCTTTCCAGCACACGGCTATACTTTTTAAATGACACCAGCTTTCTGAGCAAGATTGATTGTAAACTTGAAAAGGTTATATGTGATGTAATGAATAACACATGCTACTCTCTCAAGCGCATCTCTGGAATGGCACACATCCAGGAATCCTGTATGTTCTCGAAGTTTAGAAAAGCCTGGGAAGAAATCTTGCTTGCAAGCTAAAAGAAAACTTCCTATTTACACTCACTCATAACTGCTCTATCTTGAATTCATTCACTCAATGACTACACAGTAATTAAATCTATTTTTATTGTTCCATAAATGTTTTTGAATGGATGGGTAAATGAATGGAAATTACGTGTCAGTCATGGTCCACGATACTATGAGGATAATAAAATAAATGTTGGACCTGCTCCTAATAGAGATTGCAATCTCATAAGGGAAATGAGACAAAAATAACTCTCTTTAAGAAAAACATTATGGAGTTACACGTTTTGCTGTGAGAATACAGAATACGAGGGAAGGAAGGATTTTTTCTAATTGGAGTGCTAGGGAAGAGCTTTTGTAAGAAGTTTAATTTAAGCTGAACCTTGAAGAATCTGGATGTTTCAGGGAAAACACTTGAGATAAAGAAAGAACATGAGGTAGACTAGACTGTGTTGGAGATGTACGGAAGATGGAGAAGAGTTTAATTTATATAAGATCTGGACTTTATGAAGGACAATATTGGGCAATAACATTGGAAAAGTACATTGAAAGTTTGCATGGAGGTTTTTTAAAGTGTTAGATTCGTGATAGCACAGGATGATTAAATGCTAATATTTATTAAATGCTTACTATGGGCCAGGCACATTGTAATTAAATAAGTGATTTCAATTAAGGTTCCCAATAACCCCATATGTAGGTTCATGAAGTCCTTCTTATCAAAATATAATTGATGCTGGGAAAGACCCATTAAAAGATCCCACTTGAGGAGGGGCAACCAAAATGGAATAGATGATAGAGGCTCTGTTCATCCTTCTGGTGACCAAATCAAGGTTGTAACAGAAACAAGGAGCAGCAGCAAGGAAAAATCGCCTGGGATCTAGACGAAGAAGCCATACAACTAGGGAGAAATCTAAGAAATCACCCTGCAATGACAGAAGGTAGGATGAGGCGAGGATGTGGGACTGCCCGGTCTGGAGTGGCTGAGTGAGATGGAGGCTGCAGCAGCAGCAGATGCCTCTTAAAAGGGCCGCGTCTGTGAGCAAATTTTCGTGGTGATGGACCTGTTTGCTCTGAGCACCAGTGCCGATTCGGCTGCGTGCAGGGGGAACCAGAGAATTACAGGGAGACATTGACAGAATGAGGGCCTACTGAGACTCGCTGAGTACATAAGTGCCAGAGGTATCCATTGTTCCCTGTTGAGCCCTCCCCCTTACCAGTGCGTGGACACAGCGCTCCATAGCTGTGACATCATCAAACTGGTTAACAGAGGTTGCTCTACTCAGAGGATTCCCTGAAACTCCACCTCCCCCAATACACGCCCCACCCAAGCCACATTCATGTGTGTCCTCGGCATGACAAGTGGTCCTTGCTGAGCAGCGCCTAGACTCACACTGGAGGCAGCTGGCCTCTGTTTCTAGTGTGGCCTTTTGAGGCAACTATAAGCACGGCACCAGTGGATTGCTTGCTGAATCTTAACAGGTGGCCCCGGAGGGGCAGAGGCTTCAGCTAAATTTGGCCTGCAGCTGAACCCTCTCAGGACTGTGCCTCTGGACACCTACTTCACAAATCCACACTAAGACTGGGAGACTTAGGAGCTTTGTTTAGTACATAGAAACAGACACAGTAAGGCAGCCAAAATGGGAAGACAAAGAAGCAGAAACCATATGAGAGAACAGAACAGAGATCCAGATAGGATGAAGTCAAGTAATCTAACAGATGCAGAGTTCAAAACACTGGTTATTAAAGATGCTCAATGAACTTTTGGTTAAATTCAGTGAGAATTTCAACAAAGAGATAAAAAACCTAAAAAATGGAAATGGAAATTATAAAAGGGAACCAGTCTGAAATGAAGAATGCGTTATCTGAAATGAGAAGTATATTAAATGCAATAAACAAAGGAATAAACTGAGATGAGAAGTATATTAAATGGAATAAACAAAGGAATAAAGAAAAGGATCAAATGTTCTATCTAGAGGACAGGAAAGCCAACGACACTCAATCAGAATGGCAAGAGATAAGATGCCAAGACTATAAAAAT
>NW_011888785.1:12986659-12991304 GCF_000151845.1 Pteropus vampyrus
CACTCAATCAGAATGGCAAGAGATAAGATGCCAAGACTATAAAAATCATTTAAGGAGCATATGGGACACTAATAAGGGTCCAAATATCTGTCTGATAAGCATAACTGAAGAAAATCAAGATGTTGAACAGATGTTTGAAGAAATAATGATGGAAAACTTCCCTAACCTGGTGAAGGAAATGGACATAAAACCCAGGAAGCTCAGAAAATCCAAAAACCAGGGGTCCAAAGAGGCCCACACTAAGACACATCATAATTAAAATGCCAAAGTTTAAATACAAAGAAAGAATATCAAAAGCAGCAAGAGAAAAACAGATAGTTACTTAGAAGGGAACACCCATAAGACTGGGAGCTGATTTCTCAAAAGAAACTATGCAGGACAGAAGGGTTTGGCAAACAATATTCGACAGGATGCAGTCTCAGGATCTACAACCAAGAATAATTTATCCAGCAAAGGTATTATTTAGAGTTGAAGGACAGATAAAGAGCTTTCCAGACAAAAATAAGCTAAAGGAATTTATTACCACCAAGCCAGTATCACAGGAAATGTTGGAGGGACTTCTTTAAGAAGAAAAAACATGTATCAAAAACGAGAGTAAAGAGTGGTAACAACTACCTTCCTTTTATAAGTACCTCAAATGGAAAAGAATTAAGTGTTTCAACTAAAAGGGTGGGTGAATGGAAAGAAAAACAAGACCCCTTCATGTTGCCTATAAGAGACTCACTTCAGATGATTAAAAGACATACACAGACTAAAAGGAAGAGGATGGAAAAAGATATTGCTTTGATGGACCTAGAAGGTATTTAAGTCAGACAGAGGAAGATAACACTATATGATTTCACTTATGTGTGGAATCTAAGGAATAAAAAGAACGAACTAATCAAAAACAGATTCACAAATATAGTGGACAATTTGGTGACGGACAGAGGGGAGGGGTGTTTGGGGGGCTGGGATAATGGGGTGAAGGGTTAAATAAGTACAAATTAGTAGCTGATGGATGTTCATGGGGATGGGGAGCACGGCATAGGGAATGCAATTATTGTGAATGCATTGGCTAGGCAGAAAGTCAGGGGAGGGAGGGAATAATTGAGGGGACCATTTTACGAACTATATAGATGTACTGTGTACTTGAAATTAATTAAAATAAATTAATTAATTGAAAAAAGATCCCACTTGAAATGGAAACCATAATTTTATAATAAATTGTTGGGGAGAAAATATTTGATCAGGACATTACCTTTAAAAATGATTAACGTTATAACATAAATTTATCTCCCATCAACAACACATATATTATAATATCAACTTTGTACTAATTCTTAAAACTAACCAAGAATGGTTCATGTGGATTTGGGTGGGGGGATTACATGATTGCAAAATGTAATATTCTTCACTTTACATTTATATTTTCAACATGAAAATATAAATCAACACAAGGGTTCATTTTGCAAAATTATTTGAGTTCATGAATTTACTTAGAACTTGATGTCAGAATTATTCTTCTTTGAAATGCCTATCATGTCATTATTCTAGTTAAATTATTTTCTTGGAGAGTTAACATATTTAACTTTGCCAAATATTTGTTAATAGCTTTGGTATAATTCACTTTGTTTTCTACTTTTATTGACTTCATGATATCCTCCATCATTTGCGCCATTTGAATTTGCATTTTTTAATCATTTGCATATATCTAATGGTCATTACTATTATTTGAAAAGGAAGAAAGTTTTGGACACTCAGTGAGAGTATGACCAATGTCGACATTAATAGGCACAGCCAAGGCACTTGAGCTGGGGGGTCAATTGAAGAAGTCAGTTTATTAGTCAATATTTTCATGTTATGATACATTTTATTTCCCTATAAAAGCTTGGATAACATATACTTGGATGATGAGAGCTCTCTGTGTTTTATAATCCCTGTGTTTTATAATTCCTGTTT
Organism: Pteropus vampyrus; assembly: GCF_000151845.1. Taxonomy (NCBI): domain Eukaryota; kingdom Metazoa; phylum Chordata; class Mammalia; order Chiroptera; family Pteropodidae; genus Pteropus; species Pteropus vampyrus. The sequence goes on from NW_011888785.1 coordinate 12,988,598, forward strand.
TATAGATGAGAAAACTTGAGGCCCAGGGAAGTCAAACATTGTACCCACAGCCATATAGCTCAAAAGTAATTGAACCAGAATTTAAAGATCTTTTAACTTGGGTGCTTAACCACTAAGCTGTGTAGGGGTGGGTCAAGTGCTTTTTGTTGTCAGTTAGGAGTGAGTCATCACCACAAATTAATAGATCTTGGGACACTCATCTTTCCTATGTTGCCGGCTAACTTGTAAGTGCTATTTTCCCCAACTTTTAAAATTACAGAGACAGATTCTTAGTTTTTAGTATCTTTTCCCTAATATATGTAAATAATGCATATAAAGACAGGATTAGCCTCGACTCACAATTTTTCATTCAACGATCTCTTGATTGACTCATAAATTATTTAAAAGTATGTTTTTAAATTTCTGATCAAAGAAGCATGACTATTTTTCGGCTATTCATTTTTTTTGCATTGATTATTACCTGTGTGATGTAGAAATCTAGATCCACGGATTCTGCATAAGTATATTAGATCAAACTTCTTAATATTCCTGAAACATATTCTAAATCTTTACAATTTTTTATTTGCTTGATTCATGAATTACAGAAAGAACTGTATTAAAGTCTTACAATATAATTATGGATTTGTCAATTTTTTGCTGTAATTTTGTCAAGTATTTTTATTATTTTAGGTTTATCATTTTTAAGTTTAAAATTTTTGTATCTTCTTGGTGATTTTGTTCCTTATCACTATATAGTGCACTTTTTTCCTAATGTATATATTTTAAATTTTACTTAAAGACTATTTTGTCAGATATGTTATAGCTGTACCAGCTTTCTTTGGGTTAGCATTTTTCTGGATGATTTTTCCATCCTCTTAGCTTCATGTTTTGGGTCATATTTTAAATATATCTTATTTAAAGTACAGGTGTTTTTTAAAAATTCCACTCTAATTCTTTTAACTGATATTTAGTTTATTTACATTTATTACGATTATGGGTATATATAGATTATTTCTGTCACCTTATGCATTCTATTTTGCATACTTTTTGTGTTTCTTTTTAACATTTCCAAGATTCTACTTAATTAATAGCTGTCCTTATTCATCATTGCTCACGGTTCAAAAGTTATACATTCTATTTCTCTTTCTTTAATGCTGTTTTAAAAGTTTTAACATAAATTCTTGATGTAACAATGTCTATACTCTTTCCTAAAAATTAAAAAGATCATAGAATGCTTTAACTCCAAACTTCATTTTTTTACATTCTATAGTCGTCTAATATTTTTGTTTCATCTCATTTTTGTATCCTCAAACCTGTCCCTCCCGTCATTGTTAATGCTTTATATATCCACATGTTTATGAACATGATTGCTCATCACCGTTTCTTTTATTCCACTTCTTTTTCATGAATTCAATTTCCTTCTTTATGAAGTATATATATCCTTTAGTATAGTTCTTTTTAGCAAGGGTCATTGAATGATAAAAGTTTCTAGTTCTTTGCTTGAAACAGATTCTCAAATAACAATTTAGCTGAGTATACAAATCTAGGTTTGATAGTCACTTTCCCTTATTATTCCATTGTTTTCTAGTCTTTTTTTCCCCCCGCTATTGACAAGTTTTTATATTTTTGTCTAATCATGTCTGTTAATTGTATATTTTGTTTGTTGTTACTTTTAAGATTTCAGGTTCTATAGCTTCACAGTGATGTATTTAGTTGTAGATTTCTTTTTATTTATTATCCTTGGAAATTATGTGGTTCTTGATTCTATGGATTCATATATTTCATCATTTCTAGAAAATTCTCAGTGCTTATCCCTCATTTTTTCTATTCTAGCTGTTTGGACTCCTATCAGGAGCATGAAGACCTTCTAATTCTACTTTGTTTGTTTGTTTGTTTTTGCTTTGTTTTTGTTTTCTCTCTTTGCTGAGGAACGAATTTGCTTCTTAGTCCACCCTTTCACTGAAGGTGCTGTCCTTTCGGGGCATCAGCTTTATGTGAGAAACTGTTCCAACTTTCTTCCTCTTTTGGGTCCTGTATTAGTTTGCTTAAAGTGACATAACAAAATTACATTGATTGGGTGGCTTAAACAACAGAAAAATATTTTCTAATACTTGAGGAGACTGGAAATATGATATCAGGATGTCCATCTGGTCAGTTTCTGGTAAGGGATCCTTTCCTGGCTTGCAGATGGCTGCCTTCTCACTATGTCCTTGTATGGCAAAGAGAGAGAGAGACAGAGACAGAGACAGAGACAGAGACAGAGACAGAGACAGAGACAGAGACAGAGAGACAGAGTAAGACAGAGACAGAGAGAGACAGAGAGAAAGCTCTAGTGTCTCTTCTTATAAGGTCTCTAATCCCATCAAACCAATTCCCTACCCTCATGACCTTATCTAACCATAAATATTTCCAAATGCTCCATCTCCAAATACCATCAAACTGTGGTGTTAACATTTCAACATATGAATTTGGGGGGAATGCATTCAGTCTATAATAAGTCCAATCTTTTGTCTACTGTTCTCTTGTGGATATTAAAGCCAGATTTCTCACTCACCCCATGCTCTGTTGCAGCATCAGCTCACGCCCTTAGCGCTCTCATCTTCTGTTTCCATTACATTTCTGGAACCGAGCGATTTTATTTTCTCTCTTTGGATCAACTATTCAGCATATTTATGGGTCTCGTCTCTTTTAGAGTTACGTTATTGCCAGACCCAGAAGTTTCTCACAC
>NW_011888785.1:12991354-12995797 GCF_000151845.1 Pteropus vampyrus
AGAGACAGAGACAGAGACAGAGACAGAGACAGAGACAGAGAGACAGAGTAAGACAGAGACAGAGAGAGACAGAGAGAAAGCTCTAGTGTCTCTTCTTATAAGGTCTCTAATCCCATCAAACCAATTCCCTACCCTCATGACCTCATCTAACCATAAATATTTCCAAATGCTCCATCTCCAAATACCATCAAACTGTGGTGTTAACATTTCAACATATGAATTTGGGGGGAATGCATTCAGTCTATAATGAGTCCAATCTTTTGTCTACTGTTCTCTTGTGGATATTAAAGCCAGACTTCTCACTCACCCCATGCTCTGTTGCAGCATCAGCTCACGCCCTTAGCGCTCTCATCTTCTGTTTCCATTACATTTCTGGAACCGAGCGATTTTATTTTCTCTCTTTGGATCAACTATTCAGCATATTTATGGGTCTCGTCTCTTTTAGAGTTACGTTATTGCCAGACCCAGAAGTTTCTCACACAAGGCTTTTGTCTTTCATTGTGTGACCTAAACGAGTCTGCTGAATTTCCATTGCTTTCCCATTAAAAAAGGATGATGTACACAAGTATAATTCTCATTCACCTCATACAGTAATTCTGAGAAAGAGCAATTAGAGATAGCAATATGTTGCAAATTAAAAATGTTAAATATAGCAAAAGAAAGTAGAGATTCTCTAATAATGCATTTTAATTGTAATACTTTGATAGAGCACATTTTATTTGAGGATATTAAAGTGTATTATAACTACATCATAATTCTTTGAAGAGACCATGAATGTTTCTAACCCAGCAACCATAGAACAATAAAAGACCATTTGAGATTCAATTGTAAATCGAGTATTACTGATTCCTCTTTTAAGGATTATAAGTACAATTTCTAGAATGTTATACTATTGGTGCAGAGGCATTTTCTCAGGACGCGAGTTGAATAATTGTGGGTTATTTCAAAGATGAATCTCACAGGGTGAACAGTTCTGAAAAAAAGTAAGAGTTACATACACAAATAATCTTGGTTGGAGGCAATATAAACATTGGGAAATGGAGGCACGGGAGTCTCTTTAATGTCTTGCAATGTCCCTATGGTTCTGAGACAAATTATATTCTCCTCATGCCTTCCTTTACCAGAAATAAAGAAAAATAAGATTTGCTGAAAAGATTATTTGCTGTCAATCATGATATAAAATCTAGTGTGATTTGCAACAACATGGATGGATCTTGAGATAATCATGCTAAGCGAAATAAGCCAGATAGAAAAAGTTGCGAATCACGTGATATCACTTAGATGTGGGATATAAACCTAAAAGCAACAAATGAACAGGACAAATGAACAGAGACTCATGGACATGATTACTAGAGGGTAGGGGGGAGGGAAGAAGGGGAAGGAAGATAGGGGAAAAAATTAAAATCATTTCTTCAATTACAAAAATAAATTAATTTTTAAAAATTAAATAAATAAATGATTAATCAGTACCTGGAGAAGAAGGCGAATGGGGAAAATGAGCTGACCTTTTTCATAGTTTACAAAGGCAGACTCTGTTTCAGGGTTTAGATACATGGTAAGGTTAATCCTTCAAAGAACAGGGCTAAAAATCATGGAATCAAACTGGATTCCATGGTATCCTCCAGAGCAGGGATTAGTTCCAACTCAAGTCAGACTTCCCTTGGAAATAGGTAAGGCTGGTAAAGGAGCTGATATCAAAAATTAAGGCCAGCTTATTAAAGCTCTTAGACATTCTCCCTGCTTGAATTCAAGGGATTTGTCTCCATTCTAAATACTCAAGGATGATATTCAGCAAACTATAAAGCCATACCAGTTGCTAAATATGGAAAGACTTCTATATCAGTTGGTAAAAACCAAATGTCTTGGGTGTCCAAAGTTCCCTGGCCACTCTTCCCCTTTCAGTTTTCTTATACCCTCTGACCCACACCTCTCCACAATAAAAGTTAACTCCTGGCACAGCAGCCCCAGAATCCTACCTCAATATTGGAGCCAGAGCTTCATAAGATGATACTGACCCATTGATTAAGTATTTTGCAAGTTTCTCTAGTAGGTGCCTGCAGGCCTGAATGCAACCAGAGCTTCTAGGTTCTAACCTTTAATGCTTTCAATGTGTATATCTTAATAACTTGATTTTATGGGTGTTTCAGACTTTGATTTAAAGAGCCTATTAAGACTTCTTATTTTCCTGACTATCATTGCTGTATGTTCTCAGTACTAGTGGATCTTAGCATTTCAGATTTTCTTAAATAAACAAATAAACAAACAAACAAACAAATAAATAAAAAAAAATAAATAAATATCAGTCAGACGGACATAATCTTATCAATTTTTATCTCACCAAATAAAGAATATTAATTTAAAAAATCTTCTACCACCATTATGCTATGTAAAAAAGAAGGACACAAATTCAAAATAAAACACCCTAAAGAATTTATCTTATGAAAAACTAATTGCATTGTCTTTCTCCTTTTCATTTCACCAAGGACTAGTGAGAAATTAACCATAGACTAGTAATGATTGATGATACTTGCAAATCTATGCTATACTCCCTACACTCATCAGTTTCCAAACTTAGCCTTAATGAAGCTTTACTCTTTGGTTTAATGTTCCAGACCCTGGGCTGCCCCCTGCCTGTGATGTATAAAATGAAGACAGTCTTAGAATTGGTCATATCCTATCATTTCCTCCCACACTGGACAGAGTGTGAAACTTTATAGCCTGGCCTTTTCTCCTTTCCATTCAACACACTGGCATTGTACATTATTTACATGTGTATTATCAAGTAATATTGGAGCTTTCCTGATAATAGGAATTGCTCCACTAACAATGTGCAAATATGTAGCCAGGACTTGATACCCAGCAAGATAGTCAATACCTTTCCTATAGAAAATAGTTCTCTGGCTTTGAATAAAAAGTACCTGTAAAGACCTTTCATCTCTATCCTCAACTACGTCAAAGAATAAGTGTCTCTAAAGCACATTATAAAACTACAAAAAAGGATTTCATCTGACACTTGATAATTTTACTAAACTATGTGTGGAGGAAAGAAAAAGCTTCAGTAGCAAAACAGAAAGACATAATTGATTATACTATTAGGGAGCTGTTACAACATGAAACAAACATTATAAGATTGCAGAAGACTCCGCTAATAACGTTTTCCTAACATCAATAAAATTAGTTGTTTTTCATCTGTGTTGTGAAATTTCTGATTTGTTTTAGCTTGTGTATTATTCTATTATGGCATGATGATTCTCATTATGCTTCCCTAAGCCATATCAACAGATAGAGTCTAGACTCTAATTATCTCTATATTTAGTCAAATAGTCAGGCTTCATCTGCTTCCAGAACAGTTAATGTATTTGGCTCATTAGTCTGAAAACACTGAGTACAATTTAGCTCTCTAAAAGTGCATCCAGCATTAGCTATGTAAGGAGCACACAGGTCTGCTATGTGATGATTTTATTCTTTTCCTATGGCACTGAGTCAGGAAATAATGGCTATTATTTTTGACCACTTACTATGTACCAGACACCATGTTCACCTTTTATATGTATTATTCATTTAGTTCTCACAACAACAAATTGTTATTCACACGGTACATATTTAGAAACTTACCTAGAGTCATGCACCCAGAAAGTGACAGACACAGGATAGTCTGATTTCAAAGCCTGAAGTTTTAACCACTATGTTATAAGAAATACTTGATTTCATAGACTCAAATTTATGTCTAATGTTTGTATAGATCATGTATAGTTATGTCTTCAAAGAGATGAAACTTAGTGTTTCAACCTTGACATGAGGATACTTTGAACATGAAGGTAGCATTCATTTTAATTTATTCCCCTGCTCCATATCTTTGAATGAATTTCCATTGTGCTTGGATAAAAATTCCAGTCTGTGAGTTTCTGGACACTGCACTGTCCTCTGTTCTATGCTCCTTCACTTACTTGGTTTTGGCATTCTACAGTTTCTTCAATACTCCACACCATTTCCTTCCTCAGGGATTTCTCCCATGTTCTTTCTTCTGACTCAAACATTCTCTCTGCTCCTCACATCTCCAGCCTAAGTTAAATGTCATTTCCAAAGAGGCCTTTCTTGACTAGCCCAAGTCTCCATGTGCTGTTTTTCCATAGGACTCTTTGTAACCATTATCACAGCTTATAAATATATACTTAATTTCGTTATTTCTTTAATGTCTCCCTTTCTCACTAAAATGTAAGATTCAGTAATATCAGAGATTGTGTTGGTCTTGCTCATCACTGAACATTCTTGAAACCCCTCATCCCATACTTGCTGCTAGAGATTATGCTAGGGTTTACTGAATGAATGAATGAATGAATGAATGGTGATAGATTTGTGTACCTCTATTATCTTTTCAACCAGATATCAGCTAAGGTTAGTTTATATCCAAGGAACTGAGCAAAACTGTATGATCACATGGGT
>NW_011888785.1:12997058-12999485 GCF_000151845.1 Pteropus vampyrus
ATATGTCACTATTCACAGATAGCTACTACTAATATTTTGCATATGTTCTTACAATCTTTTTCTAGGGTATTTTCTTACATTTTTATATTACATCATATATTGGTTTTATATCAGAGTTAACACAAAAATATTCACAGATCCTAGAACGTTGCAGAATAAATTCTGAGGGCTAATAGTTTGCTGCCTAGTCTACACTACACTACAGCACCAAGCATTTAATTTTAAAACTCTTTTTATTGATTTCATGAGTGGGCTAACACACAAGATCAGATTCTCAAATCAGACTCACTAGAAAAGTGCTTAGGCAGTAACAAGCTTTACTAACAATTTCAGAATATGGATAATCAAGAGGCGCAGACAAAGCAGACAGAGGTCTGGGACATCAAAGGTGGCTCTATGGGTCTTTTCTAATACTCATAGCATCTCATGTAACAGACTGAACCTCATGCTACTGAAGTTTTTTTTTTAAGGTCAATAGTGCTTGTATATGGATAATTTCATATAAGTCAGCCTAAAACCTGGTTCAGTGCTTTACATAAAATCAGCACGTGCCTCATAAATATTCACCTAAATGTGTAAGCATTTTGACAAAAATAAGCAATACAGTTTAATAATGAAAGATCAGCTTAATATTTTCAGAGTAAGAAAAAAATTAAAATTTTGTCCTTCTAAATGTAGGAAGAATTGTCAGTGTATAGGTAAATATATATGCACATACAGTAAATGAAATTGCTCAAGGATATCAGAAATCACTGTGGCTAGAATTCAGAAAAGAATAAGGATAGTAAAAATAGTGGGGGTACCAATATCTGCAGCTCATATTCATTTCATAAGGCTGAATGGAAGCTGCTAGCCTCTACATACCCAAATCTACTTTGAACTAATTGAATGCAAGGGACCTTTTGAGAACCAAGTGTTATTATTGCAAAAATACCATTGAAAACATCATGGTAATTAGAAAATAAAGTCAAGAACCGCAATTTAACTTAAAAATTAAAGAAAATTCATTAAGAGCTCTCTTGGCGTTCCACTTCTTGTTACTAAAACTCTACTTTTAAAAGCCAAATTAACCAGATTGTCCATTAACGTTGATCACATTAGCTAGATAATTATCAGATCTCCATCTTACCCCGTGTGAATGCACCATAATGTGAAAGTAAAGATAAGGTACCCTTTCCACATAAACTTCTTTTACAATTCTTTAAAGCAATCTTCTCTGCCATGTTCCTACCGTTAGCTAGAACTGCTTAATATTACACAAGCATGAAACAGAGCCATTAATAAAGACTTCTCTTTTAATGTCATAAAAGCAGTGTCTTTTGCTTCGCCCTCTCATGTAACAAAGGACAGAGTTCACAGATTAATATGAAGGGGAATCTGCCAAAATGGCAGAACTGTAATAAAGGCTCTATAAACTGGAAGGCACATTCCTCCTCCCTTTGCTGAAATGTTGCGGAGTAGTCCTTATGGCTAAGGCTTTTTATTACCAGGGAAACAAAGAATGTACTTTGAGCTCAGTACAAATCTTCTGCAGCTCTGGCTCTTAAAATAAAATGAGTACATTTTGTCCCACCTGTAGAACAAGAAATGTTAAACAATAACTGAAAAAGATGATTACACCTTTGATACTTTACTCAATGAACTGATATATATCCAACCAGATCAGGATCCTTGCCTTTCGACAGAAAAATTTTTTAAAGTAATTATGACGATGCTTTTATTCTTGTGTGATGTGATAACCTTCCTTTTAATTTGCTCAGAATTGTACAATTGGTGAAGAAAGTCTAGAATCTCCTCCATTTCAAACTGGAAGAACTCTTGGATGTATATTTAATGGTCATCCAGGATGTCTGCAGTGTTGTATAAACTTTTAGAGCATGTTTCTTAGAAAAATAAAACCAGAAACACTGAATCGAAGGCCTGAGTTTGATTCACAGTTACGGCTAATGAGGTATATGATACTGAGGAAGCTTTTAACCTAATCTTTCTTTCTATAAAATTAAAATAAAACTATGCCTTTCCTATGCCTTTTATTAAGATGCCATAGGGATTAAAGTATATTTCATAAAAAACTCTTTATAAAGTGCAATATGGCATGCATACATAAGGTATTACTTTCTCTTAAAGAAAGGTAAAAGTGAAACAAGAACAAAGAATACTTTGGGAACTATTGGTGTAATGCATCCTTTAATAACAAGTTGGTTTTATTTCCCAAATTACTTTCTTTTGTTGTTCTGCTACTACATTATTCAGACCGTTAAGGGAAGATGGTGCATGCTGTGAACAGAATTATGTACAGCCTATTCTGTAATGCAAGTGAGAGCTCTGTCTTCTGATTGCAACATTATAATCTCCTATTATAGCATGCGCTGTAAATCATACTGCAGACAGACGACAGGGCTGGATCCTCAGGTAATCTGTGACACT
>NW_011888785.1:12999535-13010865 GCF_000151845.1 Pteropus vampyrus
GAACCGCAATTTAACTTAAAAATTAAAGAAAATTCATTAAGAGCTCTCTTGGCGTTCCACTTCTTGTTACTAAAACTCTACTTTTAAAAGCCAAATTAACCAGATTGTCCATTAACGTTGATCACATTAGCTAGATAATTATCAGATCTCCATCTTACCCCGTGTGAATGCACCATAATGTGAAAGTAAAGATAAGGTACCCTTTCCACATAAACTTCTTTTACAATTCTTTAAAGCAATCTTCTCTGCCATGTTCCTACCGTTAGCTAGAACTGCTTAATATTACACAAGCATGAAACAGAGCCATTAATAAAGACTTCTCTTTTAATGTCATAAAAGCAGTGTCTTTTGCTTCGCCCTCTCATGTAACAAAGGACAGAGTTCACAGATTAATATGAAGGGGAATCTGCCAAAATGGCAGAACTGTAATAAAGGCTCTATAAACTGGAAGGCACATTCCTCCTCCCTTTGCTGAAATGTTGCGGAGTAGTCCTTATGGCTAAGGCTTTTTATTACCAGGGAAACAAAGAATGTACTTTGAGCTCAGTACAAATCTTCTGCAGCTCTGGCTCTTAAAATAAAATGAGTACATTTTGTCCCACCTGTAGAACAAGAAATGTTAAACAATAACTGAAAAAGATGATTACACCTTTGATACTTTACTCAATGAACTGATATATATCCAACCAGATCAGGATCCTTGCCTTTCGACAGAAAAATTTTTTAAAGTAATTATGACGATGCTTTTATTCTTGTGTGATGTGATAACCTTCCTTTTAATTTGCTCAGAATTGTACAATTGGTGAAGAAAGTCTAGAATCTCCTCCATTTCAAACTGGAAGAACTCTTGGATGTATATTTAATGGTCATCCAGGATGTCTGCAGTGTTGTATAAACTTTTAGAGCATGTTTCTTAGAAAAATAAAACCAGAAACACTGAATCGAAGGCCTGAGTTTGATTCACAGTTACGGCTAATGAGGTATATGATACTGAGGAAGCTTTTAACCTAATCTTTCTTTCTATAAAATTAAAATAAAACTATGCCTTTCCTATGCCTTTTATTAAGATGCCATAGGGATTAAAGTATATTTCATAAAAAACTCTTTATAAAGTGCAATATGGCATGCATACATAAGGTATTACTTTCTCTTAAAGAAAGGTAAAAGTGAAACAAGAACAAAGAATACTTTGGGAACTATTGGTGTAATGCATCCTTTAATAACAAGTTGGTTTTATTTCCCAAATTACTTTCTTTTGTTGTTCTGCTACTACATTATTCAGACCGTTAAGGGAAGATGGTGCATGCTGTGAACAGAATTATGTACAGCCTATTCTGTAATGCAAGTGAGAGCTCTGTCTTCTGATTGCAACATTATAATCTCCTATTATAGCATGCGCTGTAAATCATACTGCAGACAGACGACAGGGCTGGATCCTCAGGTAATCTGTGACACTCTTTATAACAAGGTTACGCCACTCTGTCCTCGATGTGATGAGGAAAGAGGTATCTTTTGCATACATGGTGCAACATTTCCATTAGACAGTTAGATATAATGATCAATAAAAGAAGATCTATTTCTATTCTGTGGAGAAGCTTCTAAAAGGGGCACAATGAGCAAGACATACATTAAACAAAGTAGTAGACTGAGAAACACAGATGACATCAAACTAATAATTAAATAATATCTTACACGTGTACGGTGTTTTGGTGAAAAAAAAAAAATAGAGCCTTCTCATGAAAGATGAGAATATTTATTGGATATTCCCAACATCCTCAAGGGGCAGGTAGGCAAGTTATACTTATTCTGTTTTTACAGGTATTTAGAGGGATTAAGTGATTTGCCCAATCTCATAGATATTTTCTGATTCCTATTATAGTTCTCTAACATTTCTGATTGTGCAAACAGCAGACAAAAGACCATTCCACTGATTATGTTGCCTTATTAAATTTTTGTCTTACTTTATCAAATGAAGTTTGTGACTAGACGAAGGTAATGTGAAGTGAAAGGAGAGACAAGAAGAAAATAGTAAAATAGTGTTCTTCGAAGTGCATAAAATTGTACTGTATTATATTTACACATTTGGTTTTGGAATAACTATCTAAGGACAATGTATGGCTTCCACTAGATATTTTTTCTGTCATTAAAATTCATTTCATTTTGATCATTTTACTACAATCTGTGTATAGGTACCTTAAGATGCTTTGAAATAAAAAGTATTAATTGCTTTTTTAAACGATTCACCAATAATCTGGATGCCTACTACCACAGTGTCATACATCTCTCCATGCCACTAACCCATGCTACTTTCTATGCCACTCCTACCCATTAAATAAATAATAAATTAATGCACACATATGTCAAAAATTTATAATTGGTCATATAATTTTCTAGGTTCCTTACAAAAATTATCTCTTCCATCACTTGAGGAAAGCTTAGGTTTCTCAACAGAGAAGAATCTCTTCAACTAGAGGCCTGAACATTTTGAGAAACAGTGGTTTAAAAGTGTTGAATGAAAGAAAATTCAATGAATGAGAATAATATAATTCATAACTCTGGGACTCCTAAAACTAGACTAGGGGTGTGAGGGTATGACAGGTTTTTTGTTTTGTTTTGTTTTTTGTTTTCTTTTTAATCAGTCTCTGCTTTTTGCACACCTGGTATGGGACAAGTGCTTGGTAATTGTTTGCTGATGGTTGGTTAGATGAATGGATAAATTAAAGGTGACACACTCCAGGTGCCTCTTAAATTTCTTTTGTACTTTTGAACCCCAAAATTGGCCCTGCAAGCCGATCTTGGGCATAATCATCAACAATTATTATTCTTTTTCATCTACCTTTTATTCACCTTCCTGGCTCTTTGACTCACACGAAAGCAATAAAGAAGATGATAGCATTTATTAATTACAGTATAATTTATATAACATCTTTATGACATACACAGGGTCATATTATAGACATCATAGACATTATAATCAATACTCCTTCAAAAATTATGAAACTGAAGCTCAGAGAAAATAGTGCAGCCAAGAATTTGGTCTAAATCACCTGAATACACATCCTGTATCTTTTCTATTAGACACTTCTCTGCTATCTCAGTCCTAGGATCGAGCTCTCTGCTAACTATTAATTTATCTGCTAGTAGTTATATGCTAACTAATGATGGGCGTTGAGATTTAATGCTCCCAAGAGATATTTAAAAATCAGGAAAATGGTAAAAAATTTTTTAAAAATTCAAAACTCAAAAAAAGAAAATTTAAAGGTCAAAGGACAAATTAAAAGGGTTGATGTGTTTGGCCAGGGAAACCCACCCAGTGCTCCCTGAAGTCATATTCTCCAAAGTACTTTGTTAACTTCTGTACTCTTGCATGTAAGGATGGGAGACAAAAACAAAACAAAACAAAATTGTATTTATCTGTTAATGTCACACGAAACTTCTAATCTCAGCCCCACATAGACATCCTTCAAAATGTTCTCAATAACACTTAATTTCAGAGGATCTTAATATGCCAAAATTGCATTTCTTTAGTTAATTTCTTTGCTTGTTTGAAAGTGTATTCTAATTTGAATTAAGTTTTTGCCCTGAAAACATGATCTACTCTAAATTTCAGCATTTTCTGTGCTTATAGAGTACTGTCGATAAAGGCCACTGGGAAAGAGTTTGGATTTATTTTTGTTTTATTTTATTTCTTGCTTACTAGAGTCTCCCTTCATTCCATTTTTATTTACTTCAAGGCAAGGTCACCCTGACTTTAAACTTGAATTTGGATTATAAAATCCTCAAGCAACACTAGGTATTATACTAGTTAATAAACAATATTTATTTAGTGCAGAAGTCATCTGTTCCCCACCCCAAAAAGGAAGGGGTAAGAAATTGGCAAAGATTTGAAAAGTGTGCTTCAACTAGTAATATGAGACATGCTTAAAGATAATTTTCTAGGTTTACATTCATATATTATGATACTAAAATATGGTTTTTAATATTTCAATAGCTGTATTTTAATATAATTTGTGTTCTTGTAGTCCAATGTGTTTTACTTTATGCATTTGAATATATTTTTATGAATAGGCATCTGTCTCATATTGTTAAAGAGTCCATGGCACAAAATAGGTTAATAACTCTTGCTTTACATGCTGGGGTCAAATAGAAAAAATAGCTCATTTTTCACACACTTACAGACATTTAGTAGCATAGACACAAAAGGCTTATTTGTTGTGGTGGTACAATAAAATTACTTTAAAATAGGTAGAGAAGAAATATAACGTAGAGATATAATGTATGTAAACTTAGTTTGCAGATCGTAAAAGGGTTATGTAAATAATGGTGCTATTATTACTATTAACAATATTAAAGTGCAAATAATAATATTTACTACTTCTCAAAAGTCATTCTTTCCCAAGCTTTATGAAGTTGCTAGCATTTCACTCCAGTGGAAAGAAAATTTAAGTTTATTTCATCTTTATTTAGAATAGAAATTGAATTATGAACTATATATGTCTTTTTTCCCTATATAGGGCTTTTTTTTCCTTTCAAAGAAAGAGATTTGCAAATATTAATATGGTAATTTCTTCATTTCAATTCTGTGCTCCATATTCTGGTCCCTAGGAAAAAAATGAAGATTCTAGAAAAGTATCATGTAATAATGTTTCTTTATTTTAAAAAAGGATATTTTTAGAAACATGTATTTCTCTATTTTTACAATTTTCTCCTCCATATAAAGGTATTACATTTTAAAGTCACAGACTTAATTTTTTTCTACCCTCATTCCAAAATATCTTATGAAAGGAAACATAAATATCACTCTAGACAAGAGACATTTCAAGGAGGAAATGGAAGAAAGAGTTGAGGAACTCCCTAAATTAATCTACAAATTTAATACAATCTATCTGAATTCCATTTGGATTCTTTGCAGAAACTGACCAGCTCATATTAAAATTCAGATAAAATTCAAGGAACCCAGAATAGTCAAAACAATCTTGAAAAAGAAAAACAAGGTTGGAGGATTTATAATTCCCAGTTTCCAAACTTACTGTAGAGGAACAATAATCGAGACAGCATAGCACTGGAACAAGTATAGACATAAAGATCAATGGAATAGAATTAAGAGGTCAGAAATAAACCCATTTATCTACGGCAAATTTTCAACAAAGATGCCAATACCATTCAATAGGGAAAAAAAAAATTTTTTTTCCCAACAAATGATGCAGGACACCTGGATGGTCACATACAAAAGAATAAAGTTCAACCCTTACCTCATACTAGATAAAAAAATAAATAACTCACTCAAAAAAAAGAAAACTCTTAGAAGAAAGCATAGGTATTAAGTATAAATTTTTATGGCCTTGGGCTTGGCAATAGATTCTTAGATATGACACCAAAAGCACAAGCAACAAAAAGAAAAATTGTTAATTGGACTTAATCAAAATTAAAAACTTTTATGTCTCAAACGACCTCATTAAGAAATTGAAAAAAAACCTCACAGAATGGGAAAACATATTTGCAAATTACATATCTAATAAGATACTCATATCTATACAATATAAAGAACCCTACAACTCAATAATAAAAAGAAAACCCAAGTAAAAACTAGGTCTGAGTACAGTGGACTGACAATAGAAGAACTGGCTGAAGAATTGTAGAAAAACATTCAACCCCCAAATGAGCCTCCAAAGCCTGAATTCCCCTTCCCTCAACCTCAGCAGAACACTGGACACTTCTACTTTTGTGAGAAGAACCAGAACACTGTAGATATGGAACTCCAGGTATAAAACAAGACAAGAATAAGGTTCCAAAACTGAAAACAGAAGTCCAGAAAGCTTGCTGGATTCTCGGAATACTGACAATCAGGTTTGTACTCCCAAGCAGGAAATTAGCTTTCTCCCTGGAAAAACTGACAAGCCCAAGAGAAAATTTGAGATAACCTCTCAAAATACAGTCAGATTTTTGCTTAAGTGGAGTCCACTAGTCAGTAAGCTCATTCTTTCACACAGAAATACTAATACTGGGAGGTAGGAGAGGAGTGGGGGCCAATCAAAATGACATACATGATAGAGGCCCTGTTCATCCCTCTGGCGACCAAATCGAAGTTGTGACAGAAACACGGAGCAACAGCAAAGAAAAATTGCCTAGGATCTAGATAAATAAGCCATATAACTAGGGAGAAATCCAAGAAAGCACCCTGCAATGGCAGAAGGTAGGACAGGGCGAGGATGCAAGGCTGCCCAGTCTCCAGCAGCTGAGTGAGAAGGAGGCACTTGCAGCAGCAGAAGCAGATGCCTCTTAAAGGAGCCGCATCCATGAGCAGATTTTCGTGGTGACGGACCTGCTCACTCTGAGCACCAGTGCCAATTCGGCTGCGTGCAGGGGGCATATTGGCAGAGTGAGGGCCAAGGTGATACTCGCTGAGTACATAAGTGCCGGCGGTATCCATTATTCCCTGTTGAGCCCTCCCCCTTACCAGTGCACTGGACACAGGGCAGACATAGCCGTGAGGTCATCAAACTGATAACAGTGGTCGCTCCGCCCAGAGGATTCCCTGAAACCCCGCCTCCCCCAATTCGCGGCTCCACCCAAGCCACACCAAGGTGTATTCTCAGCCAGTCAGGTTCCCCTTGCTGAGCAGTGCCTAGACTCACACTGGAGGCAGCTGACCTCGGTGTGGCCTTTTGAGGCAACTATAAGCACAGCATCTGTGGATTGCTTGCTGAATCTTAACAGGTGGCCTTAGAGGAGCAGAGGCTTCGGCTAAATTTGACCTGCAGCCGAATCCCTCTCAGGACTGTGCCACTGGACACCTACTTCACAAATCCACACTAATAAGACTGGGAGACTTAGGAGCTTTGCTTAGTACATAGAAACAGACACAGAAAGGCAGCCAAAATGGGAAGACATAAAAGCAGAAACTATATGAGAGAACAGAACAGAGATTCAGATAGAATGGAGTCAAGTAATCTAACAGATGCAGAGTTCAAAACACTGGGTATTAAAGATGCTCAATGAACTTTTGGTTAAATTCAGTGAGAATTTCAACAAAGAGATAAAAAAACCTAAAAATGGAAATGGAAATTATAAAAGGGAACCAGTCTGAAATGAAGAACGCGTTATCTGAGATGAGAAGTATATTAAATGGAATAAACAAAGGAATAAACAGAGTGAATAAAGAAAAGGATCAAATGTTTTATCTAGAGGACAGGAAAGCCAAGGGCACTCAATCAGAATGGCAAGAGATAAGATGCCAAGACTATAAAAATCATTTAAGGAGCATATGGGACACTAATAAGGGTCCAAATATCTGTCTGATAAGCATAACTGAAGAAAATCAAGATGTTGAACAGATGTTTGAAGAAATAATGATGGAAAACTTCCCTAACCTGGTGAAGGAAATGGACATAAAACCCCAGGAAGCTCAGAAAATCCAAAAACCAGGGGTCCAAAGAGTCTCACACCAAGACACATCGTAAGGCAAATGCCAAAGGTTAAATACAAAGAAAGAATATTAAAAGCAACAAGAGAAAAACAGTTACTTAGAAGAGAAGACCCATAAGACTGGTAGCTGATTTCTCAAAAGAAACTATGCAGGACAGAAGGGCTTAGCAAAAAATATTTGACAGGATGCAGACCCAGGATCCACAACCAAGAATAATTTATCCAGCAAAGCTATCATTTAGAATTGAAGAACAGATAAAGAGCTTTCCAGACAAAAATAAGCTAAAGGAATTTATCACTGCTAAGCCAGTATTACAGGAAATGTTGGAGGGATTTCTTTAAAAAGAAAAAACATGTATCAAAAACAGGAATAAAGAATGGTAACAACTACATTCCTATCAATAAGTACCTTAAATGAAAAGAATTAAGTGCTCCAACGAAAAGATAGAATAGCTGAAAGGATAAGAAAACAAGACCCCTACATATGCTGTCTACGAGAGACTCACTTCAGATTAAAAGACATACAAAGGCTAAAAGGAAGAGGATGGGCAAAGATACTGCTTTGATGGGCCTAGAAGGTATTTAAGTCAGAGAGAGAAAGACAACACTGTATGATTTCACTTATCGGCAGAATCTAAGGAATAAAAAGAACAAACTAATCAAAAACAGACTCACAAATATAGTGGACAATTTGGTGATGATCAGAGGGAAGGGAGATTTGGGGAGCTGGGAGAATGGGGTGAAGGGTTAAAGAAGTACAACTTAGTAGCTGATGGATGGTCACGGGGATGGAGAGCACAGCATAGGGAACGCAATTATCATGAATGTGTTGGCTAGGTGTAGGGTCGGGGAGGGAGGGAGGAATTGGGGGGATTGTTTTATGAACTATATGGATATCTAACCAATGTACTATATACCTGAAATTAATTAAAATAACTAAAAAAAAGAAATTCTAATCATCGATTAGCTTTTTAGTAACTTGCTCCAAAATATATAAATCTAGGATCATCATGTATTTGAGGAAAATCTCTATTATGAACAATTATACACAAAAAACTTCACAGCTATACACAAAATAACTATAAGTAATATGCTTAAAGACCTAAGAGGAAATATTTATCTATGAAATAAGAACAAGATGTTTCAAAAAAGAATATTCAACAAACAAGAAAGCAGCCATGGAAATTCCAAAAAGATGGACAGAATAGAAAATTTTAAAAATTCATTAGAAGTTTTGGAAGATAAAGATAAGGATGGTTCTTTTCATTTAATTGAAAAAATAAAGATGTGGAAAATAGAAAGAAAATAAAGTTAGAGGGTCAATACACAATGTTCAAACTTCAATTACTAGGAATTCCATGAGATGACACTATCAAAAAATAATAGAAGAAAATTCTCAAAGACAAAGGTCATGACTTGGCAAATTGAAAGGACTCATCTTGCGCAATGGATGAAGAAAAGGCACATCAGTATGAAATTTTAGAACACTATTTTAGAACACTGAGAGAAAATCAAGAACAAAGAAAATGAGATCCAAGAACCAGAGGAATTGCATTCAGGGGAGAGATGAAGAAAAGTTTCAGGATGATTGTGCAGATTATCACCAATCCACATTGGAAGAGGAAAAGGAGGTTTTCTTGGGACATCTTTAGAAAAGAAAATGAACTTAACAGCAGCCAACATGTGTGCCATATTTAGAAGAGTTTTAAGTTCTATCTGATAAAATTTGTGGCTGAATAAATAACAGATACATAAAAAAATAAGCAAATGTTTAAAAAGACAATTATCAACCACAGAGAAAGGAAAAGTAAAAACACTACAGCATATGGTTCAGCCGTTACAATATTTATATATACGTTAAAATGTAAATGATGTAACCAAAATCATGACGCAGCAAAGTAGGAGAAGGGGAAAATGAAGAGGGAGGACACATCACAGCACTATTCGCAATAGCCGTATGTGTAAACAATCTAAATGTTCATTGACAGATGAATGGACAAAGAAAATGTGGTGTATACATACAATGGAATATTATTCAACCTTAAAAAAGAAGGAAATCCTGCCGCATGCAACAACATAAATGAACCTGGAGGACAATGTGCTAAGTAAAATAAGCCACAGAAGGACAGATACTACATGATACCTATCACTTATATGAAGCATCTAAAGGAGGCAGTCTCATAGAAGGAGAAAGTAGAATGGCGGTTGACAGAGTTGCGGGAGGAGGAAATGAGAAGTTGCTATTCAATAGCTATAAGGTTTCAAGAATGCAAGATGAATAAGTTCTAGAGATCTGCTATATTTAACTATTGTACTGCATACTTAAAGATTTGTTAAGAGGGTAGATCTCATGTTTTGTGTTCTTACCACACTACTACTAATAATAACAACACCAATAATAATAACTGCTTTAAAATAAGGTGATTATTAAGAATGAGGTCAAATGACTTGTATAATGGAAGATAGTATTATTATTACTATTACTCTCTGACAATAATTTATCTTTATTTATTTGTCTCACTGATAGAATACTCACATCTTCTCTGCTATTTGTCCTGTGTAGACCAGTAATTCGGGTAACTGGCCTCTATGGTTTTGGTAAAAAGATAAGTCTGAGCCTGCTTCTGCTTTTGCATTAGCCTTGAAGTTACCTCAAAGACTGACTGAGGAGGCATTGGGTAGACCAACCCCACCCCCAAATGTAAATCTCAGAAGATAGAAACTGCAGACAGAAGGAAAAGAGTTTAATTAGAATGATTTTAACAAGTGACAAAATGTCACATTTTGCTATGAATCAACAAATTTTAAGAAGAAAGAAAAAGAGGAGAGGCAAGTAGCAGAGGCAAGTCCTCATCTTCCTTACATGGAAGTCAGTATATAAGTCTAAAACTGAAAAATAAAAGCAGCAGTATAGGAGTGGTTTTTTTTTTTTTTTTTAACATGATATATTATCAGTGGGTAGAAGGATAAAATTAAGTAGCTGTTTATAGAAAGATTTTTCTTTCAAAAGGAAGAATAAAGAATGGTTTCATGGAAGACATGTCTTTGTTAAATTTCTTTTGGTTGCAAGAAACAGAATCTCATCTGACTTGACAAAGCAAAAAAAAAAAGTGTGTGTGTTGGGTGAGAGGGGTTATCACAAGGATACAAAGGTAGTTCCTAGAACCTAAGTGTGGAAAGTACCAAGGAGCCTAATGAGGGAGTGGAAATGGAAATCTAATGCCAAATGAAAGAGAGGTGACTCTGTCTAGCCGTTCAGAGTCACCAGGTCTGCAATCTTTGCTTTTCTCTGTGCATCTACCTTTATTTCTATTTATGAAATGGCTTTGTCTACATCTGCGCATGGTGGCTGCAGAAGGACATCCTCAGCTCCAAAGCCACACCATCCAGGTCCAAGGGGGACCTTTGGAAACTACTAAAACTCTGAATTCCCATTTCAAATAACCAGAAGAGAGGTTCTGGGTGTCTCAACTTTGGTTAGGTGTCAACTCTGGTTATAGCAGATTGGTAAGGGTAGAGGGTCGTGTATAACAAACAAAGCAGCGGAAGCCACTTTGTGGGCAGAGAGTAAAATGAATTCAAAGAAGGAAGGGTATATGCTAGGCAGAAACACTAATAGTGTCCATAACATATTTTCAGGATAGTTAAGTTTGGGGTAAAAGAGATCTGAGAAAAGAATTCTAGGCAGAGGAAAGAATTAAAGCAAAGCAAGTGTGGGTCCTGTCTGGATATCAACATGTATATGATTTTGTTTTGCTCACAGGAGAAGGGTGAGAGAATGAAATGCAGAATACAGTTGGACACGTAGATTCAATGAGCTGCAGATGAATTGCACTCTTCGTCTTTGCCTGGTTAAAGCAGCCAGGGTTCTATTTGTCCTTTTCTGATGATTGCTGTGTTCTGTA
>NW_011888785.1:13012660-13014846 GCF_000151845.1 Pteropus vampyrus
AAATAGAGTTGATCAAATGGAGGAAAGGATCAGTGATATCAAAGACAGAAATCTAGAAATAAATCAGAAGGAAGAAGAGAGAAACCGAAGAATGAAAAATAATGAAAGAGAAATTCAAGAACTAGCTGATACCATCGGGAGAGGAAACATAAGAATAATGGGCATTATCGAAGGCAAAGAAAAAGAGCAGGGACTAGAAAGCATTTTCAGACAAATAGTGGACGAGAATTTCCCAGATCTAAGAAATAAGCTGGAGCTTGGGATTCGAGAAGTCAACAGAAAACCCAATTATCTCAACAAAAAAGGCCTTCACCAAGACACACTGTATTAAAGTTATCAAAAATCAACGACAAAGATAGAATTCTCAAGGCAGCCAGGGAGGAAAAAAACGGTAACTTATAAAGGTAAACCCATTAGATTATCCTCAGACTTCTCAGCGCAAACTTTACAAGCCAGAAAGGAATGGAATCAAATATTTAAACTACTAAGTGAAAGAAACTACCAGCCTAGAATAATGTATCCAGCTAAGCTCTCCTTTAGATATGAAGGAGAAATTAAGAACTTTTCAGATATACTAAAACTGAGGGAATTCTCCACTATGAGGCCTGCACTACAGGAAATACTGAAAAGGATCAGTTCATCTAAAACAAAATGACCAAAAAACAACAACAACAACACATAATTAGGAGTAAAGTGACTATCAGGCAAATAGAAGCAGAGAAGTGCAACCCTTACTAAGAACAGGACATTATAAGCTTAAATAATAATAAGAGAATTCTTATAGGTAGTAATGAACATTCAGCATACATAGAAACGAATTGAGATAACAATGACTGAAAAGAGGAGGATTCAAAGATCCAGATTTGCAAAGGCGAAAGGAGATAAGGCACACACAGAAGAAAATGGACGACTGTTTATATATAACTACCTTTTTCATATTTGTAATGGCGACCATACACCATAGAGTCAGAACTGAAGTATATAACACAAAACAAGAAGAATCAGAGGCAAAACCCACAAAAACCAACCAAAATAAACTAGTGATCAACCGCAAAAAGAAATCAGAAAGAACCACAAATACATGGAGATTAAACAACATGCTACTGAAGAATAACTAGGTCAGAGAAGAAATAAAAAGAAAGATCAAGAGATTCATAGAAACGAATGACAATGATAGTACAACATATCAAAACTTTTGAGACACGGCAAAAGCAGTCATAAGAGGAAAGTTCATTCATTACAGGCCTATCTCCAAAAACAAGAACAAGCCCAAATAAACAACCTTATGCTTCGTCTTAAAATACTAGAAAAGGAAGAACAAATGAGGCCCAAAGTCAGCAAAAGGAAAGAAATTGTCAAAATTAGAGCAGAAATAAATGAAATTGAAAACAAACAAAAAAAATAGAAAAAATAAATACAACAAAGATCTGGTTCTTTGAGGAGGTTAATAAAATTGAGAAACCCCTGGCTAGACTCACTAAAGAAAAAAGAGAAAGGACACAAAAATCAAAATCAGGGATGAAAGAGGGGAAATTATGACTGACATTGCAGAAATACAAAGGATCATGCAAGAATACTATGAAAAAATACATAATACCAAATTTAATAACCTAGAAGAAATAAACCAGTACTTAGAAAAATACAATCTTCCTAGACTGAATCAAGAAGATCTAGAAAATTTAAATAGACCAATCACCAGTATGGAAATTGAAACAATCATCAGCAGTCTACCAAAAAGTAAAAGTCCAGGACCAGATGATTCACCAGTGAATTCTACCAAGCATTCAAAGAAAATTTAATATCTATTCTCTTCAAACTCTTCCAAATAATCGAAAAGGGGGCAATACTTCCCAACTCATTTTATGAGGCCACTATTACTCTAATACCAAAATCTGGTAAAGATAACACACAAAAAAGAAAACTACAGACCAATATCTCTCATGAACACAGATGCAAAAATACTAAATAAGATACTAGTGAACCAAATACAGCAACATAGTAAAAAGATTATACACCATGACCAAGTGGGGTTCATCCCAGAGGCACAGGGATGGTTCAACATACACAAATCAATTAATATAATACACCACATAAACAAATTAAAAAATAAGAATCATATGATCATATCAATAGAAGCAGAAAAAGCCTTCGACAAGCTATAACATCCATTTATGATCAAAACACTT
>NW_011888785.1:13016720-13032228 GCF_000151845.1 Pteropus vampyrus
ATGGACCTCGAGATAATCATGCTAAGCAAAATAAGCCAGACTGAAAAAGTTGAAAATCACATAATATCACTTATATGTGGGATATAAACCTAAAAGCAACAAGTGAACAGGACAAACAAAGAGAGACTCATGGACATGGACTATAGACTAGCGCTTACCAGAGGATAGGGGATAGGGGAGGAGCGGGGAGGTAGATGAGCTAATAGGGGTCAAATACGTGGTGACAGAAACAAATCTTACAATGGAAGTTAAACACATAATGCAATACATATATGCCTTACTGTTCAATTGTACACCTGAAACTTACTGGATTTTGTTAACCAATGTCACCATAAAAAAATGAATTAATTAATTTTTTAAATGTTATATTATTTTTAGGCTTTTTTTAAAAAAAGTTAATTATTATTTGTACCTATAGCACCTGGTCTTCCTAGGTGACCTCCCATCCAAGTACTAACCAGGCCCGACCTTGCTTAGCCTCTGAGATTAGCCATCAGGCTTGTTCGGGGTGGCATGGCTATAGACCACGGACCATGGCTCCACTGGGGCATGAACCCAGGACCTTCTGTGTGTAAAGCAGATGTGCTAACCGCTACATTATGGAACCATGTCCTACTTTTAGACTTTTTGTAACGTGCACCAAAACTTAAACCTGATACTACTATGTGGTTAATATGGCAGAAGTTTATTATTATTATTTTGGTAAATAATATTGTTGGGTTTGGTAAATAAATTTATATTTTATTTTAAAAAATTGTTCAATAAATTTATGAAGAAAATTATAAAATGATTGAAAGACAAAGAAAATCTAAATATACATCATATATATCGACA
Organism: Pteropus vampyrus; assembly: GCF_000151845.1. NCBI lineage: Eukaryota > Metazoa > Chordata > Mammalia > Chiroptera > Pteropodidae > Pteropus > Pteropus vampyrus. The sequence continues at coordinate 13,017,555 of NW_011888785.1, forward strand.
AGAAGACTTGATAACCGTAGAAACACCAATTCTTCCCAAACTATTTGATAATTTCAATGATATTCTCATCAAAATGCCAACAAACACTTTGTGGTATTTGACAAGCTGATTTAAAAATTTACATGGAAGAGCAAAGGGCCAAGAAGAAGAAGAAGAAAAGAAGGTACTTACTTTATCGCATATTTAGAATTATTATAAAGGCATAATAATTAAGACAGAGAGTTCTTGTCAAAGGAAAGAATAGAAAGTACAAAAACAGATCTACTCATATGTGGATCTTTGATATATGACAGAAGGTGTATATATAGAAGGTCATCAAAGAAAGAATTTACTTTTCAAAAAGTTATCCTGGCACACCTGGATATGCACAGTTGAAAAAAAATGTCAACTATATTTAAAAAATAATTCCATTAATGTCTTAGCTGAGAAAAACAAAGCTAATTACATATGATCTCTATATAGGGAAGAATTTCTTAAAAAACAGAAAACATAAAGCAAAAGTTAAATGCTATCGTTTCATTCAAAATATATAAACATAATGAAAAGAAAATACAAAAACTGAGAAAAGATTTTTAACACATAAAACTGAAAAAGATTAATATGTAATGCATATTTAAAACAATAAAACCAAACCAAAAAAACCCTCCTGTAAATCATTTAAAGAGAAAAAAACAATTCTATAATAAAGGGTAAAATCTTGAATACAAACTTCATAGATGAATAATCATAAGTGGAAATAAATACAGGAAAAGATGCTTATTTATTAGAAATGATGAAGTATGAATTCGAAGTACAGTGAAATAATATCACATCCACAATAGAAATTCAAGTCTGGCAACATTACATGCTAGTGAAGATGTGGGAAAGGATGGATTTTATACTGCTAATAGGAATATCAATAGTTGTTACAACCATTTAGAATACAATATGTATTTTTCTACTATAATTGAAAATGTGTATACCCCACAACCCAGGTGTTAACTCCTGGAAATCCATGTTTATACACATCAAGAGAAATACCCAAGAATGTACAAATTTTACTATCTCGACAAATTTTGAGTAACTCAAATGCGCATCAACAATAGCACAGATAAATAAGTTTTATGTTACTTCAGTGGATTACTATGCCCTAGTGAAATTTAATGAACTTCAACTACATAAAACAACATAATTTTTTAAAAAATTTGATTAAAAATATATATGGCATGATCCCATTTACATAAAGTTAATACGTTATTTAGAGATTCAAGGAAAAGGTAATGCTAATATGGAAAAAATGAAATTATAAACACAAAATGCTGGGTCATAGTTATTTGAGAAAGGAAATGGGACACACAAGAAACTAACATTCTTGGCGATGTTCTGTTTTTTGCTTAGACAGTGGATAAGTGAATGTTCACCGTATTTATCCTTTATAACTTACATAAATTCTATAAATATATTTCTATTTACTGAACATCTCATTTTAAAAACTTTAAAAAATTGTTTAAGTATATTAAGCAAAATAACAACTTTTCAACACTCTACCACAGCACTATCTGAGAGAGTCTGTCCCATGGTCCCGGAACTCAACCAGCCGAAGCCTGTGGCAGCAAAATCCCAAATGCAAAAACAAACACATTAAACCATTGTAGTCTGTCATACCCAGTCACCTCGTCTGATTTCTCTTGTTTCAAATCTTCTTTCGCCAATCCATCTCTCAATTATAAATTTAACATCCCACGTAGATTTGCCTACAGGGAGAGAGAGTACCCATCAATAGACATGAGTCACTGGAGAACTTGATGTCTCCATTCCTCACTGTAATCTAAAGTTGACATTCTAGCTGATATTTCAAGTTCTGTAAACATCCTCAGGAACAATCTACGCCTGCTGAAGAGAAGATGGAGAGATGAATCATTCCAAGGACAAGTGGAGAGGAGAGCTGAGAAGGAGGCAGAGAGGCAGAAGGGAAAAGGTGTCATCCAAAGCCAAAATTCAGATGCCATCAACAAGAGACTTTATTATAGGGGCACTTAAACTGCTTTCAGGCTGAAATCTGAGTGTTTACAAGGCAAGTATACAACTTATAAAGTATAAAGTAGCAAATATACTTTATAATTTGCAAAGCAAATATACAACTTATAAAGTATTAAGTACCATCATGGAAGACAGCATCTGTAGTAGAAAAAGTAAAAGTTTTAAGCAGCAAATTTGACTCTAATATTGGCTTCCTCACGCACAAGGTCCCTGAGTCTCAGTATATTTGCCTGTATATAAAGATAATAATACTGGTGATGATTAAAGATAATATACTGCAAAAGAGTTTGGTAACATTGAGGAGCTTGGGTTTTGATGCCAGACTCCAGCCTGTTTCTGGCTCTGCCACCTTCAGGTTAAGACTCATTTTTATCATCTATGAAACGGGGTGATGAAACCTACCTTGGGAATGTCATGAGATTTAGAGATAGTAAGTCCAATATTGGCACTTAGGAAGTGTTTAACAGAAGTTACAAAATATTATTGTTCCTGGATGCTGATTCTCTGTTTTAAAAAGCAAGATCAGAGGTGACTGGAATATAGAGCCATAGAGGCTCTAGGGACAAGGAGAAGGTACAGTAACAACAAAATGCCATTGGCATGAGCTGAGGCAGGTGGGCAGAGAGAAGCAGCAGCAGTCAATAGCCACACAGGGCTGGTTATGGTAAAAAGAAGTGCCAATAAGGAAGGAGATGGGCTTTGGGCTGCTCTGGTGACAGGCATCAGGGACTCAGATATGGTGACTTTTATCCAAAGACAGATCTCTATTAACTGGAAAGGAGAGTGGAAAGAAGCAGTACAGCCAGTCCATCACAGAGAAACATGAGTAGAGATGGGAAATCAGGTTAAGGACTCTGACTTAGATGTAGTTGAGAGGCACATAAAATGGGGACTTTGATGGAAATGTGGCATAAGTCATGATATTAATCACAATTTAAAGAAGGAGGCCACAAGATCACAGCAAGGTCATGGTAAAGCGGGCTTCTTAAATATTCTAGCCAGGCTGAAGAGCAGTCATGTGCTGCTTAACTACAGAGTACATTCTGAGAAGTGTGTCATTAAGCGACCTCATCCTTGTGTAAGCAGCATAAAGCGCACTTACACAAGTGCGCTTTACCATCTAGGTGGTATAGCCTACTACACACCAATGTTATACGGTATAACCTATTGTCCCTAGGCAACAAGCCTGTGTAGCATGCTACTGTACAAAACAACACGAAATTCAATCTAGCATAAGAGAAATTGATGCAACCAAGAGACAAGGTGAACACAAGATGTATGAGGCTGCTGCCAGCGTAACATTGTGTACTGCTTTACAACAAACTTTTTCTGTAAGTAGAAAGAGAACATTCTAAAATAATGATAAAAAGTGTAATATATTAAATATATAAACCAGTGTCATAGTCATTTTTTTTTCATTATCAAGCATTATGTACTATATATAATTTGTGCGCTATACTTTTATACTACTGGCAGTGCAGTAAGTTTGTTTACATCAGCATCACCACAAACTTGTGAGTAAGGTGCCATGCTATCATGTTATAACAACTACGATGTCACTAGGCAATAGGAATTTTTCAGCTGCATCGTAATCTTATGGGACAGTCGTCGTATATGTGGTCTGTTGACCAAACCATGGTTACGTAGCACATGATTGTAATTATTCTCTCCTCTGAGAAAGGAATGTTTAGGAGCATTCCAGTTTAGACACTGGAGCATAGTGTCTGAGGTTCTCATGCTGGCAAGGAGTTGAGGCATTGCTTAATCTATGGTTACAGTATGTAGAACAGAGGGAAAAGTTCTGTGAGGCAGCATGCCAGACAAAAGCTAGATGCTGGCCAGCCACACCATCCAGAACCGGGCCAAAGCAGAGTTCTGGGAATTTGGATGACACTGTATATATAGAATGTGGAGGTGCGTGAGAAATAACATGTGAAGGAGAATAATCAAAGTCACAGAATTTGCTTGACACCACAATGCAGGTGTCTACAAATCTCAGTTGCGAAGGTGAGGGACCTTTATCTGCAAGGAGCCAAGCACATCCCATCTTCAGAATGGCAGAGATTGACAATAAGGGCCCACAGTGGAGTCGATGCTCATAGCGTGCTCCAATCCCAAACCCACACTCCTTAGCTTGAGACAGTTCTCTGCTAGTTCTGAGGAATGACAGAGCAAAATGCTATCTGCAAAAATGTCTGGCTCTGCGTCCTCGCTATGTCGGATGCAAGTTTGGTGTTTGAATAATAAAAATCAATTTCCTGAGAGAACTCTGTAAAAAAGAGCGTGTCATTTCAAAGTATGATTAAGAGTTCACTCTGAAGGGAATACAATTGTATTTCTTGAATAGGAAACTAATTCAATTTCAGAATAACTCTTTAAAGAACATTTTTCTTCCTAGTATACTTCTCACTGAAGACCTCAGAAATGTTCTAATACAGTAAATATTTGCTTGCAGTTGCTTAAATTTACCCCTTAGCTGTAATTAATTTCAACACATGCATTGTGGTTTGGGATAATAGTTTTTTACTTGGCTTAAACATGATTCCCTACCCAGGACACCAAAGAGTGTTTTGATGTTACGTTTGGTAGGGCAGACAGTTCTTTCCTATTTCACTCTTTTATTAATCATAAGCGTTGCCCCCCAAAAATCATCTCGATGATTTTGAGCAATAGCAAAAGTCTGCTTTGTCCAAAAGCCCTCCAACTCAAGAAGAACTAAATCTCCTCAAATTATGCTTCCCACACCATGGGGCATATTCTATCTCAAGTTAGAGTGGGGAGCAAACTCTTGGGCGAATAACTGGACTTTCTAATCTCAGTGTAAAAGTTTTAATGTCTGAGTTCTCAACTCAACTTTAATAATACCGTTCTGTATTATGACTCTCTATATTCAGATGACATAAAATGAAGATGGACTAAAAATACCATAATTCCCATCTCACAGACATTGGGGTCTTTGCTGATAAGTCCAGAATCAGCTTCTGGATTTATCTCAATATCAGACTCCTAGCAGCATGACGAGTCAGTTAGAACTGGCATGTGAGAGTAGTGGATTCCCCCTGTGCCCTGTGTCTTCCTCTCGGCTCACCTTTTACTACAGACGTTGCCACAGCCAGTGCCTCTGCTCACAGGTGCATCTCGATAGCATCTCACCTTAGCTTCCTCACTTATGTCTTACTTTCTGACCTAGGGCTTTTTTGCTACCCCCTTGAAAGACTGGGTTCTGTCACATTCTCTCACATGTTTACTCCTGGAATCGCCAGGGAGTTAATACCCATAAAGCAACTCTTGACCAATCAGGGATGGGAGCGAGTGCATAAGTGCTAAGTGCCTCCCTTTTCCATTCCCTGGATGGTCCACTCTGAGGCACAGTCTACACTACCTGTCAGAGAATCCCAGTTGCCCAAAGCAGTGACCAACTCAAGAATTCACCCTTGCACTGGCTTTTCCTCCTTCCCTCCTTCGCTTTCCACTGCCCTTTGCTCACTTTTTCAGGAGAAAACCAGGCTAAGCTAACTATACCTTAACTATTGAAACAACAGTCTTATAAATAATTTTATTTTTATTTTGTTATCCTTCTGTTATAGTCTCTCCCTCAAGAAATCTAGAAAATATTTAAGCATATGGTATGACAAATTGTCCTTTACACCTCTTCATTGCCTGACATAAAATATTGTCACATAGATTGATTTAATCTCTAATTAATTTGTTTCATGTTTAAAAATTAAAAAAAAAATTTTAATAATTTTTTATATTTATAATTTATGTTTAAATTATGTTTAAATTATGTTTAAACATAAATTATGTTTAATTTGTTTAAAAATTATGTTTATAATTTTTAAAAATTATATATGTTTGTAATATTTGCGCTCGATTTTGTCACTGACAATTTAAAGTAAACAGAATTTTCCACTTATCTTTCAATTTTACTTTAGTTCTAGCTTTACATTATTCCTATTTAGTATGTTGACTTATTTTTACCTTTGCACTTGTTTTTATGGCTTACTTGAGATAGTTCTGATATAAATTGATGTCAAGTTTACTGGAGTTGTCCCTGCCCTCTTAGAAATTCAGCTTATTAATACATGTCTTATCCTTGTTATGCTTTAAATCAAAAGGGAAGGGTCTGAGATGCCTCAGAACAATAAGGCTTGGAGTTTATCTGCTGTTGCTGTCCAGTTTCTGGGAGTCCATGGAAATGGGAATTGGAGGTTCAAAGGTAAATAATTATGATATACCTTAATAGCCAATTATGATGAGGGCAATGTAAATTGCCCTCATGTAAAATGTAAAATTGTAATGTAGATGTAAAATTTAATAGCAATATAATAACTAATATCCATAGCACTCTAATTCCAGGTCCTAATATTGGAATATTGCCTCTTCCCATCTAGCCAATGAAGGAAAGAATTCCAATGATTTCAGGTATATATTTGGATTTTGTTCACACACTGAAGATTCAGGCATTATCAGGAGCCTAGAGCACAGCGTTTTGCCAGTTCTCTAAGTTCCTTTCCTCCTACTCTCTTTTCTTTCTTTCTACTTTTGGCGTTTTCTCCACCCTCCACCCCTCCTTGAGCCACACTGCCCCCTCACCAGCAATGCCAATTCCTCCTCTCAGTTCATGCATAACATGGGTACAGCATGTCGAATTATTTCCACAAGTAAACACTGTGCTCTCCCTAAGAAAAATCAGAAGAATAAACTTTTCTCTACTCCATTACCCATTGACCGTGGGTAACGTACTTAAGCTCTCTAGGGGAATGCAGCATCGCCCTGTAAGTTGAATATTGATGTAGCAAGATTGGCAATGACTTCTATCTTCTGATCGGCCCCTTCTCAATCAGAGAAAGTAGTTTATTTGGGTGGGAAGAGAAGATGATGAAGCCAGGAGGGGAAACAGCAAGCAGACAATCTCAAACCATCTGGGGAAAGCAGGGAGAGGAAAATGGATCCTTAAATCTTAAATATTCTCCTGGCCCAAACTGGCCAACTAACTGGGAAACTTCAAAACGTCAGACTTTGGCAGGTCCCGGGCAGGTGTAGATGGCACACTTGGACTCTGGAACTTCATGTATTTCATAAATCATGCAAAAAATAATGACTCCATATTTTACACAACTGACTTTTTAGACCGCAACTGAATTTTTAGACTTCACCATCAAGTTATGGTGGGGTTTTATATAAATGTACAATTATTTTTAAAAACTCTTTAATATATCACTGGATTGTATGCTCAAAATAACCACCTCATTTAACAGTAAAAAACAAAACAAAATAGACACTTCTGAAGAAAGTAAAGGACTTAACAAATTAGTAACAAGAGCTGGAACTCCTACTAATTCTTTTGACAGTAACTATGCTGATTTTTCCTGGACAGCATGCTTGCTTCTTCAGGAGACCTCATGAACACTGGATAATAGAGACTTGCTTTTCCTTCGAAACACTTATTTGAACTGACATTCAGTTAATGATCTCATGTTTTACCTGGCTTGTGTCCGCATGTTTCAGAAACTATGTGGACCCATCCCTTCCTACTCATGGCCTCCAACTGGAGGCTAGATCTAAAAAAAAACCTGGCAATTTGGTGAATTCAATCAAGCAAGCAGTCATTTCAGTTAAATATATAGGATGGGTAATTTTATGTCATAAACCCTCTTCCCCTTAATGAAAATTTTACTCCCTACTGATATAAAGAATTTTGTAATAACATCAAGTATGAAAGTAGGGATTCACTGGCTAAGATGTGCAATCATCAGCAGCAGCAGCAGCATCAACAACAATAGCAGAGCTTCCATTTATTGAATGCTTACTATATTCCAAGTACTGTGCTAAATACATCATATAATTTAATCTTAATTAGAAACAATTTTATAAATCTATTTTTGTTTTTCTCAGTATAAATGAAGGCTTTTTCATTGATAATAAAATGGATAATTCTTTAAAAAAAACTCTAGTCTTTGAGATCTACAATCTGATCTAATGGATAGATGTGAAAAATTATGACGAAAACTAGTATTGCTATCATGTAGAAGAAAGAACAAGAACCACAGAAATGACTGTGATAACTGGTTTAATATTACACTGCAACATTTGTTTTCTCTATTTGCCTACTCTGTGGGTATAAGTTAATGTATGTTACCTGGTGCTCTATACTGGGCACTTCTCGCATGACAGAAAATACTTATATGTTTTACAGGTAGAACCCTGTTCATAGCTAGAGCAAGTTTCACCATGATAATCCAATGCAATTTGCCTGTTTATACATTGCTTCTCTCTGTTCTCACAAGTAACTTCAACCTATCTTCGAGACAGGTAAGAATACTGTCTTAAAGTTGCTATAACATCATTTTTTGATGAGGACTTTTATATTTAATCCAAATGATACCTAGTCTGTTGGTATAATCAGAAAGAGGATTTGGGGACCAGAGGGGAAAAAAAAAGGCCATTAAGTGATAGATCCTGTGTTGGCATTTCGATGGTAGGTAGCTTGGGTTTGAATCTTTCTTTTGCCATTTACCAACTGCGTGACCTTAAATGTTTCACCCATTTTCTCTAAGCTTTTAATGTTCTCATCTTTAAAATGAAGAGAACAATGTCTGTCTCATAGGGTTAGTGTGAGGGCTCAAGGAGCTAAGGTACATAGGTGTGTTAGCATACTGCCTAGTCCTTAATAAGAGTTTAATAAATAAATACTAGTTATTATGATATAAACTCTTCCCTTGGCCACTTCTTGGATATGCAACTTAGGCCAAGTCATTCAGCCTCTCTAACTCTGATTCCATAAGAAAATAGACTACATTACATGTTTTCTAAAATCTTTTTTCAGCTCTAATGTTCCATGAATTGCAATCATTCTATATGTTCATAGCAGAGATAGTTAGTACTCACCAAATACTCTATATACTCTTATACATTTTTTAGTATTTTAATTATGTTGGGACCTTTTAACTAGTGCTGGCCAATGGAAACATGAGTGTAAATGATAAGGCAGTTATGAGCCATTGTGAATTCTCCACACTCTCTCTCTTCCAATCTCTCTCTCTCTCTTTCTCAATCTCTCTCAATTTCTATCAACTAGAAATAAAGAACTTTAAAATAGCATTGCTACAACATGGAAGCAGCCTGGATCTCTGAGATAGCATTGGAGAAAATCTGTGGCTTGTATTTAGCTATGACAAGAGTACGAAAATAATTCTTTGTTGTGTTAAGCAAATGATATTTTGAAGTTTGACTATCAAAGTGGTTAGCAGTTACTAACCCTGACTTAACAGTCCTCAAATTCTTCCACGCTCTGTATCTCAAATTTTTATGTAGGTAATTTTTTTTTTTTTTAAACAAAGCACACTATTTGGTAGGGTGGTGGGGGGAGAGTAAAAGAAAATGTAATTAAAGATCAAGATAGGGCCTGAGATTCACGCATGAAAAACATAGATGAGGTCAAGAAACCAAATATGGCAATGTTTTCTGTGTAACTCCGGGCTTTTTTGGCATTTACTAGATGCCACCCTCTTTTCCATTACCTTGGTTTCAGATTTATTTCACATAAGATGGCTCTGACTCTTATATCAGAAATTCCTCAATCTGTTTTTACAATACCTTGCCATTTCTCCTGGTATTTCTGGGCCTTGTAAAATTCTTGAAGCATAATTAACTTTATTATAGTTACACTAATTATAGGAAGAAAAACATTTCACACCAGAGGTAAAACGGATAAGCATGCAATATCCGACAGCCCTACCTCACAAGATTGTTAGGAAGATAAGATGCCTGAGGTTGAAAACTGTAAAGTACTGTGCAGTAAGGTGAGGTGGATGATCTGACAATGAAATGATAGCAAAGGCACTAAAACTCATTAAAAAAGAAGTCTTAATATCTGATATAGGAAACCTATATTTTTTTTAAGAGAAAAAATATATGAAAGTCTAAATACAAAGTATGGTTAGATATTTACACAGAAATTTTATTAAGAGGAGCTTAGCCTCATGCTACAGAGTATACCTAATTTCCCTAACTATTCTCTTTCTTTAAAAAAACAACAACAGTAAACAATATACATATATATAAGAAATAATAATACCTTCTTCAGAATAGTTAAAACATTAGGAGCAGTGAGAATGGTCTTTCAAAGCAGCCAGATTTACACATCTCTGGATTGTTTAGGGAAACAGATTCTTTGAGAGTTCGCATTCATATTTTCTTTTTTTAAATTAAAGTATATTTGACATACAATATTTTATGAGTTTCAGGTGTACATAGTTAATCAACATTTATGTACTACATAATTTTGCATCAACATTTACGTATTCATATTTTCTTAACTAAGAGAATAATGTTGGCAGGCATATATCAATGTAATTTTATTAACGATGATTGGTTTAAATGTGAATTTCAAAAGTAAATAAATACCAGCGATTCAGCTCTCTGTGTCATTTATCAAGATTGATTGTTCTAGGCTTTTTATGATTCAGATGGAATGATGGAACAGAGACCACTACACCATAACAAACAAGATAGATGAAAATCTCAGAGGCTGGCTGTTGACCTAATCCAAAAACAAACAAACAAACAAACAAACAAACAAACAAAAAAATCTGGTTCCACTGGTTGTTGCCAAGTCTCAGTAGAGGGCTAAGAATAAATATAGTACAAGGGGTCTGCTTGTCTTTCTGTTTGTGACTGTTCAAGTAGATGAGTGAAAGAACTGTGAGCTGATTTCAGCCAACGTCTTAGAAGCCATCAGATCACTGATGTCAATGCTCAGAATAGGACATGCTGTAGAAGCAGGAGTCCGTCACGAGACAAAGGGGAAAAGTAGACAGTGTGACTTGAAGAAGAGAATGAGGCTTGAGGCACTGTGTCAGGTCACTGAGGTAGGAATAACACATAACTATACTAATAGTCCCAATCAGTGAGGCCCTGCTTGGACTCCAGTACAGTGGATTTTTCGGAAAGGGAATTGCATAAGAACTTGGTGGATGTTAAGAGGCACGTAACAACATCATATTCATATCAGAAGAGCAATGACCCATGTGTTCTCTGAGCCTTTGGGCTAGGTACATTGTGTAATTTATAGGACTTGTTTTTCTAAAGTCTGGCTAACAGTAGGCCATTTCATCTCATATTTAAGCTATATATTGAACATACTGTGATTTTTTTTAAAGGCAAAAATCCGTGTTTCATAGTTGTCAGTGACTCTAGATTAGATGTAACTAACTACAACATGGTTCCACAACACTGATACACTGAATAGTTTTTTGCTCCTCACCGAGGGTCTATCAATCCATGAGGAGATCACTACCACCAGAGATACAGAACAAGAAATGAGTTTTCCTTTCTTCTGTTGTCTTTTTCTGGATTTGGTATCAGCATAAAAATGGCCTCGTGAAATGAGTTAGGAATCATTCCCTCCTCTTCTATTTTTTTGGAAGAGTTTATGAAGAATTGGTATTAATTCTTTAAATTTTAGGCTGAATCCACTAGTGAAACTGTCCAGGCCTGGAACTTTTCGTGCATAATATTTTGATTACTAATTACATTTCTTTTCTTGTTATAAGTCTATTCAGGTTTTGTATTTCTTGTTGAGTTGGTTTTGGTAGTTTGTGCCTTTGTAAGAATTGGTCCACTTAGTCCAAGTTATCTAATTTGTTGGTATATCAATGTTCATATTTTTTCCTTTTGTCATCTTTTATTTCTGTAAGGTTGGTAGTCATCTTCCCACTTTTATTCCTGATTTTAATAAGTCATAGCCTCTCTTTTATTCCTTGGTCAATCTAGCCTAAGTTTTGCCAATTTCGTTCATTTTTCAAAGCACCAACTTTATTTCATTGATTTTTCTCTATTTTTTTATTATCTATTTCATTAATTTCTGCCGGAATATTTATTACAGGGAGAAAATGAGAAGCATAAGCTATTCTGTTTCATAATCTAGTCTTATGAATAAAAATAAGCAAAGCTTCAAGCTCATGCTATAGGAAACTAATTTTTGCTTTAAACCATCCCTTAGACCCTCAAGTTCAAGTGCCTACTATGGGAGTCAGTTTATGTGTATGAAATCTGGAATCCAAAGTCTGGAAGGAAGATCAAAAAATGTCACCCTCTGACATGCTCTTCATCGAAATCATCACTTAATGAAATCAGGTAATCTTCTGCACAGGGATCCTCCACCGTTTTCTCCCTCCCTAAAGTAAGTTTGTAAATGCTTTACTAATCAGACTAAGGTGCAGCCCAGTTAAACAAAGGACTAAAGCGATCGTTCCCAAACCTCTCACCACTCATGTCAGTGGGGTCTTTAAAAGGTTTTGTCTACCAAATAAGCTGCATATGTATTAATAGTAGTAATAAATTAATAAGTAGTAAATTAATATGTAGCAATAAGTAGTTTGTTCTGCCCATATTATGGTTAATGTAAATCTAGATACAAATGATTTAGTAGCAGCAAAGTTCATGATAGTATTATGAAATCACAGAAATTGCTATTAAGACTGTAAGGCTTATAAACAAGATTAAGTAAGAATCTAGTTCCTTAGAACATTGAATTCTTGGTTGCTTAATATTGACTGTCACTGTGGCAAGATTCAACTCATTCAAGTCAACTTGTACTCTCAGAATCAAATTTGGCTCAACACTCTTGTTCCCATCATGTCATCAATGGCCAAATTAAACCAGAATTATAGTAACTTGGTTTTAGTAATATGGTAAACACACTGCTTAGAAGCTTTAGTCAGTTCCATGCTTCCCAAACTGTGTGCCAAGGCAGCCCGGGGTACTGCAACAAATTCACATGAGCACTGCAAGTTATTTTACATTTTCTAGGGAAATATAACAACATCTTTCAGATATCACAAAAACTATTACTATCAAGTTGTGTGGATGTAAATGTTGAATAAGCAGAACTGTTAAGAATTTCTTTGGACTTAGGAATGCTATGAAAAAATTACCAAGTTGCTGTGAACTGAGAAAGTGTTACAACCTCTGGATTATCTATTTTAGTTTTCCCCACAACCTTATTAAGAATAACTGCATGGGTTTAATTAATCAGCAGAGCAAAAGTATATAGTATTGATAAATGCATTCTTCATGGTGAAACTATTATGGTGATACAGTACCTCATGCTCTTGATCACATTTCCCAAAGAAATTTTCTAGAGGTAGATAATGAGCAAAGAGGGCAATTAACTTGTTGTGTCCCATTTGGGGAGATACTTCATTCATTCAATAAAAATTGATTTAGCATATATTGTGTCTCAGATATGGCTGAACAAAACAAAGAGGTTCGAACTAATCTTTTAAAATAATCAGAATACTTAAATGTTTACTATAATGTCAGATAACTGTAAGTGCAAAGAGGAAACAAAAAAGAGGGGATTTATTGTGTCAGGGGAGCACGGTACGCTATTTTTAAAAGGATGGTCTGAGAAGACCTCCATCATTTAAGTAGAAATCTGAATGAAGTAGGAGAGAGCCACATATGTAATTGGAGAATGAGGATTCTAGGCAGAGGGTTCCAGCAGGCACAAAGGTAAGTGCACGTTTGGCATTCTAGATGTGAGTTTGTGTCTTTTAAGTTTGAGTTTTTCAAACTGGACTCTCAGATACTGGTTAACTTATAATGTTAATTTTGCGAACCTTAAAAAGCCAACAGCCAAATTCATGCATGCCTCAGTGATTTGACTAAGATGCACATATCCCATTAGGCTTAGTAGAAAAAACTTTTTATTTTTTTTAAATAACATCTTTACTATAGTAAGTTGCAGAACTGGATCTGAAGGACAGAAATGAATACTCCAATTTGTTAAGGTATTTTGGAAAAGACTCGTGATGTCTTACCTGTTACATCATTTTTCTGAGTGGTGAGGTTAAAGGTGAATAATACTTTTTTCTTTGCATATATCATATTATTTATATTTTACTGAGTAATTTTCAGTAATTAAGAAAAACATCAAAGCAATTTTCATACTCATTTTAAAAAACAGGTTGTGAACAATACTATATATATACCCAAATCCTGTTTTTATATAAAAATGTAAAATGTTACTGTGTTTCTATATTTATAATGTTTTTGTGGGTGTTTTTTTTTTTTTGGCGGGGTAGGGGAGAAGGTTGGTGTCTATATAGATATGCATGTATATAAAAAGAAAACACATTTAGATAAGGAGAGACCAAAACGTTAATGGTGATTATATTTGAGTGGCTGAATTTAGGGTGGTTTTTAAAAACAATTTTTGTATCATATTTTAAACTTCTGTTATTGAAGCATAACATACATACATTCACAGGTCAGTTAATTATCCCATATAACTACCCCTGTAATTAGCAACCAAGAAAAGAAACAGAACTGGCCAGCACCCCAAAAGCCCCACATGCCCTTCCTTCTATCCCTCATACTTTGACTTTTAGCACTAAAGTTTACTTTTGACTGATTTTAATATTGAGATAAATGGAATCATATATGTACAGCTTAGGGTTTAGCTTCTTTCATAAAGCTTGTTTTTGTCAGTTTCATTAATTACATGTTTTGGGGAGTTGAAGCATGCACAATTGTCCCAATTCTTATCCATAGTATCAGCACACATTACTTTCAAACAACTTTATCTTTTGTCAAGCACATTCACATAGATGTGCATTTTAGTCTCACAGAATTCAGTGAAGCAATT
>NW_011888785.1:13032929-13073550 GCF_000151845.1 Pteropus vampyrus
AAACTAGAGTCATTTGTAAACAACAAAAAAATCCCAAGTCTGATAAGTATTAAACTCTTGTGCAGTGAACCTGGCCCAAATTAAGAGGTAAATGTTTGATCAATGAATCAATGTTTGAATGAATAAACAAATGAAGAGATAGATTGACTGACCTTTAAAATTTTATAACTAAGAATCTTACCATAGCAGGATAATTAAAATTTTTTCTAATTCCCATTTTCTATTGCTATATTGCTGTGAGTGAAAAATGTTGAGGAAGTATTAGGCTAAATCTGTCAGTCAAAAAACTTCATAAGAAAATCAATTAAGTAGCTCGAAATCATTTCTGTACTTTCAGAAAAAAAAAAAAAAAGCAGCTGCCTGATGATATTTTTAATTGAATTCAGAAGCGATTACCTACAAGAACCTTTAATTTATTCTTACCCAGTCAATCGAAAACAATTTAAGCAAAGCAGAATCTGTTTTCTTCTAAGTTGCAACTGAGCTGAAAGCTGTCATGCCAAGTTTCACCCAGTGTGAATTTCAGCAGCTGAATGATAAACACCAGTAAAAGAAACCCTTTCTAGAATGCCAGCAGGGCTGCATTAAGCAAGTTTACACTAGCAGGCAACAATCTAAGAAAACCAATATTCTGTTGCTAATTGCCCATCTAAAAGGCTAGAAAGGAAATTACGGAAAGATGCAATCTTCTTAATAATTCTCCCATTACCCCATCCTGAATCATCTTTTACCCATGAAAGGATGAACATAGTAGTTTCAGAGAATCCCAATTCTCATTAATGTGAGGAAAGAGAGATTATCTCCCTAAAGGAATGGGTTTAGGTATTCTACACAAAAGCCTTACCCCCATATAGTAATTTACAAATGCAGTGGGTGAAAGTGACAGGGAGAGAAGATTTCTGGATGCTGAAGTTGTGGGAGCCACGAACCCCAAATTCATGTCAACAGCTGTCAGCCACATTGCAATCTTGCCTCCACTGGTTCCTCCTTACATTCATCACAGGTGAACAAGACAGAAAAGCTTATAGTCCATTGCGGGTCAGATGAGAAACAGGTATACAAATAAACAAGATCATCAAAGATAATTGTGCCTTGAAGAAAATTTCCAACATGGCGATAGAGAGTAACTTGAGAAGCCTCATTTAACATGATGTTTAAGAAAAGCCTTTTCAGAATATTCTTCTGATCTAAGGTTTTACATGTTATAAATGTTCTATTATTTTTAAATCTGGCTTAACCACGTTCCTGTCATATTAGCTGATGTAGACCCCCAACAACTGGAAGCTTACTCTCTTTTCCAGACAACTCATGATGAGTCTGTGGAAAGGAAGGGAAAGGAAGTGGGCGGGGGGGGGCAAGGGGAGGGGAGGGGGGGAGGGTAGTCTTAATACAGAGGCTGAAATGAGCCAACACAATAATATGAGGAGAGAACTCACTACTTCCTTTATGACCATGAGGTAGGCAAACATTCCGTAGAAAGGCTGAAAAAGCAAGAATGTGAAAGAAAAAATTGAAAATTTTAATTTCATCAACATTCAGAGCTTCTGCTTTTAGAAAGACATCATTTAAGAAATGAAAAGGCAGACTATAGATGGGAGGAGAAAACATCTAATATATATATATATATCCAAAATCGTATGTGTGTGAATACAATATATATGTGTATATATAAATATGTATATGTATATGTGTAACATACAGGACATATGTGTGTATTGTATGACATATATATCGGGAAAAAGACACACCTAGAACATATGAAGAACTCTTAGATATCGATAAGAAGATAAACAACACAATTTTTAAATGGACAAAATGTTTGTACAGGAATTACAAACGGCCAATAGAACATGAAAAGATATTCAACACCATTAGTCATCAGAGAAGTACAAATTAAAACCACAATGAGATAGCACTCCACACCCAATAGAATGGCTAACATGAAAAAGAGTAACCAAACTAAGTGTTAGTGAGAAAAACTGAAACACTGCTGTTGTACAAACAAACCTGTATACAATAATCATAAAGTTTTATTTTTAATAGCTAACAACTAGAAACAGTTCTACTGTCTATCACAGGCAAATGGATAAGCAAGTATATCCACAGAGTGGAACACTACTCAGCAATAAAATAAATGGACTACTAATACCTAAAACAGCGTAGATAAATCTCAAGAAATAGCCTGAGTAATATAGCCAGATGCAAATGTATATGCTGTATGATACCATCTATATGAGTCTATAAAAAAGAAAATCTAATCTATAGTGATAAAAAGGGATCAGCAGTTGCCTACAGCCAGGGATCAGAGCAGACTGACTGTAAAATGGCACAAGGGAAATTTTGGGGATGATTAAAATATTCTGCATCTTAACTGTAGTGATAGTTACACAGAGGTATACGTTTGTCAAAATTCTAAAAATGTACAGTTAAAAGGATTATATTTTATTGTATGTAAATAATAATAAAGTTGACTTAACTCAGTAACGTTGATTTTTAAAAACTAGCTTCGTTCTAAAAGTGATTTTAATGTTTGCTTGTAGCACAGTGTACATTACTATAATTATGGTTCTAAAAGTCCTACAGTAAATAAATATTTATTTATGCTATCCTTTCTTAACTTATTTGATCAAAGACTACCTAGTGGAACACAATATGGGAAATGCTACATTAGTTGATCAATGTCAATATGGAGGAAAGTTTCTTAGAATTTTTAATCATCAATATGTATTTTAAATCTTAAAAAGTGTGAGTATGTAGCATTCTCCGCATGTATTTCAGATGCATCTTGCAAAATTGGTGTTCTATTGCATTTCTTCTAAAAGCAGTTTTCTAAGGTTCTTCCAAAGAGCTTGGTTCCTGACTATATTCTTACAGATAACGTGGTCAACTGGTAAGTATGGGTTGTCATATTTTCAGATGACACACATTAGTTGAAAAAAAAAAAAAAGAAAAAAAACGATAGAAAATGAAAACACAAAAAAATAGAGAGACGAAAAGGAGAAGAGATTTTTTTAAAAAAACCCGGTTGGGTTGAAAAATCAAGTAAGTAAAAAGAACCGGTTTGTGGAGGACAAAGGCTTTGGAGTTTTAACTGACAATAAACTCAATCAAAAAATAAGGTTGCAGGATCAAAATTCAACCCTAGACTTCACTATTAAGTGAATGGTGTCAAGAACAGTAAGAAGGGAGGTGTGGCTGACCACTGTAAATCTATAAGATGGTGGAAGGTCTGAGAATGATGGCAGAGAAAGAACATCCAAAGTCTGAGAAAAAGAACACACAGGCATAATGGTATTTGCCTCCAAATATGTGGGGAAATTTGATGGCATGTAATTCAGGCATCTTGATTGTCACCTAGGCCTATTCTTCAAAGCTCTTAATGGCACCTCAGTAGAACTACCTCAATTAAAATTAAAATTTATTCATAAACCCACAGGACAGAGGTTCGGAAAGGATGGAGAAAGCTCTGAGACAGAGCAGCCAGAAGCCCAGCAGGGGTCATGCACAGGAGAAATCTGTTACTGTCACTAATGATAAATGACCAGCACCTGTCCCCATGTTCTTGCAGTTACAGCACTCATTCAAGAATCAAAACTCCATTCAAGAACACTCAGTGAGTTAGACCAAAATCGTGCCTAGTCCTAGCTGAATTTATTTTGAGGTTTTCCAGAGAAAAGAGCTAGAATGAGATGGCTGTTGGTTTGGGACATTGTAAGGATGTCTCTGCCTGGAGAAAGAGTTTATTATAAGTGAACTCTTATCAAAAACTCTTTCTCAATATGGGAAAGGCAACAATTACTCAGACTCATTCAGTGAGAACTTCAAAATCAATAATAGGTAAACAAGGAAATTTTAGATGTGAGATGCACCTTAAAGTTCATCTACAATAACATTTAATCTTTATTGACATGAAAACTGGGACCTAGAGAGATTAATTTTTTTTAGGGGTTGTCAATAAATAAGTACAAAAAATAAAAAATGTCACACAGAACCCAGGATCTCCATGTCTTCAACCAATTCTTCTCTGCTTCCTTTTTCAACCAATTTCACTTAGTGATACAAATATAACATTTACTGAGATTCTCAAGTCTACTCCCTGTTGTTAACAGAATTAGGGTGAACACAGGACACCATGGTCATGTGGGGAGAGGGGAGGAGGTCGAGGCGGGAAGTGGAGATAAGATGAAAAATCCATCCAAACCAAAATGAATTTTCTTTTCCGATGTGACCTCTAATTTACTAACATGTCCTTGGTTTTGACGCTAACCCAATTAAAGTTTGAATGTTTAAGGAAAAACAATGGTGTCAACTACTCACAAGACCTTAGGAAAATGTCACTGAGAAGGCAAATTATTTTTCTTCTGCTTAGTAAACTCTCTGACTGATGAATACTTCACCAATTCTTTCTGCAGGTGTTGTTTGTCTGATATGTCTCCTATGTCACCTGGAAACAACAGTTTAAACACTACTTTAATGAGAAAAATTGCCCATAGCTCATTTGGTACTGCCTAAAATGGATTTGTAGTTGATTTGTGACTGATAAGATGTTTGCTTGGAACATTTTTGAAGGACGAATCCATTATTTGTTGCTACTTTTTCCAAGGTCCATGTAGAAATTAGCTTTAACTATTCTTTCTTTGCCAGAATGTAGCACATTTTCCTTCTTGAGCAAGAAAGATAAACACTACCAGTCACTGAAAGCAATTCTTTCATAAATCAAAATATTTAAACTAGTAAATTAAACCATTAGACAGCTTTCTCTAAAGGAAAGAGTACATACATTAATTCTTCTTCCTCAATGTAGAGGCAAACAAACAAACAAACAAAAAAGTGTTTCCTTAAACGCTGTATTGAGATACCAAGATACAATGAAGAAATCTCAGTCATTCAGAGACTTGGATATATGTCTAATAACTCTGTGGCCTCCCACTTCCTTTCAAATTGATACTGAGTACAGATTCTGCTCCCATCATGAAACATAGCATCCATTCGCAGCCAAGGAAGTAGCAGAACCCAGAAGCACTCGTTTAAAAGAAAATTAAGATAAAAATAGAAACGAAGAGGAAATGACATTGATTAAAAGAAAGAGAAACCATCCAAAAATTGAAGCACCTCATTACTATTCTCTCTGTATTAATTTCTGGATTTGTTCTCTAATAATAGCGACTCAGTGGTCTTCTATCCTGTTGCACAGCATCTCCAGTAGACACGCCCCTTCCTCTCAGAGTCTAAATCCTACAGTTCGGTTGATTCTAAACATTGTTGGTGACAGCCTGTTTACTACCCTATAATAACAGATCAGAAGGGCTCTTGTGGCTCCCTCTTAGTTAGCTCAGATTTTTCTGAGTAGAGATCACACTGAGCTAGATTCCATCCAGACTTGTAAGCAACCACCTTCTTTCTCATTTGAATTTCACTATTGAGTTGACTCAGGATATTTGCTGGTCATGATCACCCTTGGCATCCCTGATGTTTCAAGAGGAAATAAATGCTCCTACTGAACTAATTCTGGGAACCATCTGGGAGGGACACTATTTGCACAATACTTTTTGAAATAATGTCATGGCAGGCTTCCCAATTCATAGCCACAACATGAATGAGCAAAACCTTTAAAAAGCCAACAACTGCTTTGAATTAGAACACTTTTGTGGACCCTCAGGGCAGCAAAGCTTTTATTTATAGACTCTAGAGCAGATTCCTCTTACATCATAATCCAGATAGATCTGAAACAAAAGCTTGCCAACTGCGCCCCCCAAATCTCTTGCATCACAAGCACACCTTATTCTTTATTCTATTTCATTTTAATGCTGCCTGTGACCCATTAAACTGATTTCATGGCCCACTAATTGACCAAGACCCACAATCTAAAAAGCACTGCTCTAGAACATGTAGAACTTCTTTGCCTAATCTGGAGTCATTTGGAACGGCCATGTTTTAAAGATTCTAAAGCAATGCTGCACATTAGACCATCTGAGATGCTCTATAACAATTATGATGCCTGAGTCAACTAGAGATTGTTTCAATCGGTACCAAATATCAGTCATTTGTAAGAGCACTCGGGGTAATTTTAATGCATGGGCAGGATGAGGAATCATTGCTTCAGTCTAGAGCAACTAATAAGAAAACAGACAAGTTCCTTTACTGCAATACACTTTTAAAAAGAATCTCTCCTTGTAAAGTTATTTTACATTGTATAAATTTGCCAGTCAACAGGTTGTTTATCACTTTGCTATATTCAGTACAGGATATTTAAGGCACTTCACAATCTTTGTTTTTCCACTTGGGCAGCAGAATTCTTAAAGGCCAGGAAGCCCTCGGACTTGGCCTCTTGCCTTGGACGCAACACCAGGGTGGCCTGTATTATTACAGAGCTGCCTCTGGTCTGTGTGACCTTTCCCCTAGTGAGCTGTATTTCCATGAACAGAAACTAGATGTCTGAGAGCTGACGCATGGAAAGTGACTGCTGCTCTGCAGCAGTGACCCTTCACCTACTTAACTTCCCTTGTTGACTCCCAAGGGCCAGGTGGTGCAGCCCCAGCTGTGGGTATGGGAGTGACCTTTCACCTACTTAGCTGGGGAGCGGCTCAGCATCTGCTTACAGCTTCTGCAAGACTGGCTGTGTCTTGTTGATGAAAACTGGGTGAGGCAGAGAGTAACTTAATTTTTTTAAAAACAACAAGTGAACCTATGAATTAGTGCCATAGCTAAAGAAAACAATCCCTTTGTTCTAATACACAATACATTTTGAGGTGCCTATTTGTTGAAAGAAGGTGTGAGACAACCCTACTGTCAAGGGGGGAAAGACAGAACACAGAAGGGGAGCCCCACACCCTTCCTCTTTAGACTCAGCACCAAACTATTAAAACAGATTCCCCTTTCCAATCAAGAATATAAACATGTCACCCAAACTCAGCACTGTCAGATCCTCGAGCTTACTTTCAAAACAAAAAGACTATTGATGGGCACTTAGGTTGCTTCCATATCTCTACTATGTGTGGTGCCAGCTGGATACTAGACTAATTCAGAGGATCACTTTGTAAATTATATAAATATCTAACCACTATACTGTACGACTGAAACTAATGTAAAATAATATCGAATGTCAACTGTAATTGAGAAATAAAAATAATAAAAACATACATTATGAGACTAATACATGGTCATAGTAAAACACCTGGAAAATACAGAAAATTATAGATAAGAGAATTAAAATGATCCATAACTTCATTACTTAAAAAAACGGAAGGACTAAATGGAAAGGAGTGTGTGTCTGTGTTATTACTGTTAAAGCTGAAAACAGTGTAGTTTTCTCTCTGGTAAAATCTAACCAATGCTCTACATGTGAAAGAACAACAGGAAAACATCAGTATCCCTGAAGAATCAAGTGCCTGATTTGGGCCAGAGAACAAATAGGGATTCTTAGTTCTAAAATGTCAGAAAGTCTAATGTAGAAAAGCCTTTAGAATTTCCAAGCCCTAGAAGAGTGTGGCCAAGATTTCTGTTTAAACTGAGATTTAGAAAACCCATATTTTCTAGTGGCTATGTGACTTAGGTGACTTAATATTCCTCTGCCTCAGTTTCCCCTCTTGCAATGTTTGCAAGTGCAAACATTGGATTAATTGAATGACATTCATGTTCGCTGTTGACAGTTCCACTAAGAGGCAGTTCTTCCCAATGGAAAGAGGAGGGTGGAGGCCGGGGTGCTCAGCAATCCAGAACTATGAGGCTGCTTAGACGCCCAGCTTGGGAGTGACAAGAGGCTGCACCTCCCAAACCTGATTAACTGAGCCACTGATCTCTAGAGTGCTGTGTTGAGAAGAATCCTGAGGCCAAACCAGACCAAACAGGAAAAGACGTTATCATCTTTTGGTGGTGGTGCCAACCACGCTTGGAGAGGGTGGAGCTAACCACTTGTACAATAAGTACTTGCTTAAATTAGTATTTTAAAGCAAACAGAAAATTTTAGTGTGCTATCTGGGTATCTGACCTTTCACTGCTAAGTGTATAGACAGACAAAATAAGCCAGTACACATGCATCGATTGAATTCACCAGGTAGTAAGGAATGTTTGTATAACTGACTGAATTTTCCCATTTTTAAGTGGATATTCAGTGGGATGTTGATACAGTTTGACCGCCTTCTGCACTGGGTTAAGCAAAGAAATCACAGAAGGAAGTGACCTCTAAGATTTGTCTTTCAGATGACCTAGTGCTGATTGTGTTCCTTTTATTACCTGGAACACCAGGAAAGGTTGTCTAAGGCAGCTAGTCAGTGCTACACAAACTAAGGCTGGACTTGAGCAAAACTTGGAGTTTTTCAAGTTTTTTATTTGGAGATTTTTATTTGGACTGTGTGTGTGTGTGTGTGTGTGTGTGTGTTTGGCCTGGGGCGGTGGGGGGAGGGGGGACGGGGAAGCATGGGGAAAAGAGATTTCCTGTTAGAGAATCTCAGAAAATGTAGGCAATGATTACCAATCAGAGAAGAGGTACAAGCCACAGAACAGGAAGCAAAGTTTCAGGTAACGGTAGCTCAAGGTCAGTCCACTGAAGACAAAGAGCAGAAACGATAAGGGAAAGAAAGAGCTGAATGCGGGCTCCCCGGGTCCGGAATCTCCAAGCTTCTTGATATACCCCAGGGGTTAGAAATAGAAGGCAGGAGAGCAACTGACCCAATTCCCTGTCCTAATTCTGGTTTCCAGTTCGGTCAATAGCTTATTTTGAACGGATATCTGCCAAATTCTTCTGCCTGTTCTTTTGCTACATCTATTTTCATTTCAACTCTTTAATAACACTTATTTATTTTCCTTATGATTAAAAGTTACACATTTCATTGTTTAACATTTGGAAAAACACACGAAAAATGCAAATATAAATACTGATAATTCTACCACGTGAAAATAACTAGTATGGACATTCTGAGGTGTTTTCTTTATATATATTTTGCACATATAATATTCAAAGTATTAACCATGTATGTTTCTGCCAACATTTCTTATAAAACCATGATGCCCTCCCTCATTTGGGCAGCTGGATCATGGCTCACAGAAGAAGCCAAAAATACTTATATAAGTTTGGGAAATCTGCTTTACTGAGCAATTGAGATACATGTTTTCTTTTTTCTCAGATCCATAAAACCTATGTATGGTTTTTATGATCCATATACTAACCTCTCTTGGGGTTTATCTGAGCTGTTGTCAAGTTTCGTTTAACTTCTATTCTCTCCCGCATCCCCAAAAACAGAGAATCTTTTCTAGTTTGAGAGGTAATAGTGGAAAGCTTGATGTGATTTATTACATATTTACCGTGCTTCAAATCCCTTCAAGGCCTAGGCCTTTGAAATTCATTTTCTGCATCAAGACCTTAGGAACATAGCAAGAGTAGAAATGGCTGCATGGAAGATTAGGCAGACAGGCCAGAATCAGCCTTCTAGAGTTTCTCCCAGCCCAATGTTTTACAGTCACTACAGAAAGATGGCTATGAAGCCTATGTACCTAAGAGCAGACGGAGGTCACAGAGAGAAAGAAACAGACCCAAGAAAATCTTTTGGATGGGGGAAAAGGGATAATGGAGCAGCAATTTATGTTAACGAACAATCTAGGACCAGATTTAATGAGAAACATCTCGGTGGATGCTAGGATGGCTAGATGACACCGAGTACTAGACGTCCACCTGCCTTGATATTTTCGGCCTATATGAGCTCCTGGGGACATGGATGCAATCCTGGGGGAGAGAATGGAAAAAATCTCACATTAACCAAAGGGACTTAGAATAGATATTAAACTGGTTTACGGTAAAGCAAAAGAAAATGTTTCAACACTTGCACATGTGGCGTTTATGGACTGAAATTTGTACTCACTTAGTATGTTTAAAATGGCTCAACTAGGGTTGGTTCACCCAGTGAGTGAGAGACAGAGAGAGAGAGACAGAGACAGAGAGACAGAGAAAAACAGAGACAGAGACAGAGGGGGAGAAAGAGAGACAGGGAGTTTTCCCAAGAGCATAACTATGATGTTGGACCATGGAGTCCACACTGGATAAGAGAAGAGAATACTTAAGACGGATGAATGAAGGCAAATGGGAGTCCCAGTGAGTCCGAGGTATTGTACTTGAGATAATAGTTGAGTCAAATACAGTAGGAGCATGCGAAGTGATATGGTGGGAATGGGATGCAAGTATCTGATATTTTGAATGTGGTGGTATTATTTTTGAAGACAAGTTCAAGGGTGTGATCATGGAGATGGCTAGCTGATGTGGATTGTACATAGATATTGATAAGTGAAGAGATTTATGAATTGAAGGGTGAACATGCAAATGGATGATTCACAGTAGTGTTGAAATCAATAAGAATGATGGCAGGAATCATACTGGCAAGGAAGGAGCCAAATACTTCATAAGGGACAGCGATCAAGAGGTATTGCATAATATCTTGTTTTCAAAGGTCCTGTGATTTTTAAAGAACAATGAAAGAGTGATGTTTTGAATACAGAGAGGTCACAAATAAGGTGTGAAAGGCAGAGTACACCAATCTCACCTTCAGGCCATGAAATACTCTGAGTTGAGAAGAAAAGCTACCTATACGTAAGAGGTTGTATGAGACATGGTGTCCTCAAGTTACGCTGAGAATATAAATGGAATATTCAGAGAAGAAGTTAGGGCTTTAGGAAGTTTCAAGACAAATGCTGAGTTCCAGGAGGCAAAATGGGAGTGTTTGTAAGAAGGGCAAAAAGAGCGAGAGACTAGGTCAGATTGAGAGAATCCACAAAACAGTCTGGAGAAGAAACTAGTCAAAGGTGGATGAACTGAGGGGAATGATTATCAGGTGGTACCTGAGTTAAATCAGGACTTGAAGCAAGCTAGGACTGGGCCAGGAAGGCTGGGAGATATGACAGTACAGCATGAAGCCCAAAGGGCCATTTAGATGAACTATGTGGAACCAAACGGCCGCTGTTCACTCCTGCACCTAGAAGTGTAATGACAAGCTGAGGGAGAGGGATCCCACTAGAACATAAGGTTTAGGGAAGGCCGGGGTGCTTATTATCTCCTGTAGTGCTATAGTGTGATAAACAGGGGGAAAAAACCTCACAGGGAAAATAAAGATGCCTGTTCATTTATTACTAAGACAGAAGCAGCAGAAGAATATGAAGTAGATAAAGGTGAGAATGAAAGAAGTAATGAAGCAGGGGATCTAGGGTGGGTAGGGAAGAAATGGAAAACAGAAAATGAATGACATCATTAGCAAAAGGGATGGTGAAGGCAGAAGATTTACATGACTGCCACAACAGGATTAAAAAGAGTGAGAGAATGAGCCAAATGGAAAAAGAAGAGACGGTGTGTTCAGATCAGGCAGAGGAAACAACTGATCTTCATGTTTTCAGAGGTGAGGTGGTCCTCACTGATAATCAGGCATGTGAAGTGGCCATAGAAAGGGGCAACAGAAATGTAGTAGGTGTCGAGGTCACTGGGATTAAAGAATTCAAGGAACTATGAGGACAGAAAGTTAAATAATTCATCCATCTGATCTTTGAAATTGCCTAGGATTATACTGCTTTCTAGCCCAATTCTACCTTTTAATTTATGACAGTAGGCCAAGATACCCATGGCCAGACCATCACTCACTGCATGGCATTTATATCTAGAAACACCCTCTCCATCTTACCCCCACCCCTCACTGCCCAATCCTTTGCACTCTGGCAAAACAGTCACACAGGACCACCTGAACAGGCAGTAGCATAGTTAGCAACAGCAGTGACCTAGTTCCGAGGTGCCTCAGCACGCTGTTGCTTCATCCTATAATCCCATGCGAGAAGAAAGACATAAGGGCAAGTAAGTGCTGAGAAACATTTCTCAGAGCGGTGTATTTCATACATTTTCATTGGTCAAGAACTATTACTGGCTCTAGTGTATAAAGCACTGAGAACCATACCATGGAGAATATATTGTGGACGTATAAAGTAAGAAGTGAGACTTCCTTCTTCCACATACCTCCAATATTGCACACCTCCACGACTGAGAGTTTGGCATGGTCCGTGTCATGCTTTTAACAATTAAAAAAATATAGAGGATAATTTTCTAACATGTACACTATCAGTCTAGATTCTCTGGTAAGCAGATGCCGAGATCAGAATACAAGAGGGTTTAGGGTTTCCTCGTGTTTTTGTTTTTTGTTGTTGTTTGTTTGTTTTATATGTTTGGTAGAAATGAAAGTATACATTCACCCCATCTTTGGCTGTATAACATGTACCTGGAGCCATATTAATCTGCTGTAGCAAAAATACCATGTCGAGCACAACAGTTGCCATCATCGCTAACACTTCATTGGTTTGTCGTAGTCTACAGTCATTCTCAAGCCAGTCTTCATAGATGAATTAAGTGAAGATATGATGGAACCACCACTCTCGAGATACTTATAAGGATGAAACTAATCTTCATCATTCTTACCAGGATACCATATTGTTTTACATTTGCTATTCTAGTCGGAGGCAATTTCAGAGGCTTATAGTTGGCTTTCTTCACTATGACAGCTAATGCCATTTGCCAGGTATGTAAATCCCACTTACATACACATTCAAGAAACAGGGAAATGACTTCTATGTGGGACTCTTACAATATAGGACTTCTGTAATGAAAAATGTTTGCTCTGGAACTCCCAGCTGGGTTGCCTGAGGGATGGCCGGTGAAAGCTTAGAGGGGGGAAGAAGTATTGAGTAGGGAAATCTTTTAGATTGTGGTGCATATATGCTGCTTGTGAAAGGAAATGGGACATAGGAAGCAGAATTGAGCAGGGACAGACTCAGACCACCTTGCAAATCTGACAAAGCCTCAGCCAACCAGGAGAGGTCCTCAAAGCAGAGAATTCCCATTAGCGGAGTCTCACATTGAGGAGAAATGGCCAGCCCTAAGCGCTTATTCATCATTGGAGGCTGCATGTGAAGAGTGTGGCCTCAGTTCAAATACTGCGTGGATCTCAAAGGTGGTGCAGCTGGATGCTGGCAGCTCATTGTATTCCTTACAACTCACAGAAACTATTTTAGTGCATGGGTGTATGATTTATTTATTCATTTCCTCATGAGTAGAAAAGTTGTTTTCAAATTTTTGTTTTTACAGGCAATACTGCAATGGACAATCTTGTACGTATACTTTTATGCTCTCTGTTGGTAAAACTATAAGATAAGTTTATAGCAGTGGAATAGCTGAAATAATGAGGTACCCATCCTTTACATTTTTCAGGTTCTTCCAATTGCTTTCCAAAAAATTTGCCAATTTTATACTCCTGAAAATAGTATAGGAGAGTGTTCATTTCCCTAGGACTTGCCAACACAAGATGCTTTTAGCCTTTTTTGTTATTTGCCGGTCTGATGGTGGAACAATTATATCTCATTATCTTATTACTTCTTATTTTCCTACTCACTCATTAGTTTGAGTATGTTTCCATATGTTTATTATGCATTTGATTTTCTTCTTTAGTTAATATTTCATTTCCTTTGCTCACCTCTCATTTTATAAAAGCAAACATCAAACACAATTGGGAAGAGTGCTAGGCCCGTATTTGGAGCTGAGATAAAAATTCTTTCCCCAAAAAGTCAAGATGTGTTAGTTTCAGCATTCACTAGCTTTTTTCTGATGACATTAGAACTACAGATGCAAACAAGAATGAACTATTTCGTTTTGGTGTTGCTTTAAAGAGGGGAAGGATTTTGACCTTGATAAGTGTAAGGAGGCCAAGAATGAAACTAAGGGCTATTCCAGAAAGAAATATTGTGCACAGGACAAAAGTGATATATGGTTGTAGGCTAATAGGAGAGGGGAGCCTTATATAGAGAAACTGGGGAGAGACTCTCCCCCATCTATCTTCACTTCTCAACAACAGCTTAATAGCCTTTGAGTTCTCACTTTCCCTTCACCAATGATGACAGCCACGACTATTTCCCCAGTGGTTTCTCATTAACTCTAAGTGTTCCCAAACAAACTCATTTGTCTTCCTCCCTTCTCATCCTTGCCCACCAAATCTAAGGTAGTTCCAGCCCCCTATAGTCTTCATGTGCATTTTCTTCATAGCCCTTGTCCTAATTTAACGTATATGCTTATCATCCATTTGCTTTTTGTAACACCTATTTCCCCAGCAAGTCGATACTCTCCATGAGACAGCAGATCATGACTATTTCGTTCCCTGATGAAATAGCCATTTCTTAAACAATTGTTGGTATGCTACATATTTTGTAAATATTTTCTCCAAGTCTGCTGATCATTTTTTAACTTTAAATATCCTATAGTCAAATCTGTTCACCTTTCCATCATGGCTTTTGAAGTTCCTGTGATATATATTTCTAATTGCTTCCTTGGAATATGTTCCTAGAAGTGAAAAAATTGAATAGGCATCTCTTTAGGGATCTTGATGCATTTTGTCAAATTGGACATGCTCACTCCTCTAGCAAAAGTGCAACTTGCATTTTCTAAGCTTTACCAGTGGCCTTATTAGGTTTTGCCAGGCAAGCTGTATAGAATTCATTTAATGTTAAGTAAACATGTCCCTCGAATTTTCAGAAATTGAATGTCTCAAGCAGAGATGCTCTGCACTGAGTACAAGTGGAAAAACTTCGGTACTCCTCCCTGACCACTAGCACCAAATCATTTGATAATCCTCTCATGGTTTATCTTTACGCAAATGAATGCACAGATTTGTCCATACCCATTGCCCCCAAATAATTCTTTTTCTTTATTTCTGTAGCAACTGGATCACTTCCAAGATTTGTGGTCAGCCTGAAAATAAAAGTGTCACTCTCTTTCCAGGTTACTCTCTAATCATGGTACAGATTTTCCCTGATATTCAAAAGTAAAGCGTTCCTATGAATCCTTCATAAGCTGAAGTGGCATAAAGCGAAGAAGCAATTACCATTAATTTATATGGAAAAATCTTTAAGCATTCCCAGACCCAGATAATAACCTACCAAATCATACCAAATAATTGCATCCACTTAATTACATCCAGTTTTACACTAAGCATAACACCTTTACAAGCTTTCTTAGGCTCTTATGGTACCTTAGCACACATCTTACTAACAGATGCACAGAATAAATTGAGACAAAGCACAGATGTTCACAGACACAGTTCAAAGCTATGGCAGCTTGATACTGAGATGCTGAATTTAGTTCCCAGGGAAGGAGCTTGGTGGTGCCACTTGCATTGCTCCAGATATTGTTGCCTCCATAAAGCTTGCTGCAAAACAAACACTGAATGCTGTTTTTGCTTTTCTCCCTTTTCCATAAAAGCAAAAATACTCTTTGGATTTCTTTCAGTTAAGGAAAACAGGTACAGGTCTTTTGTGAAAGGGAAGTGGCATAACAAACTTTCGAAAAGCAAGGGATGCCTGTGATACATAGTGTCTTAGCCAACTGGGTAAAGAGCTTGACCTGGCTGTCCAGTTCAGCTACCATAAATGTTGCCACTTATAACACCAGTTCCCGTTATAGAGAAATGATGTTACAGAATGTAATGCTCTGTGAGAGTAACCTGATAAGTACTTTTGGTTGGGATGACATGGAGAAAAAAGTTTGGTGATCTCAGTTCACGTTTAACCCTTAGCCATCTCTGTGAACATCATAAGATTTCACATGATCCTTAATCATTGCACACACGCAGGCCAATAGTGCTGGCTAAGTCAGGCCAAGTGCTCAATGGGATTTTCCTAAATTAGAACTGCTTGTAACGCATCATTTCCATTGCCTTTCTGGGGCAGATTAAAGAGTACAATTCTTTATAATACATATTTTTGCCTATTCCAGATCCCATACACATGGGAAGAAAAAGCAAATACATGCTTTCCTATTACTTCTGTTCTTAGGATGTAATCCAGGAAAAGGAAGAGATTTTTACCTTAAATTTATTTGCTTCATCAGAGAGTTTTATTTAATCTTTTGGCTTCTGGAACACATTAATTTTTTTTCTTTATTGGGCTATGGGAATTTGTAACAAAGGATTCAGAATACAAAAATATAAATCATAGTGGTATCAAGACCCATCTCTAAATAGAGATGAAATTTGGAACTTTCCCTGTGCTTCCCCAACTGCTTAAGTTTGGCAACAAAGCAGGATAGGAATCACAAAGATGCATCAGACATGGTCCCAACCCTGATCTCTTTCAGGGTAGGAGGTTTTCAGAGAAGGACAATATAAGAACATAAGTAGCTATGATATAATGTCATAAGTGACAAAGGCCATATTTGAAAGTCTCAGTGAAGAGAAGCATCAGGAAAGATCTCTTGCAGCACATCGTTTATGCTGAACGTTTAAGGATAGAAAAGAATGCCTTTGGCAAAGATTTATATTAAGGACATTTCACAAGGGGAACTGAGCAAGCAAATTCTGTGATGGAGTGGGGGAAGGTGAGTCAAATTTATCTTTTTTAATTTTGTTTTTAATTAACAGAGTTAAACCTAACGGAAAGAATGTATTACTGGAGAGAAACAAATTGATGGCCTTTTATCGTCGGAAGAAAAAAATTATGTATTTGGGGCAGCTCTGCAAGACTTAGCAGAGAACTTGTGATTCCTAACGTGTGCGATTCTTAACTTGTGCTGTTCCTTTAGGCTGTTTATTCTTCTTGACTGTCCAACGGCAGAGAAGCCCATACTTTTGAACACAGCTGATTGGCTACTGTAAAAGCCCAGCTCTGAGTGAGGACCAATGAGCTCCCGGAAAGCAGATTCTTGGAAATAGTTCCTGGCCGCAATGCGCGACATTGAGACAGCCTCACACTTGTAAAAACGGAAGAATTTGGCTTGGCCTCCAACCCACGCGGTCCCGGGAGCTGTCTCAAGTGACTGATCTGGAGCCCACCTATCTCCAGATGTCCGCATTGACCTCCTCCTATGCTTTTTACTTGTGACGGCCTCGGGCACTTGCGCCAGGCCACTGGGCAGGGTCCGCCGCCGCAGGGCGGGCCCCAAAGTTCTGTATCTGAGCCAATCGGCGCGGTCCCAGGCTCAGGACGCGTCTCCAAGTCCCAGTGACTCCTCCCTGGTGGAGATGGGGCGGGGGGGGGCTTGCGGGGAAACACATAAAACCGCAGGAGGCAGCTGGTGGTGGCAAGATGAGCACTTGAGTCTCAAGC
The DNA here is from genome assembly GCF_000151845.1 of Pteropus vampyrus. Classification (NCBI taxonomy): domain Eukaryota; kingdom Metazoa; phylum Chordata; class Mammalia; order Chiroptera; family Pteropodidae; genus Pteropus; species Pteropus vampyrus. Next base: position 13,050,036 of record NW_011888785.1, read on the forward strand.
CACTCATAGCTCTTCTGATTCACTGCTGGACTCCTCTACTTCGAAGCACCCCTGAACTTCAGCCCAGACCCGGGTGTGCGAGCCCTACAGCACACCTGCCCTCCTCGCCCCGGCGCGCCCCGCTCCTCCTCGATCCCAGGTTCTGCTTTTCGCAGCGTTAGTGCTCAAAACAGCCCCAGCTGCTGCCCCGCCGGTGGACATCAAGATGAGGGTGGCCCGCTTCGTGATGCGCAGCGCGGGCTCCCTGATTCCCCGCGAGGTCGAGCATTTCTCGCGCTACAGCCCGTCTCCGCTGTCCATGAAGCAGCTGCTGGACTTTGGTGAGCCGGGACGTAGGGCCCGGGCGGGAGCGCTGGGGCTGGGGCACTGCCTTAATTTTCATTCCCGGTGCAGGGAGGGCTAGGTTCAGTGCTTAAAACTAACCAGAGTATGCTTTCCTGCTAAACCCTGGAGCCTCGATGCCAGCACACTTGGCCTTTTCCTAGATCTACCTTCTTTCTGACAGTCTGTGCCTACAGGTTGAAGTCACTTGCAGCTCTGCTGATACTGGATGGTTTGAGCTCATCTTTCCTCTTTTTTTCTGTGCAAAGCTTCCATCAAAATACATTTTCGCTTTCAGTCAGCATTTAACAATAAACAAGAAATTTTATCCCCTCGTGGCATAGTACTTCTTGAAGATTTCTAATATAAAAGTAGCCTCAAATTAATTGAGATTTTATCCGTTATCCACCCTCTACAGGATACATCTCTGCGTTTCTAACAAATTTCTTTACCATTATAGTTTTCCATATATTTGCATTTACTGCTGAAAATATTTACGAGCTTTCTGCAGTAACTTTAGAAGGAAAATTTCAAGGATTTAAAGGCGCTGTTATTTATCACTAGTCTGGAAACATCACGACTAACACCCACCCTGGTTATCTTCCACTCCAAATTCATATCTAGAACTCTTTGAAAGATGTCTCATTGACATTGTGGTGTTGACTGAACCCTGCACCCTTATGACTACTAAGAGCTGTGGGACATTCTGACTTCTTGGAAATGAATCTTTTTCAAAAAGAAAAAATAGTAAGTCCCATATTGATCACTTAAAAAAAGGCAATGAAGAAGATATTCTTGAATTATCTACAAACAGTAATCCAACTGAGGGCGGAAATAATGTTATAATAATGTGTGTATTCAATATCAGATAGTTAATGCTATTGAAATATATCACTTAGACATGTTTCCAAAAACTAAACAAATTCTATTTATTATAGGTTCAGAAAGCGCATGTGAAAGAACTTCTTTTGCATTTTTGCGACAAGAATTGCCTGTGAGGCTCGCCAATATTCTGAAGGAAATTGATATTCTCCCTGATCAATTAATAAATACTGCTTCAGTGCAGTTAGTTAAAAGCTGGTAAGTAGTGAAGCATTCTGAAATGGCCTCTGATTTTCAGACAGTTATCTGAATATGAATTCTTCTAATATATTACCATCAATATTAGAAAACAGGCGATATGAATAGAAAATACTTTTTAAAGGTGTAAAGAACTTTAGTAATTTAGGGTAAGTTATTTTAAGGGCAGTCGTTAAGCTAGAAATGGACATTTTTACCCTGAAAAAGTAAATACTTTCATGTTATAATTTTTACTTTTAGAAGAAATATGAAAAATAATATAGTTACAATTTTAGTTTTATATTTTTAATAATAAAAGAGTTTGATATGGCTAAGTGAATCCTATCTTAGAAATAGATATAAATGACTATTATTCTGATTTTGTTATATACAAATCAATTAACTGAGAAGGTGCTGGGTTCAAATCCTGCTTTTGTCTCTTCCTAGTTGTGGAATCCTTGGCAAGTATCAGTATCTTAAATTCTCTATTCTTCAGTTCCTCCATCTAATACTGAAAAGAATGAAATATATGCCTCAACGGAATATTTGAGTGTAATTAAATTATATGATGTAATCTATTAAAGAGCACTTAGAAAAGTGCCTGGCACACAGCCAGCATTTAGTGTCACTTATTAAAATCTCATTTTATAAATAAGGATACTGAAGCTTCGAGAAAGTAGATAACCCAAAGGAGCAGATTTTCAGAGAACAGAGCCAGGATATGCACTGAAGTGGATATGCACCAGAGCTTCACCCTAATCCATTGACTGTACAGCTTTTTGTTCATTGATTCAAGAAATATATGTATTACATACCCATTAAGTAATTATAATCTGAAACACATATTCAATCCATAGTATTTACTACTGCTTTCAAGACTTATACTCACCTATGAATGAAGTAGGAAAAAATATAAAGCCGTTCTTAAAAAGTTGTTTTTAAATGCTTTTGCTATAAAAAATAAAAACATTTGACAAACGAAACAGAAAACCAAATATCGATCTGAAATAGTTATATAAAAATTAATTTTAAGTTAGAAAGGTAAAGATTAAAGTTGTAGCTTTTTTTTTTTTTAAGATTGTTTTCCAAATGTTTTGGAGTTTTAATTTTAAACATAATACTTATTTTATGTTTTCAAATCATTTGAAAAAGACATTCTATTTTTAGTCACTTATATCTGACTATTCAATTTTAAAACTTAAAGCACACCCGTTGCTCTATAGGTATATCCAGAGCCTGATGGATTTGGTGGAATTCCACGAGAGAAACCCAGAAGACCAGAAAGTGTTATCAGAGTAAGTTCTATGCATTAGAATAAATATCTAAAACTTTTTCCAGACATAATTCTATATTAAGGGATACATATGCTTATGATACACCTATAATCTAAGGAATATAAGCGAATGAAATTTACTTGAACTTTCACTAACTGTAAATGTATTTTGGCTTAGTTTTGTAGATACTCTCATCGAAGTTAGAAATAGACACCATAATGTTGTCCCTACAATGGCACAAGGAATCATAGAATTTAAAGATGGCTGTACAGTTGACCCAATCACCAACCAAAATCTTCAATATTTCTTGGATCGATTTTACATGAACCGTATTTCTACACGGATGCTAATGAACCAGCACAGTAAGTTAGTTCATCATGGTCATAATATATAGAGAAGGGTGTAGAATATAAGCCATACTCTAACTAGATGTTTCACTATTTATTGGGTCACATTCTTTATCAATGGTAGTTCTGATCATTATTATTCTGATTTTTATACCAATATTTTTTGTATTTTTCAACAGTTCTTATATTTAGTGACTTACAGACAAGAAACCCAAGCCACATTGGAAGCATTGATCCAAAATGTGATGTAGTAGCAGTGGTCCAAGGTAATTTCTAGATTTTTACATTTCCCTTATTGAGAATATACACTATGCGATTGACATATAGTCAGGGTGACTCTGTGAATAAATTTATATTCAGAGTGTTCCCTTTATATTTTTTAAATAATGTCATGAAGGTAAAGGGTTACACGTACATTTATAATACTATAAAAAATCCAAACCTTTAGCTAATGTGCCATATTCCTATGTTGTATTTGATTTCTGAAGTATGCATGCATATTCTTATTGCTATAGGTATAACTTAAACAGTGTGATAAGTTTTTCTTCTATAAAATATTGAAAGGATATTTTTATGTACGTAAACTTATACTCTAATGCATATTTTAGATTAAGAGTAATGTACAAACTGAAGATCACTTGGTACAACTTTATTTCATTATTATGAAAAAACTTCTATTCCAGATGCCTTTGAGTGTTCGAGGATGCTTTGTGATCAGTATTATTTAACATCTCCAGAATTAAAGCTCACACAAGTGAATGGTAAGCTATAAATAAAATATATTTTAATCTATGAAAAATTGAGTGTTCTCCTGGTATAATTACTTCTTGTAAATACAATGCAATTTTTATGTTTCATTTTCCCCTTCTGAACTTGCCTAGAATTTGTACACTTTTTTTCTTTTAAAGCCAAGTTCTCTTTATCTCAACTGGAAAGTCCAATTGAGCATATTCAGTTGACAATTCATAAAGAACAGTTTGAACAAATAATTTGGAATTTAGAGTAAGTAACTAAGTTACGATATCTTAGATCAAAGAAAGATTGCTTACTACAGAATATGGGGGTAGGGGGAATTGAAGGCAGGGCAGAAGTAGGAGGAACCTCTTGGTAGTGGAGATACCATCCTAAAGAGGTTACCCACAAGATCTGGAAACAAAAATCGCACTATAAGAAATAAGCCAGTTACAGAAGGACAAATACTGCATGATTCCACTTATATAAGGCAGCTAAAATAGTCAAACTCATAGAAGCAGAGAGTAGAATGGTGGTTGCCAGAGTCCGGGGAGAGGGGAAACAAGGAGTCACTATTCAACGGGTATAAAATTTCACTTACACAAGATGAGTAACTTCTAGAGTTCTGCGGTACAGCATCGTGCCTATTGTTAACAATACTGTATTGTACACTTAAATATATAAGAAGGTAGATCTCATGTTGAATGTTCTTACCAAAACTTCCTTTAAATTCCACTATATAAGTATATACCATTTTCGGAAGCAGAGCATATTCTAACAGCCTTGACCTGAAAAAATAGTCTTCCCATTTTGCCTGAAGTGATTGCATGACAAATGCAAGGCACTGTTTTTATCTTATCCCATAGTTGCTTCTTAAGACAGTATACTTTAATTGAAATAATATTTTCCTTTCATTTCAAAGTAAACATCTTTTCCAAGTAATCATTATACATGAACAATGTTTGTTGGAGGCAAGAGTTAAAATCAAGTTCAAACTAAGAGTAGCCTAACTCATGGATTGGAGACGTGCAAATGTAGTTGATTGCTAAACTGAAAATGAGTACAAATAAATATTGAAAAAGATCTCTAAGCATTAACAGCATTGTTGCTTAATACTAGTACATAAACTGTTTGAACTGTTTGATGAAATAAAGAGAGGATCAAGCCAGACCTTGTTATTTTCTGATTCCAACTTTGCCAAGGCCTGGGGCACCAAAGAATAATACTTTTATTTTTCCTTTCAAACAGTACTATGGGTTTTTTTGTTTTTGTTTTCTTTAGCCTCATGGTGAAATTTAAGTATATTTAGCCTATTAGATTTAATGTTTAGGTGATAAAAACAAGAATAATCAGATGTGTTGTTTTCCCATGTTTATTGTGTAATTTCTCTGTGCTACCTCAGTTTCAAAATATAAAAATTATAGCTAGTATTAATTTTTATGTTATACTGTAGACACATTTTTCTTCTTTCTTACGATGCATACAATTATAATTCCGAGATTGTCCAGTACAAAAGTTTTGGAAATAGAAACAAATAATCTATGTAATTAAATTTATAGCACCCCCATTGCACACTTCATCTGGCTCATGGATTTGTAGAGAAAGGCAAAAATTAATCATAGTGCACTAGTTAGCAACTGCAGTAGCATTCTGAAAATAAACCAGTTGTGTTTGCTGTTTAAGAGGGAAGGTTCTAGGATAGGATTTTCGAGTGAGTAGGATGAGGAGTATTCCAATCCTGTTTAAGTCCAAAATATTAATGAAATAGATGTGGAAGTTTATTTTAATTAAATATTTGTTTACCAATTCTAATGAGTTGAATTTTTTCTAGAAAAATTTCCAGGGCAACCGATCCACATTGTGTATGTTTCTTCTCACCTTCATCATATGCTCTTTGAACTATTCAAGGTATGACACTTCGCAATAATTGCAATTTTTTTTTTTTAATCTACTGGTTACATTCTGACTAAACAGAAGCCTCACTATCTTCTCCCAAGCATGCTTCTGTGCTCCTAACAGGAGAGTAGAATTTATGTTCGAAAGGGTACATAGAGTACCTTGTAGCATCAATATGTATTTGAGAGTGCACAGTCCGATTCATGATGTCTCAATGCTCTCTATTCCCATTATTTTATCAGATGCCCAACAAAGCACTATTCATTCATTCATTTGTTAGGGAACGTCATGAGTGAATGCTTCAGGAATTGAGGGTTCGTTACTTCCACCCCTACAGGCTGGTTGAATTCCAAATCCAGAGATTCAGGTCCAGAATTACTATCGGTGGCAGAGCCCCAACCTGAGTCTAGAATATACTCAGAGGACAGTCTGTTCCTTCAATGATCTACTTTAACGTGCTTATGAATCACCTGGGTGTTTTGTTAAAAGGCAAATTCTGATTCAGTGGGTCTGGAGTGAGACCCGAGATTCGAATTTCTAATAAGCTAATAGGCGATGCTGCTAGTCCAGTCCACATTCCATGGCGAGACTGCAGGGTAGTGTTTTTCAGACTTCCATGTGTCCATTAGAATCACCTGGAGGGCTTGTTAAAACACAGATTCTTAGGCTCTGCCAAGGAGATTTTGATTTTCTAGGTCTGAGAATTTTCACTTCTAACAAGCTATCAGAAGATGCAGATGTTAGTGGTCTGGGGTAGCCAGGTGTTAAAATCAAATCCTATTCTGTGTCCTAAGACCAAACTATAATTCTGTACTTACACCAAAAGATAGAGAAATGCCTGAAGCTTTGTGATGCTCCCAAGAATCCCTTGGACTGGGGAGGAAGAAGTCTAAAAAAAGTGAAATCTGCTTCTAATTCTGATGTAACTCTTCTCCAAACATACTGTTTCCTAACTTATTCTAATGTTAGCGTAATGAGGTAGTGATTATACTACAAACATCTGATCTGTTTTATTTCACTTAATATTTAATAAAAACCAGAAAGCAGATAACCTACTAGAAGAAGGTTAGAGAGGAAAATGGGTAAAATAAACTAAAACTATATCTGTATGAGATTCATCCAGTTACCTGAAAACTTGTTTGGGTTTCTTCTCTTTTAAAGGACAAAAAATACTTTTTTGTTAATTTGATTTATTTTTAAATTGAGTGGTTCAACATACAGAGTTATTTTGCCATCACTGGTAAAAGTTAAGATGATAATCACATGCAAATTGAAATTTAATTTAGAATTAGGTAGTATCCTTCTAAATAGTAACAACTTTTTTCCCAGCAAATTTTATAAAAGCCAATAAATTGGTTCAATGATTCGCTGTTCATTTGTTATGTGATAGTCTTTGGTGTTTGGATATAAAATGTAATGGAAAGACAGAAAAGAGAGTGTCAGGAAATGGACTATAAAAACCAATTTCTACATTTAAATTAAGCTTACAAATGAGAACTTGACAACTAGCAGAATTGTTTTTCCATTAGACATTACTCCCAGGAGCTACATTACATGGTAAATGAATATTTTTCATTATACATCCTGTATGACACATTCATAAATAACTATTTACAGAGCTGTTTTAACTACTAAATTAAAAATGTATATAAGTATTTTGAATTGCCCTCTGTGCTGCTTTTATTTTAAACATAATAAACTAGTTATTTATTGTCCTTCATTCTTCTGCCATTGAATTCCTTACGGTTTTGTTTTCTTTAGAATGCAATGAGGGCAACAGTTGAACACCAGGAAAACCAGCCTTCCCTTACACCAATTGAGGTGATTGTTGTCTTGGGGAAAGAAGATCTTACAATTAAGGTAACCATTCTTTATTTTTCTTTTGAGTGTCTCTTGAGAGAATTAAAGAGTCAATAATAAGAAAGCTCTCTGAGCTTTGAGCAATAGTTCAAAGTCATATATACCAGGTGACATTTTTCTGTAGACAAATGTACATTGTTTATAATGTGTAGCTCTGATGACTTGTTTGTTTGTTTAGATTTCAGACAGAGGTGGTGGTGTCCCCCTGAGGATCATCGACCGCCTCTTTAGTTATACATATTCCACTGCACCGACGCCTGTGATGGATAATTCCCGGAATGCTCCTTTGGTAAGAAGCATTGTAGGGCTAAGTACACCCCAGCCACCTCGTTCTGAAGCAACAATTGCAAGGAAATATTTAGGCAAGTTATTCAATTTAGTTGAATTGGGCAACATGAGGGATATGAGAAAGAATGATAAAGCAAGCTAAAAATGGTGAAACGATTTAAAGGGTCTCTAATTGGAAGCAGAAGATGTTTACTTAGGTTCTAGGGCATCAGTATGAGGGAGGATAATAACTCCCTCCTACATTTTGTATTCCAGTAGTCTTGGTTGTCTCTTTATCAATAACTGATCTTTCCCCTCTAGGCTGGTTTTGGTTATGGCTTGCCGATTTCTCGTCTCTATGCCAAGTACTTTCAGGGAGATCTGAATCTCTACTCTTTATCAGGATATGGAACAGATGCGATCATTTACTTAAAGGTATCCTTTGAATTCAATAGAAAAAATCATATTTCTGAAAAGTTTGCTTCTTTTACAGCCCCGAGTTCTTTGGTCTATGATGAATACCCCAAATTGAGTTAAATGCAAGTCATTCTGCTTTCTCTTTGGTGTGTGTAGGTATACTATTTAATGTGTAACTTACTGAAAAGGAAGTGGAGCCAGGCTGCCTGTGTCACTGAAGCAAAATTGTTGTCCAATAAGTACTTTAGTTTCAGATGCTCATGTGAATTTTTTTAAACACAACTCCTTTGGGGTCCGTGAGAAGAGCCATACTTTTGTTTTACTTAAATTTGTGGGAAATATATGCTAATAATACTCTAGGCTCAAAAACAACTGCTAGCAAGATACTCAAGACTTTAGCTGACCCTGTTAGAAATTCAGGTAAAGGAAAGCTGACTGCTCACAAGTTGTCAGTGGGATGCTTAGCATTTTCTATTTAAACTTTAAAGCTTTTTCTATTTCTGATAAAGTTTCAATTCGTTAAAGCCACTGTCCTGGTTCTGTTTATCATTTGCCAACTATTTCGACTGAAAATGTATTTACAGATATCAGCAACTAAAATGTTAAGCTTCTCGGTTCCCATTCTGTGCCAAGGAATTATTTGTCAAATGGTCTTTGGCCATCTGAAGTAATTAATGCATTCATTTCTTAAACGAACCAAAGTCTTCAAAGTATTGGGAAAGATTAATAGATTATGTATTTATAGTATCAGATTTTAATAGATTAGTAGTATCAGATTAGGTATCTTACTTTATCACAGACACGAGAGTTTTACTTGGAAAAAATAACTTTCCTATTCAACTCTATCATATCAGTAATATCCAAACAAGGGACATGTGTAAATATTGAACACAAATTCTATTCCCTAACTTATAATTGTAGATATACTATTTCATCTCCTATAGGATAGAGATAATATTTATTTTTTATTTTTCTTTTTTACAGTGCCTAACATACTATGGGCTTTGGTGTGCTCTTATTACTAAATCAATTAAAAGAATGTATTTGAATGTTTGACTACTTAGCTCTAAATTTATATTGAATAATATAATATATTGAATAATCTCTTCAAGTATCAATTATATCATAAATAATTTCTTTGGTTTGACTTTTTTCCTCCTTCTCCTTTCAGGCTTTGTCTTCTGAGTCTATAGAAAAACTCCCAGTCTTTAATAAATCAGCTTTCAAACATTATCAGATGAGCAATGAGGCTGATGACTGGTGTGTCCCAAGTAAGGAACCAAAGAACCTGGCGAATGAAAAAGTGGCCGTGTGAAGAGAGACACTCAGGACACTTTAAGGGATCAAAGTGCGTCTACAGCAGTGCTGCTTCTTGAATGTTTGCATGTGAACTCTCGTTCTCTCAAAAACAAACAACAGCAACAAAAAAAGTCCTTGACAGGACACTGAAAAGAAGAGGAACAAAACTCATTTCCGTGACCCAGGAAAGCACAGTGCAGGACAATAGGAGTTAACAGCTAGCCAGCTCTTTATTCTTTTAGCTTAGAATAATGCTTGGGTTTATATCAAATCCTAAAGAAAATAGAAGCTTCAATATCTTCTTTATCTCTTTATCAACAAGAATGGGAAAGGGAGTGAAGTGAAGATATGGGCTAGCGGTTGCAGTAGACTGATATTTTAGACCTCCGGTTGACGTTATAAGGTATTAGTATTTATTGATTATCGAGTGTCAATTATACCAGTATTTTCCTGCCTTTCAAAAGAGTAAGGCTTAGTTTACACTGTATGATTAGACATGGATGTAAATGTACATTTTGTATGTATCTATGTGCTCTAGAGAGGAAAAACTGGTGACTAAAATAACATTTACTTTGAATGAGAAATGAGTTCAAACGTTTTATTCAAAGTTGCAGCCAAGGCACTGAGCCTATGTAAAAACTCAGAAGAAAGCCTTTTCTGTTAAATGCGGGGCCTTGATTATGCTGCGCTCCCTGTTCCCACTTCACATAATAAGTGAACACTTACTGCCAGGTGCCTAGTCTCTGACGAATTTTAAAATATGCACTGAATTCAGGATGTTGGTGGTTAGAGAGAATGCCAAAGTGATAGCAAAAATATCTTTCACCTTGTTTTGTTAGTAAGTGAAACAGTAGATTGGAAAAGCTAATGTTTGAGCAAGAAATTATACACTCAGAACCTAACTCAGTAGGAAGAGCTGTTCTCTACCCTGCAGTGGCGGTAATACAAAGACATCCATTTTCTAGGTTTAAAAAGATGTATATTTGATATGCTAAATTATACTCTCTACACTCCAGCATTAACATGTCTGTAAAAAATTCTGTTTATCAAATTGCTCGAGAACACTAGAATTTAAATACTTCTTGGAGTAATTTTAACAAGTAGCCTAGGAGTAAGAGGATTTCATGCCAGGATGTTTTCATTTGTGAATCATTGAGATTAAGCGCTAATGAATGAAAACTATAATGCGTATGGAACATTTGGGAGTTCAGGTATAATATGCATGTTGACAGGATAGTCGAGTACATTACTCGTAGAGAAGGAATTAAAAAAAAAAGGAGAGAAGGAAGGAAGGATAGATGGGAGGAAGGAAAGACTGGAGGAGGGAGAGAGAAAAGCAGGGAAGCAGAAGGCAGGGGTCTTGCTATATTCCCCACAAGTTATTTCAAGAAATGATCCACATTTTCATGGATATATTATTAACGAGGACGAATTGGTGTCTTTCAAAACAGTATGACTTCTTTAAACGACTCTCTCACTCATATAAGATATTAGCCTTTTATGAGATAATAAACTCATTTGTGTCAAATTGACATTTAAACTGGGATGTAGGAAAAAAATGACTTTTCTGCATTGGAAAATAATCAGTACTGTTTATGCGTTGAACTTAACATTTTTGTTTAATTTTTTCATGGCCTAGTGTTTTGGTGCTTCTGGGAGTGGCCATAGAAGTCTCAAACTATTTGTAAATTTCATTGTCAGATTTTATCATCAGAAGTCCTAGATAGTGACATCTTGATGGTGGGATTCTGGCTTATGCATTTATTGATTATACAAAACGATTTGCAATAGGTTATTTGACTTTTCAGTTTTTATTGAAATTTAAATATTTTTTTCGTGTAAATAATTGTATTTACCAAAGATTTAAAGCAGTCGATTAATTAACCCAACACTGTGAAGTATCTTTAAAACACTAGAGGAAAAGAAATGTTGGTACCTCAATAGCATCAGCTGTGTAAATGGAGTTCTGTAAAATAAAAATAGTCTACATGGGTATTTGTGAAATTTGTGAAAGAGCTTTAAGATTCTAGTGAATGGATACTGAACATTCAGACCCACTTAAATTATTAATGTATAAATTGTGTTTTTGCCTCCAGGCTTTGTACAGAGAAACGTGATCATTTTTATAATAAATATTTTATTATAATAGTAGACATAGTCTTTTAAATTTTTTTTCTCAAATTAATGACAAAGTACTAAGAAGAATTTAAGGTAAAAGTTTTCCTCACTTTACATTCAAGCCTAATTTATCTACGTATTGGGTATAACCTTTAAAAAGTGTTGGAAGCAACTTAAAATCTTAATTTTTAAACAAAATTGAAGTACTTTCTGGTGATCCATAAATTTCTAATCTTCCTATACTCCAATACTACATAGTACAGTGTGTGTTTATCCACATGAATATATTCAGTAATCATTTTTACAATGCACATTCTCAATATTTTTTGGTGCTTTTTTTTAAGGTTTCACTTAAGGACTTTATTTACATAACCAATACAATGGAGTACCAAAATAATTACCTAGATAATTTAGGTTCCCAGGCAACTTCTGGATTAAATAATATGAAAAATAATAAAGTAAAAATAGGATAGAAATTAAGTGGTGACATGTTTTATCTTTGCTATCTTAATACTTTCTTTACTAAAGTAATCTTACTTTATGTTCAGACAACATCCTTTTTCCCACCTTCATAATGCCCTTATTGGTAAAATTTTGCAAATAAAAAAAGGAGGAGGAAGGGAGGTTGGAAGGAAAGAAGAAAGGGGAAATTAGAATAAAATTAGTAGAATGAACTTGCCATAACTGAATTCTAACATCTTGTCAGAATATCGTATTTGAATAAAAATATGCCATAAACCTAAGACATTAAATCCTATACAAACCTGTGCTAAAGCTTTCATCAAGGACTTTTATTTGAATCTTCATTTCTTTTCCTGTCATGGAAGTACTGTACTATGTGTCTATGTGCACGCATGTAAACAAACACACTTTTGACCTTCACGCATGTACACACACATGTAAACGTGTACGTTCACACGAGACTTAGCTGTTAATTTCCTTGGATTAAGCTGCTTGGAAGGTAGGGCGTTCCTGCACTCCATTGGCTCAGAACCTTCATATTTCTATAAAAACTGCAAGACTTCATTCAAATCCCACAAATACATCTTTTTGACAAAGTTAATGTGTGTACCCCAAAAGATACTAATTTTCAAGGTCAAGCAGGCTGAATATTCATCAAAAATATCCATGTACTGGTTTCTCCTAAATCTCAAACTTGGCTAGAAATGGTAGAAGCATTTGATATTAGCTACAATGACATGTGGAAAGAGGTAGAGATCATTGTGAGCTCATAGCTTGGGCATTGACCTTGATAATCTCTTTACATATTTCCTTACTATACTTTCTGGTTCTGTACATACACTTAGTTGTGTAACAATCGTACAAATTACATGTAATCTCCAGGTCACTTTGGTCTGTCCCCCTGAAAGAATTGAAGGACTTTCATAATTTCACAGAAGTTTGTGGAAGAAGTCCCTAAGCCCCTCAACATGAACACTTAGAGCAGTATGCTTCTATCTCCATTAGCATTCCAACTATACATAGCTTTTTTGGATTTTTCACTTTTTACCTTACATCATGGTTACTTAGGCACTCAATAAATATTCCCTGGATAAATACATGAATAAACACATAAATTTTCTATAGAACAGAATCCTTGCATTTAAAGGCAGATTTGTGTTAAATCAATGAACATCAAATTTTGTAAGATTTTATGCTTTAAATGGTATACAAGGAGTTTTACAATATTGTAGAAACTCTGAAATACTTTTCCAAACCAATTAGATTGCAACTGATCTTTTCTTCTCCATTGGTGGCCTTTGGCCATTGGAAATTATCACATATTTCAAAAGAAATAAAATGATGGGTAAAAGTTATTAGAAGTAAGAAAATTTCTTGAGCAAATAGGTCAGTTTTTCAGATTTTATGACTATTCTTCTTGTTTACCTTGAACTCAGATGAAAAAAATATTACTATTCATATTTCATGGCTGCTTAATGGAAATGAGCAACTGTCTTTTGATGAGATTTTTCAGTTCCTACCCAAGTGCAAATAAACATTAAATGCCACTTAAAACCAAAAGAAATGTCAGTAACCTTGAAAATATGTTGAGTTTATTAAATGATGTGAAAATAATGTGAGCTGTCTTAGCGATAAATCCAGCAACAAAATAATAAAATTTTTCAACAAATTATGAGACATCATTTTCAGATTTACTGCTATCATTTAATATAATGAAAATAACACAAGATGGGTTATCAAATGATGCAATAGAGCTAGAAATTATTTGTTAGCATACTGTTTTTCATAAATGTAAAAGGATGGTTTAATCTCTCAGCAATAGCCAATTGAATGTTAAAGTCTTGAATTTTTAAATCAATTCCATTAAAACTATTTATTTTAATGTGTTTCTAGCCCCAAAATACACTTCGATACCTGATAGAGTTGCCTTTAACTCAGTCTTTTACATTCATTTTTAAGAATAACAAAATTTGTCTACGGCCATGACACCCTGAACACGCCTGATCTCATCCGATCTCAGAAGTTTAACAGGGTCAGGTCTGGTTAGTACTTGGATAGGAGACCACCTAGGAATTCTGGGTTCTGTAGGCTTTAAAAAATAATAACAAAATAAAATAAAATAATAAAGGATAACAAAATTTGTATGAAATTATAAATTTGTCATCTGAAAGTAAAATAAAAATTTGAAAATGAAAAAGAAAAACCTTATACCACATTTTTAGACTATTCTCTTTACTTGTTTGAGTTTCAGCTTTCTCTTCTACCTAAATGAGATCTAGTTGTTTAAGGAAGGCACTTCTAAAGTTTTTGAATCTGATGATTCTTTACTGAATACCCAGCCTCCAATCTCTCTTCAGTTCAAACTAGGCTTGTCATAATATCACTATCCAGCTCAAAATCTTTTGCTGGCTTCCTGGTGTTTAAGAATCTAATATTTACAGTTTTTGACATCATCAACCTTACAACTTATATCTTTCATTACTGAACCGTTCAGTATGTTGTTTTCTAAGTCTGGAACAAATATGTTTCCTTTTGCTTACTGTACATATGCCTTCTTGAAATGCTCTTCCTCTTTTCTCTGTTTTCTTTTTTTTTTTCCCCTCCCTATACGCTGCTTGGCCTTCTAGACTCAAGTAAAGTTCCACCTCCACGGACTGGGCACCCCACTTCAAAGTGATCTCTCTCCCAACTTCCTACTCTAAACTCTCTCACAGTCAGGGCCATGTTAGTATTTGTCACATAATTCCTAAAGTTGCTAGTTAAATATTATGGAGAGATATAATGTCCAGAAACCCAACTAGATTGTGTTCCCTGCAATCCATGACCATGAATTATATATATTTATATAAAAATCATGATGTTAAGCCTGTCTCTTGTATGGTAGACACTTAACAACATTTCCCGATTAATATATTTTTGATGAGTTAGGAAGACAGAGAGCATCAGTTGAATAATTTCTAAATGAGCAAATTATTCTATAGATCTAAAACTAAAGCAATCTATTTTAATATTTTTTAAATTGCCCTCATCATTTCTTCTCAATCTGGGAAAGAGTCATGTTTATTTTCAAATTAATCATGGCTGTAACAAATACATACAAACTAAATTAAATATTTTCTTTCTGTCTTAAAACTAAGTCTTGCCCTCATGGAGCTTAGAGTCCTAATGAAGGGTTAAAGAGACACAAACATATGAGAGTTGAATCATGACCAAAGATTTTAATAGCAGTTCAAATTAACAATGTAGGAGATGCCATAATTTCTAATATACATAGCCAGGCAAATACACTATCGATAATTGCTGTAGAAATTTAAAGAAAGAAAAGTGACTTCAGGCTGAAGTTAACAGATAGAAAAAGGATGGCTTATGTGGAGAAATGGAAAGAAGATCATGAAGAAAGTGTCTGGGAAGAGCATGGGAAGGGCAAGTTGGAGCTTAGCTGAAGGTAGTTAGAATGTTTGGATGTGGTTATCTAGGGTACCAAGGAACCTTTACTAGGATACTAAAAGGATCAAAACAGTTTGCTAAAATCTTAAGATCATGTACTTCATTGTCAGTTTATTTCTAAAATACAGTGCAGCAATCAGCACAATTTTCTGAAATGAGAAATTAATTTAATATTCAAATAACTAAAGAAAGTGGTAAGTTGATTGATGAGTGAAAACAGTGGGTTTTTACCTGAGCGTCACAGTCATCAGTCTGGAGCCAGACTGACTAGGTGTCCATCCCAGCTCTGCCACTTAATAGCCATGGGAAGTTACATAACTTTTCTCTACTTTAGTTTTCTGATCTCTGAAACGGGGATAATATTATAGCATTTTCCTTATAGGGATGCTGAAAAAATTAAAATGAGTCAATATATATAAAGCATGTATAATAGTCCTTGACACATAATAAAATTTATATAGATAGTGGCTATTTTATCAATAATCTTATTTAACTATTAGGTACTGGATCCTTATATTAAGTTTCTATATAAATAAGATGATAAAAATAAAAATAAAGTACCGTTCTTCAGATATGAATTCATACAGTGTGAGCATGAAATATCAATGATAATAACAAATTGCTCTCGCATACCCTATTACTCAATTATGACCCCAGGGTTAGATTTTTAGAGAGTCAAAGTACGGTCTGTGGCCTGAAACTGCTGAGCAAGGCTGAAATCTGGTTAGTCAGAGATCAAACCCAGCCCTTGACCCCTTTGGTAATACTTTCCAAGTAAAATCTGGCTGAATGGTGGTGCCATGTGTTATCTAACGAGATTTATTAACTCTTTTTAGGTCCCTTTGAAGACACTGCACAAGGCTGAACTTCCCTGAACACCAAGGAAAAGCTAGCTCACTACACATTATAAATCAATACACTGATGGCCCAATACAGCACTTTGCCCAAAGTGTGCTCTCAGTACTTGTTTACTGAATGGATGAAAAGAGACTTAAGCCATTAAAGCAACAATTAGGTTTCAGTTGTTTCCTAGGCAGCCTCTTTGCCCTTCTAAATATCATATTTCATCTTGTGAAAGCAGCCTCCAAATGATAACAAAAACAAGCACAAAACATGAATTTTTAAAAGCCTTTGAAAACAGTTTCCTGGCTTGTTGAAAAGTAGAGAATATTTTCTTACTTATTTTTTTTTTTTTAAAGAATGCCTGACAATAGTTCTTTGTTTGTAACTAAAAATATATCTGTATTTTCAGTTGTACAAAGTCAGATGTGATTCTTATTTTAGGGATAAAACTTCCACTGAACTCGAAAAAATGATTTTTTAAATAAAGATAATATGTAGGCTATAATGTTAACTTGATTTTTTTAAACTATAGTTTTCATTGGGCAAAAATATTTATGTCATGTACTAGAATATAAATTGGTTTCACTAGACTTCTCTTTCTGAACCCTTTGAAAATCAAATACTAAGTAGGCAAAAAACAATTCTATAAAACTTATTATGTGGCAGGTATTTTTCTAAGGATTTAACACTAATTAATTCATTTTCCCTTACAAATGAGACATTATATTATCAACTCCTCTGCATAAATGAACCATTATTCTCAAATCTGTGATATAGTTATTCTATCCTGTTGCAGAAAAATCAGACTGGCAAGAAACCAAGGGCCACTTGGAGAGTTGGAGAACTCAGTTTTATTACGCCGGTGGTCCCAGAAGAGCTAGCACTCTGAAGATCTGGGCCCCGAGCTCAGGGATAACCTTACTTTTATAGAGCTTATCCACACGGTTACAGTTGGCATGGGCCGACTGGCTCATGAGATTCTCAGACAGGAATTTAAGCAATACATCTGTTAAGTAGATAGAACAAGCAAAGGCAATACATCTGTTATTTAGATGGACCAAGCAAAGGGGAGGGTGAGTCTTCAGTTGATTTTGAGGTCACCCTGCCCTTTGCCTAGCATATAGGCAAGCATGTCTATAGAAGTAGAACAAAGAGCTGAATACAAGGTTAACCATTTGAGTAAAAAATTCCTCTGCATCTGTTTTACAAGTGGGACACTGAACCATAAAGAATCTAGGAAGCTGCCTCTATCAAGAGACAGAGCTGAGATTTAGTTCAAGGTACTGTATACTCCAGAACCTTTCCTAAAAGCAAAGGTTCTGGAGTATAGAAACAGTCTTTTGAGGAATGCACTTAGGACAGCAACAAATTGTGGTCATGCAAATGAGTAACTCATAACTCATCTGCAGGGGAGAGGGACACTGCCACTGGCCTCACTGGCACTGAGCCTAACCAACCAGCTTCAGGCCCCTGGATTTTTTCAGATGATATTATCAGAAGGCCCATTTACTTGCAGAGGCATCTGAAGCTTGCATTGTTAGGCCAACCCTCACTTTCTACTGACTGGTACTTAACTATTCTTCAGGCATTGAGGCTGTGGATGGAAAAAAGGGTTCTATGGAAAATAACCTCACTGGGTGATCTGATCAGAAAATTGTAACTGGGTGGATCATGATAGGTAGTCATACTTTAAGTAAAAGTGGTATCTTTGCCTTAGGCAAAACTTATTCATTGTTTCTGAGCATCTCGTTTAATTCTTCTGAAATGTCTCCTTTCGGATCTTTTTTCTGGAGGGTGACCACCTAAGAGAGCACAGAATTTCATTAACTATCCTGCAATCCAGTCCTTGCTTTGCTCTTTCTTACATGTGTAATCTTCCTTACATTCCATTAATTTCAAATGCATAAAGGAAGCTGAAAGACCGTTAATCTTTGGAACATTTGAGATTTTTCTCCCTGGCATATGTCATCAGTTTAGTTCAAATAAACTCTTATGGAAATTATCCAGAAGTTTGGACATTTCTTACATTGATAAGGCAATTCACTAACTTATTCAACAAGCAATCAACAGAACTTTCGTAAGCACCACATGCTGCAGGAATGTAATGAATTGCAAAGATTTCTACATTCAAGGACATTATAGTCTATTTGTGGATGTAGAAATTAAATTTGTAAACATCGATATGTTTTGATATCTATATTTATTCACATTATCCTGGGAGTTAGCTACAAGATTTCTGGGACAAAGAGAAACTCTTTGTACTTACTTGTAGTAAAAACTGCATCAGTTCCTTTGGCCCCAATTTTTTCTGCTTCTTGAGTGACGCAATGAGAGCCAGATGTCACCTTATACTTACTGAATTCTATACTACGGGTAAAGAACTCACACCCAAAATCTGAGAGTTAGTATAGAAGAGGGATGGCTGTCTTCCCTTTCTTCCTTCATGAGACACTGAGAGAAAACATTGTTCCCTAGTATACACAAACTCTCTTTTGGGAGAAAATAGGAAAGATCTTATATTCTTACTCTTTGGAATATAAGACAAGTTCCTCTGAGTTGACAACTCTTGGAAAATCTTCAGGCTTCAGGGTCTTATCATCTCTTGAAACACATACTTCCAGAGAGGCAAATCTCTTACTATCTATTCAATTATCTTTAAATGTAAAGCTCTGTCCTTTAACCCAGGTGCCCACAGAATTTGCCCTGGAAGATCAAACTATGCAGGCACATAAAAATATTCATAATTGTAAAGATAATGACCATGACAAATGAAACATTCAGAATGCTATGGAAGGGTAAAATAAGATTTAATCTGCTCTGTAGTAGGGAGGTGAGCCATAAAAGATATCCCTGAAGAGTGACATCTAACCTGAGGCATGGAGAGGAAATCAGAGTTAGTCAGCAAAATCCAGGGCTAGTGGTGATGGGATAAGTGGAGTGCAGCAGAGAGGGCAGCCTATGGGATGATTAAGGCAGGTAACTGAATGGTGTTTCAGCGACATGAAAGAAAGGCTGTGTGACTGAAATCTGGAGTAGAAGTGAAATTGGTAGCTAATGAAATCAGAGATGTAGGTAGAAACCAAACCATGAAAGGTTTAGTAAACTTTGCACATTTCTTTTTCATTCATGGCAATAAGAATTCATGAAAAGTTTTTAGAAGGAGATAGCGGCATGATTTCTGGTCATTTTAAAAAATCAGTTGGAGCTACATTGTGTAGAATGAATTTGATAGCAAACAGAAAAATCAAGATGGGGGCCGTTAGCAGCGGTACATTTGTGGCAGTAAGTATAAAGAAATGCAGTCAGATTTGAGAAATGTATGGGAGCTGAAGTAAATAGAGTTTGGTAATTGATTCGATGAGAAAGGAAAAATGGAGTATTGCCATAATCCAAAGTTGAAGTATGTGGCTGGATGGTCGTCCTATTCACTGAGAAGTAGATACCTTGAGGACAGGCAGGTTTCAGGATGGAGGTTATAAAGTTGGTTATTTTCACATTCGCTTGAAGTGCTTATGAAGCATCCAGATGGGCAAATCAAAGAGGCAATTAGATATGTGAAAGGTAAAATTCAGAAGAGAGATCTGACGTAGGATCTGAGTTTGGGAATGGTCGACGTAAAGATGGTAACAGAAGCCCAGGGCAATGGGTCCAAGAAAGACTTTGAGTTGAAAAGAGAAGGAAATATAGGAATCAAAAAAAAAATTGTATTTAGCAAGTTGAGTGGAGGAATGAGAGGCTATGCAAGAGGTAAGAGAAAAATCAGAAGGATCCACAAGAAGAGAGTGTTTCAAGCAGGAAGGTGGGTCAGTGATGTGAATCAGATCACCTTTCTTCCCGCAAAAACCCTGCAATTCTTTCCCAATTTTTTGGAATAAAATCAGAACTATTTGCTGCGTTTTCAGGATCTGGTCCTTATCTTCCTCTTCAAATCGATCTCCTACCACTCTCCCCTGACTTTCTACTCCAGCCACACTGGCTTTCTTGCTGTTCCTGTGTTGGCCAAGTTTGTTCCCACCTTTGCATGTTTCTTCAGTCTCTGCTCTTCATGCAGTCCCTTCAAGAGGAAAAGATAACACCACTTTTCCCAGGACAGTGACTAGGCCCAGTTTTGTTCAGATGCTTTCTTCAGAATCAGTCAATGTAAACATGGAGGTGGAAAATTTCCAGTTATCCAAGGCTGAGTCATGTGCCTACCTACAGGGCTAGAGGAATAAGGTGTGGTAACAGTTGACCCAGTTTGAACCATGTAGACTGAGCAGGATAACATGAAATGGGTAGAAACTTTTTCCAAGAAGGAAAGGATGTTGGCAAACCAAAAGAATGTCACTACAGCAGGAAAGGCTGAGGTCAGAGCAGGGGGCAGGGAGGAGGGTGGGCGCTGGGAGGAGTGGTAGGTGCTAGGGTAACAGAGTAAGTTGTCAGTACATCATATTTTTGGTTGTGAAGCTAATTTGTAGAGAAGGAGAAAGATGAGAGGGTCGGAGATTTGAGGACAGAGAATAGCTTTGAAACAATGGCAGAAAGTAGGAGGGTAAAGTGGTAAGAGAAGATATAGCAATGTCAGCGGGAAGGAATCTGTCATTGTGTGATTTTTTCCCCAAAATGTATTGAATAGTCTGGATTAAGGGGTGAGCGAACTTTTTTTTTTTTTAATAAAGGGCCAGATAGCAAATATTTTAGGCTTTGTGGACCACATATGATTTCTCTCACATGTTTTTCTTACTTCTTTTTTAACAGCTCTTTTAAAATGTAAACCATTCTTATCTTCCTAATTGGGCTGTAGTTTTCTAACCTTGGTCTACAGGCAGAGAAAACATGGATGGTTACAATCATCAAAGCTTATGGATCTGTCCAATATGTAAGACGAATATAAAAATAATAAAGTTTAGAGCATTATGAACAAAATAATTAAAAGTTAGAGTCTACTGGACATCGAAGTCCCCAATCATTCATTCCTTATAAATAAATTCATTTAACGTTGGTTAGGTGTCTGTCTTGTGCCAAACACAAAGCTAAGTTTTAGGGATATGATGGTAACCAAAACAGGCCTTCACAGGACTTAGAGTCTAGTGGGCAGAGATTAACTTAAAAATAATACAAATATTAGTATAATTATACTTTGATCAGTGTAGAGTGTATACAAAATTTTCACCACAAGAAATTCAAAGAGTATAACATTCTTCTATTCTTCCAAGTCCAATTTAACCTGCTCTGAGTATCTACACATGTCAGAATCCTACCCTAAATCATTATGACTTCCTCTCCCTTGATGGCTGTAAAATGGTCTAGGAGTCTTTCGAAGTCCAAAACAGTCAACTATGATTCTTTTGCTTTTGGATTACACAGGTAACTACTGTGTATCTGTTCCCCAAAGCTGAATGATGACTGTAGAAGACAGAAAGGGGATAGAAGAGACCTGTGCCTGCTGTGCAAAGCTTGAACCTGTAGATCTTTGTTGATGATCTCATAGAAATTTCCTGTATATAGATACTTAGATCACTGAAGAAATTATCACCTCTACCGAATCTGGCTAAGGAGTCAGCTGTTTCTATCTCAAAAATTTCTGTTCCTTGTTTCAATTCTCTCCACTCTTGTGCAGTGTCAGGGGAGTCCAATCAATAGTCAAATATTTCTTAAACAAAAAACAAGAGGAAGGAACAACACTATGCCCACAAATTTTTGATAACTTAGGTGAAATTGACCAATTCCTTGAAAAACAAAAATTACCAAAACTCACATGAGAAGGAATAGATAACCTAGATAGCCTATATCCAATAAAGAAATAGAATTGCTTATCAATAACCTTCCAAAAAGAATGTACCAAGTACAGATGACTGCACTGGTACGTTCTACCAAACATTTAAGAAAGAAATAACACCAATTGTCAAACACAGCTTCCAGAAGATAGAAGTAGAGGGAACACTTTCAAATTCATTCCATGAAGGCAGCATTTGGCCTTATAAACAAAACCAACCAGATAAAGACATTATAAGAAAAGAAAAAAGACTCATATCTTTCATGAGCATAAATGCAAAAATCAACAAAATATTACCAAGCTGAATCCAGTTATGCATAAAAAGAATTACATACCACAGTCAAGTGACATTACTCCAGATATGCAAAGCTGGTACAACATTCAAAAATCAATACATTCTACCATACCAACAAGCTAAAGAAGAATAACTATGTAATCATACTAACTGATGGAAGAACAAAGTTGAAGGTCTCAAACTAACTGATTTCAAGACTCTAAAGACTCTAAAACTATAGTAAACAAGACAGTGAGGTATTGGTGAAAAGAAAGTACAGACATGTAGATCAATGGATCAGAATAGAGAGCCCCCAAAATAGCCTGATTGCCTTTGTCCGCCCAGGAGAAGGGATTGGTGGGCATTCATGGCAGCTTGGGTTCTTCATATAAGGATATTTTGTACTGAGTCTTTGCTGCAGCACTCTACAGAAAAGTGAAAAAGGGGTTGCTAAAATCGAATGTTGATTTATTATGCTTTATTATGGGCCCAGGACTGTGAGAGATATAAAGGAAGCTTAAAAATTATAACACAGCTTATATCAAAAAATGAGAAAGCACAATAATAATAGTACTTAACTAGTACTGGATAGTGTCATGCTAAATAAGTAGTAACAATAAGAAAGCGAACATGTAATGGAGATAGATGTCATCAGGGCAGCTTCCTAGAGGGGAATGGGACTTCCTAGAAGGAAATTGAACTTTAGAGAAGTTTAGAATCTGGCTAGGAGAAAAACATATAAGCAGATTGCAGAAAAGGGAAGAAGAGTAAATAATAGTCTCAGGGCCAGAATATGAAATTTGGAGTGTGTGTGTGTGTGTGTGTGTGTGTGTGTGTGTGTGCATGTGTGTTGTGTGTTTGAGTAATGTATATGTAAATCTATATGTGTTAGAGTTGACAGGGAGAGAGAAAGACAGTAAAATAAAGGTACTAAGTTTTATGATGGGGAAATGTGAAATTAAAATTCGGGATGGGTAGGATAGGTAGAGATTATCAAGGATCTTGGAAAGTGTAGACATGATCTGACACACAATAAGAAGTCGTAATCTATTGTGATGATCAAAATTTAGAATGATTAAAGTGACATTCTATAAAAATTAGAAATGCACTTATATACAGGATAGTCTAGACTCTAGAGAGAAGA
>NW_011888785.1:13074620-13108954 GCF_000151845.1 Pteropus vampyrus
TATATATATATCTTAATATGCTACGACTTTAACTCTTAAGCCTTGGGTCCCATGCGTGCTGCTTTGGAACTCCCGTTGAAGACAACCATGAAGGTCTCTCCTCCCCGTGCGTGTTTCCAGGGGCTGCAGTCAAAAAGTACCACAAGCTGGGTGGCTTCAGCCACAGAAATTTATTGTCTCACAGTTATGAAGGCCAGAAGTCTAAAATTAAGGTGTTGAAAAAATTGATTCTTCTGAGAAATGTGAGAGGGAATCTATTCTGTGCCTCTCTCCTAGCTTCTGGAGATTCTTTGGCTGGTAGATGACCTTCTCCCTGTGTCTTCACATTCTCTCCCTGTGTTCACAGTTTCCTCTTTTATATGGACAAGTCATATTGGATTAGGGCCCACTCTAATGACCTCATCTTAACTTGATCATCTGCAAAGATTTCATTTCTAAACAAGTTGACATGCACAGGTACTGGGAGTTAAGACTTCAATATTTTTTGGAGGGGACACTCCGTAACACTCTGTTCAACCCGTAACACCCACCATCTTCTGTCTCACCACTTCCCAGAATGCAACTTTGGCGCCAAGAGAGTTCCAGTGCTTCTTAGGTAGAGCATATTCAAGTGTGGGAAAGTGTTAGATGGAACAGAAACAGAAAGTTGCTGACAACAAATTCAATTTTTAAAAAACAGGTGAGTTGAAACTGTTTGGTGGGTATCTATGAACTGTCAAAGCTCATGAGTTTGAAAAGTGTGCACCAAATTTTACCTGAAGTCTACAGACCTAAAATACTATGACTGCTATTTCGATACTTCTCTTGTACTGTTCCCATTTTCTTTGCAAGCCCTAAATGTGACTTTTTAAAAATTCTTTATTTAAAATATATATGAGGAAATTGGTCTTAATTCAACATAAGATTTTGTTTATCTTGAAAAAAAAAAGTCTGTTGCTTTAAAAGAAAATCTTGTTAAAGCTTTAGCTTTCTTTTTCATCCTCCGCAAGAGAAAGAAAATCACTATATTTATCAAAGCTATGCTTCTAGGAAGATAATGTAATTAAACCTAATTTATAGGAAACACCCAACAGCAAGGAAAACATTGGACTCTTTAACAAGTTTTACAAAACTTCATATATTTACTTAAAGAAAACTCTTCAGAACTTACTCGACTTTCGTCTTTTTGCCAGAAAAGAAGGCATGAGAGTTGACATTGATCTTGCAAAAAAAGGAACCAAAGACATTTCCTCTTTATCAGCCCATACCCATTTCTCCTCAAAATCTGGCTCAAAATATCACCCTCCACAGAAACCCATACTTCACTCATCATTTCATTACTCCTTATCCAACCTCATTGACAATTGATTCCTGAATGTTTTCTGTGACTATACTAATCTGTGCTTTTCTTCACCTATTTTCCACATACTGTGTATGGCTTCTTCCCCCCCTTCCTCAAGCTGTCTCTTTTTAAAGATATATTTTCTCAGTTGCATTTAATACCAGAGCTCTACAATGAGAAAGTGTCCAGCATGGACGTGATGGTGGAGATGAGATGTACGTCCACTCTCTGGCCCTTTCCTGTGTTCCAGAGAAAACCACAGGCTCCAAATGGCATCACTCGTGCTAAAGGCCACACACAAAACCTGGATTTAATACTTAACCTAACTGTCAACTCCTTACCAGTGTAGAATTTTCTGGTCAACACCAGTGAGGTACTCTGTCACATGGGCCCTCTCCATCACCTCAGGGGAAGAGGAAGCAATCTGAATGGTAAAGACTTCTGCCAGCCCCTTCCCGGCAAATAACGTGACCCGGAAGAAAAAATCCTTTCTTTTCATTTGTTAATAGCTCTTTGCCCGACCCTTCTCCCTATGAAAAACTTTTCATTTTGGACAATCCCTTGGACTATCTCTCTCCTTGGCAAATGAGATGCTGCTTGATTCATGAATCACTTAATAAAGCCAATTAGATCTCCAAATTTACTTGGTTATTTATTTATTATTTATTTATTTATTTATTTTAACAACTGCCACCATCAGCATTTCTTCCAAGCCCACTTTACTAAAGCAGTCCCAGGCTTCCCAGGGCCAATGTGCTGCACCTCCCTCAGGGACTCCTCCCTACAATCAGACTTTCTCTCCTTGTATGTAGTTCTCTTTCCACTGTCCAGCCTCACAAAACAATGGACTTGGTCTGGGTCCCATGCTTGACTACTTGGCTGATAAACAATTTATGCCAAGTCATTAGTAACTAAAGAGGGAATACCTTGGGTGTACTCATATATTTAAAGATATCCTATAAATAGTACCTTAAATCAATATAGACTTACTCTAAAAATGGAATTTAGACACTATAGTAGCTTAATGAAGAAAATCTTTCTGAGCAAGACGATTTTAGTTAGTGGTTCAGTGTCTGTTTTCGACATTGAAGAATTCCAGTACAATATACCATTGATTGTTAAGGACCAGAGCAACAATATTTTTGTTGGTATTGAGGAGTAGCAGTTTGTCACTCTAAAATATGCTTGTTTGGAATATTAATTATTTTAAGCTGGTTATTTTTAAAGAAAGGATAGACTCAGAAAGAACCTTTGGCCCTCCCCCTAACTGCCTAAAAGGATTTAGATAGAGAATCAGCTCCAGGAAGGAAGTTATTGCCATAGATAATGCATTGATCTAAGAATTGTCCCAACCTATAGAGGTTTTTTAATAAGAGTTTATTTGAGCCACACTGATGACATATGCTGGGAAGCAAGATCTCAAATGCTCCAGAGACTAGCAGTTTTGGTTTCTTTTGTGCATTTGAAATTAAGGGGAGAATGTAAGGAAGATTACATGAAGGTGGGAGAAAGCAAGGTGAGTATTGGATTACAGGATAGTTAAGATTATGTATGTTCTCATGCTTTAGAAGGAGAGGTCTGAAAGGAGGCATTTCAAACATTTGTTAATCTAAATGCACAGCAATGTGGACAGCACTTGCTTAAAGTAAAGATAAGCATTTTACTAAAGAAGTTATAGGTCTGGGGCATGAATACCCACGGTGACCTGCCCGGTTAGGAACTTATGATCAGATCACTCTGTGAGGCTACTTTCCATTGAACCCCTTTTGCTTCCATAATAACTGTAGTTAAATATGAACTAAGTGTGGCAGGCAGAGAGGAACCTA
The DNA here is from genome assembly GCF_000151845.1 of Pteropus vampyrus. Taxonomy (NCBI): domain Eukaryota; kingdom Metazoa; phylum Chordata; class Mammalia; order Chiroptera; family Pteropodidae; genus Pteropus; species Pteropus vampyrus. Next base: position 13,077,768 of record NW_011888785.1, read on the forward strand.
GCAAGTCTGTTTGTTAGACTCTTCTCTGTGTCCCCATTGTTTCTTGTATGCTTGGCAAGAATTCGTTTACCTAGAAGTTGTTCACCAAATGTTTCCTCCTGATCTACCTGTAAATTGCCTACTGTTCCTTTGAAGTCCAAACCACTCCTTCCTTTCACCTTAGCTCAAGATGGCATACAAGCCTCAACGGCCCGATTTGTCCTAGGCCCCATATTTTTATGAAACTCCCATATGAACACCTGTAATAAATTTGGTTATTTCTGGGGGATGGCTCCATAGCGTAGTGATTAGCACATCTGCTTTGCATGCAGAAGGTCCTGGGTTCGCACCCCAGGAGGACCCACAGACCATACCCCGGATGTGCAAGGCCCTGAGTGCACCAGTCCCTGGGTGCACGTTGCGAGCGTGTGGGAGGAGACGCCCCACCTTCAGAGATCCAGTTCTTAAGGGGAAATGGCAACATCCATGAGTCAGGGGTGAAAGTGAGGGAGGTGGAATTAAAGAGGGGAGGAAAAAAAATGTGGTTATTTCTACAATTAATCTATCTCATGTCGATTTGATTATTAGACCAGCCTGAAGAACTGTGAGGGAAAGGAAGGGAAACTTCCCCTCCCCCACAGTGTGATACCATTATTTCAATATTTTAAAAATCTGAAATCTGAAATATTTATTCTTTGAGCAATACTTAGACAGTTAAACCTCTAAAGGAGGCCTTATAATCTCTCAAGGTATCTGTGCTAGTAAATGAAAAAGACTGGAACACTAACCCAGATTTTCCCAAATCAGATTCACTCCAATTCTGCTTGTTAAAGAAGTTGTTTTTTTTTTCTCTTTTCTTTTTAGCATTCCTGAATATGCAAATAAGGAGAGCATCCCTAAAAGAGCCTGCTAAAGAACAAAGGCTTAGTCTTACCCTCCAGATATCTGCATTTCTAACAGGGTCAGGTTGATAGGGAAAACAATCAGTATCTAGTGGTAGAAACTTCTTCTTATCTGTAGGGTTGATTTGTTTTGTGTGTTTGAACAAAGGCTGTTTTCATAGAAGAAACTGAGAAACAGGCATTTTGCAAATTGACTGCTGGGTCTTCAAAACAAAAACTGCCAATAAAAATATTGAAGTCTTTAATAAAAATAAAAATTTCTAAAAGATTGCTTTTATTTTATCACTGAGACATGAGATTTGTAGTTAAAAGATTCAGAGAAAGATATTTGGGTTCAGTTTATATTTATCTCTTCATTATTTCTCTGAGTATAAAATATGCAAAAGCTTTTCTAGTGGCTGGAAAAATTTGCCCAAACACTAGACTCACCATCAAAGATCACACTATTGATATACATTTTTCTTAAGATTGTTATGGCGCGAACAATTCTGAGACCCACGGAGCCAATTGAGATTAATTATGAGCCTTTATTAGCCGGCCAGCGACTGACTCTCTACCACGCAGGGCTAAAGGAGATCAGCCCCGAGCTTTCAGAGCAGGCAGCTGATAAAGCTCAAGACCATATCCTGGTGGTCTCCTGAACAAGCCAGCAGATTACAGAAGTGGAAGTTGGCTTTTAGCATATCTTTGCCCGGAACAACACCCTTAATTATCAAGTAAATGGATTACAGAAGCAGACATTGGCCATCTACATATTTTATGCAATACACTTCCTAAACCACACACAAGCAAGTAGGACAACTTCTGATATCTAAAGATATTTCTTCCCTGTAGCTGACTTAGCTAGTTTGCTCACTTGAAAATTTTCCACCCTTAACAAGATCATACTTGCAAAAAACTCAAATAATTTAATTTGTTTTCAATTTTTAAGATTGATTTTCTTCATTTTATGTGATGTTTAGCTTATTTTGTATATTTATTATTCTTTCCTGCCATTAATTCAAATTAGAATTATAATGCATGTTTAGTATTTATGTTTTTAAAATTTAAGTTTCATTCAGTGTTATGTAACATGCATTCATATATTTTAAATGCAAAACATACCAAATATTTAGTTTCGATAATTTAAAATTTTGAATCCGAACACTGTTTTAAACTATGAGTATTAATATCAGGATAGCAATACATTATGAAATAAATACAAAAATACCAGTATGTCATTCTGCTCCAATAGTGTCATGATTTTCTATGGCTCTTCTTAATAATGCTGCATAAATGACCACCAGCTCTAGTTGGCTTAATATGCGTGTGAATATTCAGTGCTTTTTTTTTGATATTCCCTCTCCAATGCGTCTCTTCTTCTTGGGGGTGTCTTCTGACCCTGCAGCCTTGGAAAGGGGAAAACAGGTATTTCTTGAGCATCAGCTGGATGCCTACCACTGTGCTACATGCTTTTCATAATCATCTCGTTTAATCTTCCCAATTATTCAGTGTAGTATTTGTCAAAATCCCCATTTTACACTTAAGGAAATAAACACTAAGCAGGTTGAATAACACATGAACTATTACATTGCTGGGAGTGTCTGGCTCCTTTGTGTCAAGCCGGGTAACCTCTCCCTTTATTTATTTATTTATTTGTTTGGTTTTAATAATTTTATTTTTCAATTACAGTTGGCATACAATATTATATTAGTTTCTAGTGTATAACATGGTGATTTATACAACATTTATATAGCTTATGAAGTGATCACCCCGACACAACTAGTACCCTCTCCTCTCCCTTCTACTTCATGACACCAGGACTCTTGGTTTCCTCTGTGTACTAAGCCTGCAGCAATTGCTTTGTTTACATACCTACACAAGATTTTTTGTTTTTAAGAACTTAAAGTATTCTTCCAATAATTAAATAGTACTTAATCTTCAACTAAATTGGAGGCGAAAAGAGAAGACCTTTATGATCTCCTTAATCACTATTGGGGGGTGGGGTGGGGTGGTGTCTACAAAATGACAAAAAAAGGCAAACACCTATAAGGGCAAAAGGAGTGTGGTGAAACAGCCCAGAAAAAATTCTGAGAAGCCCTTCATGAGGAAAAAAAGAAACTTGATGACATAATGAACACATTATGCTTTTTCTTAAACCAAAAACACAAACAAAACATCTTATTTGTTCTTCTATATTGTAGTGTATGCATTATCTGAATATTTATTCTCTTTAGATGACTAAGAATAATATCTTCTGTTTGTGTAGCACCAAGTGTTTACAGGCATTTTCAATTTATTGGCATTTTATTGAACACTATGAACCCAGCAAGGTTCAAACTTTATAGGGTTTTTAAAAAACATACTCCATCACATCTCCCCTTCCTGAGACTTTATGGCATCTCCCACAGGTGCCAGTTTTCTGACCTTTTCGGGTTGTAAAAGATATACTCCAGTGCCATCCACTCTAGTTCTTCATCAAATTTAAATGTCTTTCTCCTTCCCTAGACCGAGGGACAAACTGGAGCATGGGCGTGGCAAAGAGATGAGGCTTCTATTAAAGCTCCCCCTACCCGCTGCATCTTCTGGACTCCTTTCTATGACGAGGACAGAGAGACAGAATTCACTAAGGAAGCAGAAATGCTTTTACTTATCAGCTGCTGTTGCGATCTCTGACCTCTCCCATGGCAGCCATCCAAATGCCACCCCTCTTGGGAGACAGCTGACGATCCTCTGGAAAGCCTTTTTAGAGGCCTGTTTGCTACGTGGACACCTCTCATAGGAAATCAGCTCTAGTGGACCTTTTCCAATTTCTCTCAGCCCCCATCCAGATATAATCCACCCTACAGACTTGCTGAGATCTCTTCTCTTAGTGAGTCACAGGTTAGGATGGGGTTTTATCACAATAATTTAAGTGTTCCGTGGTGTCCACTTGACTTACAGAAGACTCATGTTTTTTTCCTGCTAGATAATGGAGTGTGCCTTATTCCCCAATGGCTCATTTTCTCTACCCTGAGTTCTTTCTTTCCCACTGCTCAAATCGGCACAAAGCACAGTTCAGCAAGGCCATTGCATAAATAGGTAGCCAACTGAAAAATGAAATTCCAGGCTCAACTCCTTGCCACGCCCCCCTCTATCTCTAAAAATAATTTTCTCGGGATTTGCCATTGGCTTAATTTAGAAGGAGCACCCACCAAGAGTGGAGGAAAAGACAGAAACTCCTTCTGAGGCTGAAGATTTACAATCCAATCTTTCCTTCAAGATTAAATTAGTGAGTAGAGAGTGATAACTGGGGCAGCAGAATGAATTTACCTCTTAATAAATCCCAATCATCTATTTATCCTCGACTTTAGGACTAAGTTGCCAATTCTGAGACAATAAGAAAAGTTCCACTCTGAATCCTGTCACATGTACAGTGTATATGTACCCCACAGCGCTCTGCAAGATAGATATTGTTATACTTAAGAAAGTGAAGCACAAAGAACTATTAATGTTATTTTATAAGGGCAGGAGAATTTCTATTAACTCATGTCATGTTTGTCCTCTAATAGGGCTTAAGAAATATTTACTGAATAAATAAATAATATGAATGACGAGCCCAAGACCATGCTTTGGAAATGTGAAATAGCATTCAAATTCAATTCTCTTTGACTAACAATATCTCTCTAAAATGAAGTGTCATCCTCACACTAACGTTGATTATAGCCACAACCCAGCATCATAACGGCTCCTTCAGTCTGACTCAGACATATCTTTCAGTGAAATATCTAATTTCTCTCCCCATATTAGCATCTAGTTCCATGAGGTTGCAAGGAAAACATGTGAAAACAATTATGAGGTCCCAAGCCCAGAATGAGTTTACCCTGCCTGGGCTTGGCTTTCTATATTTTGCAGTTGCATATAGTAGATGAAATCTCTCCATGGCAGAATTTTTAACATTTACACTGATCATTCTCCCCTGAGCTTTTCTATTTTCAGTTGCTTAATAAACAAGAAGGATCTATGTGACATCTCTTAATTACTGTAGGTTCTCAACTTCAGTGCTACGAAGGCTGGTTAGTTACTTATAGGGACTTTAAACTCAACAAGTATTAGATGGATGGACGGATGGATGGTTGGATGGGCTAAATGATTACATTTCAGGTAGTTGACACTATGTGAATGCATCTTGGTTAATGTCAATTTCATAAACCAAAAAAAGCGGTTGAATCTTAGAAACTTAAAGAACTAATGTAAACAGTTTTCAGACAAGAAGCTGTACTCTATACAAATACAGGGAATATATAAAAGACTCACTTAAAATATTTATTTAAAAATTTACGCTTGATTCTTACAAGTATTATTATAGAAGAAGAAATATTTTTAAATATTTGATTTTAGAGCTGGGCCCAGATGAAGACACCAAAGATTTGGGGAAAGAGTGGAGAAACCTCTAGTACCTCTGAGAGAGGATTAAAGTTTTCTTTCCACTTTGCCTGCACTGTCTGAATTCCAATTAACCTTAACAGGGGTATGCAGACCCCAAATCAAGCAGCTCCCAAATCAAGCAGCCCCAAAATGTAGAGTTACAGGGTTTGCCAAATCTAGAGCAGAGGGCTAACTTGGAAGGGCAGGAACTCAGACTCTGCCTAGACCTGTTTGAAATGGGAAAGCTTAGTGGTTATTTTCCTTGGGTGCTGCCTCTAAGGACCATGGCCTGAGTCTCTGAGATGCAAAACAAATAAACATAGAAGGAACATATTTGCATTTGGATTTAGATAGTTTGATTACTGTTGTCCATAATATGTAGTGTTCTCTAGAAATCATTTAAAAACTAACTGAGGAGTTGAGAAGTGCAAGGAAAAAGTCTGTATGCTCGGTCTGGAAGGCTAGTGGAGTAAGGAGGGGCCATAGCAACCCAGCACCACACAGTGTTCCCTTCTGAGGCTAAGAGAGGCCTTGGTGTCTATTCTTGGCATCAGTCTAACTCTCTCATAAGTTTCTGGCAACCTCCCAGAAAGAACAGCATGTTCCCTGTTCTTTTTTAAAGAGCTTCAAAAACATGTTTGTGTGTGCAGCCCAGTAGGCAGGGCCTGGCTTAGTCACTCCCTATCACCTACTGCCTCTCTCTCTGGAGTGTCAGGAGGACGTCTTTGGCTTAGTCCTGTTGTGTAAGTCCTCACAAGCTGGGCTGGCTCCAGAGTCCAGACTGGGCCATTGCCGGTGTTTCTGTGATGCCCCTATAATCGATGCAGAGATCGAGTTTTAGGAAACTTGAATGTTCCTGCAGACCATGGTCCAAAAAAAAAAAAACTGCTGCAAAGAGTAAATATAGATTGAGTTTCAGCTAACCTCCTGCTATGGTCAGAAAGACCTTCTTTGGAAATTTGCACCTGTTTTCCAGGGTTAGATCTTCTGGCTCAGCTTGATTACTCACTTGTGGGAGCTAAGATAATGCAGATTAACATCAGTTCTGGGTACTGCCAGCTTGAAGGGACTGACTCACTCCCTGCTCCCTACACTACCTTTTCAGGAGAGTGAAATTAGAGCAGCAGAAGAGATTAGTCAGCCTGGTTCAAGAGGCCTTTGTGGGAGCTGCTGAGGTTTCCAGTAAACAGAAAAAGGGTTATCAGAATGACCACGAGCTCCCAGGCCCTTTGGGCATGCAACCTAGGTCAGCTCATCTGGACTCCAATAATCAAAATATTGCAGAAGAGCTTAGTGACAGACTTAGAGATAATAAGATTTCATCATTACAGACCTATTTTTGTGGACAAAGTAGAGACATTTAAAAAATGGGGCCCACCATAGAACCTTCTGAAATTAAACTAGAGCATTTTCTCCATCTTCAAATATATCCAGCACTTTCTCTAAACACTCCTAACACATCTCTCTCAGTATGGACTTGCACTGTGGTTTACTGAATGTGCAGTCTTATACATTCCCCTAACCCCTAATATCTCTCTCCTGAATGTTATAATTTACTGGACTTCTCCATCCTGCTGTCCCATAAGCCCTGCAAACTCAACATTATCAAAATTAATCTTTTCATAAGGACAGTATAGTGTAGTGGTTTCAAAACCCAACAAAACAAAACACAAGGGTTTCTGTATGGGAGAGATTGAGTTTGATTTCTATCTATACCTCTTAATTAGCTGTGTGATCTATGACATGGGCATAACCTCTCTGGTTACAGATTAATTATTAATAAAATAAAAATAACAGTATTTTCCTCATGTGATTGTAGTGAAAATTAAATGGGGTTAACAGTAAAATAATTAGCACCATTATATCTGCCACATTACATTTGCCATAAATAATAGTTAAAAGGATGATGTAACACATTTAATGGTGAGTACAATATTTAATTGGTCAACCTACTATTATCGTAGTCAGAACATAAAATACAGAATTTGAGAAGCCCAGAATTGACCGGCAATTTTGACAGCAGCTAGGTGACCTTGGTCAAGACAAATAACTTTTCTGATCCTCATTTCTTCACCTATAAAATAAGGATGGTACTAGTAGCTACAAATTATTGGCTGCTATGTGTCAGGCATTATGCTCAGCACTTTATAAGCATTACAAATAATTAAACAAAGATTTAATAATCACGTTAGACTAATCATTTATGATAGATGATATACTATTTATTCATTCATTCAATAGTTACGTTTTAAGTGACTACTAAATGCTAGGAGTTGAGATGTAAAATGGAACAAATTGCAAAATATTTGAATAGGCAGTCTACCAAAAAAGACATAGAAATACCCAATAAGCACATGAAAAGCTGTTTAATATTTTTAGTCCTCAGGGAAATGCAAATCAAAACCCAAAAGACATATCACTATGCACCCATCAAAATAGCTAAAAATCAAAAGACTGACACCACTAAATTATTGACAAAAATGTGTGGCAACCACAACTCTCATATATTGCTGATGGAAGGGGAAAAATGTTCAGCAATTTGGAAAACTGCTGAAGATTTGACGTCAACTACCTGGCACTCCTTTATAACATTAAATGTATGCCTAATGATGGACTTTTCTATTCCGTTCCTAGATATTTACCCAAGCAAAATGGAAACACATCCACAACAAGACTTAAGCAAGAATGTTTATAACAAGTTTGTCCATTGTATTAGTCAGGTCTCCAAAGACACGTAACTGGTAGGCTGTATGTATATTATACATAGAAAGAAAGGTATACATAGAGAGAAAGATTTATTTTTAGGAAAAGGCTCATGAGATTGTAGGGGCTGGCAATTCTGAAATCTACAGGGCAAACTGGAGACCCAGAGAAGAGTTAATGTTTCAGTCATGAGTCTAGAGGAAGTCTGGAGATGTGACTTGTTCTTCCTTTGGGAACCTCAGTTTTTCTCTCATAGGGCCTTCAACTGATTGGGTGAGGCCCACTCATATTATGGAGAATAATCTGCCTCCATCATATAAGGTATTATGAGTTTGAATCAGCTCAAAGACTATTGATTTAAATGTTAATCACTTCTAAAAAAATATCTTCACAGCACCATCTATATCTTAAAGTATACTAGATGTGCTAATGTGTAGTTCAGAGTGAGAATCAGTGCCTATCAGTGCCACATGAGGGCTGAGACTTTGCTATTATTTACCTTTGAATTCCTAGCTCTTGGTACAGGGTTCAGCTCAACAAATATGTGTTGGATAATTCTTTGCTTTCTGAAAGAAAGAAAGAGAGAGGGATAGAGGAAGGGAAGGAGGGAGGGAAGAAAGAAGAAAGAAACTTGTGCCATCACCTGCTTTTTAATTCTTGCAGTTTTTGTGAGAACCTTGAGGCTAGATCCCAGAGATTACAAATGGATTGAATCTTGCCTATCAACTCTAAGCAATTGACAGTGGCAGTTTAGACACTGTGTTGAGAAGGATTCTGAGGCTGAGTCTGAGTCCAACAGGAAGGAATACCTTGATTGGTTAGTATTGCCTGTCATGGGTGTGAAAAGTGAGATGCTGCACATTTGCCACCCCAAGAGAGTTTAAATTCAAGCACCATGTAATATCTAAATGTAGAGGCAGTACATGTTAAATGTATCAGTCATCCCTGTCCCAAGGCAGAAAAAAATATTTAAGGATTATTGAAAAATAAAATATCAACACATTGCAAGAGCGCCTATCTTGATTTATTTTGATGTGTCCAGTGTTTACGAATGGCAGATTTCCTCCTATGAGCTGAAACACGCACTGATGGCATATCATTGAACAGATACAGCCATACATTCTACTGACATTTGTTTGCTAGATATGTACATGTCTCAGCTTTTCTAGAATGTGTATACTCTAGAATTCAGCTGGAAAAATCAAGCAAGGTAGGACTAAATAGTAATCACCATTTATTAAAAGTTAGCCATATGCTTGACATTGTAATCAGCATGCTCAAGATATTTATTTACTCTGCCATCAACTTTACGATGAGGCAGTTATTGCCCCTTGTCACACAGGGGGAAACTATCTCAGAGGAACTAAGTGTCAGAGAGGAAGTGGAATTCTGGCATAGCTGACTCTGCTTGTTCATCTGTGTGACCATGAAGGAGACAGTACAGGACCCAGAAAGAAACTAACTACATTTTTTTTTTCTTCCAGATTGTGTAACCATAGGATAGAAACCTGTGGTTCTAATATCTCTTCCTGATTCCTGGATCTCTTTCTGATGAAGGTAACAGCAGATCGTTTGAAGGGGAAACCAGGAAGTTGATGAAAGTAGCCCACAGAATACGTTTTTGCCTTCCTTGAGCTTTCCAGCTTAATTCCTTTCAGGACTGCATTTTAGAATTGAGAGCTGCCAGTAGCAGTTCCACAGCTATGATTCATGGCTGGCAGAAAGTTGTCCTATACTATCTCCTTCAGGCTAGACTGCTAAGAGTGGAGAACCATTAATGAAGTCAGCTTGGAACAGTTTGCCTCAGAGTTTGTGCCACAGAAAAATTCTTGCAGTTAAAATGCAATCAAAAACAAGACACTTCTCTGTCCCGTGCACACGAATGTCTTAGAAACTCTATATGTTTACATAATCCTCCACAAAGCAGACATCTGTACCATCTGAGCGTTTATTGAGGTTCAACTACATACAAGACACTGCTTTAGATGCTTTAGTGTCATTCATTTAGTTCCTCAAAGACCCTGTAAACCAGATAGTTAATCACTACTATCCAAATAAATAAAATGACATTTGGGTTAAGAAATTGGCCCAAGTTCACATAGATATTAAGTGGCACAATCGGGATTAAAATCCAAACGATCGAATTCCAAATCCATATTTTTCCCCCACGCCACACTGCATTGTTTTGCAGTTTCTCCATGATGTATCTTTATTGGAGTACTAGCCAAAGGTTATTTAGAAACAATTTACTGCTGCTGCCTAAACTTTCCCTAATGGACCATCCTAGGAAGAGGCATATCATTGTCTCTCTGACTTCAGCGGTCTTGGGGTGCCCAAGCCCCTGTAAGACTGCTATTACGTCAATGCTTGTGTAAACAGTTTATCACTTGAACATCGCCCTGGCGAGACTTGTGAGTAGTCTTGGAACTCCAGATTTTGCCTCTGTTCCTTCATCCCCTAATGCCTGGAAGAAAGATTTCTTTTGTTTTTCACGCAACTAAAAAATTCTTTTGATATTTAAAAAATGTTCTAGTAAATCATTCCATATGATTGAAGTGTGTTACATGAGAAGAAAAGGGTTAATTAATGCCACGTTTAGATATCTTTTCACATCTAAATCTTCAGAATTGTATTTTGTATTCAGAATTTTTTTTTTTTTTTTTGCATGGAAGAAAAGTTGAGGGCAATGGTAAAGGCCATTATCTGTATTAAGCATCATGAATATACTCTAAAAATTACATAGTACTGTATGAAGTGCATTATGTAGTTGCATCATTTTTACTACTGTAAAAGTTATAGGCTTGGAAAAAGAGTAATTATGATGATGATAATAATAATATTCCATTGGTTCCCCATGGCGCTTCCCAGCCCTGCCCTTATCTTCTATTCTCTACAACAAATGTTCACCTTCTACTTCATCTTCTGCTTCAATCAAGCATGTCTAATTGGTGATGGTGAATATTTGTATATTCTAGCTACAACCTTTCACTGAGGCTACTCATTTACCTTAAATGCCACCCCCTCCACTGTCCTACTCTTACTCAAATTATAACCCAAACCCTACCCTTCTTCAGGTCACAGCTCAAGTCTGCCTGCCTGATCACTGGTCCACAGTGACCTTTATCTTCCTTCAATGCCAATGGCGCTTACCATTACCCAGGCTCTCACTGACTTGGTACAGTCTCAACGTGTGTTTGTGCATCTGTCAAGATCCCTAGAGAAAATGAATTGCATGCTCAATAGGGGTGATTGAAGAGAATTTTATCACAGAGTACTTATAGAAATATAGGTAGCAAGGAATGATAAAATACCTGGGACAAAGGTAACAGGAGGAAGCCTTGACTACCCGTAGGTCTGAGGGAACAAATGGAGGAAGCAGTTACTATAACCCAGGGAGAATAAGCAGCATAGGAGAAGGGCTCCTAATAGGAGCTGTGGCCTTGAGAAAAGAATTCAGACACTATCAAGAGGAGGCCCAGCTGGGAAGTAGCCGAGAAGTATCTCAGTCTCTGTCTCCTGTCCTTCAGTTCCAGCTGATCTTACAAAGACTGAACCCACCAGGGAGCCTGAGGGCAGGAGTTCGGCTGATGCAGCCCATGGAAGTCATCCTGCCAGGATCCAGGGCAGGGGAGAGAGTTTGTGTTTAGAAGGGCAGCTCAAAGTGTATGGTTTGCTTTCTGAATCAAATTAATTGTAATCTCCATTGTTTCCCACCTCTCGTCCACCAAACACTGACTTTCAGGTTTCCCCAAACCTGGAATAGGGCAGTGAGTAAACGTCTTCCCTTGTGACTCTGGGCAGTGTCTGGACTCCTTGACTTTGAAAAGGCCCCCTGGTACTTATCTTCTACTTTGTTCTAAGATTGCCTTGAAAGTTCCATGATGATCATTCTGTTTTGCTGATTCTTCTGTGCTTCATATGCACTGAGAATAAATCCACTAGTGTCTTTAATTTAGGAAGTATATGGTGGCATCATTATTTTATTTCCTTGGCTGGATTAGCATATATTTGCATAGTTGTTATCCATTATCTTTGAGGCATACCTATATCTGAGAAAAACAATTACTCAAAAGAAATTTAAGCACACCTGATCCAGTTGGTGTTGTTAAAAGAAAAAAGAAAGAAATCAACTGCTTCTTGGCAGATGTTTTTGCATATTTCATGCATTGCTTTTCACTGGTGACAGGTGTGACCAAAAATATCAAGAAGGGGAATTATCACTGAAATATAGGTTTTGAAAGTCATTTTTAATCAAAAAATTTATAACAGGTTGACAGAAAAATAGCTCAGTTAGATTGTATCTAATTTAAAAAAATAAACGCTGTATACTTTCTTACTTCTTAGTAAAACAAATAAACAAAACCTTTCATCTACTGAAAGTGAATCTTGAAATGACTTGGTATCAATATTTCTTCCTTCCACATTTTACAGAGAACTACACATTTATTAGTACTGAATAAATTCTTGAAAATGAAAGAATAATTGAATGAAATTCCCCAACCCTCCCTATTCATTCATTCTAATGTGAAATAACCCTCACTGCTAAGAATCTCATTGTTTATACTCCTCTTGCTACAAAGTTAAGCTCTTTCTATTCTGTCTCTCATTGAAGATGGAAACAACTGATCAGCCCTCTCTGTCCACATGATAAATTTTCAAGTGACTCCATAGCCTTCAAGAAATAGTAAAAGGAGTCACTGCATCCTTGATAAGCCCACTTATAAGAGGGCAAATTGCAAAAATTAATCAATTTGCCTCTTTGCTATTTCTTCAACATCAATGTTATTTCCACCTCCATCCTCTATTTCAAAAAGCCCAAGGTCAGGGACCTGGTTTGATTTGTTCTTCTATTGATTCTTAGCTGTTAGCAAAGTACCTGGCACATGACAGGAATTTAACAAATATTTCCAAAAGTGAACAGAAATTGATCGTGTCTCACCTTCAGCTATAGCTTCATGCTACAAATATATTACCCCACGGGTAGAAACCTCTTCCTAAATAATAATGATTATGACGATAACAAGGATAATAATAATAATAATAATAATAATAATAATAATAATAATAATAAAAATACTTACTGAATGTCATGCTCTGTTCTACGTGCTTTAATATATTAAAAGTTTAACTCTCTAACGGGGTTCAGGACACACTACCTCCACACATGGCACGTGGCATACTATTTTAAGCTGAAGGAGTATGAGAAAGCAGCAGAAGCAAGAAGATCACTCTGACATCATCCCCTTATCCTCTGGAACAGGTCATAGCATCTTTCTGCCTTCCCTGTACCTGGAGCAAAGGGGCATCTTTATCATCTAAGGCAAAGGGATACCAAGAAAAATCCTAACAAACAGGCCCCAGTTTCCCCCAGTTTACTACAATTACCTCGTACTCCTTAACTTATCCCATTTCTACATCACTGCCCACTCATTATCAAACCTAGCATTAAAAGACTCAAATCTAACTATTTCTTTGAGGTCTTTGTTTCCCTATGAAGGCTCCTGTGTCAAATAAAAAATTTATATTAAATAAATTTGTATGCTTTTCTCATTTAAGGTCTTCGTCAGTTTAATTTTCAGACCCGACCAGGGATCCTAAGAGGGTCAAGGAAAACGTTTTTTTCCCCACACCTCAAAACAATCATATAAAAGTCTTGAGGTAGATACCATTATTATTCCCATTTTACAACTAAAGAAACTGAGGCATGAAGCAAAGGTGTCATTTTCCCTAGATAATAGGTCAAATGAGGTTGGGAGTCAGGATATAAATCCAGATAGACAGGTACTAGAGCAAAAATTCTTAACATCTAACTGTAAAGCATCTGTTTAGACTCCTCAAGAAAGTGACAATGAATTCCTTACAGCTATTAGCTACAGTGTCTGTGCTTCAAGGAAACTGAGTGAATAACTGGATTCTTTTTAAAAAGTTTTGAATGTGTGTCAGTTTAAAACTTTGTGAAGTCTTCACTGTCGGTTGAGTAACAAAAATGTAAGGCTCACTTGTTTTTTTTCCACATTGATAACCCACTGCAACTGATTTGTTGTTTTCTTTATCCCTACAAACAGCTTTTGACTGCTGTGTTTTTTATTAGAGGCCACTGGGTTCAGGACGGCTGGACAAAGTGGCAATGCAACGCTAGATGATTAAAAAATAGAACACAAGTGTGTCTAGATCTTGAGAAGGGGAGAAAACTGAATAGATCGTCTCATATCAAAGATGTTTCCACATATAACTTAGAGGTTTTTTTTTTTCAGCCATTAAATGACTATAGAAAGTAACAAAGGCATCATGAGGATATGATTTCCTCTGTTGCTATTGCCCAGAATCGTGTGAATGGTGAGAATGGAGGGAAATGAAAAACCCAGGAGGAATGAGATGGTGATAGGCAGAAGAGAATAATGACTCAGTACAATTGCTTTATTGTTATTAAAACGCTCTTGTTCCCACTGCAATAGCCTGCGTTCTGTGTTTACCTTTTGCTTTTTTTGAAAATATTATTTATTTTCAGGCACATCTCCTCATTCTCTTTTTCTTTATAAATGTCGAAGAAAGCAATTCAAAGTGTAGAGTTTGTCAGCCTAACTGCCGAAAAGTCGGTTAAGGAAAAGTCTTCTCAGTAAATAAACAACTCGGGAAGATTAAAGACGACAGAAGAGCTTTATTTAAGTTATCTGAATAAAAGTTCAAAGATGGGGAAAAAATAACCTTAAATCTATGAATAAACAATTCAAAACAAATAGTCATGTATTATATCCTAGATTAACACAAAATGTTTAAACACAAGCAAGCAGACTGAGAAACAATATTTCCTCATGCATGGAACATCCTCTCTCTTTGTTCTCAGCATCGATTTTATTGCCTAAATTGTTGCATCATGAATTTTCCTGCCAGAATTTTCCTGAAGGTGGAGGGCAGTATGCACTTCTGCTCAGCTTTCCAGTATGTGTTTTCACAACGTGATGCAAGCAACCTATTTTGTTGAAAGACCGTGTTTTATATAACAGTTCATACAAATTCAGCATTCTATTCCATAACATAGATCTTGTTTTAATATAAAATCTTTTCCTGAAAATTTCGGGTAAAACTGATACTTCGAAAAGATTATTGTATCCAACTATGATTTTTTCCTACCTGGCACCAGGAACACGAGAATCCCAGTTTAGAAACACATTCTAAGTGGAATATTTGACATCATCTCTACTCAAAATTCAGGCATCTAAAGTTAAATAGGCTAGAGAACCACACAAATAAAAGAAACCTGTTCACAACTGGCAAATAGATTTGTTTGTGCTTAATTACTTCTGCTCTGACATCTAAAAAACAATACTAATTGATTAGCAAGAACTAAAAAGTGAAGCAAGTTGGCCTCCTAAACCACGAGGTCCAGTGGTTAATCATCTATATTTTTCTTTTTGCAAACCCTAACAAAGCTAACACATATATCTTTCCATTTTTTTAAAACTTTTACCATTTTCGAAAAGGTCTTTTTATTTGCTCTCTGCAGCCAACCATCGCTAGCAAAGCGCTCATTTTCTTGGTAAAATGCTCTGAAGTGTCGTCAGTCAGTTCGTTACTAGAAAGACCAACGTGATCAACTGAAGTCTTTCCCTTCACACTAAACAGGAAATCATACTAAAAGAAAACAATATCTAGATATGCGGAGAAACTTAAAGTGACAAAATTTCCACTCACAGCAGCAGGAGACCCCTCTACCTCATGCAGTCCCTTCACTCTTTATCTTCATACTTAAAAGAAAACCATACTTCATGTCAGAAATGTGACTTTGAAAGACAAGCACTAAGAACGAGTCTGCACCTGTACTCTTGCCCCTGACAGTTGACATGGCAGCTTCCTGCTTGTATGTCCGGATCCTCTGCTAGATAGTGAGATCCTGGAGTGCAGGAGTCTTTGCTTTGGACTCACTGTTGCATCTCCAGTCTCTGGCTCAATGAGAGTGTGTGGAAATGTCCATTTTTGACTCTTAAGTGGACTGGTCTTAGTTTTTCATTTCTAAGTTGACTCAAAGATCTTGTTTTGACTATGCTCATGAGCTTTCTTCACTAAAAATATGTCAAGGAGCTCTGTGTGGGGATGGGGGTTTGCAAAACTACCAACGGGAATTTTTGCTAAGTAGGAATGGGGGGAAGATATCAAGATTAAGAGACCAATCACAAGCTTACTATTTTGCCCACTGAACGGTAATGTAAACTTATCACTGATGGGGAGATTGTCTGTGAGAAACTCTGGGTCCCATTTCAAATGAGATAATATATGAAAATGTTTACAAAAATATAACAGGCACCTAGTAAGAGAACTATACATAACAGTTATTACTGTTATGTCAGTACCTTCTGGACATATTCTTGTCTTTGTGACTACGTTCACATTACTTTGTGTTTATTTCCCCTTACCACAAAACCCTAGAATTATTGGCACAGTGTTTTTAAAGTGTTTTGAAATCCCTGAAGTGTTATAATCAACCCAAGTACCATTTTTTTTTTTTTTTTATGCAAACCGTGTCTACCCAAAGAGGTCGTTTAAATATCTGGGATTAGGAACTTCTGTCTCGTAAGGCTTAATAAATGATTCCCTCTGGCTCTAAAAGCAAGTACTTTTTCAGTGACAGTGGGAGGGAAAGCAAAGGAATTGCTCTGTGACATCTGTTGTGTAACGTTCTTCGAATGGCGCATCTCGATAAATGCATGAGAGTCCTTGGAGAGTCACTGCACACGGTGAAGAGGGAGTGGTAGAAATCCCAGTGTCTCTGAAAAGGCAGAGAAGACTGGTTAAAGTGAGAAAAGCCTCATTGTTTACATCTGTAGAAATCTACAATGATAAATTTAGGCCCAATTTTATACATAATGGCAGCTTTCTAGGATCTCTGACAGTAAGACAAATTAAACTTGAAATTGAGATGGGGAACTGAGGGGATGGTATGTAAGGAGAGAAGAGACAGGAGAAGATAGAATAGTCTACGCTATAATTCAGAACCCAGGAAACGAGATAAGACACACTTATGTGAACTGCCTGGACCAGTGTAAACCAAGGTAGCAATTTTAAATTAATCTAAATATTATTGTAAGTCTTTTATGTGCCTGATGTGACCCATACGTTTAGATATTTTAACAATTAATGAAGCTACAGCAAGTTAAGTAACCTTTAAAAGGTAAGGTAGCTAATAAGTAGCAGAATGAAATTGTACCTAAACCGTTGTCCTCCAAGCCTAATGAGCTTTGCACTCTGTACCTGATATCTCTCCACAGCCTGTAACTGCTAAGACCAAGAACAGGAGGCTCGGCAGAAGAACTGCTTTACAAAGGCAGCAAAGTCCATACGTAGAGTGAGGACTCAGCTTTGTCATCAGCTTTTCTGTGTGACCCATCACAAAGTTTTTAATGCAGTTGACCCTGAACAACACAGGGCTTAGAAGCGCTGACCCCCTGTGCAGTCAAAAATCTGCGTACAACTCTTGACCTCCCCAAAACTTAACTACTTAAAGCCTACTATTTGCTGGAAGCCTTAGTGATAACATAAACAGTCGATTAACGCGTATTCTGTATGTTATATGTATTACATACCACGTTATTACAATACAGTAAACTAGAAAAAAGAAAATATTATTAAGAAAATCATAGGATAAAAAAATGCATTTATAGTACTGTACTGTATTCATTGATCCATAAGTTTATATCATCTGTTTACAAGATGAAAATAATCTGTGTATAAATGGGCCCTTGCAGTTCAACCTATGCTGTTAAAGGGTCAATTGTACTCAATATTCTGCTAACAGCTTCACGATATTTAAAAGTGAATAAAATAATCTTCATGAAACACTTTAATCTTCTGGTAAAATTGCTATATGAGCAATCCCAAATATTACTGTTGTTTAATTCATCTAAATTGATGGGGAGAAAGTAAAGCTGCCAGCTCTATGTAATTGTTTGACTCGCCCTTAAATGGAGCAATCCCCTAAGATACTTTCAAGCGTTATGTACTTGGTGCGTCTGTATACTCTCATGCCTGCACTTTCATCAAAACCAAATTTTTAAATTAGAATTTTCTGTACTTCCATTGCAGTCTGGAAATATGTTATAGTGAAAACCAGACAAAGAGAATGGATTCTTTACCTCCAAGTCATCATCCGGGATAGCCCTTTTCCACTTCACGTTCCACCTGATGTGTTCATAGGCATTGACTACAACTTCGATTGCTTTGGGACAAGAATGGCAAGCCTGAATCACCTGCAGAGAAAGCACAGGGTTTCATTTGTTTAAAGCACATATATGATGTATTAATTCCATTCACAGAGACATCAAGAATGTATAGACCTATTAGGCTCATTAGAGCCCAGAAATGCTTTTGAGAAGTCTCAGTGCCTTTGAGTATTCAAACGCACTGCTGGCCCCCATGGGGATTGGGAGGATTAATAAAATCAGACTAATTTCCATCACCATCCAGGAGCAAGTGAAAAAAAGATGCTAACGAAGAAGGTGGGAGCCAGATGAAATGCATGCCCCGACCGTAGAGCCTTCACACTTCTCCAGCAGCTTCATTGTCCACCAGAACACCTCCAGCTTCTCTCTGTCAAGATGGCCCTATTTCTAGAAGTTCTTTGAGTGTGGCCTATTTTCATTTCAAAGTGACTCAGCTGGCTCTCCAATTGACCCACAACTAGTCCACAGGGAACCTGAACCTTTATCCCATCATCAGCAAAAGCACTCTTGGATTCCTGCTTAGTCACCTTTCTTTTCTTTGCTACCAGACAAGCAGCTCCAGCTACAGACTTGCTTCTTTAAACTTTCTTGTCACGAGTTACACATCAGTTCCATCTTTCCCTTGAAACTTCAGAAAACATATCAAGCTCTCTGCAGAGTTCTCTAAAAGCCTCTCTCACTGGGCATCAGATAAGGAGGAAGCACCCCCCTCTCACCAACCTTTAGAAGGAAGACATGCGTCTGCATTTAACTTTCTCCAAAGAAATTTTCTTCCTGATTTCCAGTCCTTCTCAAGTTCAACCTATTGTCATTGGGCAAACTGTCAAAAACTGGTTTTCCCTACCTCCTGCTGTGAGATCTCTGAAGAGTCAGCATTTCTGAATTTACAGAAAGTGTAACTCAGAGGATTCGAGGCTGGGCACATGGTTTAGGTGTCTGCTAGGAAACTGACAGCACAGGTAATTTGTCTCTAGGTATTCCTTACCACCCTTTCTTGCCAACACCTCAGACACAGAAGAGATGTACCTAAAAGTTGCTCTTCTCTTACAATATATTTCCTACTTCTCAACTAGGGTTTCCAGATTTAGCAAATAATAACACAAGTTGCCAGGTTAAATTTGAATTTCAGATAGACAACAAACTATTTTTAGTATGGGTATGTCCCAAATATTGCATGGGACATATTTATACTAAAAATTACCTATAATTTATCTGAAATTTAGATTTAACTGAGCATTCTGTATTTTATCTGGCAATTCTATTCCCAGCCCTTACTCAGAAACAGTTCAGATTAAGTTACAGATACAGGAAATAACTCATTCCTAGTTTAGTAGCCTAACTTCACACTTGGCACTTCAATTTGTACCTGGTATACTCCCATATATCACAGGAAGATAACTTCTCAACTTTCATTAGGGTAAAAAAAAAAAAAAAAAATCAAGTAACCTGCAGTCTTTACACGTACAAAATGCAAAGCTTCCACTGCCGTCATGAGGTTTTGCTGACACTGATTACTAAGCTTTCTGCTGACAGAAAACAGGTCTTACAGCGTGAAAGCTCCTTTATCCTGACAACTTCCCAGTTACCTTCACTGGTGTGTTGGGCTTCTTCCGGAACTAAAACCGCTGGACACATCTTCTTCAGGTGTCGGTAATTCTTTCACAAGGCAATAACGACAACAACAACAAGACCCTTAAGAAATAGCAAACTCTGAATCATCACTAGATGCTGACTACAGGACCTCTGACCATCAAAGGAGAAAGGACTGGTATGAACTCAGAAGGGAGAAACTTCTGCTTCTTTTGGTTGGCCTGAGAGACTGAAGATGCCTGTGAACTTCACTTGCTATGTGACTCTTGGGCCTCTATACTCCCTTTATGGAAGAACAATTAAACAAAAAAAGCTCTTTCTACAGTGGTGGCAACTGGAGAGACCCTGAGATACTTTCCCTCATCATTCGACTCCCTAAAAACATAGATTATAAAACAGATTCAAGATAAATCTCTTTGCCTCCCAAAGCAAGTGGCACCTGTAAGCCACTTCAGCAGAGAAATTCTAAAGCTACCTCTGCCCTTTTATACTGATATGTTTGTGTGTAGAAAGGTACTTAATAATCAAAGAGACTTCTTGTACCTTAGGCCTCATATACTGCCTTGTTCAACAGCAGACATCATCATCACTATCCCCAACCCCTCACATACCTTTCCCTTCCCTAGAAAAATGTCTTTCTTGTCCTACAAGAAAACCCAGTCTTGGCTCCCTGGAGTGTCACTTCCTTCTGAATTATGCTGAGAGAGAAAAAAAAAAAATCAAATGTCCTTTTGGACCCCAGAAAGCAATTTCAGACCCTATAATTCTTTTTCTCCCCTTATGTAACTTATACATTGGCTTTCGGTGAAATACATCCTCTACAAATGTGCTTTGTATTTGGAAGACAGCATCTTCAGCTTTGACCTTGTTCTTTGTAAATAAGGAAACCGAATTCCCCATCCGTAAGAGAACAAATCACTTTATCTTCTGGATAAATGAGGCAGTCATTTACTTGTCGTAAAGATGACTTTCCTTTAGGAAAGTCTGGTTGTGGAGTAGTTGCTTTAAATCGCTGTGACGCATCTGCATAGTAAATTGAATAGTTTTTCTTCAGTTTTCCTTTGGAAGGAGACCAGTTCTCTTACTTTGTCCATTGGGCAGCAACAAATGTTGATAATACCAGCCATCCACCATGGCTACTTTCTTTAGCATGTGGCCAAACAGGAGGAACTCAGAGAAGCAAAACAGAACTGAATAGGAACATGCTAACGGTGGGTAAAGTATTCCTTGGAACACATAACTGTCAGCATATTTTACCGGCTAGTGGTGGATAAAGTATTCCTTGGAACACATAATTGTCAGCCTATTTTACCGGCTAGCAGGAGACACTCTTACTGTGGACCAAGAGTACATTCTGGTAGAAGGGAAGGAGAAACTTTTGTTGAGCAGCCCTACTGGGCTCAATGCTTGACATGCCTTATTCACATATTCCTTAAAAGTTTTCTTTTTTTTTTTACTTTCATTTTTCAGATGAGGCAGTTGGGATGTGAGAGATCAAGGAACTTGTTCAAAAATCACACAGTAAATGGCCAATCTAGAACTCATAGCCTGGTTCCTAAGCGACCACCCCTAACCCTCCTCGCTGCTTCCTCTCAGGGGACTGCTTTTGTGGAAAGGACCTGGGACCTTCCTCAGAGTCATAGAACTTCTTACTGGAAAATAGCAATTCTGTTTAAAGGCTCTTAGAGGAGAATGAGGAGAGGTCTTTTCAGTTACTTTTGCAGAGACTTTTCACCCACAGTCAATTGGAAATGAGTTTCAGAATAAAACTCAGCAGTTAGTCTCCAGACAGCCTCACACATTGTCTCTCCTGTCTGGAAAGGTCCCTATGGTAAGTAAAACCCAGGAGCACTGACTCTGCCACTCAGCAGATGTAGATAAGAACACTAGTAGAGCCACCACGTGTTTAATGCATCTGGCTTTGCATACCACAGTGGAGATCCCCGCATTTGTCTCTCCGGCCAGGACCTTTCCCAGAACACCGGATTCATGTCAGACTGCCTATTTGATACCTCCGCCCGGATGACTAGTAGGCATGTTAAGCATAACGAAACCCCTGATATTCTCTGTAAAATCAGTGTCACCTGCCTTGTGCCTATCTCAGGAAAGGGCCCCTGATTCTTTCCATTCCTTGGACAAAAATCCTTAAAGTTATCCTTGATTCGTCTCCTCTTACGGCCCATAAATAATCTATCAGCAAAACTCACTGACTCCCTCTTCAGAATATGCCCCAAATCTGACCACTTACCACCTACCATTTCCACTGTCGGTCTAAGCCACCCTCATTTTATGTCTAGATTATTGCAATACCTTTGCCCCACTAGAGTTATTTTCCAAGACTGTCAAAAGTGTCTTTTAGGAATATAAATTAGACTTTTATTTCCCAACTCAAAATCCTTCAGTGACTTCCTCTGTCATTCTGAGTAAAAAACCAAAGATATGACCATGGCCTGCAAGGTTATATATGGTCTGCAAACCACCCTCATATACACCTCTCTGACTTCTCTTTCTCCTTACTCCACTAAGCCACTCTGGCTTCCCGCTCTTCCTCAAATACGCTTAGCTCTCTCCTACCTCAGGATCTTTGCACCTGTTTTTCCTTAATATTAGAATGCTCTCTCCCCCATTCAGATTTTCATTCACATGACTTGTTCCTTCGTGTCCTTATTTTCTCTAATCAACTTTTGTAAAATAGCAAATATACAAACACCAAAAAAAAGGACATTCTCTTATTTTATTTACCTTGCTTTACTTTTCTCCACAGCACCTAGCAGATCAGAGTATATTTATTTGTTTATTATGTTTTTTTTCCCGTCTCCCACTAGAGAGTACATTCCCAGAAGGCCTTTGTTGTTGTTGTTGTTCATTGCTCTAGCTCCAGCTAGAACAGTGCCTGGCTCATAGTAGGTGCTCAGTAAATATTTTATAAATAAATAAATGAATGAACTTGACCATTTACTCTCTGTGACTTTAGGAAAATATCTTAATGCTATTATCTTTTAAATGATGATAATGCCAGTGCTGACCTCAGAAGTTATTCTAAAAGCAAAATGAAATAATCTGTATAAAGCCTATTTAGAGCTCAACAAAGTACATTATTGTAACATTATAACTTATTATCCTAGTCCTCCTCATCATAATCATTTGGAATTCTCTATAAAAATTTTATAAATTTCCAGGATATTGTGAGTATTACATATAATTCTAAGGAGGAATTTGATAATCTTCCATGAAAACACTGACAGCCAAAAGAAGACCCCTTACTGAGATCACAGGATTCATTGAACTCATCATATTCATATCTAAATGGTCTCTGGGTTATCCATCTGGAATTTGCCCTGACTGAGTGCACACCCCTTAAATTCTTTAGTAGAACTTTTCTTCCAACTGAGCCTCACACTGTCAGGACTTCAGACTAGTCTCTGATATTTTACCAAAGTAAAAGGTAGAATGTAGCTGTGAATTTAGGAAAACTATCTCTGGCCCTCCATTAGTTAGCTGGTTTATACCTGAAACTCCTTTACTTCACATTAATTAATATTTTTGGAGTGAGTAGGATCCTAGGTATGGTGTTATTTGATTTATTTTAAGGTGAAATGCATTTTGGTTTCCAAATTAATCATTATCATCAACCTAATGCAAAACTCTCTTTCATGTGCCTATACACCCTTTATTTTCCTACCTGTCATTTACCACGGCATATTTAACTTATCTTTGTATGTGTTTATCTCTCCTCCTAGAGTCTAAGCTACTCAAGGGCAGGTACCACGTCTTAGTCATATCAGTATTGGTGGCATCTGTTCTCTGATAGCCCATTAGAGATTGTCAATAAATACTGTTAAAAATAAAGACTGTGCAGCGTGATATTACAAGAATAGAGACTAGTACCAAATGATCTAAAGTCGAACGTTGGCACTGCCACTGTGTGAGATCAAGCAAGTTACTTAACTGCTGTGTGTCTCGGTTTCTTCCTCTGTAGAATAGGGATAATAATATTATTTACCTCATAGGAATATTACAAGGATTAAATGAATTAAATTAAGAAATATGAAATGCTTATAACAGTGTGCTTCATTAGTAGAATTCCTTACATATAATAAATATAATTATTAGTACTTCATTGATATTAGCTTTCACTAAACTAGAAAATTGAGTCGCACTTTCACATCATCTAATTCCAAAGCAAGCTCACTCATCTTTAGATCAGATATTCTACTCAAGAGATGGCAAGTGTGTGCCTGTCTGACACTATTCACCTCACCCGGTAGTGACTAAAAGTGACCTTCTGACCTTTCTCAATGCAGTCCCTCAGGAAGTCACTCCTAGTTCATTGGTGTTCATGCAGGGCATGGAAAATTATCTGCCACCCACTCTTGTTCTCATTCCCCACTCTCTGCCCCAGATTCCAAACAAATTTGGACCAAGACAAGATAGCTAGAGTTATAAGTGTAAATGGAAGGTCACACAGAGGATCAAAAGCAGTTAGCCCAAAGAGTCAAGCCTCAAACAACTTGAGCTACTTGGAGATTTCAAACCAAGCCACCCTTTGAGTCTCCATTACTCTGCTGTCTATGCAGTTCTCCACTTGGCACCCTGGGACACAGCCTCACCTTGTGGAACTGTGGAGGGTATATTCGAGCAGCCCCATGGTTCAACAGTAGCTGGTAGCAGATCTCAGGCTGGGCGGCAGGTCGCACAGAGGTGACCTTCAGCACATACTGGATGGCTGCACAACCATTGATATCCATGAGATTGGCTTCAGCGCCAGCTTCCAGCATCATGTGCATAAGCACATGGTCACAATTCCAGGCTGCCTTGTGGAGTGGAGATTTAAAGTCATCATCCCTGGCGTTGACCTCAGCATGGTAGTCGAGCAGCATGCGGCAGACGAGGTGGTGTTCCCGGCTGTACTCCTGCTCTTTAAAGCGGAGGGCCCAGTAGGTTGCAATAGCCAAGGGGGTCTCCATGTGCGCGTTCACACTGTCCACTATGGCTCCGTGCTCTACATAGAAGGCCACCAGCTCCGAGAGCCCGAAGTGGGCAGCTGTGTGCAAAGGCGTCTCCTCATCCTGGTTGTTGGTCTTCATGTTCACATTCGCTCCTAAAAAGGGAGATTGAGGAAGTCAATTATTTCAACTTAATTTGCCATTATACCCAAGGTTCATTAAACAAGACTTTCTCCTTTTAACTTCTGATTGTCATACATTATTCTTCTTCCAGCTTCCATTTGTGGTCCCCATTGAAGCCACTCCTTTGAAACAACAGTGCCATCTCTTGGACAATCAGCAAATGTACCGGGGTGGGGAGTGGGTGGGCGGGGATAGGGGGCGAGGGGAAAAGCAGGCTGGAAGGCTGCAGCAGTGTTGAATTTTAGTCCTTTCTCCCAGGTGGATCAGAAAATATAAAGTGGTTCTTATAACTAATAGTTTTTATCAATAAAATAGCAAATATCATCAGTTTCTTTGGTCACAAAATCATGTTTTTCTTCTCTTTCAAAGCAGGAAAACCCGAAAGCAAACTTTAGTGGTATGGAAGTTGCCCAGCCCTCTGAAAACTGACAATATTAGAGCCACACAAGTCTGTGAGGCTCCCTTGGAACACAAACATGGAAAAAGCAAAAATCACAAACACTTTGACCACCAAACTAGACTAAGTATCATGTTTTGCATTGAAAGGGGTGGAAGCTAGTATAATAGAAATAAATACCCATTGAAAGACAATGATTTAGAGACTGTAACAGATTTGATTTACAGTTGACAATGGGTATCAGGAATATAAAATTTTAGTACTTTGAAAACTCCTTAAAAATTAACACACCAAGAAACTGAAGTGAATTTTATATTTCTGATAGGGAATGTTAAGTACTAGAATGGTCAACTTGAGAAGCTGAAATTTTCCTTCTCTGTGGAATTTAATGATGAACAAAATGACCTCTGGGGGTCATTATCTCTATTATCAATTCTACTGAAATTTATATAGCTACTTCAGGTATAAATCTGTTAGAGACTCTTTATTATGATAACAATGATGGTGATAATTATGATGATGATGATGCCAGTAACAAATATTTATTACTCACTTAACATGTGCAACATTCTGAACTAAATGGTTTTCATACATTGCCTCATCGAATCTTCCTAGTATTCCTTCACAGGACGTGCAATTTTACCCTAATTTCGTAGATGAAATTTGCACTTAGGCTAATAACTATGCCAAACTAAGAAGCAATAGATCGAAGGTTGGAAAGCAGACGGCCTGGCTTCATAATCTCTTACTACTGTGCTACTCTACCTCATTAGTCTTCTAGAAGAAAATTTTTCTGTGCTTTACTCTCTTTTGATATTTGAAAACCTGAAAGTAGTTCAGAAACCATGTTACGTTTTGTCAATTCAAAAAATCTGTTCACCATGTATTGCTTCTTTATGCCTCCTTTTTATGGTATCCTCTGATCATATGGAACGTATTTGTCAACGGCAGCACTCCTACAAGCATACTCCGTATCCTATACAAAAATCATTCCCACCCCTCAACCCCAGTGAGATCTCCACAAGTACATCGCTCTGTAAACTCTCAAACTTGCAGAAAGCAGGATTATAACGAAAGACCGTCATTCACGGAGCCGGCTGTGCTCGTCAGCATTCTGCCCGGGAGAAGTTCCGGGTCAGGTCTCCTTTCAGGTCAGCCCTTCTTTTCCCTGGAGTGAAACACAATGAATAAGAATGTGTCCCCAGAAGCCACAGGCAGGGTCACTTCAAATGCTGGAGAGTTTCCAGTAAGAAAGGGAACCAAAGGGTCAGAATGAAATTTTACAGGCCAACTTGGAACAAGCTACATTCTTTATTTTTTTAATGTACTTGGACATTTACAATTGACTCTTGAACTCTTGATATAACTATATATGCTGCGCAGTTTCCTTTTCCGAATAGGAGATCCTGATGTTTATAGTAGTTGTCTTTCAGCGCTGTTACATATCCAGGGAATACATAAAATAGGATGATTTGACTACTTTTTTATTTTAGATTATGTGATTTATTCAAGAAATTATAGATCATAACATAAATACTCAGGAAATTTTTTAAAATATTTTTTAACACAGAAATACAATGTATTCGTTCCCTAGAGCTGTCGTAATAAAGTACTATAAACCAGATGGCTTAAAACAACAGAAATTTCGTCACAGTTCTGGAGACTGGAAGTTTGAAATTGAGATGGTGGTTGGGTTGGCACCTTTCAAGGGCTTTGAGGGAGAAACTGTCTCATGCCTCTCTCCTAGTTGCTGGTGGTGGTAGGCAATCCTTGGCGTTCCTCAGGTTGGAGATGTGTCACTCCAAGGTCGACCTCCATCTTCACACTGTGTTCTATCTGTGTCTCTGTGCCTTCACATGGCTGTCTTATGTGTCTTTATATAGGACACGGGTCATACTGGTAATAGGGGTCCATCTTGCTTCTACTCATCTTAACTAATTACACCTGCAACAACCTTATTTTCAAACAAGGTCACATACTGAAGTATCGAGGATCAGGACTTCAACATATTTCCTTTTTTGGAGGGGCGAGGGAGAGGATAGAATTCAACTCATACTGTATAAGATGCATTACATGATATGTAAAAATATCTATGTGCAGTTTAAAAAATACTATAAAGCCATCACTTACGTAATCATATCCCAGGTGAAGAAATCAAACATCCCCTGACCCAGAGAAGCCCTCCACTTTCTTATGTATTCTTCTCCACCACAACTCCACCATCCTGCCGATTATTCTGATTATTATAATTATGTCCTTGCGTTTCTTTATAGTTTTACCACCTTTGTATATACCTCTAAACAAGATAGTTTAGTATCATTTACTTTTGAGTTTTATATAAATGAAATAATAAACATGTATTCTTTTATAACTTGCTTCTTTCATTCAACATTATGTTTGTGAAAATAATCTATGTTATGATATTTAGCTCTCCTTTGTTCATTTTATTGTATTCAGCCTCACAGCATAAGTAATCCACAATTCATCCATCCTACTGGTGATTGGCATTTCCGGTTTCAGGCTATTTTATACATTGCTGCCGCGAGCATTCTTATAGATTCTTGTACCCTGGTGCTCATGTGAAGGGGTTTCTCTGGGTTCTACACCTATGAGTGGAATTGCTAGGTAATCGGGTTTACATATCTTCAACCTCCATAGACGGAGTCAAACAGAAGGTGTTGTACCAGATTCCCCTCCCATAAAACATGCTTGAAGGGTCTTATGGTGTCACATTTAAGACAACATTTGGTATTTTCAGGCTATTTAATTTTAGTCAACTTAGTGGGCGTGTAGTGAGATTTCGTTGTGTTTGAAAATTTTGTTTTCTTAATTGACAATTAGATTAGCTGCATTTTAATATTTTTATTGCCCAACATTGCCTTTTTTTTTTAACTATTATAAGCACTTCCATGCTGTTATATAATTATTTTAAATACTACTTTCAAATAACTAATACCATTCCATAGAGGGAGTTTACCCTGTAGTTGCTTGTGAAGATTTTTTCCCAAAGTTTTGATCTTATAACTAATGCTACAATTAATAACATTTGTATGTAAATTTTAGGCTTATTTCCTTGCCACGAATTCCCCTAAAATAGTCATTAAGCTGAAACACAAACTATAGTAAGGGCCTTTTTGAATAATTACCAAAAGTTATATTTATATCTCTCATTGACATGGAAGAGTGCTATTTCACTCACCAGTGTGTTGTTATATTTTAAAAAAATATATGTTTTTTGCTAATTTGGAAGTAAAAAATGGTCTTTTTAAAAAATCTGAATTCCAACAGAGACTCATGGACACGGACAACAGTTTAATGGTTACCAGAGGGAAAGGGGGAAGAGGGGAGATAAATACAGTTAAACGGGGTCAAATATATGGTGATGGAAGGAAATTTAACTTTAGGTGGTGCAAGACAGTCTCCAGAAGTAGTCTGGAATGATAGCGAATGGGACAGATAAAAATGCAATATACATATGACATATTATTGAACTGTACATTTGAAACCTATACAATTTTATTAACCAATGTTACCCCAATAAATTTAATTTAAAAAATTAAACTTAAAAAAAAGAATTAAAAAATATCTGAATTCATTTGATTGTTAGAATCTGAATACTTTCTCTTTATTATTAACTAGTGGTATTTCTTCTTTGGTTAATTGCCCAAAATTTGTCCTTTTATACATTGAAGCCTTTCTGCTTTGTTTACATTTATATGAGCCCTTTATTAAACTATAGTATAAGCCTATGCTATCATAATTGCTATAAATTTTTAAGTCGGTTTATTTTGACTTTTCTTAAATACACTGATGTTAACTTTAGAAAGTCAAATTCAAAACAAACGAGTTTTTTTTTAAAGTATTAGAATGACCTGCTCCTCTCAGAGATTGCATAATTATGCAGATAAATCATAATTTAGTTTTTTAATAGATTTGAAAAATGTTTAACATTTGATTTATCTGGAACTTATTTTGGTGTAGACATCAATTTAGGAAGAATTGACATTCTTACAATGTAGAGTCTTTCCAGGCAGAAAATGGGTTTCTTTCTCTAAAAGTTTTTCTCTATATTCTATAAACTGTAGTCCCCGAAAATATGCAACAAATTCTCATTCTACAGGAGCAGGGTAAATTATTTCTGAGGTTACGTAACTTTTAATAAGAGAAGGCTTTCACAAACCTTCTAATTTATGCAAGACAGTCTCCAGAAGCAGTCTGGAATGATAGCGAATGGGACAGATAAAAATTTGCACTGCTTGATAAAGACCAAGGACTTTTCAGATTTCATCTGCGGACAAAGGAGACAGAGATTTGCATGCACTTAGAATGGGACAAAGATGGGAGATAGGATGAGAATTTGAACAGAAGAAAATGGGAGCTGGCCATAAAAAGTGGTGCCTCGCCAGCCAGGCCAGGCCCAAGGGAAAAGGTAATCCTGAAACCAGGATTACTGAGGGACATAGGATCAGTCAATATTAAATGTTTTCTGTCCTCCCATAGTGTGTGATAATATCCTTTCACTTCCTCCCAAACAGATAGAATCAATTTCATGAATCCTAGTTATGAGAACTCACATTTCTTTATTTTTTTCCAAATGAAATTGAACTGCCTCCATATGTCGTCCATGCTTAGGTTGACTGATCATCGGTGCTCAGTCATTGTTGTGGCTCCATCTGCTGGGCTTTTCTACTCTCTACAGGCTACCAGCTGGCCCTCAGAGCCATCCACATCTCCCCCAAGTTCTATCACCTCAAAAGCTCCATGATAGTGGGAGCAGGAAGAGGTCTCTGCTACTGCAGAAACTGTCATCTCTCCATCTTCCCAGATGGTGAGGGACTCTACATCCCCCATTGCATATCTCTGAACCAGCCCCAGCCTTCCTCCCTGTCCAAATGCACTTGATTTCTTGAAGATCTTGGGTGTGAGTGGGGAGATCAGTGGAGAGGTAGAGGATGAGGCCAGACCAGCGCTTCTCAACTCTTTCAGACATGCCTTTCCTATTCTGCAGTAAAATCCATAGATAATATCATCTACCTTCACACATAATCTTTTAAAAACAAATATAGTGCTTAGCTAACAAGTATAGGCAAACGAAAATAATTTCTAATAATTATCACTGCATAGTTATGATTGCTACAAGTAACATAAATAAATTACATTGATGCAGTGTAAAATTCAATATGTTAATGACTATCCTACATGACATAATGTAGTGATTTGCTTGAGCCATGTGTAAAATCCTAACAGCTACATTTTTGAACTTATATAGATATTTTGTATTGTAATTCGAATACTACAAACATCATTGCCATATATATGATACTCTGCAATGAGAAAAAATTTGGTAAATTCTCAGTAAATCCAAGTCTAATTTGCCTTGATTTATACCATAGTTGCATTTCTAGAAATTCCCATATTTATTTACAATTCAAAAGTATTTTGTTTATATTTAAAATGGAGATAGTTTAGAAATCTACTGTTTCTACATCTGAATATTTATTATTACATTAGCATGAAATCTTTGACTTTTTACAAATGACGAAATAATTTAAACATATAGAAAATCTCAGAAAATATTATAACAGACATCTATATACCACTACCCATATTTGACAGATATTATTTTTTGCCATATGTGCTTTAGTTTTCTTTTTTCCAAGATAAAATTTTACAGTAAAAACCTTGCCATTTCTCCGTTCTTCCCTTCCTTTCATTCTCCACAGAGATAATTACTAAGTTGATTTTTGCCATTTCTCATAAACCTTTGTTCTTTTATTACTCATATGTTCATCCATAAACAACACGTATATGATTATTTTGTGTTCTTAAAAACTATATAAGTGGTATCTCACTTTTACAACCTATTTTGATCAGTCATTATGGTTTT
>NW_011888785.1:13109974-13111837 GCF_000151845.1 Pteropus vampyrus
GAAATAATTTAAACATATAGAAAATCTCAGAAAATATTATAACAGACATCTATATACCACTACCCATATTTGACAGATATTATTTTTTGCCATATGTGCTTTAGTTTTCTTTTTTCCAAGATAAAATTTTACAGTAAAAACCTTGCCATTTCTCCGTTCTTCCCTTCCATTCATTCTCCACAGAGATAATTACTAAGTTGATTTTTGCCATTTCTCATAAACCTTTGTTCTTTTATTACTCATATGTTCATCCATAAACAACACGTATATGATTATTTTGTGTTCTTAAAAACTATATAAGTGGTATCTCACTTTTACAACCTATTTTGATCAGTCATTATGGTTTTTGAATGGAGAGTTGATTTTTTTTTCCATTTTAACTGCTGAATAGAATTACATTGTATAATTAAACTATAGTTTAGCCATTTCTTTACTAAAGATAGTTATTTTAGTTTTTTCATACTAACAAATACCTTTTAAATTGTGTAGGCATTTCTTAAAACAGAGAAATAGAATTACTGGGTAGTAGTCTATGAACATTTTCAATTATATTAAATTATATTCATCAGTGGTTATATCAATTTATATGTCCATCAGTACAGTTTAAAGGTTCAACATTATTTCCAATGCTTGGTGCTGCCAAACAGTTAATGTTTGCCAATTAGATGATACGAAAATGGTATTCTGATTTAGTTTGCATTCCTCTGGTTCCCAGTGAATTTGAGTGTCTACTCATATATTTACATGCAACAAGATTTCTACTTGTATGAATTGTCTGTTCATAACCTCTGCCCATATTTCATTGGGTTATTTGTGTTTTTCTCATTTACTTTTTGGGATATAAATAAAATCATTATGGAGAAAATGATAAAAACTTTATTAAAGGCAAAGAACTTAAATTTAAATAAATGGCAAGTTTTGTTATATTCATGGATAGAAAGATTCAATATTGCAAGGATGGCAATTTTTCCGGAATTAATCTATAAATTTAATTCAATTAAAACATTATTTTCACAGAATTTTCAGAAATTAAAGAGCAAATCAATCTAGGGGAAAAAAAAGCGAAAAGAATGAGAAGGAAAGAAGAGATGATGAAGAAGGGGTAGTTAGCCAAGTAAACTGTAATCGAAGCATTGTGGTACTGATGCATGGAGAGACAACTAGACCAAGACATGTACTGGAGAGCCTCGAAACAAACTTACTTACAAAAAGCATCTGTAATGACAGATGGGGCAGTACCATCTGTTTAATAAAAGTATTTAATAAAAGTATTGGAACCAAAGACTGGCAGTGTGGTAAAAGTACAAATTAGATTGTGTGTGTGTGTGTGTGTGTGTGTGTGTGTGCGTGTGCGCGCGCGCGCGTGTTAAATTTCACATAAATAAAAGGCAAATGAAAAGCTAAATAATGAACTTCCAAAATAAAAGTGTAGGAGTTGGGATTGGAGGAGAATGGGCAGTCATCTATATTCAGTCACCATGTTTACAGAATACCCTCTCAGTTTACTAACTTTTGATGGAGGAAGTTTTATCCAGGACTTCTACTAGATCCCTTAGATCCAAACCTTCTATTAGATCTAAAACAATAGGATGCTATCTTCTTGAATCTCCCACTTCTTGGACTTTCTCTCCACTAATTTATCTCATTTGTACCTCTACCCCAGTGTGTAGACGATGTTGCTATTTTTCACTGTGCTCAGTCTTTCAGAGGCTGGAAAAGGCAGAGATCTGCTGAACAGCTGCTAATGTTTTCTGTTTCTGCTTTCTTTGTGTATATCTTCCATAAACATTCTGCATTTCAGAGCCCACCACTTCTGTCAGGGAGACACTCTCTAGATTTAAATTATTCCTTGACTCAGGAATG